>NC_044553.1:3734896-4380521 GCF_007565055.1 Rhinopithecus roxellana
AAAATGAACTATCTAATTCATAAAATATAGCTAGTATATGCCAAAGTCCTCAGTAAATGTTGACTATTAATGGAAAGAATAATAACCTTTGCTAAATTACAAATGAGTATCTAAAAATAAATTTCTTCTGATATAGATAGATAAGAAAAGGGAAGTAATATGAGATTAAGCACTTGCTGATTCATTAATTAAAGTAAAAACTAAAAATTAATGTTGAGTTTCCAGAGCGCTACAAAAATGCTAACATACATTGTACTTGTGGATCTGAAATCTGTCAAGGTTGAAGTATTTGAAGTTACTTTCCTTGATTCATATTTTACTGTACACATCACTACTATGTTGAACATTTGATCATTATTAAGATTTGTGATGTTTTCTCCTGATTTAAATTTATACCATGTAGCCAAGAATCCAATACAAATTTAAATGTAATAAAACAGATATTTAAAGAAAGATAAAAGCAAGCAAAAAATCCTTAAAATCAATGTAACCATAATTTTTTACTAACATTGCAAAGATTTAGATATAATTCTATTGCAAATAAAAAACACAGAGAAGAGATTCAATTCTGTTCAAATAATCTTAATGGTGAAAATATAAATCATTATATATATTTAATATAAATTTGAGTATCGTCCATCATCAGTTTGTTTAGTTCACCCATTCCTTTAACACCAATAAACTAATGTTACTATTCTGACATGATGAAGACTCTTTGGGAAAATCTTAATTGGAGAAACAAAACTGGATCCAGATGCAGAGCAATTTCTATATCAATAATCATTTTGTACCAGATATAATTTTGGTTGCTAACATATAAAGAAGAAACATGGATTAATCAATAGAGATGTTTCATGAATGACAAACTCAGCAACCTATCTTTGCCTCATAATCTCCCATAACAAACACTAGCAATATTCTATAATTTAACCAACTTTAGTCATCCTACCTTGTTTAAAATATGTTTCATATATAATTTGGATATCTATACATATTCACTAGTAACCCCCCTTATAAGCTGTTTCACTTTCTATGGCTTCAGAAACCCATGGCACAGTACAATAAAATATTTCGAGAGGGAGAGATCACAATCATGTAAGTTTTATTTCAGTATATACTTAGCATTGTTCTATTTTATTATTAACTATTATTGTTAATCTCTTACTGTGCCTGATGCATAAATTAAACTTTATCATAGGTATGTGTATACATCCCATAGCTCATACATGATGTGCACCAGCAGAGATGGCACTGTGCAAGGTTCACCACCTGTGCCCTCTGGAGAGAGCTCCTGCATCCAGAGCCCCACCTGGGCCTACCGAAGCAAAACCTAAGGTGAGTAAAGAGCACTATGCCAGAATACAGTAAACAAAACCATGAAATCATTCTGCTCCCACCCTCCCCAGGCACTTGCACTCTGGGTTTGTAATGGAAGATACATAGTCTCCGAAATGTCCTTTGGAGGTCAGAAAGAAAAGAGGAGAGCTGTAGAGAAAGCCACCCTCATCTCAGAGAACATATAGGTAATCCTGAAGAGAATGCTGGTAGAGGCATGGATGGTAAAAGTTATTGTGATGAGGTCTCATTGTCTCGATGAGTAACTCTTGGCTTCTGTTGAGATTGCACATTCATATTAATCTTATCTGTGCTTTCTCATTCTTTTCTATATAAATAAGTTGAGAATTTTCCTAATTTTAAACTTGTGTCCCTCTTGATTAAAAATTCTGTCTTTAAATAATTTCTTTTTTCACATTTTGCTAGCATTCAAGTGAAGCCAAACCACACACTCAACATTTTGCTGGAAATTTCTTCAAACATTCTACTTTGTCACTTATAAATTCTACCTTGCATAAAACACTAGGACACAAACACAATTCAGCCAAATAATTTGCCACTTTATGACAAGGTTTACCTTTCCTCATGTTTCCAGTAACATATTCTTCATTTCTACCTGAGACCTCATCACAATAGCTTTTATCATCTATACTTCGACCAACATTCTCTCCAGGATCACTCATATGTTCTTTGAGATGATGGTCTCTTTATCTACTACAGCTCCCCTCTTTTCTTTCTGAGCTCTAACCAGAACCACCCTGAATGGTCCTTTCATGCAATGTAGGCTTTTTCTAGCATTCACCTCAAAACTTTTTGAGCCTCTACTGTTTACCCAATTCTGAAGCTGCTTCCACATTTTTAGTTACTTGTTACAATATTACCTTATTCTTGGTACCAATTTTCCTTCTTTTTATTTTTGAGAGAGGATCTTTATTTATCACCCAGGATGGACTGCAGTGGCACCATTACTCACTGCAGCCTTGACCTCCTTTGAACTCAAGCAATCCTCTCACCTCTGCCTCCTGAGTAGCTGGGACTACAGGTGCACACCACCATGCCAGGTTAATTTCTAAATTTTTTATAGAGATGGGGTCTTGCTATATTGCCCAGACTGGCCTCAAACTCCTGGGCTCATGTAATCCTCCTGCTGGACCTCCCAAACTGCTGCGATTATACGTGTGAGCCAGTGCACCTGGACAAGTACACACTTTCTATATTAGCTTGTTTGGGCTGCTATAAAAATTAGGGTACTTTTTAATTTTTTACTTTTTTGAGATGGGGTCTTGCTCTGTTGTTCAGGTTGGAGTACAGTGGCATGATCTTGGCTCACTGCAATTTCTGCCTCCCGGATTCAAACAATTCTCCTGCCTCAACCTCCCTGGTTGAGAACTACACTGGGATTACAGGTGTGTGCTATCACGTCCAGCTAATTTTTGTATTTTTAGTACACATGGAGTTTCACTATAGTGGCCAGGCTGGTCTTGAACTCCTGACCTCAAAGGATCTGCCTGTCTTGGCCTCCCAAAATGCTGGATTACAGGTGAGAGCCACCGCGCCCAGCCTAAATTTATTTCTTAAAGTTCTGGAGGCTGTGAAGTCCAAGATCAAGGTGTTGAAAGTTCGGGCTGTGCTGAGTACCCACTTTCTGATTCCTATATGATGGCTTCTTACTATGTCCTCACTTAGTGGAAGTAGCAAACAAGCTACCTTGAGCCTATTTCATGAGGGTCCTAATTCCGTTTATGAGGGATCCACCCTAATGACCTAATCACCTTGCAAAGGCCCCACCCCTTATCAAACTGAGAGTTAGGATTTTGACATATGAATTTTGGGGGGACTCAAACATCCAGACCATAGCACATGATTTTAATGAAAATAACATATTCAGACATCACTTGTTAGCATCTTACTGCAATTTACTTCCTTACTTCATTTTCCAAGCATTATATCTAACTGGTATGAGATAAACAGAACCCAGGTCTAAGGGAATAAGAACATTAGGTCAGAAATTCTATTAAGAAGGTCAGCTCATTGGAAAGGGTATATTTGTTCAGTAAACACTGTTGATACCACTACAAGCACTCTGAATTCTGGTGACAAAAAATGGAATACTATTCAGTTCTTGCCATATAGAGAGACTGCAGATTAGAAAAGGATTAAATAGAGATTAAATGGAGGTTAAATTTAAAAAGTATTCAGACACGAAACTAAATAATTTTGATTTATTTTTAAGAAGGGCAACTCTGAGCAAGTCATTCACTTTATACCGGTATATCAGTTATCTATCTGCCAGTGGTTGAACTAGATTTTAAGTTGATACTTACATGGTATAAATGAATATTTGTAAAGTTAATGGCAAAGGGCTATCAAGAAGAAATGAGGATTTTAGACTGAAGTGATACTAAATGCAGAGGCACAGGGACATAATCAGACTGTCCTCATTTTATCAATACTGCATACTTGAGAGAAGAATTTAGCGAGGCCAGGCATGGTGGCTCATGCCTGGAATTCCAGCACTTTGAGAGGCTGCGGTGGGCGGACCACGAGGTCAAGAGATCGAGACCATCCTGGCTAACACAGTGAAGCCCCGTCTCTACTAAAAATGCAAAAAATTAGACAGGCATGTGGCAGGCGCCTGTAGTCCCAGCTACTCGGGAGGCTAAGGCAGGAGAATGGTGTGAACCCAGGAGGTGGAGCTTGCAATGAGCCAGGACCTCGCCAGTGCATTCCAGCCTGGGCAACAGAGCGAGACTCTGCCAGAAAGAAAGAGAGAGAGAGAGAGAGAGAGAGAGAGAGAGAGAGAGAGAGAGAAAGAATTTAGCAAAATGGGGCTTTTTTTTTTTTGGTTCTATCAGAGATTTAGTTATTGAAATACCAAATGATATTTATTGTAGGCTGATTGCCCCAAAATAAGTCACAGGCCATGACCCAAAGAAGGTAAGATGCTCGAAATCCTTAAATATGTGTCAAATAATCATGAGAAAAATGTATAAAATATTTCTTACACTAGCCTTCCTTTACAGAACACATCTTAGCACACAATAATAAAATTGATTTATTATATTTAGTACTCTTGTATTTTTAACTACACTACTAATGACCTTTCCTCACACATTTCTTAAACAGGTTTGCTGCTTATTTACATATGCCAGCTATAGTGCTAGCATTAGCTAAATTTGTTTAATTTGTGTTGAAATCATGTAAAGAAAATATACTATATCTCGGAATATATACAATATATTATTATTGTTATAAATATACTGCATATTCATATTTAAGTTGATAACTGTGGAATCGATTTGATAATTCAATGGGGGATAAAATATTTTTCTAAGCAGACCGTTTTTCTTGTGAGCTAATTGGAGAGGTCTTTTTATGGAGGTAGGCATACTTACCAAAGGCTGAAATTTCTTCAAGGAAATACCAAGGTATACACAAATACAAAGAAGAAGAATAAAAAAATTAAAAGGTAACAAGATATAAGCCTTGTAGTGTAAATAAAAACTAGTAGTAAAAATGATCCAAGTAATTAAAAAGATCGTCAACTTTATAATAAGAATTACTGGGTAGCCGAGACGGGCGGATCACGAGGTCAGGAGATCGAGACCATCCTGGCTAACATGGTGAAACCCCGTCTCTACTAAAAAAATACAAAAAACTAGCCGGGCGAGGTGGCGGGCGCCTGTAGTCCCAGCTACTTGGGAGGCTGAGGCAGGAGAATGGCGTAAACCCGGGAGGCGGAGCTTGCAGTGAGCTGAGATCCGGCCACTGCACTCCAGCCCGGGCGACAGAGCGAGACTCCGTCTCAAAAAAAAAAAAAAAAAAAAAAAAAAAAAAAAAAAAAAAAAAAAAAGAATTACTGGGTAGGCTGGGCGCGGTGGCTCAAGCCTGTAATCCCAGCACTTTGGGAGGCCGAGACGGGCGGATCACGAGGTCAGGAGATCGAGACCATCCTGGCTAACACGGTGAAACCCCGTCTCTACTAAAAAATACAAAAAACGGGCCAGGCGAGGTGGCGGGCGCCTGTAGTCCCAGCTACTCCGGAGGCTGAGGCCGGAGAATGGCGTAAACCCGGGGGGCGGAGCTTGCAGTGAGCTGAGATCTGGCCACTGCACTCCAGCCTGGGCGACAGAGCGAGACTCCGTCTCAAAAAAAAAAAAAAAAATGCATTACTGGGTAAATTATGCAAGTGTGGGGCTTGGATGAAGGAATATGCATAATGCATGCATGCATACACATATACACACATACAATGCATATGGTAGCTTAATATTTATAGCCAATTAAAAAAATTCTTTAGAATAATGATTGTAAATTGAAAATTACTCAATTTAACTGTAATAACTGAGAAGACACCAAATGACATCAATCTCTTCAGAAATAATTCTGACATAGTAACATGCTCATGTAACAAGATAAAGATGAATGATAAAAGAATTCAAATGTGGAAGGAATGAGATAGACTAAGTCTAGATAGACTATGGTCTAAGATAGCTCCTAGTCTTCTATTTTAGAAACCACAGTATCTGTTGTAATTCCAATAAATTCTTTACTTGGGAAAAATTTACATACCGAGTTAGCATAAAAGGTCTTTTAGTTAACTTGAAGATAGCAAAAGCAAAAAGAAAAGAGAAGAAGGAAGTAGAGGAGAAGAAAGGAGTTATCTAAATATATGTTGATATTTTCTTCTTGGTGCTACAAAACACAAATTCTAAAATTTGGAGCTGATGAAAATGGACACATGTTGCCAGATGGGCTCAATTGCCTGCAAAGTTCTAAGCACTGTAGGACTCCTTTTCTCACTATAATCCTTTTCTCATGAAGCCATAGGTATTACAGGCCTTGCCTGGTGAAAAAGGCCCTTACTGTTGTTAAAATCAGACACTAATTTTTATAAGGACTCCCATTTTCCTTAGATTCAAAAGCAATATCTAAAGGAAAGAAAGAGAGAGAGAGAAAGAGTAAGTTAATAATAATAATAATAAAGCATCACAGCACAAACTGTATTTCCTCTATCAGGAAGAGCAAGCACAAATGCTGCACCCTTTCAGAGGACCATTTTGATTCTTTTTTACGTTCATTTATATGCAGAGAAAACATGCCTATTTCGAGCATAAAACCTAACTGAGAAATATACTAGAGCAAATAGACTTCAGAGCTGAGAATAAGATAGGAAGAGCACTGCTGTTCTTTCCAGAGAGTGGAACACACACATTAGGTCAAAATGTTACATTTTACCTAGTCAATCAATAACCCCTAATATAAATCTAGGCACCTACCTTCTGGGTCAGTTTGTTGTAACTCATCTGGAGAATTTCACTCTGGGGTCTCTACTTATGTCTATCTGAAATGTTTACATTTTCAAATTATGTTATTCAAAGGGAGAAAAAGATTAAAAGTTCATTTCGTGAGTCATTTAAATTAGGTAAGTCAATAAGCCAAGAAAAACCAAAACAGAACAAACCAAATTGCAAATTGTGGGGAAGAATCCTGCGTTCTCTGACTGGCATCATAGATAGTCAAACAAAACAAAGTTTGAACACTATGATTCATGTTTTCAGATAAAATGGACAGTGGGACACACTTCTCTAACTTCCATCCTTTAATATGTGGACCAGCTGAAAAGCAAAGCAGAATCAAAAACAAAAGCAAAACTGTGCTGCAAATGCTTCCAGTCTGTTATTTAAGGACAAAAAAGTACAAGCACATTGTGTTGATATTCAGGGAAAATTTTTTTTTTTTTGTATAATGGTGCATAAATAGAGTTGTAATTATCCCTGATAGATCACTGAACTACTAGTGAACACCAATATGCAACCGATGCATGTGCGGAAACAATATCAAATTTAAAAGAAACTTCTCATGAAGACTAAAGCTGTTCATTATTAACAGGATAATAGTAATGGAATTAGAGAACTCTCGCATTGCAAAAACTAGATTATATTTCCTAAGTGTTCTTAATTTAAAAAGAATACTTACAAGAATGCATTCTTTTTGAGTTCGTTTAGTTTGTTTTGGTGTCAGATCATCTGCTAATTGCATTAACTTTTAAATCCATTTTTCTCAAGTTAAAAAAAAATCATGTGCTTGACAATTTTGAACTTTGGTGACTGTAGTAAAGTATGGTACAAAGTTAGCAATATCCTTTGAAGTTTAACTGCCACTAAAAAGACACTTTTGTAAAACACAGAAGTGTGCTATGGCATAGATATTTATGCTCTCTTTTGTTTAATAATTGGCAGGCCAGTATTTTCTGGTTTTTATTTCCAAACTCATAAATTTTCTACTCTCTTCCTTGATTAAGCATTCTCAGTAGTTTGTAATAGCAATAAATTAAATATTTGAGTTTATTCATGAGCAAACTCTCCATAGACTAAAAAGGAATTTTGAGTGCTAATGTTGACTTCCCAATTACTTTTTTTCCTAGTAAGTCCTGGGCTTTTCTTTAGGTTTTAATTAGCAAGGCAAATGTCAGTAAGAGTAGCGACCTCCCTTGTCTCCAAAGAGAAGTGGCAGACCTCTCTTGACCTCTCTTGACCCCCTCTTGCCTCCTCCAGCTTCCGGGTTAACAAAAGGAAAATGAGTTAACCAAACATGTCTTCCAAAGGATGAGAGAACTGCCAGGATATTCCCGAAATTCAAGCTAACAACCATTTAAAAGCGAGGCTCAAGTGAAAAAGCTTAAATTAAAGGTATATTTACATTGAATAAAGTTTTGTTTCCATCATTCAAATATTAGGTCTGAAGTTTTCTAATTTTTTACATTGTAATTTTCATGATATCTATTTTCGCCATCCCTCTTTCTCTAACTCCTTTCCTATTCGTAGGTATTGACTGAGCTGGTGACAGTGCAAAAATAAAATGAAAAATAATCAGCTGAAAATTTTCATGAAGAATATGTTTGTTCCTTTTTTGAAATGTCATTAACATGAAAGCCACAATACACGTCTTTTCTGTGTCAGCTCACTTATAAGGACTAAGTATAGAGTTAACATTTGAATTCTATACACTCAAAACCCTAGCAAGATATTATAGATAAATAGGTGGATTTTAAATAGATAGATGATAGATAGATGATAAATAGATAGATAGGTAGATATTCAGACGATAGAGTTTACCTGTTAATCTCAGACGATTATTGTATCTCCTTTTTCCTACCCGTAATTAAATAACCAGTTGTTTTCTCTTTTATGTATATGGAAGATATTTTTATGCTTAGGCAAATTATTTTGCAGTGTTTAGATGTACAACCCTTGTTTTCTCTTCTTGTTTTCATTCTAATGACTCTAAACACGTCACATATCTTTATAATTATATATTAAATTTTATCCCCACTGATAGTATCATGAGCTAAATTTGAAATTCATCACTCTTCTTATTGGTCATAAAAATAATGAAAAAGTCAAAAGCATTTGCAAAATGTTTTAAATTTCTAAGTAATTTACTTCTGTGAGTTAACTTAACTTTCTTCCTCTTCCATACTAAGTAACTCTACCCAACACTCATTAGTAAAAGCTGGGAAACTAACCTTTATTAATGCTGATAGCCATCTACCAGATACTAGGTTCTTTACGTGCACTGTTCACCTAATTTAATCATCAGAGCAACGCATTTGACAAATGAGGAAAGTGAAGTTCAGAAGTATTATCTTGCCCAAGGTGACACAGCTACTAATTGTCAGTCTTTATTTGAACTCAGTTTCCCCTACTCCCACACCTGTGTGTGTGTGTGTGTGTGTGTGTGTGTGTGTATTCTGTAACTTCGATATGGTAATTAGAAGGAAACTGAAATTTTGTATATATTCTTCATGCGTTAGGATGTTTTATTTTCTTACATATGTAGATTTTTAAGAATCGTGATAGAACTTAATATATTATTTCCTACTGAATTTTTCTAGTGACTAACATTGTTAAAGTCAAAAGATATGTCAGTGTTCTGAGAACTAACACAATGTTTGTTTTATTTAACCCTCATTTACTTTATTTTATTTTTGAGACTAAGTCTCACTCTGTCACACAGGCTGGGGTGCAGTGGCATAATCTTGGCTCACTGCAACATCCACCTCCCAGGTTCAAGTGATTCCCCTGCCTCAGCCTCCCAAGTAGCTGGGATTACAGGCGTGAGCCACCACACCTGGCTAACTTTTGTATTTTTAGTGGAAACAGGGTTTCACCATGTTGGCCAGGCTGGTCTCGAACTTCTGACCTCAGGTGATCCACCTGCCTCGGCCTCCCAAAGTGCTAGGATTATAGGCATGAGTCACCTGCCCAGCCTTAATCGTCATTTAATCTTTAAGAGCAGCTGGGCACGGTAGCTCACACCTATAATCCCAGCACTTTGGGATGCCCAGGCATGTGGATTGCTTGAGCATAGGAGTTTGAGACCAGTCTGGGTAACATGGAGAAACCGTTGTCTCTACAAAAAATTTTGAAAATTAGCCGGTGTGGTGGCTTGTGCCTGTGGTTCCAGCCATTTGGGAAGCTGAGGTGGGAGGATGATTTGAGCCTGGGAGATGCAGGCTGCAGTGAACCATGATCATACCACTGCACTCAACCTGAGTGAGATTCTGTCTCAAAAAAAAAAGAAAAAAAAGTTTTAAGAACAAATTTAATTGAGGTTCAGAGTGACTATCCACGTTTCCATAATTCACCCAACAACTGAATGACATAGGTGGATACATGAATTCAGTACTCTTTGTAATACTCCACCAGCATCTTCTCAGGTGTGTCAGAACTTTATCCCTTATATTCATTTGTATATTAGAAGTGCATAATTCCTCAGCACATACAATTATTGAAAGTAGTGATTCTGATTATTATTTGTGATTCTGATTATTATATAAGCAAACAGTGAAATTCTAGATGTGACATGGACTGTATATTATTTAGTTAATTCAGAGTGGAGCTAGAGAGTCTTAACACAGGAGCAATACATATCTGTGTGACGTAGGTAACTGGTCTCTTCATGTTTCTGTTTTCCATAAGAAAAATTCTGATTTCATAGACTAAGATAGAAGTTCTCATTCTCCACATACCCTCTCATTGTCTAGCTATGGATAATCCAAAGCAAACAACCATCCATAATCTCATAGTTTTTACTTTTGTAACTCTAAAGGAAAGAGATGTGGAAAAGGCATCTTGTGTTGGTACGTTGTAGGAGAAGGCAATCCGAAGTGTGGAGAGAAAGATGGGGCTCGATAAAAAGGAAAGTGAATAGGGGAAATCCAGTAACGAAGTAGCCCAAGTGGGATGGGAATTGGAGTAGCTCCCAAGGTAGACCTTCAAACAGAGTTTCTCATTTAAAGTTATCAGGCAATTTAAATTTAGCTTATCTGATAAGTCTCCATAATCCCTGGTGTATTTCTGTAAATTTGTGAAATCCTTGTCCTTGAAAAATGTGGTTCAATGTTAATGCCTTATTGGGAGAGGTTGCACCAAGTTTGATATTCACATTACAAACTTCAGATTTAGGGATATTCATTTTTAGCACTATCTGGTAAAACAGGTTTTAAATATTAGTGCACATGTCGATCCAGACAATAAAATCAAATCAGATAAATACACCCTTATTTAATTTCAGTAGGAGATACATGTACAAAGAGTTACCTAAAAGCACCAAACAAGAGCATCCATTACCATCAAATCCTAAGAACGCTTTCTAACAGAAGACCTTTGGGAACTAGAGAATATGATGTCAGTTAAATGTCTAGGAGTAAAGGAAATATTAAGCACACACACGCACACACAAAGAAAAGCCACTGAGGCTACAATCTTCTAGGAACAGGAAGTAAATTGTTTTCTGTTCTGGAATGTCAAGGAGTGTTAGGATATTTTTCACTGAAGTATAATTTAAAGTCTACTTTCTCCAGAGAGTTTCAGAATGTAATGCTCATTTTAGCTCAATTTTGATATACTATTCCTGAGATATTTTATATCTGTGTGTATATATATGTGTGTATATTTTGACATGTTAGACTTTTAAAAGACTTGCAAAAGAGTAGAGAGAGTGCCCGTATGCCCTCTACCCAGCTTTCCTTTATGTAAAAATCTTACATAGCCACAGAATATTTATCAAAGCTAAGAAATTAACTATTGGCCGGGCGTGGTGGCTCACGCCTGTAATCCCAGCACCTTGGGAGGTCAAGAGATCGAGACTATCCTGGCTAACAAGGTGAAACCCCGTCTCTACTAAAATACAAAAAATTAGCCGGGCGTGGTGGTGGGCGCCTGTATTCCCAGCTACTTGGGAGGCTGAGGCAGGAGAATGGCGTGAACCCAGGAGGCGGAGCTTGCAGTGAGCCACGATCAAGCCACTGTACTCCAGCCTAGGCTGCAGAGCGAGACTCCATCTCAAAAAAAAAAAAAAAAAAAGAAAGAAAAAAAAGAAAAAGAAAAAGAAAAAAAGAAATTAACTATTGTACAATACTAAATTCACAAATGTATAGAATTTTTTTTTTTTTTTTTTTTTTTGGTGTCATCGGATTTTTTAATGAATGCCCTTTTACTGTTCCAGGATCCATCCCAGGATCTCATATCGAACTTAGTTTTCATATTTTCTTTCTGTCCTCCAGTCTCCAGTCTGGGAGGGTTCTCTGACTTACATAGCCCGGATGTTTTCAAAGAGTACTGGTTGTTTATTTTGTAGAGTATATAAAATAACATAAGAGTTTTGGCAGACGAGAACATGGACATTTTGGCAGGGATACGTTCTTCTGTATATTTCACAAAGTATTTGCTAGAGGATATCCTGTTTCTGCTCACTCATTCTGCCTCCTGAATTTTTGCTAATTTGACTTCCATCGGAGGATCTAGCCTATGGCAGTTATTAAAGTGGTGATCTAATGGTGATTTTTTTACTTCTGTTCTTATTTATCTTGTTGATCAAGTTATTCCAAATTTGGTCATTGGGATCTCTTTCAGAAGGACCCTGTATGTTTTCAGTATGCCCCTACTTTTTTTGAGTCCTTTCTTTTCTTTTAAGCACGTTCTTACTTTTTTGAGACCACAAGATGATCTTGGTATAACTGTTCGTTTAACAGAAAGACAGCAACCATTTTAACTATGAAATATGCAAAATATGGAAGTTATTAATATTACTAAATAGATAATACAATTTTAAAAAAGCACCTAAAATTACTTTTTAGAAAATAAGCAGATTAATATTTTATAAAAAACATATTTTTTGAAAAAGCATCTTTGTGTGTGATATATATATATATATATAACACATTATATATATATATCATATATATCTCTCTCACGTAGTGAATAACAGTTATCCAACAATAGGGGATTAACTAAATTGTAGTATTTGATATAAAGACTTTAACATATGATATAAATTCATATTTTCAGAGGAGGATGGACATTTATAATATACTGCTTGGTGAAGAAAAGCAAGTTTTGGAATTCCCTACATATTATGAATGTATATTAGAGCATATACATTGAGTTACTTTCTTAAATCATAGGAAAAAATGTCTGGAAAGTAACACACCAAAGTAATTATTGCTAGTAAGGGCTAATTAATTTCAGGTAATTTTTACAACTGTGTGATAATTTAAATAAAAATGTTACTAATTACTAGATTGTTTCTAAATTAACAGTATTTAACTAAATCTCAGTCTAAACAGATATAAACTTCCCGTAAAATGCCATCATGCCATTATTGTCAATAAAATAAAATGGTACACAAAGCCATTACTTTAGTATTTTAAAAATGGCTTTAATGTGTTGTCTGAGGCAAAACACCACCCTCCTGCTCCCTTCGCCCCACATTCACCTCCAAAGCCTGAAAACACAAAGAAGGATTTAAGGAAAATGATAAACCTTTTTTGGCTACGGAATAGCAAAAGAGAACTGAGAGGTGTCAGGTAAAACAGAGGGAAGGATGGCTATGATCTTCAAATACTATGGTTTGCAGATAACTGTGTTTTCAACACTACTCTAAATATTCAGAGTACTCACCAATTTGATCAATAGTAACAAGAAAAAAGTCTTTGGACCAGGTTCTCCATGTCATTTTGTAATTGTTCATTCAAATATAATTATAGACACAATCTCCTCATTCTCTGTAGCCCTACTATCTTTTTGCAACATTCTCAGTAGAAGCAAGAATTAATTGCAATTGAGTATTTGTCATTAGGTTATGTGGTGGGAGACATAGAGATAGGGTCAAAAAAGAAGAACCATTTTTCTCTTTCCTGGGATGTCATGTAATGCCAGATACTTCCTCAAGTGGTGAATTTGTTTCAATTATGTAGCAAATCTTTCTCTCTTAGAAAATGCCAATGAGCAGTGAGTTAGCGGAAGCCTCACATGGCTCTGCTAAACATTTGATTCAGTGCAGATTGTGTGAGAGATGTGCTTCTCATTATTAAGAGATCTATCGTTTGAACATGCTAGGATTAAAATATATCATGCAGTTGGTCTAGATCTATGGATTAGCTGCAACCTGAGAAAGAAAGAAACTGGTGCTAAATTCCTAAGAAAGATAAATTATTCCTTGATTTCACTAAAGCATATTTATCGATCTTGCCAGATGTTTTGTTTCTTTTTTTGAGTAGCTATTTTAATTTCATGATCTGTTCACAAGGAAACTTTCCTAGGGATGCACTGCATTAAAAATATATCATTATATGCTTTATCCCACTTCAAACCTGATATAGAATTAGAAAACAGGAAAAAATTAAAGAAACTCTTTACTCACTTTTTTCTATGTATTATTAATGAATAAGGATAATTACTCTGAAGAATACCATATTAGTATCATTCATTCATTCTCATATTTGGAAAGATTAATGTGTAGTTCTAAAGCACAACTGTATTTTACTGCAGTTGTTGCTGTGGCTTGCTTTCAAGATTTTAATTAGGCACTTTATCTTTACATTACAGTAGTACAGATGTTTTTATAGTGAGTTATTCAATCTCACCCTAAACTAGGGAAATGTTGATTAGTCTACATAAAGATTAATTTTCAAAATCAGGTATATATTTGATTTTCAATATGTGGAATGTGCTGCTGTTTCACAATAAAAATGATCCCTTAAAAGATTAATTTTCAAGCATCTGAGTTCAGAATTCTCTCTACACATATGTTTTGTATTCTGCTATCTCATTATCGTATCAAACCCAAATAATAAACCCTGGCGGGACAGCCTTTTCTAAGTAGAGCTTTTCCCTATCATTTCTGTCTCTCACTCACTCTCCATACATATATACATATTTATGTATATATGCACACATATACATACATGTTACATATATATTTATGTATACATACCCACACATACATAAATATATATGTATATATGTAAAATACATACCTATATATAAACACACATACACACACATACAAAATTCTTGACCTTAAGAATCACATTTTTGTAAAATACTACATGGAATAGTTATTTATACAAAATAATAAAAGCTTTGTTGAACAGAATCAAATCACAAACTGGTAATAGGTTCATCTCTAAGTTACTATATGAAAAAACTAAGGGAAGGCCAAGGCAGGTGGATCGCTTGAGTTCAGAAATTCAAGACAAGCCCACCCAACATGGTAAAACCCCGTCTCTACTAAAAATACTAAAAGTAGCCAGGCGTGGTGGTGGGTGCTTGTAATCCCAGCTACTTGGGAAGCTGAGACATGAGAATCACTTGAACCTGGGGGGCAGAGGTTGCAGCGAGCCGAGATTGCATCACTACACTCCAGCCTGGGCAACAGAGTGATACTGTCTCAAAGACAAAAGACAAAAAAAAAAAAAAAAAAAAAAAAAAAAAACCCTAAGAAATTAACATAATTACCAAATATGAAGATATATATGTGTGTGTATATATATATACACACACACACACATATATTTTTATATATGCATATATGTCAAAGGAGAAAGACAGTTTTGATATTTAGTTCCACTTCTTTCTCACCTAGAAAATTATAACAATTCTTAGCAAATATAACACATGTAATGGTTTTGTATCTTCTAGATTTCTCTTTTGCTTTATTCATGGTCTGCAGACTTTCTGTCTTTTCCATGGCATTCTTCTCTCATTGCATTCTGTTCTGGGAAAGTCTTATTCTTTTTATAAAGCATCCATCATCATCTGCATCTCTGCATTGTGACTTATCAAATGCTGAAAATTCACATTAGGTATAAACTTTATAAATCAGTTTTGGTAGACTTGCTTTTTCATGCAAATGCTTAACGCCAGCTTCATTTATTAATCATGATGTGATATATATTTATTCATTGTAAGACATTTTATTGAGTTCTTCAAAGTCCGAGGCACCATTCTCAGTACTGAGGATAAATTGGTGAAAAAGAGAAACAAGATTTGTATGTTAGTGGGAAAGATGGAGGAATACCAAGTAATTTCATGTAATGAGGAATCCTCAGAAGATAGTAAAATAATGCAATAGAATCAGTAGCTAAGAGGGAAACAAGGAGTGGGGGGACCATAACATTACATAATCTAAAAACTGACTGAAAAGGAGGTCAGATGATAATAACAAGAACAGCATTCTAGAGGGAAAAGCAAGTGAAAAGTGCCTGAGGTAGGAAAGAGAGGACAGTGTCTCTGGAAGGTAATGAATACATGGGAGAATGGAGTTGAAGTCAGAAAGGTACAGATCTGTACTACAGGTACAGCTTCTACAGTGCCTTGTTGACTCCTCTGCACCCTTTGGATTTGATTATAACAACACTGATAATAGTCTTAAGCAAGGCAATGTTGTGATCTGAGATATATTTGTGAAAGACCCTTTCCCAGAGAGAAGCACTTAGGGAAGTATTGCAGGAGATAATGGGAGTAAAGCCACTAAAACATGCTGATGAGTTGATCAGCAATTATAAACTAAAAGAAGGAGACGATTCTTTTTGTTTGGTTGGTTGGTTGTTTTCCTAAGCAACTGAGTGGATAGTGGTGCCAAGACAGAGAATATCAAGATTATGTCTGTGTTCTTAGTCAGGTAGTTTTCTATGATTATCTCACATACGATCCCTTTGCCATGATCTGTGTTTCTTATACTTCATTGAAGAAAGTGCAGGCTTAATCAATTTGAGTGGGAAGACACTTTTATGGGGGTGTAAGAAATTTTAAATACCTACATAAAGTTTATTCTCTGTGGAAAAGAAAAAAAGGGGTACCATTATATTACTTTACTCAGTCACAATTACAAATACTGCTCCAACCTATCAATAATACCAATAATAGAGTAGTTTAAGTTGTTTCTGTTTAAACATATAAGATCCTATATTAAGTAAGCACTTGAAATAATATTTTCATGGCAATTGAAAGTCTTATTCATTCAAATGATGGCATCTCATTCATTTAAATATTGACAGTACACAAAATGATCAACTATAATATTATCTAAATTCAAATCCTGGTGCTACCAGTCTAGCTGTTTGACTGGGGGTAAGTTAATTAATTCGAATAGTTTCACTTCCATCAGCTGTAAAATGCTATCTATCTCATATGGTTATTTTGAAGACTGAGTGCACACTCATCCATGTGAAGGGCTTAAAATTGTGCATACTTGAAGAACTCATCAGGCATTTGCAACCCTTATAGTTTTTATGTCATTATCTGTTTTGATTGGGGATTGTCTGTAGACATAGGCAATATTGGTTAGCCCTGACCATGTCATAATGTGTGATTGGATAGGTTCGTTCCTCTTTTTATTTTCATGTACACATAAATATACGAGAATATATATAAGTATATATTCATATTCCTGTATGAATACTTAGAGAGAATGAATAATTATGAAACAATTAATCAGAAGTTATAAGTATCACCATAGGCAATGGCAACTCGCTAAGCTTTAAAACTCACAGTGTAAGTTTTAATCATCTAGTTTAGGGAAGGGAAAAATATAAAATTTTCGAAATTTAGTGAAAAAAATTGCTTAAAAGTCATTTATATGTATCTTTTTATTCAAAGGTCCTGAGTAAAAGTAGAATTATGATACCCATGTCATTGGAATGTTATGGGAATCATATGTGGAAAGATACATAAAATATTAATCTTAATGCCTAGGCACACAGAAAGAATTTGTTAAATATTACGCCTTTGTTATTGTTATGATGGAAAAAGCAGAACACTTACAAGAGGTAAATCCAAGTCTTGGCTTTACTACTAACTGTGCTTTGAAGAAATTTGATCATGTTTAAAATTCTACCCAGAGTGCTGGTTTTTCTTTGCACAAATGAGGATTTGGGGAGTAACAGTATTATATTATTACAGAAATAAGTTATACTTAACGGCACACATTTTTGAAACTTGATGGTGAAAAATAGATGAAGACCATCTAAAATAGAGAATTAGTAACTAAAAACATTGAGATTTGTCTACATTACATTTTTTAAAATGGCAATTCATGTTATATTTCAGTAAAGAATCTAAAACCTGCCACAGTAAGGGAACCTTTAAATTTGCCTAACATAGCTTTCCACAACATATTTGACTATAAGCACTCTTTATTTCAAAGACCCTTATGAACAACCTGAAGCATTATTACTTGAAGGAACGAAGTCTGAGAGACACAAATATAGATAGCATATTATTTACATCAACTTGGTTTTTATCCAATGGAGATGAACATAAATGACTAACTCTTGAAAGATTATGTCTATTAGATCAAAATAATCTAAATGATTGTGCTAACCTATGGGTGCTGTGCACATGTCAAGCTCTGATTGTTTTTTTAAAGACTTTGTAGAAAAACTAACTAAGATTCATATGGGGATTTTTTTGCTCTTAGTTTTGTGGTTAAAAAATATTAAAAATCTATGGTACAAGATAAAAGTCTATTTAATGTCCAGAGTTAAAATATATTACTGAATTAATGTCCACTTCTGATGATTAAGGGACTCTCACACTTATATGTGGGGCCACAGCTCTTGTCCAGCAGTTGAAATGTGTCATACTGTGTTATCTCACATATATCTGCTAAATTAGATTTATAAGTCCTTGGGATAACAATCTGCATATTAAAGTTAATAACGTATATGCACTTTCTGGCTCCTATTTTATCTCCATCACATGTAGAAGAAATTTCTCCATGGAATATTTAGCTGATATTTCTCCATAGTATATTTAATTGAAAACAGGATAAGATCTCAGTCCACCAGTATATTCATATTTTCACTTATATGAACTAAGGCCTTATTAACTACCTTATACTTTGTGTCCTTCTGAAAAAAATAATGCTTGTCTTGAATATAAAATTTGAAAAAAAATAAAATTTTAAATATGAGTGCTACAAAAATTGATCTTTTAATCTTGATATTACTAATTTGTGCAATATAGTCTAAATATATTCTAAGCAATGAATTTTTGAGGAATGACATTTTGGAAACTCTAGTTTGAAACAATCATCTCTATTTTATTGTTGGATGATGTAGGTAGATGAAGATTAGAGTTTTGAAGAAGAAGAATTATTTTAGAAGTTGGCTGCATATCAGAACCCAGGTATTAATATAATTTCATTAATTCCTTTCCTATTTATCAAATACCTACCATGTGCCTGGAATTGTGTCAAATATTGGGACACATAGATGATGAAGAATGACTCTCCAGGAGCTGTCCATGTGATTACATTAGGAAAGCATGTACTGAGCAGGTAATGAGAGATATAACTGCCTTTTTAAAAGAGAAAGGACAGGGTATACACAGAGCATAGGGAAGTTTTAGAAAAAAGTGTTCGGGGGAAATACTAATTTGGTTAGTTATAAGATGGTCACAACCACAGTCCATCTTTTTTTTTTTTATTATTATTAAAAGCATTTTAATACTATTAGACATAGAAACCTTAAAACCAGCAGAGTTGTCCTTCTGGGAAACGGAGGCCTCTCTTCCTTCTACTTGGTTTCTTGACTAGGATTGTCTTCTGGAAACACTAAGTATTGATTAAGAAAAAAGGTGAGATTTCTCCATCTATCTGAATTTTTGGAGAAACTACTCTTCGATTACCAAAGCTAAACACATAGAAAAATAGAGAAGACAAGAGAACTGAAATAATTTAAAATCACTGTGAAAAATATTTTTACCCTATAAAATAATCAAGATGACTATTGCCAGTTTTGAAGCAAGTAGCCTGATATCTTCATGAATATATTCCCTAAAGCTTTATAAAATCTAATTCAGAACTAAGGAGACATTTGAAAAACTATTCACTAAGGGAAATTAGAAATTCTGGATTCAGGACATCAGGGAAATGAAGTGTTGTGGGGGTGATGCTGCCATTTACATTGTTATTCCATGAAAATGGAATAAAGCTGTAGACTTCAATTGTAAGCACACTGAGAAAAATGAAATCATCTCTTTGTTATTCAAAGCAGACAAAGCATTATCTGCTATTTAAATATCTCATCTAGCTATGCAGGAAACTAATACATGTGCTAATTCAGGAATGTGTTGAAGCTTCACAGAGAATAATTTGAGATATGGTCAGTGAAACAATTATCAGGCATTGTAAAGTTTTGCATGTGTTTGAAAATTTAATCATGTGGTGGACATATCTGATATTAGCATATGTATCCATAATTATTCTCAAATTAATTTTAAATCATTGCTAAATAATCATTGCTAAATAATAAGAGAATATATCTCTTAAAAGATAAAAGCTTTTCATATCTGAAAAAAGTCATCTTGATAGCAAAAAATAAGACTTTTGGTGACAAAAATACACGTTAAGATTCTCCAGTTTAGGAAATCATCATTTAAGAATAGCTTATCTGGCCGGGCGCGGTGGCTCAAGCCTGTAATCCCAGCACTTTGGGAGGCTGAGACGGGCAGATCACGAGGTCAGCAGATCGAGACCATCCTGGCTAACACGGTGAAACCCCGTCTCTACTAAAAAATACAAAAAACTAGCCGGGCGAGGTGGCGGACGCCTGTAGTCCCAGCTACTCCGGAGGCTGAGGCAGGAGAATGGCGTGAACCCGGGAGGCGGAGCTTGCAGTGAGCTGAGATCCGGCCACTGCACTCCAGCCTGGGCGACAGAGCGAGACTCCGTCTCAAAAAAAAAAAAAAAAAAAAAATAAGAATAGCTTATCAATTATTGAATAGGTGCCCTTTTTAATCTTGCCATATGAATATTTTTTCTGTGATAATTTCAATTTTGACAAAAATTCAACTGTTTCAATAATACTCAGATACAGAGTTTACTTAAAAACTATTCAGTAATTTGATACTTATAGGGGTTTTGTGCTACTGAGTATATTAATGTTATTACCCTTTAATTTATATGAAAAACAGATAACAGATGTCATATCTCATAGAACTAGGATAATTTGTAGCATTGTGAAACTTTGTCTATTGAGTTCATAGCTTCTTGAGTGACTTTTCAGTTGGAAAGCTAACATGGTTTACACTTTGATCAAGTGATTCTCACTACTTCTAGACTATTTCTCTGAGGTCAAAGAAGGTATAATATCATTCTCAGTGTATATGTAAAAGCAATGTGGACTTTTGTATTTATTGCCTAAAATAAAGTATTTAACAGATCGTGCATGATAAGATACCTGAAAGATGGCTGAGATGTTAAGTACATCACAAAGATATAGAGGAAGTGGTAAATATAGCTTGTGTTGAACGGGCTAATGTCATTTCCACCTTTTAGTTACTTTCTAGTTTTATTTAGTTATAGTTAAAATCAACATTGAAGTGTGGGGTGCATAAATTTTGATCTGGTTACTCTGAACCCCACTATTTCAAGATGGTGGTTTATAATGCTTTAATTAAAACCAATGTTGAGTCCGGGTGCAGTGGTTCAAGCCTGTAATCCCAACACTTTGGGAGGTCGAGGCGGGTGTATCACTTGACATCAGGAGTTAGAGACCATCCTGGCCAACATGGCGAAAACCCATCTCTACTAAAAATACAAAAGTTAGCCAGGTGTGGTGGTGCACACCTGTAATCCCAGCTACTCAGGAGGCTGAGGCAGGAGAATCACTTGAACCCAGGAGGTGGAGGTTGCAGTGAGCCGAGATCACGCCACTGCACTACATCCTGGAAGACTGCACAAGACTCCATCTCAAAAACAAGACAAATCAAAACAAACCAACATTGCAATATACAACTGCACTTTATGTAGGCAAATACTCTTATTTACCACGCTTAGCTCTAGTGAACGTATCACTCATGAGAAAGAGCTGCTGCATTGTACCCTTCTAAATATACCCAATTCTCTTAATTTTTAACTAAACCAAGATTCTGTGTTCTGCCAGACATTTAAATACATTTCTGTAATGCAAATATTTTTGGCTGTTGTATACTTTTTCCAAAATTACCCATCATTTCCTAAATGGGGATTGTGCATATTTTCACCTGGACCCACACATTAGTGAGGGTTTGGGCTCTGAAGTGTGGACCACAGCAGCATGTCTGAGCATAACCTAGAAATTGGCATTCTTGAGCATCAGTAGTTTTCACTCACAAAACCCTCAACCCACATTTTAACCACCTAGCTTAGCATTATCTAGGACCTAGGCCGTGACTACTGTGGCCTTCACAATAATGTTTAATTTGTTTTCTAAAACTTTCTAGAGTCATCATGAATGGCCATTTGCATTCATGGTAACAACTCACAAGTATTAAAGGCTTATTGAAAAATGCTAGTCCTGCCAAACCTCTCTTGTACTGAGAAGCACATGGCTTTTTGTTCCTGCCAACAACACTGTGATGGATGATTCCACTCCCTCATGACCAGGTTACTGAAAAAGTGCCCCCTGGACTTTATGCTTCTGGGCTCAGCTCTCTCAGATCCATTCCCTATGAATCTGGCAGAACATGGCCATCAAACAGTTTGCATCATTCAATTTCTTTCTAGAAAATCTAGTGCTTCCAACTGACCTAAAATCATAGGCTTTTTTTCTGGGGACTCTTTTCCTTTTTTTGTCTCTCTCTCAAGCTGGTCGCTTCTAGTCAGAGAGGCCATCCTTATGACCAAAATGGCTTCTCAAGCTTGACTCCGACATTCTGTGCACTCAAAACCTCAATAGTAAAGTCCATAGATTATAGTTGTCTACAAACTGGGACATCTCAGGGAAAACTCATCCATAAATACATCTCTGATATTCCCAGTGTTTCCATTTCTCAATTTGAGAAGTTGTCTTTCTAACAGGGATAAATGAAAGCTGATAAGAAATTCAAGCTTTTTTAAATGTCTAAAGTTTGTATAATAGTTCAAGCAGTCTAGTGTAGCAAGGGTTAGAAATAGGTTTCACGTTAAGTTATACAGAATCATCTTTATGTATAAACTGAGTTGCATAATGTTACATGTAGCCAGTCTCTACTAGTATAGATAAGCAGAACAAATGGCATTTTCTTTTTAAGGTGTATAAAGAGGGGACCCCAACTGGACTTCATAGATAAACTAGGAGAATGGCAGGGAAAAGAACTTCACCTGATGGAGTGTACCATACTCTCTGGGTGAACACAACATATTTCTTTATAATACCCAGGGTTTTAAGGAAACCATAGAAACTATCCTCTAGCCAAGGGGTGTCCAATCTTTTGGCTTTCCTGGGCCACATTAGAATAACTGTCTTGAGTCACACATAAAATACACTAACACTTAGAGATAGCTGATGAGCTAAAAAAATCACAAAAAAAATTGTTTAAGAAAGTTTATGAATTCATGTTGGGCTTCATTCAAAGCCGTCCTGGGCCACAGGCAGCCCACTGGCCGCGAGTTGGACAAGCTTGCAGTCTAGCCAGTTTATTTCTTAAGGAAAGCATTAGCTCAGGATCCAAGTTCTTGATACATGCTCACTGCACCTGTACCTTGCAGAAAAAAGAATGAGATCTAGCTGCCCTTGAGTTCTCCTCTGTGTGTTCATCATAGTTGTATGCATGTATACCTACCACAGTACTTCCCATTCTGCAATGTAGTTTTTGGTTGATTTCTCTCTCTCTAACACCAAGCAAAAAGCTACTTAAAGAGCAGGCACATTACTTCATTCTTTTTAGCCTAGAATTGTATCTTTTTTTTTTTTTTTTTTTTGGTCGGGGGTGGGGGGCAATTCCTCTAAACTCACCTCTGTAAGAAATGAAGTCAGATTAACTCCTCTCCATCCCAAAGCAGTTAAATAAACGTATAACTGTATGAAATAATGGCTAACTATATGGACTACTAGCATTCAGGTTTTAAAGCAAAATATTCAACTGTCTTGTGCCTCAGATATTTCAACTGGAGAATAAGGATGATAAGGCTGCCTACTATAGGTTTGAGAGGTTTAATTAAATGTGATAATGCACCTAAACATGGCCTAGTCAAGGACATATGGTAAATCTAAGTAAATAACAGCTAGTATTTGTACTCCATTCCATATCTTCGATATATTTCCAGTTGTTCCATGTTGCTTATATGTTACAACTCTGGAAAGATTGCAAATTGCTAGAAGACAATGTCTATGCCTCCATTTCTTTAGTGGCTATAGTATTTCCTCATGTCTTGTACTCAAATCCACCCACAGTTTGTAAATGTAATGGGTTGCCAAATTTCAAATGAAGTACACAGTAGAGTGGAGGCAACAAATGATAGGAAGTTACTGTGTGAAACAAATCAGCCTTCAAATGTGATCAGGGAACTGGGGCCATCTCCTAATTTAAGAATATGATCAGAATTTCATCTGCAGCTGATCATTTAAATTAAACAAACAAGCACAGCTGGAAAAACACATGCAAATGTTGGTATTTCAGTCCAGCAATATGCAAGCATATCCACTGTAGGGGTAATTTGCTGAATAAGCCTCATTAATGAGTTCTAGCACCAGTTTATTCTGAGTAGTCATGCTACATTCTAATAAAGGCAACATTTTTCTGAGCACTACATAAGGTCAAGTCTAATGTGTGGCATCTTTCCTCATAAAGCACAGTACCAGTCTTTCTAGTCAAGAATTCCTATTATAGGTAGCTTGTCAAATATACATGGAGCCATGTATTTCCCAAGACCTCATTCTGAAGTACCTTTAGACTTAATTGTTATAATCCATTCTACATTAAGGTATGATTCAGAAACACCAGTGGAAGGACTGGGTACAACCTATCCATTACTGAACTGTACTCTTATTAACCGTCTGTGCATTGATTTAGCTTCCTATTACATTTGCAAACTTGAGGTCTAAAAATAGGATAATCTAAAGGTAAAGATTTTAGCTCACCTTCAATAGAAGAGTAAGGTTAGATTTTACAATTTTGCAATGGGAAGCTACTCAACAGCATACCGAAAATTACTGTCCTCTCTAGAAAGGAGTGGCACATATATCTAATCATCCCACAACCCTCAAAGAAATATGGATATAACTTGATAGGTAAACACTGTGTTCTGACCTTGCAGCCTAGCACTGGTTTACATATGTGAGAAATGGGAGCTGTTTAGAGCCCCAGTCATTTTTCAAATAATTTCAAATATTCCGGATCAGGCTCTAAATGGCTCCTGTTTCTCATATGTGTAAACCAGTATAGCTACTTCCCTCTCTAGCTCCATTATGACATTTTCAAGAGACAGGAGCCAGAAATATGCTGCAGCTCTATCCCTGCAGCTGCAACTCCCAAGCTGGAAGGAGGAAATGTCAGCAATGCAAAAAGCAAAAGAAGAACCAGACCAATTGGTGCTGTTAGGGCCTGATTCATTAGCATGGGCCAGGGTTTATTTTCCAGTGTAGAAAAAACTGGCACAAATGCTTGGCAATGTGCTCCAAGCTCTATCAGGGAAAGGAATTGATCATTTGGATAAGAAAAAAAAAGAGTCTCTCGCTGCTTCACTGTGTCTCTTATGTGTGGTGCTACTGTACTGCCTTAGGAACAAGCATAGTGTGTCTATTTTTAGGGCAAATGTGCCTACTCTATCTTCGCCAACTAAATCTTTCTACATGACTAATTTGCAAGTTGAATTATCTTGGTAAATAGGCTGACTCACTAGCAAATAATCTGCAGAATTTATGCATTAGGCTTCTGTAGTGAATTAGGTCCTTTTGTCTTGCTCAGGATGCTGTAATAAACTGCAGTAGTGCTCTGGTTAATAATAAAAAAAAAAGAAAGGCAAGGAAGAGAAGTTATTCCAAACACATGAGGAGTCTTTCTTTAGAATAGTTAGTTATGATAGAGATATATATAGGAGGTTATATTGAGGGATATGGCAATGACTTAAGTCAAATAAGGAAATGAACCATGATATAAATAGATATATGCACAGTTGATGTTTGTATATGTAAGTATGTTTTATGTCTCTGTTTGTGAGTATATATATGTGTATGTTTATCTCCTAAATGTGTTAATGGAATAATTTATAGTTACATAATCATTTATCGCAAAATGTGCATAGCAATCAGTATCCAACTGCTAGTAGTCATTCAAGAAACATTTGTAAAATGGATGAATTACAATGTTAGGTTAACATTCTCCATTGTCAGTGGTGCTGTCCCTACTCCCTCTATGCTTGTGGTGATTCAGTTGCAGAAAGACACATCTATACTTCATAGCTGTAGAAAAGCACTTTATTTTTTTGTGGTTGATTTCATGTGGTTTAAAAAGAATGCCAAATTATTTGTACCTACAGCGATAATGACCGACTAAATTTTTTTACATACGTGTGTGTGTGTATGTATGTTTGTATGTATAATCTAAATATTATTGTCCAATCATGGCAGGGATTATAGTTGTATGTACTCAAGTACCTAAGAATGGGCCAGGACAGTTATGCCCTAAGGGAGTGTGTGTGTGTATGAGTGTGTATGCATATCAGGGCTAGAAGTATTTTATTAGTCAGTTTCCACGATTGTTGGTGCATGAAGATAATAAAAAGTAGACTGAGTTTTAGCCTTTTTTCTTTTTTTGATTTGTAAATTCTTTAAGGAAAATGTACCTTCTTATTGCCTGCACCTGGGGTGCACTGTTCTTTCCACCTTTCTTGCTAGCGCCAAGATTCTCAGCAGATACCTGCAGGAGTATAGGTAGCACAGTGCAGAGAATGTCACTGCTCCATCCATACCTCTAGGATTGTTTCCCCATCACATGTACTGACTCCAGTGTCTCACTCCCAATAGCATATCCCTGAGGATCCCTGGAGGAAAGTAGCCCTTCAGCGGCTGCAGCCTGCCTTGCCTGCACACATAAAAAAATGCACATTTGGGGCAGACCTTAATGAGGATGTATAAATATCTGGCCCCTGATCTGACATCTCTGAAGTGTGATCTCCACTATTACCAGAGTTCCCCTGAGGGACTATGTCCGTGGGACTTTGTTTATCTCACATCCTTACTTGCTGTCCTCCCCTTTCCTGTGCCATTTCCTCACTCATGGGAAAGCTTTCTAGTACATCACTGTCTCATGAAACCTTGTCTTAGGGTCTGCTTATTGGGAGACTGAGGGCAACTTAAGTCACAGGTAATTGTTAAACCTAGAATTGGCAAAACTCAGAATCATTGGGCAATTTTATATAACTGCTTTTCCAGAGAAGAGTGAAAAGAAATTCTTCTAGTTGGTATCTCTGGTAGATACCATAAAGTAATAAAGAAAAGGTAAAATAAACCCAGAGTCTTACTCAGCATGATTCTACCCTTTCTGTAGGCTTCTAGAAATTCCCTGGAAACGGAATTGTCAAAATATCAAAAACAATGAGATCTTCCTGTCATTCTAGGGGTGCCCTTTGTCCCCACAGTTATGCTTTCATAGGGAAAGATGTGATCATTTCCCCTGGAATCCAAGGTATCATTACGTAAAAAAATTTTACTTCGCTTATCTCTACCCTTTACCCTTTCCAGAGGTAGAATTAAATTCAAGGGTACAGCTAATAACTGAATATTGGTAAGTACTGATTTCATTTGGGGATGGCAAATAGACAGTCAAACAAACATTCCTTACCTTCAGCTGTATTACAATACAGTAAGAGTGACAGATCTGTGCAAAGCAACTATAAAGCAAGGAAGGAAATACATGCCACAAAGAGAATAATAAATACAAGTTTATGGGAGCCAAAAGGTGAGACGGATGAACTCTGAACTGAGTGATCAGGCAAAGTAGCAGAGCCAAGAAAGCTCATGATGAGATCCTTTAATAGGCAAGATTTGATCAAGCAGAGTCAAGGAATTCCAAACTGAGAACAACGTAACAAGGGAACAGGTTGTGATGGGTAGACTAGGGCAGCTGGTCACGGAAAGCAAGTGTGGAGAGCAGAAACAGAACGGGCTCACAATGCAGATAGCATTGAGCCGGACAGGGAGTAGACAGACTGGTGAGGCTTCAGGAACACACTGAATACCCCCTCACTGGATTTCATTGATTGAAATTCCACAGACCAATTGAGGTTGTTCAAAATGCACATTTGTGCAAAAGTGCAAATGTTTAAAAAGTCAAATAAGTGACGGAAGTAAAGCATTTTTTTAAGACATTCTGAAGTACAAAGTAGGAAAATTAAGAGATAATCTAACTCTAATTACCAAAATAAGTATATAAATAAATATGTTCTCAACAAACTTATATTAAGCATCAATAAGTACTAAGGTTATATTATTGAGCCATATAGACTCCCTTTCCTCATGGAATTTACAATTTTTTGAAAATCAGATTTATGATGGGTACAAAGAGCAAATGACAACCAAGAGAGTACCACAATATATACTTGGTAGATAAACTATAGAAATAAAATATGGTATTATGCCAATTGGTAGAATACTGTTAATAGAAATACAAACCAGTACTTGAAGTTTTAGTGAAACTTATTAATGAGACCCAATATCCTACAAAGCTGAGAACGATTAGAAGCAGCTGCCACAATGTATCTTGGGATAGAATCAGTGTCAAATGCGCAATGGACAAATATTTTTGTGCAACAGAACAAATATTTTCTTATTTGATTTCAGAAAATAGATAACCCAGTCAAATATATTGATTTAAGGTTCTATTTAGGAAAAGAAAAAAACCCTTCATTGCAGTCCAGTGAAGAAAAGGTCAACAGGCTTGTGGTGTAGAAAATGTGGGGGCTCAAACAATCACTACTTGTCATGTGATTTATCATAGGTTGGGATCAATTTTTAACAATATAATTGATACTAGAGGCAACGAAGAGGATACTTTGAGTTCTTGCTTTGTGATAAGTAGTTGGTTAAGGTATGTATACGCATTTATTTATTTCTTCATTGAACTTACGTTTATTGAGTGCCTGTTTAGTGTCAGGTACTGTCCCAGTTGGTACAGACCTAATGGTGAATAAACAGCAAGAAAGGCTTCTCTGATCATCTGAAGAGAGACCTCCATGAGAGAATAAGGCAGGCAGCTGTCTTTAGGCTCAGTGTTTCCAGCACAGGGAGACAGCCAGGAGTCAGGGGTGCACATGATCTGGTCTGGGACTTAGTTGGAGGAAGCTGGTGCACTGAGGTGATGTAAGCAGGAAATCTCACCGGAGATGAGGTCAGTAGTGAAGGCAGGAGCAGAGTATTAACAAATTTATCCTCACAATGATTCTACCTTCTAGGTATTATCATACCCCTCATTTCCTACATGGGCAAACAAAAGTTTAAAGGCATTAAAAAAGTGAGGCACAGCAAATGGAATGCAGGGACCATGAAGTTGAGCATGTACTCTAATCCCCATATCCATCACCTTCCTGCGGATACCACATCTGTGTATTCAAGTCCCTGTTTATCCAAAGTTTTACTTTTTGCAATTTCATTTACTCTTGGTCAACTGTGATCTGAAAATATTAAAAGGAAACTCCCAGAAATAATTCCTAAGTTCTAAATCACATGCTGTTTTGAGTAACGTGATAAAATCTTGCACTGTCCTGTTCTGTCCCACTGGAAGACAAATCATCCCTCTGGCATACCCATCTTGTCTATGCTACCCACCCTTTAGTCACTTTACCATCTCAGTTATCAGATGGACTGTCACTGAATTGCAGTTCTTGGGTTCAAGTACCCTGATTTTACTTAATCATGGCCCCAATGTGCAAAAATAGTGATACTAGCAATTAAGATACGTCCAAGAGAAGCCATAAAGTACTTTAAGTGAAACGGTGCACGTTCTCAACTTAAGTAAAGAAAAAAATTGTATGCTGAACTTGCTAAGATATATAGTGAGAACAACTCTAGAGATCATGAAATTGTAAAGAGGCAAAAAGAAATTCATTCCAGTTTTGCTGTTGCACCTCAAACTGCCAAAGTTATGTCCAGAGTGCATGATAAATGCTCAGTTAAGATATAAAAGGCATTAAATTTGTGGGTAGAAGACATGAACAGAAATGTATTCCAACTGGTGGCAATTGTGTTCAGTACTATCCAAGGTTTCAGATATTCACTGACGATGATGGAATGTATCCCCCTTGTATATGGAGAACTACCACATGACACTAGTAGAGCTCTAGCTTCAAAACAGATGAGAAAATAGTAATTGTGTGGACTGGCTCACAAAATTAAAAAGAATTAGACTTTTCTATACATGTATTTCTGTCTGTATATTTACTATATAAATATTCATTGTTTTGCATTTCACCATTGCATAGTTCAGTCCATAAATTATGCATTTATGTTATATTTTGTTTTTATAATAAAAGAATATCAAATATGGTACTAATTACCCAAGTTCATCTTCAAATGCCTGTAATATTTCAAAGAATGACAAATCCAGAATAAAAATTGAGATATCAATAAGCTGCCCCTTGCAAAGAAGGACACCTTTCATCTGTATATAACTAGGGATGTCCCTAAAGAGGCAGGTCTCAGGTGAGTGTTGGAATTTAGGCATCCATAAGGGAGAGGGTCCAATGCCTTCTGCCTGGAAACTCCCAAGGATGTTCTTCAATTCTAAGCTTGTCCCTGAAAGTTGTACTTTTCCTTCCTATATAGGTTCTGGGGATACCCTTTTTGCTGCAACACAATCACTCGATTATAACATTATTGAAGGTATATATCTTTTCCATGGCATGGGTTCTTGCACATAAGAAACACTAAAGAAGTACATGTTTATTTTACTTTTATTGTTGTTTGTTGTCTGTTGAGCATTTTATTTGTAAGCATTACAGCCCTAGAAAAAATAATCCCCAGGGTTTTCCCTGCTGTGCACTTTCAGCGTGCTCCTTTGTGGTCTGTGATGCCAGCTGAGGTTGTCAACACAACTAAACTGACTGGAGAAGAGCAGTTATTTTGCCATTTGTCTAGCTCTTTGAGTTGTACATCAAAGTTGAGGTTAATCATGCCACACCTGTTTAACTTGCCTGCGGGGTTTGCAGCTCTTTTCCCAGATATGTGATTATCAACGATTTCAAATTTGCCAATGTTACCATGCTTCATCATCACAATGAGAAACCAGATGATGGCTCTGGAGCACGGCCGCATAAGAACCTGACGTTTGCCTCTCTTTTTAACATTGTTATTGCTCTTGAGAGCATCAGCCAGGACAATCATGAGCACCATTATGGTGGCAAGGAAAGATGATGGAAAAAGGACAGAAGTACATGTTTAAATGAGAGATCATCTTGATTCTAAATGAATGGCGATTTGACTGCCTGTAGGCCACCTGCTAAAGAGTAAAGCTTTCTATGTTATATTCATAAAGCACGCATGTAAGACGTCTGGGTTTTCAAAAGGGTCATCTTGTATTAAAACCTTGATTATTCACCAGACCTTTAAAAAAATGGAAGGGCTGACTTGATGACGGAGGGTATTTGGATGTAATAGTCATTAAGCCTCATAGTCTTAGCTTGTAGTAGTAGTGAATCATGCACTCCATGAGAGGTCACTAAGACTGGATTTACCAGCTCAACCTTACTTTTCTCAAGTTTAAAGGGAGGAGTTGTACATTGAAATCTTTATATACCATAACCTAACTGAATAGTTACATAATAACTACTTTTAAGAGCTATATACTCAAAGTATTATAAAACGTGCAATGATGCATTCGAGAAAGTTAATTAGTCAGAGATTAAGTCTTTATCACAGTATCTGCTCTGAGGTGAGACTCTTTAGGGTATGCATGGAGAGAGAAAGTGGAAAAGATGGTTAGTGTAAAGGTAAGTGCTAAACCTGGGGTATGGGTGAACAAAAGTAAGAACAGAAAACATCGATCCTGGTTGTCACCTCAAGTCTCCTGGCATGTTTTCTCCATTTTTGAAGTTAAGAGAAGTTCAGCAGTGGGGCATTTGATTCCCACACTGAATATCAATGTTGACTATGAGGAGGAACAAGAAGGAAAGAAGGAAGGAAGGAAGAGATAAAACACACTTGAAACAGCAGCAAGGTCATGGAAAAATGTCTGCTTTTGGCCACCTTCGGCACCTGGCTGTAGTTACCTTTTCTGTTTACACACATTGTTCAGAGAATAAGCATCTATAGCTTCTGAAAGTAAATGCTTTCCCTCATATATCCCCAGAATTCAAAACAACAGTACAACTTTTAAGTTGCAAATCATGCCTTGCATACTCTATTTAAATTGTAACAAGAGAGTTTTATTTTTTCTTTTTAATTTGTGACTTCATGTTTGCCAACTTTCTTTATTATGAAGTGATAAGGAAAAACTTCATGAAAAAAATTATTGAAAAACCCCAAGTGTAACTACGTTCTTAATTTGTATTCTTACCCACTCTTACTCATAAGACAAAATAAAATCCACAGAGGGACAGCAATAAGAAATAGTGACAATAAGAAAATGAAGAATACTTTGACAGATAAGCAGAAGGGGAGGGAACAAAGAGAAAAATTACTGTACACCAACTTCATTGGATGTCATGTGGTCCCTTTGTAAATTGTCTGGAACAAGATAAGCACAAACAGAAAAAGCAAAGCAATGAGTCAGAAATGGAATTCAATTTCTTGATACCACAATAGTAGAGGTACGATGGCTGAAAAATAGAAACAATGGGACAAAATACAATTTATTTCCATAACTCTTGTAGGGACCACACAAGGCAGTCAGTCTGAGTCAATACTTTACATGACAAGCACATAGCTTTGTAGTCTTAGCCTGCAAAATCGTGTAGCTATTATTTTTTCAAGAGATTCTAACAAACCCACGCTTACGTACAACTTTTTACTCACTTCCTTAAAAAAAATAAAGAAATATCAGAGAGTCATCCCTGTGTGTAATTATTAAAGAGGAAATTTTACATGAAGATGTGTATGAGTACTTGGTTGGAGGTAACAAAGCAAAAACATCTTGGGAATTTTGTCTTCTTACCTACTCACAAAGAAGCAGGGGAAAATGTTATATTCATACATTGGGAATTATGTGTGAGAAGATTATACCAGAAATCTGAGTGGAAGATTACAGAATCAGTCATTATAAACAAGAATGATTGTGACCCAGAATTTATCCTGGTTTCATTACAGCTCATAAAGGCCTAAACAGAGAGCTACAGCTGAAACAGTCATATTATAAGTTTCTCCTTCCTTTTGGGTATGGTTCATTGTGAAATAAATGAAAATACTAGAAATATTTTGGTGGGTGGTTTGTTTTAAAAGAAAATTCTTCGTAAAAACAAAAGTAGGGAGTGTTGTTGGGGTCTCAGGGTAAAAAGAGAAAAAAAGATTCTTGCATGATGAAGACTTGCAAGACTGAAGTTTACATAATGTTCAAAAAGATAGTTCTCCCACTTGTCAGTGAGATCATCCACTCTCCTATTTTGCATCTCTTTAGCTAGATCCCAGAAGTAAGTAAAATTTAAAAAAGCCTAAGCCAGGGTATGTGGGTGTAGAAAATAAAAAAAAAAAGTAAAAGACAGGGTGGGGGAGATCGGAGAGCACCCACTTTCTAAAGTCAAATTTAAACTGGTGATATTAATATCCATGATATTTATTTTAGCCCCCCTCTATTGCAGACTTAGTGTGGCACAACAGAATTCTATTCACATACTATGAATGAATCTCATGCGTTCTTGTAGCGACTCTAATCATTATATTGAATGTGCTGAACACAATGGTATAGAATCAAAAAACAATTTATTTTTTTCCCACATTATTCTCTTAAACCTAACCCATGGACTTATTCTTCCTTAACCCATGGATGAAATATTTTCCTATTACTTCTAGATAGTAAAATAGCTTCATGTTACTCTCACATACTCTCACATGCTAAACATTACCATTTTAGTAATGAAACTGTTTAGGGAGCTACTGACTTCACAGAACGTAATACTTTCCCACATACCCTACTGTGGCTTGGCTTGGTACTACAAGCCTGGAAAGTTTCTTGCTGAAGACAAGAGAAAGGTCAGGCTCTTTTCTCATGCCTACCCCAATGCCTCTCTCTACTTCCTGGCCACAGTTTCTGAATCCATTTAGGGAGTTAGTGCAGGGAAGAAATGGGGCAAAGAAATAAAAGAGAAGGCTTCCTTCGTTGCCTCAGGTGCCAGTGGGTTATTGGGCTGCCTTGTATGGTAGTTTTTCGGTATTAATGCTGTGTTTTCCTTTGTTGGATGCTGATGTGGGTTATATGTAAAATCTCCACAGTGACAGGAGACACAGCAATAAACTTCTCTAGCTGGTCATTTATGATGGCAATTCTTAACATTCTATGGGGGCATATGGTAGTCAACTCTACAGAAATTTGTTGGCTCCAGACAGCACTCCTAGCAAAATTCTCGCTAAGTTCACTGTAGATGGTTCCCAGTCCTGTGATCCATTATCGTCCATGGGAAATGTAGACTTTTGTTCTTACCATCAGTAGGAATGATTTCATTCCTAATGCAGTGAGCTCTCTCGTAGATGAGGACACAGCTCCAGTCAAAGCTTATTGTCTCTAAATTTCTCAGGCAGAAACAAAATATCAGGGCGTTAGGCTCCTCCAAAATTCTCTCATTTGACTTGAGGAGATGTGGTAAAATAAGAAATATGTATTTGATTTTGGTCCCTTGTTTCTGACAGAAGGCTCCTAAAACCCCTGTATTTTCCTGAGTGATTGGGGTGATAAGAGTGTCTTTCAGAGGGACAAAGAGCTCCTGGATCCCTTGGAATTTTCTGGGTAACAGCAATCCCTTTTATTCTAGTAGATAATTCTTGGTGAGAACCTAGATAGCTTTTGGTTTCCAGAAAAATGAAGCTTTATTAGATGCATACTTTTTTTAAAAAAGTAATTAATTTTTTTTTTTTTTTTTTTTTCTGACAGAATGTCACTCTGTCACCCAAGCTGGAGGGTAGTGGCAAGATCTAGGCTCACTGCAACCTCCACCTCCCGGGTTCAAACAATTCTCATGCTTCAGCTGGGATTACAAGCATGTGCCACCAAGTTCAACTAATTTTTGTATTTTTAGTAGAGATGGGGTTTTCATCATGTTGGCCAGGCTGGTCTCGAACTCCTAACCTCAAATGACCTGACTGCCTCAGCCTCCCAAAGTGCTGGGATTACAGGCGTGAGACACTGTGCCCAGCCCAAAGTCTCCTTCCAATCCCCCTACCCCCACCAACAACCTTTCAATACCACTGTCCACAACTTCTTGGAAGAGAAGAGGAGCTGAGATTTAGTAATGAGGTTTGGAGAACTTCCAGACAGGTGACGCTTCCACGTGTTGAAAGGGTGGTATAGGGTGGTATACCCTAAGTTAGCAGGACAGAAGCTCCTGCACTGGGGACACTTTTGGATTTCTCTTTATGAACCTCTTCACTGGCTGTTCATTTGTATGTTTTATAAACCAGTAATAGTAAATAAAGTGTCTTCCTGAGTTCCTTATGCTGCACATTATCAAGCATAAGAAAGAGATTGCGGGAAACCCCTGAATTTATTGCCAGTTGGTCAAAAATTTCAGTGGTTCAGGACTTGCAACTGGCATCTGAAGTGGAGGCAGTCATGTGGAGCAGAGTCGTTAACTTGCAGGATCTGATACTAACTCCAGATCGTTAGCATCAGAATCTCATTAAATTGTAGGTTGCACAGTTGCTGTCCAGAGAGTTGGAGAACTGGTTGCTGATATGAGGAAAAATCCTATACATTTGGTGCAACAAGTATTGTGTTGGTAGAAACAGATGATAACAGGTGAAAAGAAAGCATTTCTCCAGTTATTTCCAGAGGAATCTTAATTACATTAGATTCTTCAACCTTAAAATTAGATGAACAGCAAGGACTCATTAAACTAGTATTTTGTCTTTGCCTGTCCTGCAACAGTGTCCAGTACCATTCCTAAAAATGTGAAGGCATGTGGCACTTGTTTTGTTCTTTACTTTTGGAAACTCTTCAACCCTATTTATGTCTGAAAGAGTATACTTACATTTAAACACATTATACCCACAAAAGCAGATTTCATATTTTACATTCGACTTGCATATGGGTCTCAAGCAGAAATAAATGAAGACTTTGCTACAGAAGGAGCAAAGTAGACTATTAGACTCACCTCTACTATAAATCAATTTAGAACATATTCTTAACGATTTTTTGTTCCTATTACAGTCTTTTCATAAGTAGGGACTGATGAGAATTGGCCACAGTGACTGTTTTATTTCAAAGGAGCATAACTTTTTGTTTGTAAATAAAAGTAAACTTAGAAATCATTTAGTTTACCTTCTTAAATTGCATAGATTTAACAGAGACAGTTAAACACACTTAAGAGGTTAATAACATTAAAACTATAGCTAGAGACAGTCATATAATACTAGTATCTGATTTTGTAGCTAACTACATAGCCAAAAAGTAACATGAAAGATAGAAAAAAAAATAGTTTCAGGTTTTCTTTTTTTTTTTTTTTGAGACGGAGTCTTGCTCTGTTGCCCAGGCTGGAGTGCAAAGGCCCGATCTCAGCTCACTGCAAGCTCCGCCTCCGGGGTTCCCGCCATTCTCCTGTCTCAGCCTCCCGAGTAGCTGGGACTACAGGCGCCCGCCACCTCGCCCGGCTAGTTTTTTGTATTTTTAGTAGAGACGGGGTTTCACCGTGTTAGCCAGGATGGTCTTGATCTCCTGACCTCGTGATCCGCCCGTCTCAGCCTCCCAAAGTGCTGGGATTACAGGCTTGGGCCACCGCGCCCGGCCTAGTTTCAGGTTTTCTAAATATACATAATCATGCAGAGCAAAAGCAAAGCTACCTAGGCTGACATTAACCAACTTATTTATGCTTTGTGAATATATTCCAGAATCTTGGTCAGAATGTGCTTTCTTATGAAAAAAACAAACAAACAAACAAAAAACCATGGTTTAAAAACAGTTGCTACCAAAAATGTGAAAAAAAAAATTTTGCGTAGCCTAAACAAGACTCCATAAATCCAAATTCTTTCATTTTTTTTGCAGTCATCATTGACATATAGACAACCTATATGTTCTTTTGCTCCAATTTAGTTACTACTTTTTAAAAATTGACAGAAAATTGATGCAATTATTGTGCACAATATTCTCTCTCTCTCTGTATATATAGTGCAATGTTTCAATATAATTAACAAACACATGCATTACCACACATATTCTTTTTTCTTAATATCTATCTTCATTTGAAGGATTTTTTTTTGTACAGATAGCTTTTTATATGGTAAACGGATTTGATGTTTACTCCTTTCTTAAAAATTGGACTTATCATGTGGTAACAAATATTAGACCCTCAATGCATTTAAATATTACACTTTGTAGAGTTGTCACTTTTCTCCCTTTATTTTCTCTCAGCAAAATCTTTTGAAACACATAAAATAGTATCCCCCAAGGCAAAACAATCAGAAGAAAGGTAGATCTCACAGATCAGATTTAAATGAGCATCATCTATTTCCAGTCTCAAATAAGTTGCAGAGGAGCTGCTAGTCAGAAATTGGGAAATAATTTCCAAGCAGTGCTGCACTGACACTGACATCATTAACATTATTAAAGATATTGAAGAGACCCTCCAAACGAAATGTAAGGATAAAATTTAAAAATCTCAATGTCAAATGATAACATCTGTTTTTCATCAACTGTCATTCTGAATTATTCTTATTGCATCTATGAGAATTTATGAAGACATTTTTGAGAACTGACTACAATGTGATGCATTAGGATCTTCAGGACAGTTACATATAGCCTTTATAATAATGGGAAAAATGTATTAGTTAATATGAATAAGGACTGCTTATTTTCAAGCTGAGGGGAACTGCAATTGTTGCAAAAAATGGTGAATAGTTTAATTTTTTCAAGTGATTGTGATTGGAATGTATAATAAAGGTTAATGGAATAGAGAACTGAAGGACTTGCTTTTCAAATAACCTTAAGCATTTAAATAAAAAATTCTTACTTAGCTGAGGCACCGTTAAATTAACATTTGTGTAGGGCAGGTGCTCTCAACTTCTATTCTCTAACTCATCTGAGAGAGATGACATATGCCAGTGACCATGACTCATCACAAAAGAGATTCTAAAATGGCAGCTACTCCCTAGAAAGGGCACCTCAGTGGACTCTTCCCTGTCTGTCTCCACTACTACAACTCTCCGAATCCTCCTTCCTAATCACTGAAATAAGGCTTACTACCTGCAGATTTTAAAGACTTGCTAAGTATCATATATTATAACGTTAGGAAGTAGCTGGAGGTCATTCTCTCCTACTCAGGGAAGAAGATCTCTAATTTGAACCAAGTATATCAAGGGTTCTTTAAGAATACTCGAAGGAGGAGAGTAGGGTAAGGGAAAAACTTTAGTGAATCTGTGGAAGGAATGAAGTGATCATAAATAGATTTGAACGGAAAAGATTTTTTTGATTTTTTTCCTGATCACTTTGCTCATTTCCAACATATATACCTGGTATATTAAAATGGACTCTGAGAAACCTGGATTTTCCTGTCTGTGGAAGCCGCACAGATAACAGGACATGGTTCTGGGAAAAGAGAACATGGAACTGACTGCTAAAGCTTCCTTCTAATCTTAACATAAACTAAAGGAACCTTTGAGGCTAACGTATATGTGACAGTCTACCAAGATGAGAAAATAGATGCATTTAATGGGCCAAAAACCTACGTAGTAATAAAGATAGTTTTAGTCATGTGCATCTTTGTTAACTACATAGGGATAATAGTGAATACATTAGGCAGCTAGCTGTTCAATATAATGAGATTTCGGTCCTGCCCAGTGGATTTTTTTTATCCTCCTCTATGTAAATGAAAATGTAGTAATATATGTTACAATAAAATGTTTGCCATTTCCCCACACTGACACAAATTAAGCAAATGGAAATATATCCAGACAAAGAAGAGAAGTCCTTGGAAAGACTCAGTAATGTTCGGAGGAGAATGATGAGAATAGTCACAACGTATATCTTGTACTGGTTTGAAGGAATTGGAGATAGATAACTTCTTTGGGTACATTTTGAGGGATGCCATTATGGAGAGGCACTAGATTTGCTCAATATGGTGTACAATTTCAAGGGCAAAATCTTCAAGAAGACTTGTTTTTAATAGCTAAAAACAAATATTTTGAACACAATTCTTTAAAGATGGAAAAAGCAGTGTTGAGTGGTAATAAGCAGGCTATCACACATGTAGAGACAGGTCAAAAGTTTCTCAATGCCTCCCCCCCACACACAAATTTACACACATTGATGCATGATGTACACATTCAAAACATACTCACAAGATTCCCCCGATTTTGCTGAAGGGATCCAATAAATAGATTGGATGGCCTGTAGATTATATAGTATTTTGCAATATTGCTTGAATACAGAAGAAATTTGAATGTGAATAAAAGTAACAATGAATGAAATCAACTATTTCATGACAAAAGTAAATCCTATGAAAACTTTAAGACATTATTTTTTAGTTACTTTTAAAATTATTGGATTTCATAAAAAGGGCTCAACTATCAGGCATATAGTTATATCAGATGACCTTTAGGAATTCTTCCAAACCACAGATTTTTATCATACCGCAACAGAAATGACCAGCGGTCTACCAAAGATTTGTGCTCTTCTTTAAAAACAGAATTGTTGCTCCTTAGCACTAGTCTAGCCAAGGATATATTTCCCAGTCCCATTGCATTCTAGATGGGGTCATTTAACTAATTGTCTAATATAATGTTAACAGAAGGGATATTTATTAGTTCTAAGACAAAATAGCTAAGAAATTCTTCTATCTTTACCATGTTCTCATTTTTTGTGCTTTGGTTAAAAGGCAAAAATTACATTGTTCTAGGGGAAGGTAGAGACATAGACTGAAGGCATCTGAGACCATGAGTCACATTGTGGAAGGCCACCAACTTTACATGCACATTAGAGTAACTGTTGTATTGCTGGGAAATATATAGTTTTATTATATTATGTCACTAATAATTTGGGGTTAATTATAACAGTCTACCTTAAGATATCAAAATTATAATAATTTCTGGCTCATGCCTGTAATCCCAGCACTTCGGGAGGCCGAGGTGGGTGGATCACAAGGTCAGGAGATCGAGACCACAGTGAAACCCTGTCTCTACTAAAAATACATAAAATTAGCCAGGCGCGGTGGTGGGTACCTGTAGTCCCAGCTACTTGGGAGGCTGAGGCAGGAGAATGGCATGAACCCAGGAGGCAGAGCTTGCAGTGAGCCGAGATCGCACCACTGCACTCTAGCCTGGGGGACAGAGGGAGACTCCGTCTCAAAAAAAAAAAAAAATTATAATAATTTCTCATTTTCTAATAAAGTTTAAAGTATTTCATATGGTCTGGCTCTGTAATAATATTATAATTTATTACATGCTCTCTTAATATATACATTTATAGAAATGGAAGGAATGTCAAAAGAGTAACTTTAAGTAAAGGCTACCTTTTCAAGTATGATCATCTGATGATGAGGCCTGAGTTTTACTTTTGATTATTCTGGCTTTGTCATATTTCTTAAATTCCTTTGCCTTCTCATATTTAAAGATAAAAATTTTCCTTACAAAGGAGTGTTGTAGAGTTTCAAAGCATATTAAAGTCTTTTGTCTCTGACAAATTCAAAACTCTAATTGCAGACTTATGAAAAATAATAAATTTGTGTCATTCTAAGACACTAAATCTGGGAGTGATCAGTGAAAGATAACCCAAATAAGTGTCATAATCATCTCCCTCACATAGTAAATTCTGAGTAAATCTTGAACTGTCTAGAAGACTGTTTTACTCATTTCTCACTCTTCTTGGCAATTTCTTCCCTCCTGATCAGACGACTGTCTAACTCTAATCATCATCTACAAGACAAACTGAAAAGTACAAGATTTGAAATCTCATGATTTCAAGCCAAAAAAGCAAAGATCTTATGAATATTAGTTAACTAAATTTTAGAGCAGTCATTCTGGTAAGAGTTGTTTTAATTATATAATTATCTGAAATTCTTTGTTACGCTCTGAATAATTGGCTAGTCTACAGCCAGTTTATAAAAGGAGGTAAAAAGGTGGAAGCAGTTGGAAACGTCTGATGAGATCTGATTTTGGGTGAGCACTGACACCTATCAGGTGCAGTGAGTTCCATGAACTGGAGTTAGCTGATGAAATGGGAAGGGATATCTTTGCTCCTGTGAGTCTTCTAATCTCGTGGAATATTAAGCCACGTAGATGAACATGTTAAAAGATGAGGTAGCAGATGTTACATGTCATGCTAAAATTATAGCATACATAACTTTGAAATCTTCGATTTGTCATATTATAGATTATGTACTCCCTCTGCTACTAGAATTGTGAAAACGGCCCCCAATAGGGAGGTTTAGCTTAATAAATGTAGCCTCTTTGTTCTTTAGGTTGCTGATCCGTGTGATTGACACTTCTATTTCATCCAGGGAGGTGGGAGAGTGTCATAGGCAGCCGACTTTTAATTTTTGATGTCTGACAGAGCAAATGGCATTCATGTGACAGACTTTCTCTTTCCCTCTGAACTGCATCAACATTTATTTACGATGAAGGGGAAGTTGGGGGTGAAAAAAAAGGCAGTATTGTTTATCATAAATCATGATGTTTTACATTCTGCCTTATAGGATGAGGAATGACTGGACCATGGTACATTTATAACCTCAGGATTTATTTAATAATTTAAATATATAAAACGTAGGACCAAAATCACCTACAAGCTAATTCAATAGTACTATTTAATGTCCTTAAGGTATCGATAAAATATTATTATTCATTATCTGTTTTGTTTTTAAAACTGTGTATACAGTTTCCACATTCTGTAAGAATAAGCTTTTACACATGTACCTGATTCTCTGAGCTTATAATAATTTCTCAAGTTCAATAGTGGTGATGTCTTGATAAAAAGATTCTGTTTGAGATGTTAGCTTATGGGCACCTATTAAAATGGCTGGAATTAAAGATCTGAAAGTGTGTTGAATGATTACCTGAAGTAATGAATGATAAAAATTTTCTTTCAGGATGTCTGCAGATCTGGAATCCATTCTTCTGAGTGAGATAATTGCACATTCTTCCAAGCAAAGATGACTTTGAGAAAAGATTAAATATGAATAACCAGGAGACATTCACTCCTGGAAATGGGGACTGTTGGGAAGCTAGCACTAACAAATGAACACTAATAACCACAGTAGAGAAGTGGATATAACAGTGTGATTGAAAGGCATTTATACATATATAATCGCTTCATTCAGGTTTGTTAAATAGTCTAGAAAGATGAGAAAACAATATCGTGCAACACCTTTTAAAAATATGAACAGTAGATGATAAAGCATGGACATTATACAGATGAGAATAATGAAGCAACTTGTAACATTTCTGTTGTACAAAATAATAAGCCAAAATGAGCATGAAGGTGTGTATGAATATATATTATTTAGCTTTTAAGAATGCATTGGGGGCCGGGCGCGGTGGCTCAAGCCTGTAATCTCAGCACTTTGGGAGGCTGAGACGGGCGGATCACGAGGTCAGGAGATCGAGACCATCCTGCCTAACACGTTGAAACCCCGTCTCTACTAAAAAAATATAAATAACTAGCCGGGCGAAGTGGCGAGCGCCTATAGTCCCAGCTACTCAGGAGGCTGAGGCAGGAGAATGGCGTAAACCCGGGAAGGGGAGCTTGCAGTGAGCTGGATCCAGCCACTGCACTCCAGCCTGGGCGACAGAGCGAGACTCCGTCTCAAACAAAAAAAAAAAAAAAAAAAAAGAATGCATTGGGGTCAGATGCGGTGGTTCATGCCTGATGCCTGTAATCCCAGCAGTGTGGGAGGCTGAGGTGGGAGGATCACCTGAGGTCAGGAGTTCGAGACCAACCTGGCCAACATGGTGAAACCCCATCTCTACTAAAAATACAAAAATTAGCTGGCTGTGGTGGCACACACCTGTAATCCCAGCTACTCAAGAGGCTGAAGCACGAGAATTGCTTGAACCCAGGAAGCAGAGGTTTCAGTGAGCCGAGATCATGTCACTTCACTCCAGCCTGGGTGACACAGCAAGCCTCTTGTCTCAAAAAAAAAAAAAAAAAAACAAAAAAAAAACAAAAAGAATATGAGTGAGAATGGACTGTGAAATAAAACTGAGATTACTTGAATGAGTTTGTAACAAGTGTTGCAAGTGAAAGGAGGAGAGGAGGGAAGGACAAGCCCTCTATTTCTATTGCCTTTTATGTGGCTTTAGGGTATATAATATTTTAGATTATTAAGAGATAATGGAAAAGTTGTCAAGAAAGAATTATAATGCTTATCCTAAAATAGACAGTTGAGTCAACGTGAGCAAGAAAATTGAATTGTTTACCTTTTTATTTATTTATTTTTTTGCGAAGGAGTTTCACTCTTATTGCCCATGCTGGAGTGCAATGGCATGATCTCAGCTCACTGCAACCTCCGCCTCCCTCCCAGGTTCAAGTAATTCTCCTGCCTCAGCCTCCCGAGTAGCTGGGATTATAGGCATGCACCACCACGCCTGGCTAATTTTCTTTCTTTTTTTTTTTTTTTTTTTTTTTAGTAGAGACGTGGTTTCTCCATATTGGTCAGCCTGGTATCAAACTGCTGACTTCAGGTTATTCACCCACCTCAGCCTCCCAAAGTGCTGGGATTACAGGCATGAGCCACCGTGCCCAGCCAATTGTTTACCTTTTAAAAGAGTTATATAGGTGTGAAACCATAAGATAGTGGACAAATCAGAAGACAAGTGGGATGTTAGAATGCCCCTATGTGAGAGATAAATAAATGCACATGATTAAATGGAATAAACTCTTTGAAGAAAGAAATGTGATGTCTGAAATTAAAGGGCTTCTTTTCTCAAAGTTGCTGATATAGGAGCAATAGAAATATAGTGACTCTCTGTGAGTATGTTCTGGTTACAAGTAGCACTAGGTCTTACTGAATAAATTTACTTAAGAGAAACACTCAAAATATACTTAAAAAACAAAAACAGAAACAAAACAAAACCCTCATGCTATATGTAGACTCTGGTCAGCACCTCAGATATTCTAGATTAGTCAGCATAGTAAGATCTTTAGAACCAAAGCTGACATACTACAACAACTGGCTGAATTTGGTGTTAGGGGATTAACGAGGGAATATTCTGATAAAGCACATAAGAGCCAACACACAGTCAAAAGGTCTGAATTAGTTAATGGAGTTAGATAATTGTACTGATGGTAAATATTTTAATATATATATTATACTACCAACTTTGAATGAGAAAATTTAGTGTTTCTTCTTGGAATGTGTTCTCCCATAAAAGGAAATATTAGTCACATATTATCAAACAACACGCATTTAAAAAAATAATTTCAATTCCTATTTTAGATTCTGGAATATACGTGCAGGTTTGTTAGACAGGTATATTGCTTGAGAGCATGCATTTTAAAAGGCACGCTTTCTGCAAATATTTAATAAATGCAAATGAGAAACACACTAGAACAAACTCATTACCCTTCATAAATTAAAATACAATTGAGAATTAAGACATGAAGAAATTTGAATTCAAGATGCTATGTGGTAAGCCATTCTGGAATGGTATAAACAATAATTTAGAAAACAAAAACGTTTAGAGAGAGAGGAGATAATATACTGTTTCCAAAGAAGACATTCTGAGATAACTTCTAACAGTGTTCCTCAATATGACTTATACTGTACAATGTTAACTCGACTGTTCTTTGCCTCGAATTTGGAGTTAATTATGTCACTTTCGTTTTCTTTCAGCTACTTAAAAAATTTTAGTTTATTTCCTTTTTTTAAAAAAATCTTAGTCTGAGTCCATCTATGTGCTTTAAACATAATTTTAACATTTTATTAATGATTTTCCTTCTCAGGCCACAGGGTCATTTTTTTTGTGTTTTGTTTGTTTGTTCATTTGTTTGAATTTTTATTATTTTTCCTAATGACGAGAGCAGATATTTTGTAAAATCATCTACTGTTATTAAATTATTTTCACAAGTTCATTCTTCTTCCAAGTGGTTAAGAGGATATTGCTCATTTTTATGAAATTAACTTTTTATCTTTTCCATAAGATGTCTCCATATATATATATATATATATATATATATATATATTTTTTTTTTTTTTTTTTTTTTTTTTTATCTTGTCATGATATCCTGGTTAATGACATATTGAGAGTATACCTGTTGGCCATTTGTAAGTCTTCTTTGGGAAAATGTCTATTCAGGCACTTTGTCCATTTTTAAATCAGGTTGTTTTGTTGCTACTGAGTTATATGTGTTTCTTATATATATTGGCTATGAATTCTTTATCAGTCATATGGTTTGTAAATATTTTCTCCTATTCAGTTGCCTTTTTCACTTTGTTGGTTGTATCCCTTGCTGGGTAGAAGTTTTTCAGTTTGATGTTGTTCCACTTACATTTTTGCTTTCGTTGCCTGTTTTTGGCATCATATGCAAAAAAATAATTGCCAAGACCAATATCAAGCAGCTTTCCCCTCATGTTTCCTTCTAGAAGTTTTATTGTTTCAGGTCTTATGTTTAAATCTTCAATCCATTCTGAGTTGATTTTTGTGTATGGTGAGAGCAGAGGTAAACTGGTGGTTGGGAAAGACTGCAGGGAGGGGGAAATGGAGAGATGTTGGTGAAGGGGTACAAAGTTTCAGTTGTGCTGTATGAGTAAGTTCTGGAGATCTAATGTGTAGCATTGTGACCATAGGTAACAACTCTCTGCTGTATACTTCAAATGTGCTGAGAGGATAGATCCTAAGTGTTGTCAGCACACAGTGAGAGGTAACTATGAGAGGTTATGGATCTGTTAATCAGCTAGGTTGTGGTGATTATTTCACAACATTAACACATCAAATCATCAAGGTGCACCCTTAATATATACAATAAACAAACAAGAAAAAGTTTTCCAACTGAAGAAAGGAATGTGTCATTTACTCTTTGTACTCTTGTTGTCCTCTGGGACTGAAAGAATATACCACTTTTTGGCAGGGCTGAGATGCAGTACTTCCAGTTCAATTTCCAACAATGACCAGAAATTTATCTAGTATGGTTCTGTGGGATGAAGGTATATTTTCTTCTGCCCTTCAATAATCCTTTAACTAGGGAGAGAAGTATTTATGTCCTAGTGAAATTGAGTCAGTCTATAATTCTTTGACCAGAAAAATCTCTAAATCCCTATGGCTCAGGCTATTTCTACTGTTCTGCAGAACACTTTATGCTGGAAATAAACCTCCAGAAGGAAATGCGATGCTATCAATTTCCCCTCCATTATTCTTGATGTCTTTGAACATCTGATGTTCACTTACTGATGATGGGTGAAAGGAAAATGACTCTTACTTTCTCAAGAAGGATTACCTCCGAAGGCTGGCATAGTTCCTGGAGGTTGGGGGTATAAGACAGTGCCCTGGTTTTCTCCATAGTACAGGTCCTACATCCCCAAGAATATAAGAGGTTGGGTTGTACTATTTTAGAGCATGAAGAATTCCTCTTATATTGTGGTTAGTGTTTAACCATTAGCTTCATCTTTTTTTTTTTTTTTCAATTTCTGCAGACGAAGATATTCATTTCACTTCATTCTCATTACTTCTTCATTCCTTCCTTCCCTCCTTCCTTTTTTCCTTCCTTCCTTCCTTCTTCCTTTCCTTCTCTTTCTTCCTTCCATCCTTCCCACCTCTGTTCCTCTCTCCCTCCTCCTTTTTTTTCTCTCTTTTTTCTTTTCTTTCTTTTTTTTTTTTTTTTTCTTTTCTTTCTTTCTTTCTTCTGTCTTTCTTCTTTCTCTTTTTTCTTTCCTTCTTTCTTTTTCTTTCTTTCTTTTTCTTTCTTTCTTTCTTTCTTTCTTTCTTTCTTTCTTTCTTTCTTTCTTTCTTTCTTTCTTTCTTCCTTCCTTCCTTCCTTCCTTCCTTCCTTCCTTCCTTCCTTCCTTTCTTTTTTCCTGCTTTCTCCTTTGTGTAGGGGTGTGTGTGTGTGTGTGTGTGTGTGTGTGTTTTATCAGTAGGAGACAGTTATAGCAGGATATATAAAACCCTTAAAGTGAAATTACATATTGAAAGGAAAACTTCAAATTAACTGCATTTTCGTTCATTATTCTCTGTCTCAAACACTATTATTCTTATCAAAATTGTTATGGAATTAATACCAAAATGTACTGATTTATGTGTTATGGTAGCTGCTTCTCCCAAGTTCTATAAAAATGCTGTGAAGTAGAATTATTTTCAGAGTAATGACCAAAAGTAGGAAAAGAAGAATAGATTTAAATTTTTCAAACCAGGCAATTTATTTTTGAATGATCAAGAGTGGATTTCTCAGTATAGTAGTGGCTATCTACCTTAATTTGTATCTGTTATTTTTAACTTCAAATTTTCAAAATATTTTCATTTGATCTGATTCTAATATTTTATGATGAAAGGTGATACCATTTTCTTCATTCTCACTCATCATCATTATTAAAATTGACTCCTAAAAGATTTAATTCTCTTTGTAGATATGCCTAATACAGAAAATACTCTGAGGACATCTTGTTCCTGTTTTAGGCATTACAAACTTTGATTCTTTAAATGATCATAAGTCATAAGTAAATACTTTTCCTGCTCTGCCTGTAAACATGGGTTCATGAAGGAAAAAAAGAGGAAAGAAGGTTTGAAGTGATTTCAAAATAGTCTGAGGATTAAGTAGAAACAAAAGAAAGGTTATAACTGAGAGAAGAAATGTAAAATATAAGTACTGTACTACAACGTTTACAATTTGGTGTATTTTTGCCTTTCTATTTTTAGAAAAACATTAGACTTACTCATTTAGATGAGACACAAAGAGAAGAGAGGGGGAAAAAATACTATAAAAAAGGGAAAAAGATATACAAATTTTTGCAAAATTCCTAACAAAAGATGAAAAAGAAAGTTTTATTAAGTGTTGGGAGATAATATATACAATTTTATACAGTAATATTTTGGCAACTCAGGTCTCACCATGAAGTTCATCCAAAGATGTGCCCTCTTTAGAAGATGGGATATTACATAATCGCATGCCATGGTGTACTGAAAACAGAACCCAGGAGGTCCCTGGTTCTAAGTGGTGATTATCAAATAGACTATGACAAAGGATAATATGAGTATTCCTGATCCATTTTTCACCTTGGAATGACTCTAAAACCATACAGGCCAACAAGTCCCATCATCAGAAATGCAGACAGCCCAAGACTGAGAGCATATATTAATTTTATGCACTGTTGTCTAAACACATTAATTATAAACCTTTAAATAAGAAATGTATAGAATGTTATTTATTTCACAGAGTTTTACATCCTATAAAGGAATTCCTTTCAGTTTGATTTTTTAAAAAGAATATCGTCAAATATTGTTTTTTGAAATCTGAGGGAATAAATTTTGTACAAGTTTAAGAACTCACCTTACACAAATGGCAATCATTAACAGCTAAGAGGATAGGACCAGGGAGGCTAGATATGGAGTCAAATCAGAATAACCCTAGAGTTTCCTAATTACTTCAATGAAAGAGTCAAAATTAAATACTTTCATCGTTCCATGTAGTCCAAGTTTAAAAAAAAAAGTGTGTGTGTGTGTGTGTGTGTGTGTGTATCTACCGTGAGATGGAAGCACAAAGCCAAAACAGCAGGGTCCAGGCAGCTGCACCAGGAAGAACATTTGGTCAAACTTCTTACTCAAAATAGAAATAAGAAAGAGAATTGTAAAGCTCTTAGAACAGAGGGGATTCAAACTAGAAATAACAACGAAGAACATGTCTTAGTTTTACTAACAGAATAGCACTGTGAAAAAAATGGAAGCAATTTAAATTTTCTGTAGTACATTTATTTATCAGGAAAATGGTTTCCCACTGTGAGCATCCTCTCCTTTACAGGCTCTGTGCTCAGCAGTTCAAATATATTCAAGCCCCAAGAATACCTGTAATGATTGTGGATTACAGACTGAACCACAAGTAGGCAGCAAAAATGAAAAAAAGAAAAAGAAAAGAAGACCAGAGGTAGGTATGTATTGAAAAGAACTGAACAACAAATGATCCCCATTTTCTTATTTTCATGTGACGTGAACCATACTACTGAAGTTCAAAGCTATCCACTTTTCCCAGAAACCCATTTAAAATTATTTCAAAGAGCACTTTGAAAGGATTGAAATAGCAACAATAACAAAAGAAACCTATAGATGAGTAATGTGCTTTCAGGATAGCTCCTGAAATAAAATCTGTAGGATCCCTACATAATTGATGGAGGACAGTAAATTGTTCTAATTAGAAATATAAGCAATGAAGACAATTCAACAGCTAGCAATACTTTTAGGTGAGTGATTTTCTTTGCCATGAAAAGAAGCTTAATAAACTCTAATTGCTTTGCTACCTTTAAATCCAACTTGCAAGAGGTGTTCTCAATAAGACTAGTGATTATGTTAGGTGATGCCACAAAGATTTGTCACTAGGAATGATGGAAACAGACAAGAAGAATAACTGCTTCATACAGATGTTTCTCCAGACTTCCTGGATGTTAGGAACTGCCTGAGGTACTTTTTAAAAGTATAAAATTCTTCCAGAATATAAGTTACATTTAAAAATACAAACTGTTGTTAAAATTACAACTTCCACCTAAGAGTCGCTGACTCAGAATCTCCCAGGGAAAGACAGGAAGCTCCGTGTTCCAAATGATTACTATCAATGTAGAAGTTTTGGAAACACTGATGTGATGCAAACAATGAAGCATTTTTAAAAAAAATGGAGCATAAAAAATCAAATGACTAATATAAGTGACATTTTTGCTTAAAGGTTTTAAAACTAAATAGTTATTTGGACTTTTTCTTCATCCATCTCTCATGTGGAAGTGATTGAACACATTAGCAATATATAAACGTCATGATCAAAGCACATAAAGTTTCAAAATTGAACTTTACTAGCAAAATTGAGACATTTATTTATAATTGTGGCTTGCCACAAAAATTCTGGAGGAGTTAATGATCATTTTAGGAAAGAAGTCTGTGTGTGTGTGTGCATGTGCATGTGTGTGCAGAAATAAACTAAAACCTAAGACATGGAAAGGAACAAGAGTATTCAGTTATTCAGTAGTCCTACAATTCCTAAAAATCTAGCTATATAATTGAGGACAACAAACATTACGTCATAGAAAATAGTGTTTAACAAATTTAAATCTCAAATTAAAATTTTATTAAAATTACTTCATTTCCTTGTCCCATTCCACTGAAAAAAAATTCCTTTTAAAATCAATTATTTACAAATTCCTGCTACAAATCATATGAATGCTTGCCCCCAAACATATGGTGCAATGATGGATATTGTGTGTTAGACTTTGTTTTCAGGATATTCACAATTTAGGTATAGAATGAGGGCTCACAGACATACAAAAAATAAAAACACAAATAATAATACATACAATAAATAATAAAAATAAAATAAATAATAAAAGTAAATAATATGCAAGATTACAAAGAATTGTACATCATACAACATACAAGTATTGTGTATCATCCAAATGAAGTACCTGATGAAAAATAATGTCAATTGGGTTTCATGTGTGAGCCTTGATTGATAAGCTGTACCTTCACATAGGAAGTAGTGATTGAGGTGAACTTTGAAAAATGAGAAAATTCAGATATGTAAAGAAAGGGGCAAGAGTTCTTAATTTCCAAGAAAACTTCTGGGAACAGGGTCATATACTTAGTATTATTAAAATAATAGCTAACTTTTTAAATCACCAGTTATATGTCAAACATTGTGGCAGGCACCTTTCATCTCATTTAATTGTCATATTTTTGTTTTTTGTTATAGTTTTGATTCCTTTCCTATAATAATGTAGAGGCTCAAAAGTTCTTCTGATTACTCCTTATGTAATGGCATTACTTTAGTTTGTAAAGGATATAACTTAAAATATAGTATTTTACTTCATCACACTATAATTTAATGGCTAAATACTCATTGAGAGGGCTGATTAAGACAGATTACCAATGAATGTAATCTAAGAATGTTATAACAATACTCACAAACCTCTCTAGAACAATTAATGAAAGAAAAACTGGATAGTTTAGTTTTAAAATTCATTTCTCATTTACTATGTACACACACACACACACACACACACACACACACACAGAGCCTCTGTTGCTTTGTTGTTATCAGCAGACATGAATCAGAGCTGACTGGACCTGAGATGGACCAAAGGTGGATGTGAGATCCAGGATAAAATAACACAAGGGGTAGGAAAAGTTAATCAAATTCTCTTTCTCACAAGTATTTGAATTAAATATATAAATTAAGTAATATTTGAATTAAAAGAAATCCTAACTAAAGCAATCAGACAAGAGAAAGAAATAAAGGATATCCAAATAGGAAGAGAGGGAGGCAAACTATCTCTCTTTGCAAACAACATGATTCTGTATCTAGAAAACCCCATAATCTCAGCCCAAAGCCTCCTTCAGCTGGAAAACGTCAAAGTTTCAGAATACAAAATCAATGTATAAAAATCATCAGTCTGCCTATGCATCAACAACAGCCAACTGAGAGCCAAATCATAAAGGTAATCCCATTCATAGTTGCCAGAAAAAGAATGAAGTACTCAAGAACACAGCTAACCAGAGAGGTGAAAGATCTCTACAATGAGAATTACCAAACACTGCTCAAAAAAATCAGAGATGACACAAATAAATAGAAAAACATTTCATGCTCATTGATAGGAAGAATCAACATCATTAAAATGGCTATACTGCCCAAAGAAATTTACAGACTCAATGCTATTCTTATCAAAATACCAAAGACATTCTTCACAGAACTAGAGAGAACTATTTTAAAACTCATATGGAACCAAAAAAGCTAAAGGAATCCTAAGCAAAAAACAAACAAACAAAAAAAGCCAGAGAGCCAGAGTCATCACATTACCAAACTTCAAACTATACTAAAGGACCAGCATGATACTGGTACAAAAACAGGCACCTAGACCAATGGAACAGAATAGAGAGCCCAGAAATAAGTGCACAAACTTAGAACCACCTGATCTTCGACAAAGCTGACAGAGAAAAATGGAGAAATGACTCCCTATTCAATAAATGGTGCTGGGATAACTGGCTGAAGCTGGACCCCATCCTTACACCACACAGGAAAATTAAATCAAGAGGGATTAAAGACTTAAGTGTAAAACCCTAAACTTATAAAAACCCTGGCAGATAACCTAGGCAATACCTTCCTAGAGATAGAAACAGGCAAAGATTTCATGATAAAGATACCAAAAGCAATTGCAATGAAAGGAAAAAATTAACTAGTGGGATCTAATTGAACTTAAGAGCTTCTGCACAGTAAAAGACACTATTAGCAGAGTAAACAACCTACAGAATGAAATACATTTTTTGCAATCTATCCATCTGACAGAGGTCTAATATCCAGAGTCTACAAGGAACTTAAATTTACAAGAAAAAAACAACTCCATTAAAAAGTAAGCAAAGGTCATGAACACATACATCTCAAAAGACATGCATGTGGCCAAGAAGCATATGAAAAAAAAGCTCATTATTACTGATCATTAGAGAAATGCAAGTCAAAACCACAATGAGATATCATCTCACACCAGTCAGAATGACTATTATTAAAAAGTCAAAAAATAACAGATGCTGGCAAGGTGGCAGAGAAAAGGGGACACTTATCCACTGTTACTAGGAGAGAAAATAGTTCAACCATTGTGTAAAGCCGTATGGCGCCGGGCGCGGTGGCTCAAGCCTGTAATCCTAGCACTTTGGGAGGCCGAGACGGGCGGATCACGAGGTCAAGAAATCGAGACCATCCTGGCTAACACGGTAAAACCCCGTCTCTACTAAAAAAATACAAAAATCTAGCTGGGCTAGGTTGCGGGCGCCTGTAGTCCCAGCTACTGCAGAGGCTGAGGCAGGAGAATGGCGTAAACCCGGGAGGCGGAGCTTGCAGTGAGCTGAGATCCGGCCACTGCACTCCAGCCCGGGCGACACAGCGAGACTCCGTCTCAAAAAAAAAAAAAAAAAAAAAACAAAGCCGTATGGCGATTTCTCAAAGAGCTAAAAGCAGAATTATATACCCAGAGGAATAAAAATCGTTCTACCATAAAGACACATGCAGGTGAATGCTCACTGCAGCACTATTCACAATAGCAAAGACACGGGGTCAACTTAAATGCTTATCAGTGACAGATTGGGTAAAGTACATATGCACCATGAAATACTATGTAGTCATAAAAAAGAACAAGATCATGTCTTTTGTGGGAGCATGAATGGAGATGGAGGCTATTATGCTCAGCAAACTAACACAAGAACAGAAAACCAAATACTGCATGTTCTTACCTGTAAGTGGGGGCTAAATTATGAGACCTTATAAACACAAAAAGGGAACAACAGACACTGGGGTGTATGTGAGGATGGAGGGTGGTAGGAGGGAGAGGAGCAGAAAATATAATTATTGGGTACTGGGCTTAATTCTTGGATGGTAAAATAATCTGTACAACAAAACCCTGTGACATGAGTTTATCTATGTAACAAAGCTTTGCAGTACCCTCACACCAAAAATGAAAGTAAAAAAACTTTGAATTAGGAACAATTAAATGATTCTTATTATATAACAGAGGCTAGGATTTACATCCTTATTTGGGTCTATGTGAAAACAGAATTGACAGATGGAGAGAGATAAAATAGAGATAAGTAGTTGAGAGATACAGAGAGATAATATGCACCAGGTTTATCCTCAAGAAACAGAGAAGAAACTTCTTTTCCAATTTTCCAATTTCAGTTCCAGCCTCTCTGTGACAAAGCTGTGCCTCATTTACAATACAGGGATGTCCATGGGATAACTTGATGCCACTTTTCAACTCACATTGTAATGAATGGGTTCTCGTTCTTTGAATTACAGGGATACCTTTCAAGAGGACTGTTATTTCAAAGTGAAGTCTACAAAATCCTCCTCTGAAATAGATGTTTAGAGCAGTGGGGTGAGTGAGGCTTTCTATACATACATACATGTGATATATTAGATATTAATATATTCACACTATATTACTACCATGTTAGTAACGTATTATAATATAAAATTATATAAACATTCCTTCTGTAGGTACCTTCAATTTCACTTTCTGACCCTTGCACTTTACTGGGCACAATGCAAGTGATAGAAGGAGTTGAAGAGAGAACAAGAAAGGTAGTTGAATTACTTCTAGAAAAAACAAGGCCAAGTGTTTGAGACACACCACCAACTCAGAGGCAGTGAACTGAAGTAATTGTAACTAAGGAAGATAGTGAAGGTGCCACTAAGGAAGTAACTCTATTCCTTAAAATGGAACCAGAATCATAAATTACTACTTTCTCAACAAAAGTCACAAAGATTTATGACAAATGCTTGCCAAAACACTAAAAAGAAGCCAAAATAAGGTTGGCAGTTAGAGGAGGAAAAATAGAGCCTCTTAGTATGTGAGAAAGGTTTCCTTTACCCTCATCAAAGACTAAGCATTATTATGTACCAATGGCTGACTATGGGTAGCTGAGATTGAAATGCTAGAATGCAAACTGCATGTGCTGCAGGAATGAAAAAGTAACAATAATAGTTTCAAGCAAAAGGAAATCTGAAAGTAGAGAGACACAAATCTTGTAGCATGATATCCAATACAAGTTCTTGATAAGGTCTCTGGGGGAGGACAATGTCACTTTTCCCCCTCCTCCTTTCATTAATATGCACTACAATTGCATGAATGAGGACATTCTTTAAAGGTTTTGATAGCTTGTCATAATTGTCAACACCCAGAAGTAGCTAAAGAGGCAACAGAATGCAGTGGGTAAATTGAAAGTCTCTGAGAGCCATGTTGCTTGGGTATGAACCCTCACTCTTCTACCTACCAGCTCTTTGACCTTGGGAAAATCATTTAGTTTTCTGTGCCTCAGTTTCCTTCTCTGTAAAATGAGGAACAAATGAAGTTGTTCTGATGATTCAATAAGTATGTGTGTGTGTTTAAAACAGAGTCTAGTGCATTTTTGATGCCAATATAGCACTTTGTATTATTTAATATTTTAACCTTGTTGACTGGCCTTATACAAAATGACCCACAAATTTTAACTCTGTACTTAAAACAACAGTAAAATGAAAACTCAATTAACATAGTGTCATTACTTAATGAAATGTCTGTATAAAGAAGGGACAGAAAATGGGAAACACTGGTTAAGAAGTTAAAGAAACCAGACTTTGTCCTATAATAACGGGTAGTTATGGAAAGTAATAGTTTACAGAAATGGCACATTGACAGCGATGTGGGTTTTGCATTTCTACAAGGTGAGTACAGGAGAGAGACAGCTGAGGAGTGGAAGGCAATCAGTAGAGTGCTGCAATCCTCTAACAATACAAGTATTTCTAGGTGGGTAACACTGACAAAGACAGACTTAGGATAGCCTCAAACCAACTTTGTGAGCTCTTTTCCAGTTATCTAAGGTCCTGCCTATCTGTAATCATAAAAAAAAGTCTCAAAGAAAGAAAAGAGTCATGAATAGATTTGTTCTTTATGGGAGTTAAAAACTAAATATAATTATGGCAGCTTCAAAGCAGACAGGCACATGTTGGTTTTGTTGCCCTTCATCCTGTACCGCAGTTGAAAAGTCTGACCCCAATTATTTGTCCCTCTGTGCTATAAAATGCTTAATCAGAGCTCAGTAGAATAAGTAGTCTTTGTTTCTGAAGCCTATTCAAAGAAAGACTTATGTGAATAGCAACTTTGATTGTGATGAGGACTGAGAGTTGAGACCAAAATTAATCCAATTCTAAACGACACTTAATAAGTCAGCGAACACAAAGATAGGCTGGAATCGTTAGCTGTGCCCAGCAAAACTTCTTCAGATCTCATAAATTGAATTTTTTATGGTTAGTTTTTGTTTAACTAAGGAGTTAAATAGTATTAAAATCAAGCTTAAACCAGTGAGGAAATTTTTTAAAGTATATTTTAGTTAAACTCGACACCTCTTTTGGATATAAATGCCAGGTGCACTACTTTTCACACGATTTCATCTCATTGCAAAGTGTGTGAGCATACAAGGAATCTTGAGAATTTACTAGGCAAATAAAAATCATTTAAATTGCCTTTAAAATGTCAAATCTGCTCCATACTGAGGGCTGAAAATTTGAAAAAAATATTTTTTTTCAGGTTTTACATGAATGGGAAAATTCTAGAAATAAGTATGATGCTATTAGATCTGATTGCTATATACATGATATAGCCAAAGGAATATGAAAATTATATATGATGACCTACATAATAGCATAATATAAATATTCAATAACTGCTAGGTCAACAGGCTTATTTAACATTATTTTGGATTAGATTTGGAAAGAAATCAGCACTTTCATGTTATATTAGAAGGGCAGCCTGAAAGTGAAAATCTATAAGGATACAGAAACTGGGTATCTCCTATCCCCTTCCCCACATCTCTTCTCTGTATAAAAGAAAGGCAAAATGTCCAAGAAGTTAAAACAGTCAGTAACATCACAGGCAGGCTCACTGTAAGGTCAGCTCCATCACAGTGGCAGCTAGGAGATTTTGTGAGGCTTCCTGTGGGATAGGTTTTTTTTTTCCATCTTTTTATTAATTTTTTTTTATTTATTTATTTTTTATACTTTCAATTCTGGGTTATATGTGCAGAATGTGCAGTTTTGTTACATGGGAATACACGTGCCATGGTGGTTTGCCGCACCCACCAACCGGTCACCTACATTAGGTATTTCTCCTAATGCTATCCCTCCCCCACCCCCACACCCAGTGACAGGCCCCGTTGTGTGCTATTCTCCTCCTTATGTCCATGTGTTCTCATTGTTCAACTCCCATGTATGGATGAGAACATGCAGTATTTGGTTTTCTGATCTTGTGACAGTTTGCTGAGAATGATGGTTTCCAGCTTCATACATGTCCCTGCAGAAGACATGAACTCATCCATTTGTATGGCTGCAAAGTATTCCATGGTGTGTATGTGGCACATTTTCTTAATCCAGCCTATCACTGATGGACATTCGGGTTGGTTCCAAATCTTTGCTATCGTGAATAGTACTACAATAAACATATGTGTGCATAGGTCTTTATTGTAGAATGATTTATAATCCTTTGGATACACGCTCAGCAGTGGAATTGCTGGGTCGAATGGTATTTCTAGTTCTAGATCCTTGAGGAATAGCAACACTGTCTTCCACAATGGTTGAACTAATTTACACTCTTTGTGGGATAGGTTTAATGGGACTTCCACTAAAGGATTACCCACCATTTCTGTCAAAATTAAGAATGAAAAATTCTCCCAGGAGTAGCTATTTCCGGTGGCCAAATTGTCATCAATTCATGAAAGCATGGAAGTGATGTTGATTTTATACTTAGTAATGAAACTATTTTTTCCTTAAAGTTTATAGGAAATTTTCAGGGAGTGAATTTACATATTATGATTTACCAGAAACAGTGGATTCACTGATAAGTGTTATCTCAAGGTTGGTGGCAATGGGCAGAAATGAGGGAAGATTACTGACTTTTCTACTTGGGGTGGTGTTGGAGGTGAGGTTGTAAATTATACTCACCACTGGTTTAGTATCCCCAAATATTGTGAGTTGATAGTGCAAGAAACAAATGTGTGTGTGTTTTTCTTTTGTATCTTGCCAGGTAAGTGGTAGATGGCTATCAGAATAAAAATTAAAGACGAAGAGGAGGTATTCTTGAGCATTCTTCTGTTCCTGTGATTAATGGTATTAATGCAGTTTTTTGGGTTTTTTTTTCACCGACAGACTCTGGATGTTGTCTCCTTACCATTTTTACACAGTCTATGCTAAATCACTTAGTAGTGAGAAAGCTGTAAAATTGTCTTGACATTTAAAAAATAGTACTTTATTTCTACTCTAGATTAAATTAGTTAGACATGTTTTAAAATCAAGTAAATCAAAACGGGGAAGAAAAATTATTATACGAACCAATCTAAGAAATACAATTTTAGTAAAATGTTTCTTTATTCAAGGAACAATTTTATCATGAAAGCCTTTTGCCCCATTTTTAGAACTAGTCTTCTCTGGCAAAATGCTTTCTATTTTAAAATTTAAAAACATCTAGTTTTGCTTACATGGATTTACTCAATTCAAACAAAATAACTGATATTAGATGTTGTTATTTGGTTAGTGTGCAAATAATTATAAATTTCAACATTGCCTCAATCCTCTTAGTGGCATAGTTACTCATTGGAAATTAATTTAATAATAAACTCTATGAAAGCAAAAAAACATGGAAAGCTTGGAAAGTAAAATAATTCTGTGTTCTTTAAGAGTTCCAATTTTATGTAATAATAATAATTAACTAAATTTGAAGTTAATAGCTGAAAAATCATTTATATCACTTTCCAAATAACTTTAAGCTTGTAACAAGACCAGGCTTGTACAAATAGAATGTTTATGGTGTTATTATATTTTCAGCGAATACTGGACAAAATGTTTTTCATTCAAGGCAATGTAATACAGTGGGGAACAGGAAATAAATAGAAAACAACAATGTGAAACTATGTGATTCTTTTTCTTCCTTTTAATTGTAAAAGTAACATATCAAAACTAATGATAATCCAGAAAAAGGGAGAAAAAGTATGCACAATCCACTATCCCAGCACAATTAATTATTGATTACTGCATTTTGAGTTATTCCTATATACATATTTTAGCTATGAAATAAATGTCCATATTCATAGTATATACAGTCATGTGTTGATTAATGACAGGGACACATTCTGAGAAATGCATCACTAGGCAATTCTGTCATTGTGCAAACATCATGGACTATACTTACACAAACCTAGGTGGTCTGGCCTACTACACACCTAGGCTATATGGAATAGCCTATCACATCTAGGCTACAAACCTGTGCAGCAAGTTACTGTACTAAATACTTTAGGCAGTTGTAACACAATGGCATTAGTGTGTCTGAACATATCTAAACATAGAAAAGGTATACTAAAATACTGTATTTTAATCTTATGAGATCACTGTCTTGTGGGACTACAAGCAGACCTTGTCTGCTTCCATGACAAGGCAATGTAGGTTTAGTTAATGCCAGTGGAGGTTAGGATGAAACGGTTGGAGTGGATTTAGTATATTAGCCAGCCATGTCCTAGACATGGTGGCAACAAAGAAAGGGGAAAATAAGGTGGGGGAACTTGACTATCATGAAGTATAGAGGGAAGGGGTGAAGATGTTCAATGCAAGAAGCTGAGGAGAGGGCTTCTTCTCTTACCAGCTGGATAACTTTAAAAGCCCAAGCCTCCAATTCCTCAGATGTTGAATGGAGAAAATTATAATGATGTCTACTTCATGGAATGGTTGTATGACTTAATGAGTTTATACATGAAGGGTGGTTACAGGAGTCTCTGGCATTAAAAAAAAAAAAAACTCAAAAATGTTATTTGTTGTTGATAGTATTCTTCAACCAATTAAAAAGACAATTCTACAGTTGTATAACGGAGGGTTAGAACCCAGGAGGTTGATTTGGGGAAATGCGAGGAGAAGCACATAATGCCCAATGGGAGGAAAGACCTGCATGATGCAGTTTATTCATAATAGAGGATACCTGGAAGCAAGGTGTGCTATGAGTTTATCAGGATAAATAGAAGGATATGAAGAAGGAGCTACAACAGGAAGAGTCACCAATCAGAGCAAGTGTGAAGTCACAGGGGCGCAGGCCCCATTGGCTCTGTCCATTGGCAGCCCTGGTCTGTGGTTCTAATTCCACTCATTTTGAGTTGTTAGAGCAAGGGGTCTCCTTCCACGTCACAGAGTATGACAGGTTCCAACAACATGCCATGGATGTAACAACTCTCACTTGTTACATAAACAATTACAATACTAATAAACAACTTGGATTCATCATAGCCTTAGCAGTGCCTAAGAGAATATACTGTGCTCTGAAACAATTTTTGAGAGAGCAAGCCCTTTCATGTTTTAAAATGAAACTTTTAAAAACCAAAGGCAGAAGTAAAAAAGGGGAAGCATCAATAAACTTCAATAAATTAATATTAACCTATTTTCAATGTAAAAAACACTATGAAGAAAATTGAAGAGCAAAAGAGGGGGATTGCAAAATAGAGACTGAAGAGGTTAATATTATGATATGTAAAAAGCCTTACAAAGAAAATTCCCAAAATGAATACTCCAACAAAAAATGAATAAGCTTATCATATAAACAGAACTAAAGACAGAAAACACATAATTATCTCAATAAACACAGAAAAGACCTTCAATAAAATTCAACATATTTTCATGTTAAAAACCCTCAGTAAACTAGGTATTGAAGGAACATACCTCAAAATATTAAGAGCCATGTATGACATATATGACAAACTATAGCCAATGTCATACGGAATGGGTAAAATTTGGAAGCCTTACCCTTGAAAACTTGCACAAGACAAGGATGCCCTGTCTCACCACTCCTATTCAACATAGTTTTGGAAGTTCTGGCCAGGGCGGTTAGGCAACAGAAATAAATAAAGGTATTCAAATAGGAAGAGAGGAAGTCAAATTATCTTTGTTTGCAGATGACATGATCCTATATCTAGAAAACACCACTGCCTCAGCTCAAAAGATTCTTAAGCTGATAAACAACTTCAGCAAGCTGTCAGGACACAAAAGGCAACGTGCAAAAATCACTAGCATTCCTATACATCAACAAAAGGCAAGATGAGAGCCAAATCATGAATGAACTCCCATTCACAACTGATACAAAGAGAATAAAATCGAGCTTAGAAATACAGCTAACAGGGGAACTGAAGGACCTCTGCAAGAACTCAAACCACTTCTCAAGGAAATCCAAAAGGACACAAACAAATGGAAAAACATTCCATGTTCATGGACAGGAACAATCAATATCATGAAAATGGCCATATTTCCCAAAGCAATTTATAGATTCAATTGTATTTGCAAATATTCTTATTTAGAGACAGGATCTCTGTCACCCAGGCTGGAGTGCTGTGGCGCTATCACAGGTCAAGGCAGCCTTCACCTCCTGGCTCAAGTGATCCTCCCACCTCAGCCTCCTGAGAGCTGGGACTACAGGTGCCCAATACCATGAATGGCTAATTTTGTATTTTTGTAGAGATGGGGCTTCACCATGTTGCCCAGGCTGGTCTCAAACTCCTGGGCTCAAACTATCCACCCGCCTCAGCCTCCCAAAGTGCTTGGACTACAGACATGAGCTACTGCACCTGGCTGCAAATATTATTTTATATATGTTTTAATATACAAGAGCAGTATCTCTCCTAGTGACCCTTCTCTGATGAGGGAGAACACGTTGAGAAAATCTCCTGTGAGTTAGAGGTTAAGTGGAGAATGTTTCACCAATGGATGACAGATCACGCTAAATAGATGAGTGAAAGATATGGCTTTGAAGAATTAGAAATCTTTTGAAATTTTGAAGCCTTTGAAATGGTAACCAGCTTATAAGGAGCCTCACTTTTGGCTTTTTATGGGCAAGTCAGATTTTGCAATAGTTCCCCGTCATCTGCTCTATCAAAAGGAAATATCCACAATGCTTGCTTTAAAACAATTAGTTCTGAGAGTAACAGTAGCAGACTCTTTGTGGTAACAATCTTATAAACACGTTAAATTTTTTCTCGAACTTAATTTGCAAGGTGATCTGCATATAATAATTACTAATTCCTGATATAAAGTCAGAAATAATTTGAAATAGATAACATCTCCTCTTTTGAGATGTAGGGTGAAATGATGATGATTTAAATAATAATATTCAATCTGAACATAACTGCTTAATTTTCAAATAAGGCTTAAATCACTTCACAAGCAAGGATTTACAGGGAAGACTACTTACATACTTTTAATGCTATAGTCCATAAACCCAAAGGTGCAAACTGTGTAATCTAATGAAGGATCTCCTGCTTCTTCTTGGCATCTAGACTTAATTACATGGATATTTCATGGAGGCACTTACTGACCTACACATTTATTGATTACTTTTGGTGAAATGTTTTTCTAAAGAACCATTGGTAATCATTCAATATCTGATGAGTAAGGAAAAAAAACCAAGTTTTTCCACATAGTAATTATTTATAACATCTCCTATATTCATTTTCTTAGTGATGGCATCACCCTCTCAGCTAACCACACAAAACCTCAGTCATACTTACACAAACAATTTACAGCTAATAAGTCAATCATGTCTGTTCCATTTCTACTTTCCTTGCCACTGTACAGGTTCACATCTCACTTTCCCAAAGTTATGCAATAATATCCTTTCTGTTCTCTCTTCCCCCAGGTTCATCCCTTTCAAATTTCATATGCTAAACTGGGCACAAAATATCATAAATAATGTAGTTCCTTTACAAAAAAATTCAATGTTTTGATTAGTTAGAAATTATTTTACACCTAAGTTTTTCCTTAATATTTATTTAAAAACTTCTAATGTATACCTCAAACTTTGGTATGTGTAAAATTAATTCATAATCAAAAAAATCAAACATTTTCAGAGGGAAGAACTAAACATATCAAGGTTTACAAATTCTTAGCTTACTGTTAAGCTAAGAACTGCACAATGTTAAAATAGTTTCTAGTGGTATTTTGCATAAGCATTGGATGACTATTTTAAAATGTCAAAGAAATTGTTTCTAGCATGTCTTCTAAGCCTCAGCAGCAATAATACTATAAAAGGAATATGATTTATCTACAATAAAGTGATTTTCACCAATAGCAATAATATTTATTTCCCAATTGCTTTTATGACTTGGCAAAAATAATTACAAGAATTAAGACTTTAAGCAAAAATATCAATAATTCCATATTTTCCTATTAAAATATTGTTTAGTAGACATTAATATTATTTTTAAAAATACTATTTTCTTGCATTTTTGCCTTGTCTTTCAAAAGTGATGAAGATGCCCTTCATTTTCTAATTATTGTTCACAGAAGAAGAAAGAATAAACTTAGTCCACCGGAAGTGGTCCTCAAATACCTCTAGTAGCTTCTGAAACCTAACATTGAAGATTAAGCAAAATATTTTTGTGTGTGTGCCCTAATATGAATCTCTAAGAAGAATGAGATATTGTAAATTCTTCTGTAATGGTTAGGACAAAGTGTTATTGTAAAAATTCTCAAATTATAGAATGATTATATGATTCATATTTACAATGATAGGGAGAAGTACCCTAGAGAATTGTTCTGATAGTACTAATTACCTTGCTATTATAATGGTAATCTTCATCTTATATGAGAGTAGAAATGGAGAAAGAAGGGGCAAAAAACCCTGAGAAATTATGTCTTTATATAAGAACACCCTAACACTTAAGAACAAGTAATATTGCTAAACAGTACATAAATAATAACATTGCCATTGCAAATATGAGTTAACCAGATCCAATTCTGCCTAAGTTAGTGTGATGCTAAGAAAAGATACTAGCTTTATTCCTCCTACTCTTTTACTTCATTTTCCACATATAAAGTGATAACCGGCCGGGCGCGGTGGCTCAAGCCTGTAATCCCAGCACTTTGGGAGGCCGAGACGCGCGGATCACGACGTCAGGAGATCGAGACCATCCTGGCTAATACGGTGAAACCCTATCTCTACTTAAAAATACAAAAAACTAGCCGGGCGAGGTGGCTGGCGCCTGTAGTCCCAGCTACTCGGGAGGCTGAGGCAGGAGAATGGCGTAAACCCGGGAGGCGGAGCTTGCAGTGAGCTGAGATCCGGCCACTGCACTCCAGCCTGGGTGGCAGAGCAAGACTCCGTCTCCAAAAAAAAAAAAAAAAAAAAAAGTGATAAGCGTAGGAGGAAATCTGACTTGGCAAAGAATCAGTACTATTTCCAGAGAGGAAAAAAATAATTTCAACTTAGAAACTTTTAAACCAACATCTAACTGAGTAGACTATCAGAGTTTTGTTTGACAACATTTACATGATGCACTGGTTTACAGGAAATGAAATTTGCAAATGATATGGTCTACCTGTAATGGAAAATAAGTTTTACAGATGCAAGGTATTTTGTCCAACATATTAATAGCCAAGAGGAATGAGTTCTTACAGACACTAATATCCTGAACTGCTAATGTAATGTTTCTCTCTGTCTTGATACAGATTTAAAATAGCTCTGCTTCAAAAATATCCAATCTTTGCCTACAGACAAAAGTAATCAAATTATACCATAGTCATATAATCACTTATCAGTGACCAAATGGCTCGAGTACTTTTTATTATCCACTAAATTAAATCACATAAGAGAAATGATGTTTTGCTTAGTTTCTCCATCCTAGGTAGAAGGCATTCAAAGACAAAAACATTTATGGGCCAGAAATGATTTATATTTGACTTGGAAATTTGGCAGTAAAAATATCGTATCAGGCTTATTTCCCCATTGGTGAAAATTAAAATACTACAAAAGTGCAATTTTCACTAGAAGTACCATAGATTATTTTTGAAAAATAAAAAATCCCAACTCTCCAAAGTGTCCTATATATGAGTTACTATTTAAGTAGTTAGAAGTAAAGAAAGAGTTAAAAAGAGGAGGATATTGTTACCCTCGATTCAGTAATGTTACAGGTACACAGGCACTGTGATATAGAAGTCTTATTTGACATATTAGTAAGATACTGTAAATAATCAGCAGTCTGAAGTTTGAAGCTAGATTTTCCAGTTAGGATTTATCATGAGTTGACAACAGTGAGTGAAATGTAGCTCCACAGTTAGTTCTTAAAGACATTATAATTTCCATGTGAAGAGAAAACAAAAAAAGGAGGCTTTAGCTCTCGATTCTTAGACTCCCAAGTATGGAAGAAAATTGTGTGGTCCCAGGAATGACAGAAATTTAGGAAAAGAGGAATGGAGGGAAGTCTCCCTAATATAAAAAAAGTTGCGAAGAATTAATTACAGAGTTTCTGCTACAGGGCCATTCACAAAGCAGCATTTCGCGTGACTCTGGACATCACTCAATTTCTTCTCAACAGTTTTTATCTTCATACTGGAGGAAACACTAAACTGGAAATTAGTTTCAGGTCTAAGTAAAACTATGACATAGAACATATTACCTCCATCTTTCACCGGGCTTCAGCTGCCTCATTCAGCACGGAGAGCAATGAACTAGAGTTCATTCTGACTCTGAAAAATGCAGATGTATCTAATTTTAAAATCTACGGTTTATTTTACAAAAGTTAATCAAATCTAAATTTCTAGATTGTACTAAAAGGAAACCTGTGTCAAAGACACGAAACCTCTCTCTTCCTTCTTCATTCATTCATTTATCACTCAATATTATTGACCACCTTCTAGCTATCATTCTAACTCCTATATTGATAAGCTATGGTAAGTAAGGTAAGATCAGAGAGACTTATTAGGATATTTGGCTTGTACCAAGATGTTACTAGCAGAAGTGATAAAATTTCTAGATGTATTCTGGAGGTCGATTCTAGATATATTCTAAAAATATAGGCAAGAGGATTTTCTGAAGGATTGGATGGTGGAGTAATGAAAAAAAAAAAAGAGAAAAAGAAGTAAAGAGATGTTCTGCATTTTTTGTTTCTATATCCTCATACCTTCCCCTTCTAATGCACTTATTTTTCCTTTTCAAGTTTAAAATACTACAGTGAAAACATTTTACAATACTGAACTGACATTTTTATGACATATTTCAAGTTTAAAAAAGTAAGTAATCTTTTCTTAAAAAAAGTTTTTCATTTATATTTTTTTCAGATCATGGCACTCAGAAACATCAGTTGGAGTGTCTTTATTGACCCTATCTTTTCTTCTACACAATTCCAAAACATTTAATATCTATTTTTTCAACTTGGTAACCTGTATTTACTGCTATTCTACATTACTTTCACTTTAAATGGTCATATATTGCAGACATTCCATATTGTTCTTCCTCCTTCTTTTCTACTAACTTCTCTTTGTCAAGCTTTCAATCAGAAACCTTGATGAGCAAGCGCCTGCTTCGAAGAGACACATACAATGACCATAATCGTGATCACTGGACCTGCCTTTTTATTTATTTTTTCATTCCTACTGTCCCGTCATTCTCATGTTCAAAGGTGATTTTCAACTTTGAGAACTTCAATTTTAAGACTCATTCTAATTATCTGAGACCTTACATTTCTAACAGTTGCAACAGAAAACTACTCTAAATCCTGTCTCGCACAGCATCAAGGTCCACCATGTATGTACAGAGAAGTACAGATGGTGACAGACAAAGCTGAAAGCTCATGAGTACATCACAGAAGTCAAAATAACAGTGGCTTTCCATCTGTTAACATATTCATATTTACCTCATTTTCCCACAAGTACTCCTCTACTTTCCACTCACACTGGCAAATCTCAGCAGGCAGTGAGTGGTTGGCATCTATTTTCATCTTGTAGTAGTTCTTGTTTCTCCATTTTCTAAACAGCATGATATTATAAAGACAAGAGCTGAGGACATATTCTAATCCCCAAGAAGTGCTGGAATATTCCCACTCCTCAGCAATTTTAACTTTGTTTGACCAGTATTGGTAAAAAGTGTACCTGCTATCTCTTGGTGTCAAAACTCTTGAGATACAAATTTTCTCTAATCAGAAACTGTTTCATCCTCATTTTCATAATTTTAAAAATAAATTTTCTCTAATTAATTTAGTAAAACATATTCAAGGGTAAATGAATTGGAGAAACCTCAAAATTAAAAGTAGGTATATGGCTACATGCATATTTCTATTTCCTTCACAGATTTATCATTTTTTGATATTTTTTGAGATAGCTATTTTTTACAAAGCTTTGGCTTTATACTATATAGTCATATCAGAATTACAATATAAAATTTATAAGCCAGGAAATATATATATATATTTCCACAGGATTTACTTTCAGGAACACAACTAGACGTCAAATATATTTGGTCTTCAGTTTTCACACAATTATAGAGGGATATTTTACAAACTTGCAAAATAAAGTCAAGTTCATCCAATAGAGCAGTCTTTGATGACAATGGGATAATCAAAATGAAAAATTGCTAAATTAGTGCTTTAAAAGCAGGGGAAAGATTCACCAAAAGTGCAGAGATGTTTGTTAATTTTAGGGAGGATTCACTAACTGAAGATTTTCTTAAAATTGCTAATGGATTCAATATGATCTGTTAATTTTGCTCTCCTGCTTGGTGCAAAATTCATGGAGATTTCCGCAGTCCAAAACAGCTATTCAAATTTCACATGGTGATATGGTTTGGCTCTGTGTCCCCACCCAAATCTCATCTTGTAGCTCCCATACCTCCCACATGTTATGGGGGGGAACCCCGTGGGAGATGACTGAATCATGGGGGCAAGCCTTTACCATGCTGTTCTCATGATAGTGAATGGATCTCATGAGAGCTGATGGTTTTAAAAATGGGAGTTTCTCTGCATAAGCTCTCTTTCTTTGCCTGCCACCATCCATGTAGGATGTGACTTGCTCCTCCTTGCCTTCCATCATGATTGTGAGACCTCCCCAGCCATATGGAACCTCAGTCCAGTTAAACCTCTTATTATTTTTTTATTTTTGTAAATTACCCAGCCTCAGGTATGTCTTTATCAGCAGCATGAAAACAGATTAATACAGTAAATTGGTGCCAGTAGAGTGGGGCACTGCTGAAAAGATATCCAAAAATGTGAAAGCGACTTTGGAACTGGGTAACAGGCAGAGGTTGAAACAGTTTGGAGGGCTCAGAAGACAGGAAAATGCACTGTTTGGAACTTCCTAGAAACTTGTTGAATGGCTTTGAGAATAATGCTGATAGTGATATAAGCAATAAGGTCCAGGCTGAGGTGGTCTCAGATGGAGATGAGAAATTTCTTGGGAACTAGAGCAAAGGTGACTCTTGTTATGTTTTAGCAAAGAGACTGGTTGCATTTTGCCCCCGCCCTAGAAATTTGTGGAACTTTGAACTTGAGCGAGTGATTTAGGGTATATGGTGGAAGGAATTTCTAAGCACCAAAGCAGTCAAGAGGTAACTTGACTACTGTTAAAGGCATTCAGTTTTTTTTTTTTTTTTTGAGATGGAGTCTCGCTCTGTCACCCAGGCTGGAATGCTGTGGCCGGATCTCAGCTCACTGCAAGCTCGCCTTCCGGGTTCACGCCATTCTCCTGTCTCAGCCTCCCGGGTAGCTGGGACTACAGGCGCCGCCACCTCGCCCGGCTAGTTTTTTTTTTGTAGTTTTTAGTAGAGATGGGGTTTCACCGTGTTAGCCAGGATGGTCTCGATCTCCTGACCTCGTGATCCGCCTGTCTCGGCCTCCCAAAGTGCTGGGATTACAGGCTTGAGCCACCGCGCCCGGCCGGCATTCAGTTTTATAAGGGAAGCAGAGCACAAAAGTTTGGAAATTTTGCAGCCTGACAATGCGATAGAAAAGAAAATCCCATTTTCTGAGGAAATTCAAATCAGCTGCAGAAATTTGCATAAGTGAGGAGCCAAATGTTAATCTCCAAGACAATGGAGGACATGTCTCCAGGGCATGTCGCAGGTCTTCACAGCAGCCCCTCCCATCACAGGCTCAGAGGCCTAAGAGGAAAAAGTGGTTTATTGGGCTGGGCTCAGGGTCCCTGTGTGCAGCCTAGGGACATGGTGCCCTGTGTCCCAGCTGTTCCAGCTGTGACTGAAAGGGGACAATGCAGAGCTTGGGCCATGGCTTTAGAGGATGCAAGCCTCAAGCCTTGGCAGCTTCCACTTAGTGTTGAGCCTGCCAGTAAACAGAAGTCAAAAATTGGGGTTTGGAAACCTCTGCCTAGATTTCAGAAGATGTATGAAAACCCCTGGATGCCCAGGCAGAAGTTTGCTGCAGGAGCAGGGAGGGCTCTCATGGAGAACCTCTGCTAGGGCAGTGCAGAAGGGAAATGTAAAGTTGGAGTCCCTACACAGAGTCCCTGGTGGGGCACTGCCTAGTGGAGCTGTGAGAAGAGGGCCACTGTCCTCCAGACCCCAGAATGGTAGATCCACTGACAGCTTACACCATGCTCCTGGAAAAGCTGCAGACACTCAATGGCAGTCTGTGAAAGCAGCTAGGAGGGAGGCTATACCCTGCAAAGCCACAGGGACGCAGCTGACCAAGACTATGGGAATCCACCTCTTGCACCAGTATGACCTGGATGTGAGACATGGAAGCAAAGGAGATCATTTTGCAACTTTAAGATCTCACTGCCCAGCTGGATTTCAGAATTGCATAGAGCCTGCAGCTCCTTTGTTTTGGCCAATTTCTCCCATTTGGAATCACTGTATTTACCCAATGCCTGTACCTCCATTGTATCTAGGAAGTAACTAACTTGCTTTTGATTTTACAGGGTCATAGATGGAAGGGACTTGTCTTCTCTTGGATGAGACTTTGGACTCTGGACTTTTGAGTTAATGCTGAAATGAGTTGAGACTTTAGGGGACTGTGGGGAAGGCATGACTGGTTTTGAAATGTAAAGATATGAGATTTGGGAGGGGCCAGGGGCAGAATTATGGGTTTGGCTCTATGTCTCCACCCAAGTCTCATCTTACAGCTCCCATAAATCCCACATGTTGTGGGAGGGACCCGGTGGGAGATTGAATCATCAGGGCATGTCTTTCTCATGCTGTTCTCATAATAGTGAATGGGCCTCACGAGATCTAATGGTTTAAAAAAAAATGGGAGTTTCTCTTCAAAAGCTCTCTTCCTTTGCTTGCTGCCTTCCATGTAAGACGTAACTTGTTCCTCCTCCTTGCCTTCTGCCATGATTGTGAGGCTTTCTCAGCCATGTGGAACTGTAAGTCCAATTAAATCTCTTCATTTTGTACATTGTCCAGTCTCAGATAAATCTTTAGCAGCAATGTAAAAAAAAGACTAGTATACAAGGGGATGGCAAATTAATACTGTAGGTTGTTTTTTTCCTTTATCATTCTTATGTGTAAATAAGTTTCAGAAAGTTTATACATTTATTATCAATTCACAGTATCAGAAACATAAAAATCTCTTCCCTTAGCTATGAAAAATAACTGCTAATTTTGAATGATTTCTAATTTCATCACAATCACTTTTCCTTAGCCAAACCTTGAGTAAACAAGCAGTATCACAGGCCCCATTCAAAACAAGGGACACAGGTATTTTACGAAACTCTGCTTTATTCATATCTTCCTGATGTGTGTTAAGCTATATCAATATTACTGTTGATAATCCCAATGGAGAGTTAGTAGACCACATTCAATCAGATGAAAAACTAGAATCCATCTGGGTCTGATTTAAAGAAGATTTAGTATATTTCCATAACAAGGAATATGAGCCACACATTAATAAAACTCACACCTTGGGCAGATTACCAAATACTTCTACAACTTCTTTGTAAAATAAAAATCATCAACCATAAGCAACAGAGTTGTATGAGCTGAATGAAATAAAGTGAAAGAGTATGGCACAGAGAAGACTCACAGAAAATGAAAACTTTTATTATCACTATCTTCATTGACGATTCATAATTATTAATATTCAACGTTCCTAGCACTTTGGCTTTATTATTATGTCATCTAAATGACTTCTTTACAGAATGGAAGAATGGAAAAGAATATCAGGTAATTATTTGAGCCTGACATCTCTTAATGTTACTTTTTAAGTTTATTGGTTGCTTATTTCTAAATTTGGAAGCAGTATCATACATAGAAAATGTGTAATACCTCTTTGCTGTTTAATAAATCTTAATTTACTGAAAATTAACTTTTCTTTTTAGATTTTCCAAGAATTACTCCTTTGCTTAGTTTTGGCAATAATCCCCAAAATGTCCATTACAACAAGTCTATATTTATGCTGCTTTATGGGAAATTATTTAGATTTTAAATTATCATTTATTTTTATATATCATACCAGAATTTTCTTGCCTATGAAGCATTGCTACAGTAGGAAAGTAAAACTATTGGTGGGTTAGGAATGGTTTTTTTGAATGCAGGCTGTCTTGTAGGATCTATTTAATGCTACACAGCCCTGGGGCTCTCTGGGCTATCTCAATGCTCCAAGCCACTTGTTTTCTACCATGGTTAGATCATTGGGCATTTTAAGTTTAAATGAATATTTTATTGAATTGAGTAGGTCACCCTATAAGGAGTATTGTCAGTTAGATGTATGAGTCGACATATGAGATTTCAAACTAAGGTGATGTACTTAGGCTAGAGAAGGAATAGAACCTCTTAAATATTCAAACTACAGAAAGTAAAATCTCTTTACAAAGCCAATTTTTGCAAAGCAAGAGATATAAGCTGACTAGTTACTTCTCCCAAGGAAGCAAATGGTCTGTGCATTTTGTTCATGCACCAGAATCAGGGAAATGATTATACTCTTTGACATCCCACCTCCTATATTTCTACTACTTTGTGTGCTTTGTGACTGATTTAGTCTTAACAATGTATCAGTGAAATGAATGCCACTTCTTTTATAAAGTTAATGATTAGTATAATAGATTTTAAGGCATATATGTTGATGAATTAAAACTATATAAAAAGAGCAATTGAAAAATGAGCATAAGCAAGGAATGAATGAAGAAATACGACATAAATACAAGTAAGGTCTTAGTTTTCATTTTAACTGTCATTAGCAATTGTTTATTAGAGATTTATAAGTAAATCTAAAAGTTAGTAAACAATAAAAAAATAAAAGCAGGCCATGTATGGAACTATTGAGAGTATGTAATAAATCAAGGAGTCAAGGATGATAATTCATAACACTCTGCACAACAGAGGTTCACTAGAAAAGTAAAGAAAAATGTGCTATGGGAAATATGTTTGTCATAACCAGGAGAAAGAGACAAATTACTATAGTTTTCTTCTTAGGTAAGAGGAAGTGTCCCTCATATAACAGGTAAGACAAAGTTACGATCTGATAATTCGCAAAACAACATAATCAAAAAATTGATCAACATAATTAAATCAACATAATTAAAATTAAACAACATAATTAAAAAATTTTATCAACATAATTAAATCAACATAATTAAAATTAAACAACATAATTAAAAAATTAATCTTGTATACCATTCTGAGGACTCTCTCAGTTATGCATATCAGTCCTGGTATTTATTATGATGTAGGTTTTTCCAAAAAAAAAATGTGAACAATTTAATTCCTTGTTAGTTTATAATAATTTTGAGGACTGACAAGATTTAATAAAAATATAAATGGATGAAGAGAAATTAGTGCTTCCCTGACACTAAAAAAATTTGAACTAAAATCTTAATGACAACTAGCACTCTCAAACACATTTTAAATGTTTTTCTTTCCAAATTTATAAATGAAATTCATTAAAGTTATGGTTGTATACTGAATTTATGGTAACTTTTTTGTGGCACTCATTTATTAGTAAATGAATAGGCTTTTTAGTTTATGTTTTACCCCTGAACATCACACTCAAAGAATTGACAGCTAATTAAACTAGTTGACAGGAATAAACAAGATATTTCCTAAATGCTACTTTTTTTGGTGGCCCGTTTTACTTTCTGCTCCCCATTTATTTGGGGGAGATCATAGTGGTCTGTGAAATGCATAAACCAGGTAGTCAAAAGAAGAAAAGCAAATGGCACTGATAATCCAAACAGTATATGGACTATATAAAATTTGCATGATAAAATTTTAAATTGTTCAAGATTTTTAAAATGCTGTTTATCTGATAGAAACCCTGTAAGCATTCAGAACTGTTGCCATCACCATCTTATAAAGGGAAAATTAAGGCAACAAATGGAATGCTGCCAATGTCATGCAAGTACTCAATGAAAGAACTGGGTAGCACTTGGTTCTCTTCACAGTTTATTACATTTCAATAGATCTTCATTTCACTTTTTCCCCATGAGTTTTTTTTTTTTTTTTCTTACATAGCTCAAACTAGTCATCAGCATTCCTTTGCATCCTAGTGAATCACTTTCCGAAAACTATATTACTTTCAAGATCAGAAGTTACTTGGTAGTCTTCATACTCATATATACTTTTGTGGGAAGCCTGTTTTCTACAGGATTCTAACAAAGAATAAAGAATGACTATATGCACCTACTTTGAATTTGAACAACAAAAATGAGACAGTGATTGCTGCCTTAATGAGATATAGTGTGTCAGGAGTAGGATAAAAAGTATTCCCCAAGTGAATGCCTACAACAGTGAGATTAGTCAGCCTTTTTGCTAATAAACTGTGTAAAGATTCCAACTCTTAGGATTAGCGCATATAAAATATTTTTGCATTCTAGTTTTCTGTGCTTGTTAGTTATTTATTCAAAATCACTTTTTCACTTGCAGAAAAGTTGAACTCTACTGACTACCCCAACACTAGTATGCATATATAGAGAAATCATCTTCAGTAATTTGAAAACATTTTATTTAAAGCAAATACTATCAAAGAACCTAACGAAATGAAATATTTGAGAAAAGAATCTTATTCTGAATACATTTCAAGAAAATAAGCTGCTGTTCAATAACCAGTGACTGACAGCCTCATTTAATAACTCTTTGAGGACTAAATGAAGATTCATTTTGAAATAAAATCAGGTGGTGTAGTCTGTCTCCTCTACACACATCACATTAACTCAGTAATTGCCAACTCTCAGTTTCACAATCTTATACATATTGATGAGCATAAAAGGAGGTGCTAAAAAGCTATAATAGAAGTTACATTAAAGGTGTTAAATTGTAGAGTTTTAAGAGAACAAGAATATGATGTAAGAATTTTCAAAGGAAGAACTTTGAAAATCTAAAAACATAAGTGATAATAAAAAATATTATATTAACTGTGATAAGGGAAACGTCACCTAGTCACAGGGAACTCTGAAGAATCCCCTTCAATGGTTGTATGATTCCCTGATCCTCTAATAGAATGAATTCACCTTCTTACGGGAATCAGTTGGCTAGGCCTGGTATAGATAACTCTTTCAGTGATGAGCTGTGTATATGCAATAAGAGAGAAGAACATTTCACAGAACCTGTGACAAGATTGCTGCCAAAAGTCCTCTGTTTTGTCTGTTGAAGAACTGGAAGAACTGGCCTTTGATACTCTGACAGTGGGTAGACGAACAGATAGTGTTAGATAGATAAACAAATCTAATCACATTCCAAGGGCAAATGAATTTTTAGGAAATAATTATAATGAAATGTTAAATAGAATTTTATTTGTCTTCCTAGAATTATCACTAAGGCTTATAGCTAAACATGAAATTCATTAATAAGTCTACATCCTAAAGCAATGTGCAAGTCCTTCAAGCTGTGACCAATTGCCTGCTACAGAATCGATTAAGTAGGGCACAACTGGCCCTCAAACCACTGAACACCAATAAACCAACCCCTCCTGAGAGTTTCTCTGACTGTCTTAGGAGTACAGATTTTGCTGCAAAATCGTAAACATTTTTAAGATTTCCTTTCCTCTATGAGAATAAGGGGCGTAGTGAATTGTATCCTATTTGAAGCCATATGAAAGAGGCACCAAGATATCAACAATAAAGATTAAGAATGCCTATAGGAAGGAGAGACTAGATAGTACTTTATCTCCCAGAATCTCTGCTTAAGCAAAAGACTTACTCATTAGCCAAAGTAAGCAGAACTCATAATAAAAACCATGGAGATCCAAAATGGAGGCCTGAGAAGGTGTAGTTGTTTTGTTTTTGCTTTTTTAAGCTGAACTGGTATTGCAGATATACAGCCATGATTAAGAAATCATTATCTTTTTTCTCCCCAAGAATACCACCAGGATGATAAATACCTGTCAACAGTAAATACTAACTTTGGACAATTGTTATTTTATGTGTACGCCACGGTAGTTATGTGACAAATCTGATTTAAAAAAAAAAAGACATTAAAGCTATTATCAATTTTCAAAGGCTCCAATAGTTATTCCTAAAAAAAAGATTCTAACATAAAGTTATCACATTTGACCACAGTCTTGGCGTAGTATTTTCATACATCCTGGTAATACACACTTTTCATTCAATAATTAAATAAATTATTATTCTATTTATGGCAACGACATTGTTTAGAATCTGAGTTTAACCAGCAAATATATTTGTCCACAGTCTCCAGCAATCTGAGACCATTTGAGAATATTTATTCTCTTTGAACCATGTATCACAAATATAAATTCTTCTTTTCTTTCAAAGATTCCTCATTCCAAGAACCCTCAAATGAATCCAATTGTTCATTTGCTTACAATTTTCACTAATCTTAAATTTTCCATCATTAATATGTTAACGTTGCTTTCGATGCAGAATGAACCCAAAGTGCCTATCAAATTTGCCATGGTTTTTGGTGTTAACAACTAACACAATGGACATAAACAGAAGGTGGAGATGATATATTCACTCAATCATCCATTTGACAAAGATTTATTAAGTCTCTATTTAAGTACAATGTTCAATCTTGGTTCTGCAGACAATGCAAATATTAAGCAGACAGAGATAACATTCTCTTTTTTTTTTTTTTTTTTGAGATGGAGTCTGGCTCTGTCCCCCAGGCTGGAGTGCAGTGGCGCGATCTCGGGCTCACTGCAAGCTCCGCCTCCCAGGTTCACACCATTCTCCTGCCTCAGCCTCCTGAGTAGCTGGGACTACAGGCGCCCGCCACCGCGCCCGGCTAATTTTTTGTATTTTTAGTAGAGACGGAGTTTCACTGTGGTCTCAATCTCCTGACCTCGTGATCTGCCCGCCTTGGCCTCCCAAAGTGCTGGGATTACAGGTGTGAGCCACCGCGCCTGGCTGAGATAACACTCTCAATGAGCTTACAATGAATGAGTGCTCATTTTATATATATATACACACACACACATATACACGTATATATGTGTGGATATATATATGGATATACATATATATCTAAAATTATGATTCAGGACAGAAAATGAGAAAAATGACAAAAGAAATTCAGAGCAATTGTTTTGTACTTTAGCAGAGGAAAAGATCATAAATCTTCTAAGTTAATTTTCATCACCATAGACAAGTTAAAATATGATAAACTTCAGATCACATTGTCTGTGCTTATTTTTACTCTGACAGGACAGCTAAGTATTTTAAAGCACTGCATTAAATATAGTTCTGTCTATAATAATATTATCAAGAACATATAAGAATTTTTTTACTGTCCCAAACCCCATCCATGACTTTGCTAAATTATATGAGCAACAATAAAAGTATTATTTCCATGACAGACTTGTGCAATATATACAGTCTTTTAGTTCATAATTCAAGGTGAGACAGTTATTATCTTAAAAGTATCAAGCCAAAAACCAGAATTACTTACTTTACATACATCTAGGAAAATTTTGTTTCATTTTATTATTTTCTCTAATACTACATCTATCTTTCAATTATTGTTTATATTCTTGAAGAAAATTTTAAAAATCATTCTAATAATACTTATTACCAGAATCAAAATAATAGAGTGCATAGGTATCATAAATGTGGCTTCTTAACATTTGTTAACTCTACATTTTAAACTATCTTTGCAATCTTTAAGCTTAAGTACTTAAGTCATCCAGTTATTCCCCATCTCTGAAAGAACTGAATGGACATGTACATTATTAATTTAAAATATTTCTGGGACTATTATAACAAAATCACCTAAAATACATATTTATATAATTTTATATAATATAAAAATTATATATATTTTTTGTGACAAGTTCTCACTCTGTGGCCCAGGAGGGAGTCCAATGGTGTGATCTCGGCTCACTGCAACCTCCATCTCCCAGGCTCAAGTGATTCTCCTGCATCAGTCCCCTGAGTAGCTGGGATTACAGGTGCGCACCACTACTGCCTGAGCTGAGTTTTGTATTTTTAGTAGAGACTAAGTTTCACCATATTGGCTATGGCTGATCTTCTTGAACTCCTGACCTCAAATGAGGCCACTTCGGCCTCCCAAAGTATTGGGATTACAGGTGTGAGCCACTGCACCTGGCCTAAGTCATCTAAAATAGTTTTTAAGTATCTGTTTGAATAATATTATTTCCCAAAAAGTAACTATCAAATATTTTTAAAATTCCACTTTGGAATATTTTTCTCTCCCATAGATAATTAAGTATATTATTTAAACATTTGGCTTATTTTTGTCATTATCAATGCATATAACAAATGGAAATTTGATTTATAATTTTTAAATATAAATTCTAGAAAGTCGTTCTAGCTGTCATTCAAGAGATAGATATAGATATCGATTGCTGTGTGATATGGTTTGGCTGTGTCCCCACCCATAATGTCATCTTGAATTATAACCCGAATTGTAATCCCCACGTGTTGTAGGAGGGACCTCATGGAACGTGATTAAATCATAGGCTTGGTTTCCCCATGCTTTTCTTGTGATAGTAAGTGAATTCTCATGAGATCTGATGGTTTCATAAGGGGCTTTAGACCTTTTTACTCTGCACTTCTCCTTCCTCCCTCCATGTGAAGAAAGACATGTTTGCTTTCCCTTCCACCATGACTGTAAGTTTCCTGAGGCTTTCCCAGCCATACTGAACTGTGAATCAATTAAACCTCTTTGCTTTATAAATTGCCCAGTCTCGGAAAGTTCTTTATAGCAGCATGGAATCAGACTAATACATTGTGTAACATGAAATTGAGTTTTATAGAAATATTTGTGCAGGGATTGGAATATAAACTTAGTCTTCCTGAAACTCATTCTATAATCACCACAGTTTGGCTGCTATCCTACTATTTTAAAATTAAGGCTAACAGCCAAAGCTACATTCCCTCAAAGCATGCAGAACAAAGCCTTTAGAAACATATTTGCATTGTTTGCAAATATTTTCTCCCATTCTGTAGGTTGTCTGTTTACTCCGATGATTATTTCTTTTTCTGTGCAGAAGCATTTTAGTTTAATTAAGTCCCATTTGTTTTTGTTGCATTTTCTTTTGAGGACTTAGCCATAAATTATTTGTCTAGACCAATGCCCAGAAAAGTTTTTCCTAGGTTTTCTTCTAGAATTTTTATAGTTTCAGGTCTTACATTTAGTTATTTAATCCAACTTGAGATGATGTTTGTATATGGTGAGAGAGAGGGGTCCAGGTTCATTTGTCTGCATATGGTTATCCAATTTTCCAAGCACCATTTGTTGAATAGGGTGTCATTTCTCCAGTGTATATTTTTTGACTTTGCCAAAGATCAGTTGGCTTTAGGTATGGGTCATCCATCAACAGTTGACTGGATTTTAAAATGTGATTATATATATACATATATATATACATACACACACACACAGGTCACATTTTCACATTTATTCAGTAGTATTCTATAGTGTATGTATGTGTGTATATACATTAGATAATGGATTGGATATTTGTATGTGTATATACACACATACATACATCATAGAATACTACTCAGCCATAAAAAGAATAAAATTGTCTCTTTTGCAGCCACATGGATGAAACCGGAAGCAATTATCCTTGGTGAAATGACTCAGAAGCAGAAAGTCAAAAACCACCTGTTCTCACTTATTAAGTGGGAGTAAATAATGCATACACATGGACGCACAGAGTGTAATAATAGACACTGGTAACTTCAAAAGGTGGGTGGTTGGGTGGGATGAGGGAAAAAATACTACTTATTTGGTACAATGTACACTGTGTGAAGATCAGATTTTACCACTACACAATACATCCATGTAACATAACTCCACTTGTATTCCTAAATCCAGAAAAAAAATAAAAATAAAAGAAAGAAATTTGGTAATATTGCTGTGGAAAATTAGAAACCATGATGCTTTTACTTTAATTCCCCCACCAGTAATAGTCTAATAAATCAAATCAACCAGGTTTGGCCTCAGACAACTCTATTTTCAAATTATATATCCCCTATTTGCCATCTTCATGGTTTTGAGCAATTTTATTTACTTCTTGTAGCCTCAATTTTCTATCTGCAAAATGCAATAGACCTACCTTCAAAGAATGTTATTTGTGGTGATTAAATGCTATTGTATGTCTAATGCTGTTGAATAACTATTCAAGTATTTCTCACAGTGCATGTGTATTGAGAACGGTGATCATTCAATAGAAGGACAGAAATTATCATTGCTTCACACAGATATTTCCAAGTTGCTTTTCAAAGAACAAATTTTCATTCTCAGTGGCAGTGTACATAAATACACATTTTATTGTTCTTTCAAAATCACTGGTTATCTCTTATTTAAAAATATTTCTTAATTTGATTTTTGAAAAATTATTTCATCCTAATTTTAATTTTAATTTCTTTGAAAATTAGTGAGACTGAATTTTTTTCAAAGCTATTAGATATTTGCATTTTTGGGTAAATTGTCTCTACATATACTTAGTACATTTAATAATTAAAATATATTTTTTCAATATATTAATAATTTGCTTGTCATATTTTTATAATTGGACCAAAAATTTTTGAACCAAATGAATGAATGAGCTAATGCTGTGATAAATTTTCTGCAAGCAGATGGAAGAAGGAAAAATAATAACTTTTGTACCTATCCATATTTTTACAAAATTTTATTTATTTTTACAGACAGGGTTTCACGCTATTGTCTAGGCTAGAGTGCAGTGGTGCAATCATGGTTCACTGTAATGTCTAACTCCTAGTGTCAAACAACCCTCCCACCCCAGCTTCCCAAGTAGGTGGGTCTACAAGCACTCACCAGCAAGCCTGGCTAATTTTTAATAATTTTGTAGAGATGGGATCAGGCTATGTTGCCCAGGCTGGTCTCAAACTCCTGGTCTTAAGCAATTCCCTTGGCTTGGCCTCCCAAAATGCTGTGATTACACGCATGAGCCACCTTGCCCAGCCCCCTGACTCCTCACCTTTTTTTATACAAAATTTTAACTTTCAGCTGTGGAAAAATGAACATGGAGAATTTACCTAAGAAATTTTAAAAGAAAGAGATCTGATTGGTGTTGGAATTAGAGATTAAGTATGCTGATATATTGTTTAATTAATCATAATATATACATTACTGAGCATATATATATGCTACTATAATATATAATATGCTCAGTAATCTATACATAATATTTCACTATAATACATATAATATATTATACATATATGCACAGTAAAATAAAACAGTGGTCCCCAACCTTTCTGGCACCAGGGACTGGTTTTCTGGAAGACAAGTTTTCCACAGACTGGTGTTGGCAGGGGGATGGTTTGGGGATGAAACTGTTCCACCTCAGATCTTCAGGCATTAGATTCTCATAAGGAGCAGGCAAATTAGATCCCTCTCATGCATGTGCAGCTTAAAATGGGGTTTGTGCTGATCTGCCAGCAGGTGGAGCTCCGGCGGTAATGCTCACTCACTCACTGCTCACCTCCTGCTGTGTGGGGCCCAGTTCCTAACAGGCCATGAACTGGTGCCAGTCCATGACCCTGCTGTTGTGGGAAGTCAGGGACCCCGAATGGAGGGACCAGCTGAAGCCGTGGCAGAAGAACATAAATTGTGAAGATTTCATGGACATTCATTAGTTCCCAAAATTAATACTTTTATAATTTCTTATGCCTGTCTTTACTGTAATCTCTGAACATAAATTGTGAAGATTTCATGGACACTTATCACTTCGCCAACGAATATCCTTGTGATTTCCTATGCCTGTCTTTACTTTAATCTCTTAATCCCATCATCTTCTTTGTAAACTGAGGATGAATGTCGCCTCAGGACCATGTGATTGTATCAACTGCACAAATTGTTTGTAGTGCATGTGTGTTTGAACAATATGAAATCTGGGCACCTTAAAAAAAAGAACAGGATAACAGCGATGTTCAGGGAACAAGAGAGGTAACTTTGAACTGGCCGCCGGTGAGCAGGATGGAACAGAGCTGTATTTCTCCTCTTTCATAAGCAAATAGGAGAAATCTTGCTGAATTCTTTTTCTCAGCAAGGAACATTCCTGAGAAAGAGAATGCGCCCTGAGGGTAGGCCTATTAAAGAACCTCTCAAAGCCTGCCGTCTTTTATGGTCGAAGCCAAGCCGAAGGGATGAAATAAGCCCCAGTCTCCTAGTGCTCCCAGGCTTATTAGGACGATGAAAATTCCCACCTAATAAATTGTGGTCAGACAGGTTGTCTGCTCTCAAACCCTGTTTCCTGATAAGATGTTATCAATGACAATGCGTGCCCCGAAATTTCATTAGCAATTTTAATTTCACCTCATCTGGTGGTCCTGTGATCTCACCCTGCCTCCATTTGCTTTGTGATATTTTACTACCTTGTGAAGTATGTGATCTCCGTGACCCACACCCTATTCGTGCACTCCCTCCCCTTTTGAAAATCGCTAATAAAAACTTGCTGGTTTTATGGTTCAGGGAGCATCACGGATCCTGCCGACATGCGATGTCTCCCCCGGACACCCAGCTTTAAATTTCTCTCTCTTGTGCTCTTTCCCTTTATTTCTCAACCCAGCCGAGACACTTAGGAAATAGAAAAGAACCCATGTTAAACATCGGGAGCGTGTTGTTCCGATACCCTGCGGTTTGGAGACCCCTGAAAAAGGGTTGAAGTTCACATCAGTTATTTTTTCCACAGGTCATTTATGTTCATAAATTTAGAAACCATTAAAAATGTTCATTGAGAACGAGATTTAACTACTCTTAGGATTTTCAATGTTGAGTCTTTTTTTATTTTTGAGACAGATTCACTCTCTTGCCCAGGCTGCTTCTCCTGAGTAACAGATTACAGACATGTACCACCACGCCCAGTTAATTTTTGTATTTTTTAGTAGATAAGGGGTCTCACCATGTTGGCCAGGCTGGTCTCGAACTCCTGAACTCCAGTGATCTTCCCACCTCAACTTCCTAAAGTGTTGGGATTATAGGAGTGAGCCACCACACCTGGCCAATACTGAGTCTTTTAATACACAAATTCAATTAATAGAGTAGTTATACATTACCGCTGATTGGTTTGGTGAAAGATCCTGGATAATTTACTGAATCTGCTTGTATCTCAATTTAATAAAGGGTTTAAAATTTGAACATTACATGAATAGACTATGCTCTAGTGAAAGCAACATACTATTAAAATTTAAAATAAACATATTAGTGAGTAATGACCAGTGTTGTTGGGGTTCTTTTCCCTTTATAACTACTTTATCAGAATATTTCCTTTAAATTGTGATTATCTATAATCTAAGAAATTTCTGTTACCCAATCAGTAACTTCTGACATATACAAATTTGGGAGGTAATAAAATTGCACTGTCAGAGGCTACTGAAATTTAAAAATAAATCACAAACACTGTGTCTGAACTGTTAACACAAGTCAATGGAAAAATACAATGTAATTCACAATAATTCACTTTGTATGTTACTTTCTAATAAATATTCATTAAGTAAGGATTAGGTATAATATTCTATTTTGGGCACTTTTTTCTGAAAGTTAAGTAATCATCTAACAGGCTCCACATGGGAGGCAGAAAGCAAACAGTAGAAGGAGCAGAGATGAAAATAGGTCTACTGGACAGGAAACCTGCCATGTTGGTTATAAATCTCTGACTTTCTTATCAATATACAGATACCAGAATCTTCCTCACGTACCTTTCTTTGCTGTAATATAATTCTTTTCATTTCCGTAGACTATTTCGAGGCAGTTACCCTCTCTTATCAACTCTAATTACATGTGTTGCAACTTGTTCACTGAACTAATACTCCTACAACAAAATGCTGAGAGAGGATACTTTCTTTTTTTTTTTCATGAAGCTGTTACTGGAACAAGCAGGCATAGAAGACCTTGATTTTTGCTGTTAGACTGTGCTATTATTGTGAAGGCATCCTCATCCTAACCTACTGTTAGTATATACATGGGCTCACAGTGTCTTTCCCACCATTATAGGTACAAGAGAAATGGTACTTTGAGTGAACACAAGAAAACTTTCCTTCAGAAATTCACTAACAAAGGTTATATTTCTAACACACTCTTAAGTCAGGAAAAAAATAATGGCATTACTTAAATTGTTATCAAATGCACTGGAACAAGTATTTCCACATTAGCGAGGTATATGAAATAAAGGGGACCCAATGCTTAACAAAATAAAAATATTAGTAAAAAATATTTCAACTCTTGAAAAGGAAAAGCATATAGTTCTAATGGGAAGGATTTTGGTATAGCAATTTTTGGCATATATATATACCCTGTGTATTATTACATATTTTAGTCAGAAAACTTTTTTAAAAAGCAGTTTCCTTTTTTATTGCTCTGACATCACCATTTATAATTTATGAAACTACAGTTTATAAATCATGTAGCAGGGAAGTAGTCACTCAATATCTTAATACTTAGCTATTCTGGCACTTTTTTATTCTTCAGTATTTATTTTCCTTGTATTACATGCCAATATGTTCATATCACTCCAGGATAGCTAATCAGCTAATCTTAGTCCCTATTTGAAACCAAAGGTGTGTGTTCAATTTTAGAAATATTTCTTCATAATTATTTCAGCTGGAATTAGTCCATAATATAATATAATGGAACAAAGTTGCATAAAATGTAGCTGGCTGTCTTCCCACTGACTGGTATATCTTAAATCTCTAGCAAATTCTAGCATATTAGAGATATCAATACTCCAGGATTTGCTATAAAAGTGAGCTTTATCCTTTATTGTGGACTTTGCATGTATATTTGTTAACATTGGAAAATCATTGAAAACTAGTTTATATGTCTGTTTCAATATGCAAATATGGTTATTTCTTCCCCCACTTATACAGAATTAAAATTTAATCAGGTTAATGCCCTTCTACCAATAGTCACAATATATATAAACACTGTTATTCCCTATCTTCTCCAAGAAAGATTTTATAAATTATAAATAGGCAATTAATTTATTTTTATGTGCATTGCTAGAATCTGAACAGTGCAGTTGTCCTATAGCTTCCTACCACTATCAGCTTATATACCTATAGCTTCCAGCAATAGAGATGAGCAAAGATTGGCTATTCCAAAGATAATAAGAGGAATAAGAGGCACAACAGAATCAGCACTTATCTTTTGATGAGTTTTTGTACTTACTAAATTTTGACATCCAGGCTCTGTCTCCCGAGAAGGAGCAGTTCATAGGCACTGCAACTCTATGCCTGAGAATTTACAAACATGTTTTTATTTTCAATCAGATCTAATTTATTCTACTACAACTGTGCATTCTCTCATTTTGTGTCCAGGCATTTATCTTTGTCCAGATAACCACAGGGATATATGTGTCTATATTTAATTTGAAGATGAAAGAAAGTGTGAAATTTAGTAGTAGACATTGTTAGAAAATACACCAACACTAAGTGTTTAAAGCAATTTTTAAAAATCTGCAGGTCTACTTCCCCTGAAAAATCATTTGCATATTTTCACAAAACAGTATGATAAAATATACTTGAAAACATGTATAACCCCCACACATAAATCTGTGTGGCTCATACCCCTTCAATTAGGTCAAAACTATGTTAAACACATTTCCTCATCTGCTCCTGTTGACTGAACTCCTTGGATACTTTAAAAGTCTTTCAAAAGGTAAATTAATCCTGTGACTGAACAATTGACCATTTAGAGGCCTCAACCAGTAACAGGAATTCTTTCCCTATTTAGGTTATTTTGTATATTACTACAGTTGTAACCAGGGGTCTTCTCTATTCATTGGTAATAAGAAAATCAAGACTACAAAGGAATATTTAAAAAACTGGTCATGAAAAATATATACTGATTTAGATAGCTGAGCCAGAAAATCTGAAATGAAATTTCATTAAAATTCAAAATTTAACAACTAGCACCAAGTTTGTGGTATCCAATACTAATTCTCACTTAAAGGATCCAGCACTTCCCAGAGAAATAGCTGACTGTTGGACTCTTGGGAGGATACATAAAAGATGAACCTGGGGCATCTGCTGACAGGCTTGGAAGTTGCCAGAACCAAGCAGAAGGCGTTCCAATGGGTCCAGAATGCAACAATTTTAGTACTAAAAATAATCATGATTACAACTGATCAAAACACATTAGATATTTTAAAATCTATATATTCACAAGGAGACTAATGAAAGTTAATAGAACCAATTCATTACAACTGTAGTTAGTTAGAAGCAACTTATATTCAAGGTTGGTTAGAAACAGAAAATATATCAAACATTCACCCTGCTTTTTCTGAATAATTTGGGAGAGTTCTTCTCTATTAAAGATTATAGCTAAAAATACAAAAAGGGTAATAAAAATTACTATTTTGCAACCCCAATGAAATCATAATAGATCTAGGTAATGATCATCAGTGAATTTTGTTAGATTAAATATTAATGTATATTTTATAATACAAAAATAAGGGTAACCATCCCTGAAACCACTGATGAATTTTATCCTCACTGGAAGTAGAATGGTCAGGTATTACATGCTTCATGATATGATGTAACACTTAAAACAGCTGAACTTAAATATGATTAAACCTCTGAATATTACTACCAGTTTACAGGTAAGAGATGATAGCAGAATGAGTTACATGACTTTATAAGAAATGATTGAGTCAAATTCAAAATGCAGACCATTCTATAGGACAAGTAAATCAGTTTCTTGACAACTCAATGGCATTTCCAAAAAAGAGGATGGGATAGGGTCCTTTACAGAATGACAAAGATATCACAAATAAATATAATGAGCAGATACTCTTTGGCTCTAATATTTCAGATACCTACTAAGATATTTTAGAACAAATCAAGGAAACTTGAATAAGAACTGGTGTTACTGTTAAGGATTTTGTAAACAATGGTGTTAGATAAAGTTTATTATGAGTTGAATAGTGTCAGCCCAAAATGATATATTTGAGTCCTAACTCCTAATACCTCAGAATGTGGCCTTATTTAGATAGAAAGTCTTTACAGAGGTAAAGTTAAATGAGGTCAATTAACCTCAAGTTAAAATTAGGTCATTAGAGTAGGCCTTTATCCAGTAGGACTGATGTCATAAAGGGAAAGATCTGGATACAAAGATTGACACAAGTAAAAGTAATATGATGTGGAGAGACAACAGAAGACAGCTATCTACAAGCCAAGGAACAGCTCTTTCCCCAGAACTTTCAGAAGTGCATGGCCTTGCTGAAACCTTGATTTTAGATTTGTAAACTCCAGTACTGTGAGGCAATACGTTTCTGTTGTTAAGCCATCTTGTTTATAGCACCTTTTGATGGCAGCCCTAGCAAACTAATACACCATTCAATTGTCTATATTAGTTGGAAATACATTATATAAGTATTTATACATGAAACAACATGTGCAAGATTTCCAGTAAAATTATCTAACAAAACAGTGAAAGAGAAGAAATAAGATGAAAGGCTTCATAATTACTGGAGTTATGGATACATAGAATTAATGCTATATTAATTTGTAATTGACTTAAAAGGTCCATTTAAAAGGTTTAAAAAGCAGACAAAATAGCTGGGCCTGTAGCCTCTGCTACTCAGGAGGCTGAGGAACTTTTTCTCAAGCATCTAGGAATGTTTTTAATTACATGATGTATATTAAAAAGTATCCCTTACTTTTAGAAGGATCCCTTAAGCTAGGAGTGTGAGGCTACAGTAAGCTATGATCACGTCACTGCATTCCAGACTGGGTGACAGCGTGAGACCCCCTTTTCTAAAAGTAAGAAGGAAGGAAAGAGAGAAAGAGAGAAAGAGAGAAAAGAAAGAAAGAAAGAAAGAAAGAAAGAAAGAAAGAAAGAAAGAAAGAAGAAAGAAAGAAAGAAAGAAAGAAAGAAAGAAGAGAGAGAGAGAGAGAGAGAGAGAGAGAGGGAGGGAGGGAGGGAGGGAGGGAGGGAGGGAGGGAGGGAGGGAGGGAGAGAAAGAAAGAGAATGTCTTAATTTCACACTGATGAAATTAAGGCTCCCTCACAGAACTAAATTCTGTCTCATGTGTACAACACCAAAGCACAAACCAAACAACCTAGCCAGAGAAATGCCACTCATCACTTTTATCATGAAGATTTGTATCTCAATCTGTACCTTTTAGGATGTTGATAAGCCCACTCTAATAACTAGCTTTCTGAGAAGGTTTTTATTAAATACTACACAAAGAATTGAAATAGTTTGTGAATCCAGTATAAAATTTTAAATATAAAAGATAATCCTTTGGATTTTTTTGTTTTTTTATTTGTATTTTGTCTGGGGGGACAGTGTCTCACTGTATCAACCAGTCTGTAGTTGAAGTGCAGTGTCGTGATCATAGATCACTGCAGCTTCCAAACTCCTGGACTCAAGCAATCCTTCTGCTTCAGCCTCCCAAGCAGCTGGGACTGCAGATGCTTGTCACCATGCTTGGATGATTTATTTTCATTATTATGTTGTAGAGAAGGAATCTGACTCTGTTGCCCAGGCTGGTCTCAAACTCCTGGCTTTAAGTGATCCTCCTCCTGCCTCCAGAAGTGCTGGAATTACAGGCTTGAGCCACTGCATCCAGCTAAAAGATACTTTTTAAATTTTTTTATATTTATTTTTTATTTTATTATTATTATTATTATTATTTGAGACGGGGTCTTGCTCTGTCACCCAGGCTGGAGTGCAGTGGCGTGATCTAGGCTCACTGAAAGCTCTGCCTCCTAGGTTCACACCATTCTCCTGCCTCAGCCTCCCGAGTAGCTGGGACTACAGGCGCCTGCCACGCCTCGCTAATTTTTTGTATTTTTAGTAGAGACGGGGTTTCACCATGTTAGCCAGAATGATCTTGATCTCCTGACCTCGCGATCCGCCCGCCTTGGCCTCCCAAAGTGCTGGGATTACAGGCATGAGCCACCGCGCCTGGCCAAAGATACTTTTAAATATATATTATGTTATTAAAAACATCCTGCTTCAGAAAAAGTTTAAACACACGTACACAAAAGCCCCCTTTACCATTTAAAAATTCAAATTCATCTTTCAAAGCAGCACTTAGTTGTCTGATGTTTCTCCATTATAGCATGGACTGCAATGAGACAAGTTAGACCATTTTACTTTTTTAAAAATATGTACTTGAAATATAAAGCTATTTTAAAATCTGTTGATGATCAATACAGTAGATATGGTTGGGTTCCATGTCCAAAATTAGCTACAGGAAAAGCTAAGAGGCCAGAGAGTAAAACGTGTTTTAGGTATCATAAAAAAGGCATATTTAGGTGGCTTAGTAAAAGCAGTCCTAGATAAGTGATATGATTAGCAAAATTAATTGATTCACCAGTCTCTCACTACATTGTCCTCTACTATCTTTTTTTTTTTTTTTTTTTTTTTGATACAGAGTCTCGCTGTGTCTCCCAGGCTGGAGTGCAGTGGCGCGATCTCGGCTCACTGCAAGCTCCGCCTCCCGGGCTCACGCCATTCTCCTGCCTCAGCCTCCCGAGTAGCTGGGACTACAGGTGCCTGCCACCACGCCTGGCTAATTTTTTGCATTTTTAGTAGAGATGGGGTTTCACCATGTTAGCCAGGATGGTCTCGATTTGCTGACCTCGTGATCCTCCCGCCTTGGCCTCCCAAAGTGCTGGGATTACAGGCGTGAGCCACCACGCCTGGCCTCCTTTGCTATCTTAACTCTATCCTTGCTTGTTATTCCTTTATTTTGTTGTCAATACCAATACAATTTTCCTGGTTGCCAATACCAATGCATATTCTCTGGAATATGGTTGAGTGGTACTGATGCTCAAGATGATATTTACCTTCTCCTTTTTCACTATGTACCTGTGATATTCTTTTAAAATGTGGTTAACCTGTATCTAGTTCGTGAATGCTTAGTCCTAGCTTCCCTCTGTAAATAAGGGTTCTCATCTTTTATAGAGACTAGTACCAAAAATAGACGTATAAAATGTGTAACCCTAAGATCTTCTTAATAACCTAGAATACACAGCAATTTCATGACGATTTTCATACAGTTAGGTGACACAATACTTACTGGTTACTTTGTAATGAAACGAATATATCGGGGATTAAAAGTGAAAGGAGACCAAGGATCAAATTCTCTAAAAAATCTAAATGAACTCTTTCAAAACTTTGGTGTTTTAATTTCTCAGTAATTCATTTTGTCATATTTTCATTCTAAAAATGGTTTTCTAAACCATAATTATTCTTTGGATGCAGTTGTTAATTTTCTCCATAATTATTCTTCGGATGCAGATGTTAATTTTGAATACTGAGCTATGGACTAGGAACCTGCTATAGGTGACCAGATTTGATAACATTTACAAGAGTTGGGTAATTTTACATACATATAAATATATATTTTTTTCAATGCTCTTCTTCTCCATCACATTATATTGAATTATATTGTAATATTACAAGAGGGGGTACAAAAATGATATCTGCCTTCTTCATGCTATATCTGAAGTCTCAAGAATGCCTGTTGCGGAAAGATCTTAATGGACATTTTCCAAAAGAAGACATACAAATGGCTAACAGGTGCATTCAAAAATGCCCATTACTAATCCTCAGGAAAATGCAAATCAAAGCCACAACGAGATACGGCTTCCTTCCATTTAGAAGGGCTACTATGAAAAAAGAAAACAGTGCAGGCGAGGATGTGTGGAAAGGAAACACTAACAAACTGTTTATGCTGTTGGGGGGATAGTAAACTAGCACAACCATTATGGAAAACAGTACGGAAGTTCCACACAAAACTAAAAATTTAACTATCATATGATCCAGCAATCTTAGTAGTGGCTACACATACAAAGTAAATGAAATTGATATGCCGAAGAGAAAAACCACACTTCCATGATTCATTCAGTATTATTTGTAATAGCCAAGACATGGAATCAACCTAGCTGTCCACCAACAGATGAATGGATTAAAAAAAAGTGCTGTATACACAATGGACTTACTATTCAGCCATGAAAAGGAGTGAAATCCTGTCATTTGCAATAACATGGATGAACCTGTAGGACATCATGTTAAGTAAAATAGTAAAATAAGTCAGACACAGAAAGGCAAATACCACATAATCTCACTCATATGTGGAATCTAAAAAAAAAAAAAAAAAAAAAAAAAAGGAAAAGTGGATATCACAAAAACACAGAATAGAATAGTGGTTGTCAGATAGGGGAGAGGGAAGGGAAAGATGGAGAAAGGTTGGTCAACAAGTGCGAACTTACAATTAGGAAGAACAAATTCTGGTGTTTTATTGAACAGTGATATGACTGAGATTAGCAGTAAGATGTTGTATATTACAAAATAGCTAGAAAAGGGGCTTTTGAATGTTCTCACCACAAAAAAATGATAACTGCATGAGGTCAGGTATGCACTAACTACCATGACTGACTCATTACACAACATAGATCTGTATGAAAACATCAAATTATACTCATAAATAAGTACAATTAAGATGTGTCAAAATAATTGTTTTAAAAAATGCCTGTTGAATCACCAAATACTCAAGTGTTTGTCAAATGAAGAAATGAACCAACTGATGTATGATTAATCAAGTTTTTAATAATCCATTCTAGTAAAATATGTACTACTTTTATGTCATTATTTGCAAAATGTGTACTAATTTTCCCTTAGTTTTCAATTAACCCCCAAATTTCAATTTACACTGACATTTCTTGCAACATTAATACAAAATCATAAAAAAATAATTTGAATTGAAATCCAGAGTTAATTTATCTATGGAATAATTCCTAATCTATGGTAAGACTTTCATGTATTCTGCATATATCCATTATGAGTCTTGCCTATTAATTTTTTACTTGGTTGGACCTAAATTTCAAAAAATAATAATCAATTTACTCACGAATTCACTGAATGAGTACTGAGAAGAAATGATGCTCACAGCACATTCTTCACAGTGAAGTAGGAGAAAACTATGAATAGGACACAGATCCTGTTCTCTGTGGACAAAAAGTTGGTAGGAGAGATAAGACATGCACATAAATAACTACTAAAATGCAGTTATTAGTGATGAGAGGAGTATAGATAAAGAGCTATGAGAGTTCAGTAGGTTCCCATTGTCTGATAGGATCAGCATCTTCTCTCTAAGGAAAGCAATTTTTGAGCACAAGTGTTTGGGCAAATGGAGTTTGGATGTCAGAGAAGACATCCAAATGGGCTAACCAGTTTGAGCAAAGGCACATAACTAAGGCTGACTGACATCTAAGATAAAATAAAATAAATATGAAAAATAGAAATGATTAAAACAGCTAATTTTCCTCTAAAAAATCTATTTTTCCTACAAACACCCATTTACAAGCTTTATTTCCCAACCTTGCTTACAGTCAGGTATGGGCACATGAACGACTTCTTGTCATAGTACGCAAATGCAACTGTCGTGTGCAAATTTCTTCTCAGTGTTTTAAATTAAATTGCTTGCCCTGGATTTCATATGTTTCTCTCTCTTTTCCCTTATAGGCTGGATGTTTCTGACACTTGACTAGGCTACACTGTATATGTGAGAAGAATGCTTTAAGATCACTGTCTCTGCAACAGTGGCCACCATTCCAGGCCTGTCCTGTGCTGTCCAGTATGGTAGCCACTAGCCAAACAGGTGGCTATTGAAGACAAGTCCTCATTGAGATGTGTTGCAAATATAAAATATACACAGGAATTTCCAACACTTAGTATGAAAAAAAGAATGCAGGCCAGGCGGGGCGGCTCACACCTGTAATCCCAGCACTTTGGGAAGCTGAGGCAGGAGGACTGTTTGAGGTCAGAAGGTGTGAAGTCAAACAAAGGATGTAACTGAGGTCCCTGGATGGTTTCCTGCAGCAGAGCCAGCCTAGATCTCTAACATCCAGAGTCTATTTTATGGCTCTGGATGCCAGCGTGAGTTTAGACTTTTTTTCCTTTTTTATGGTCACTAGGAGGTGGAGGAAGAGACAAAAGTGCTGCTAATTTTTTTTTTTCTTTGGCATACTTACCGTGTACCATCATTGTGCTCTTCCAAGTTATTTCACTAGAATTTGATAAGAAGCACTTGTTGGCAGTTGAGCATATAATGGATTGAAATGAAGACACATGATAATATCAAATCTACTTAATATCATAAATGAAAATACAAAAGAGAGAACAGAGAGATAAACTGTAGAGAATGTAGAATCATGGTTATAACAAAGGACTATCCAGCTGCCATAGTAACCTAGGAAATAATGGAAACTGGTTACTTTCAAATTAGGTAATGGAATAAGGAAGAGGATTTAGAAGACAGATTTGTGAATATGGTTTGTGGGAAAAAAAATACATTCAATGGTGATTTAAACATTCAAAAGAGGAGATACCAGGAGAGCAGGACTGACACATCAGTTTAGAAAGCCATTTGCATAAAAATAAATTGAGAAAATAAGCTCAGTGTAATATCAATTGTAAAGAGTGTACGAAACAGACCAGATCTGAAAAGGAGAGAGAACAGGATTTCACATAGCCATGTTTGATCCTAACCAAAAAAGAGCTAATAAACCTCACTTTTAGTTCCTTTCAAGTAGCTATAACATGGTGGCTATAAATTATCAGACACTAGAAAAAGAAAGGTTTTGAATAGTGATTTCAACTTGTCCCGAGTGATACAAGTAATGCATTATTCTCTTAGTATTTTTCTTTATACTTAAAGAATTCCTGCCAGATAATACTTCCATGGATCTCATCTTCAGTGTCAGAACTGCCTAAATAATTCATACAAAATTTTGTTTCTGCTGAGATTATGTCAATAACTGGAGAAAATTAAATTTGGGCTTAAGATCTTTCCATTGATTACTTGGGTTACTCTTTATACTCCTGTTGCAACACAGAATCTGAGAACTGAAGCAGGAATTGAAAAAAAGACCACAACTTAATGCAGTCCAGCTCATCCTCATACATGAATCCCACTACGCCTCTCTTGACAAGTCTTGCCTCTATCTAAATATCACTGGGTACTTCCTGACATCAGTGAAAAAGAATTCTATTTTTGAATGGCTCTATTTGTTAGGAAGTCTTCCTGATATAGTAGTGTAATCATTTCCATTCTCTATGGAAGACTTCCAACATAAGGATAGCTACTTTTCAACAAGGCTACAATTCAAATATTCGAAGAAAGTTATGTCTCCTATAAATCTTACTTCCAGACTAAATATTTTCCGTTCCTTCCACTATTTCTTATATAGCTGTTTGCTCTATTTTTACTATACTGGTCATTTATTAAGGAGCATGCTTCTTGTAAAAATATCTGAGTAATGTAGAGTTAATTAATGGCAGCCACGTATTTCCTAATTTGTTGATTGACTCTCCCTCTCTCTCTATGTATACATTTGCTACCAGTATATATATAATATTTATATACACAAATATATTATATATATATTTGCTACCAGTAGTTTCTCTGATTTTTAAAAAATATGAATGAGAAACAGAAGGGAAAAAAAGAATAACACTTACTCTCATTGTTGTTATAAAAGCACAGTCTCCACATATAAGTAAGAAAGGTTATTTGTTGCTGTTGCATTGTTTATTTTTGGTGGATATTTCCATATGGATATGAAATCTAGTGGGTAGCTTAGATATCCTGACTAGAACACTATAGGAGGCAATAAGATAAACACAGACATAAAAATAAGTCTTGTGCATAAATGAATACAACTTTTTTGTTTGTTTGTTTGTTTTCTGAGACGGAGTCTCACACTGTGGCCCAGGCTGGAGTGCAGTGGCGCAATCTCAGCTCACTGCAAGCTCTGCCTCCCAGGTTCACGCCATTCTCCTGCCTCAGCCTCCCGAGTAGCTGCGACTACAGGTGCCTGCTACGCCTGGCTAATTTTTTGTATTTTTAGTAGAAACAGGGTTTCACCATGTTAGCCAGGATGGTCTTGATCTCCTGACCTCGTGATCCACCTGCCTCGGCCTCCCAAAGTGCTGGGATTACAGGCCTGAGCCACCGCGCCTGGCCAAGGAACACAACTTCTTATGAGAATATAGGCAAAGAGTTAAGATGGTTGCAGATGTAGATAGGTTTCTATGAAGAAAGTTGGGTTACTCAACCTTCACACACTTTACACACACAAGAGAACATGAGAAAGCAGTTGCCATCTGTACCAGAATGCTGTGAAAAACAGACATGTCTAGATGGCAGAATTTAGTCTACATTAAGTAATCAGGCAAACTATAATACAGAAAAGATAGAATGCTAGAAGCAGCTTTGCTGGGATGGGATGGGATAGTATTGTGCATGGGTATATTTTGTAAAACTCTTGAAATATTTATTCTGGAACGAAGGACGAGTTAAAAAATTAGTTTGGAGATCATAAGTGGTTATCCATGAAAGTGGATCAGATCATTGAAGGAAAGTGGTATGAAAGCACAGAAGGGGGAAGTGTGGGGAGCTCTTTTATTTGAAGTATGTAGGCAAAACGAGCTGTATCTGGATAGCAGAGCACTGGGGGCATGACTGCCTCTGCCTAGCTTTCAAAGAATATGATGACCTGGCACAGCCACAGGTATGCGACTGCAGCCCAGGATAGCTGTGGGACCTAGGCAGAGAGCCGCTGGGTCTGGGGGCCTTCCTACCGAGCCATGTGGATGGTATTTTCATCCCAGTGGACCTGGAAAGCAGAGTATCAAATCAAGAGGATTCTTCCTGAGGATTAAGATCTTATGAAATTTGTCTTGCAGTTTGGAGTTAGGATCCTTTATACCTTCTTTTCTATATCTCCCCTTTGGACAGGAAGTATCTATCTTATGAATACCTCCTATGCTTGTATTTTGGAAACCTAACATGTTTAATTTCACAGATTGACAGCTTGATAGCAATTTGCTTTGGGATGAATCGTACCTTGAGTTACATCCATATCTGATCAAATGATGTTTAGATTAGACTTTAGTGTTGATGCTGGAAAGAGTTAAAACTTTTAAGGCTGTGGGGATGTTAATTTATTTTGAACGTGTGAAGAATATGAATTTTGGGGGGCCAGGTGTATAATGCTATAGACTGATTTTTTTTGTCTCATGAAAATTCATATGTCGAATTTCTAACTCTCAATTGTGATGGTATCAGGAAGTGGGACCTTTGGGAGGTGATCAGGCCATGCAGGCAGAGCCCTCCTGAATGGGATTAGCATTCTCATAAAAGGGGCCCCAGAGAGCTCCCTCACCCTTTCCACCACATAAGGATGAAGCATGAAGACAGCAGTCTGCAACCTAGAAGACAGCCCTCACCAGAAACCATATTAATACCTTGAGTTCAAGACTGCAGCCTCCAGAACTGTGAGAAATAAATTTCTGTTGTTTATAAGCTACCCAGTCTATAGCACTTTATTATAGCAACCCGAACTAAGACAGAATTATACAGTGAGAAGTAAAGAAGAGATAGAGCTCTCCTGGTTTAACATTTTCTAAATAAGACATGAAAACCCCTTTTAAGCAATTTTACAAACCTTAACTTATTTTGGCATTTACCCTTTGGATATTAGCTTGAGAGTTCTGCCCAATTTTATTTATTTTGATTGTTTAACTCAATGTCTTAAAAAAATCTGAGGTGAGCAGAACATCCTTGAATAGTCATGTTACTCTTTTTAGTTACTCCTCCCCTCCCTTTTCTTCCTGAAATGGAAGACTGATATCACCTAGGTGATATAAGGATAAATGGGAAGCCTTCCAGTGATTTTCCATTGTGATTACAATAAAATCCAAACTTCTCGTGGTTGTCAATAAGTCCTTACAGGAGCTGGCTCCTGTCTCTCTGATCTCATCACAGTTAACCTCCCATCAGTAGTGATTCTTTCTGTCCTGATCCAACACATCCCTGCCTGAGAGACTTTGCATTTATCATTTACTCAGACCAGAATGGGAGTGCTTTGCTCCCATAGTTTGGATCTTAGCGCAAATGATTTTTCTTTGGCACAGACCTCATTAAGTATCTTGGCAAAAACAGCCTTACCCCTACAAGTTGTTGTTCTCTATTCTGTTGCCCTGTCTCAACTTTATTATGGCAGATATTGTAATCCACAGTTTTCTTATTTTTATTGGTTTGTGTTGTGTCTACCTACCAACCTACACACGTTAACTCTATGAAGTCAAAAACTATGTTTCATTCATTAGTGCTCCTTCAGATCCTGGAACAGGACCTATCAGGAAAAAGACCTTCACTAAACAAACCTTACTATAATGAATTAATGAATGGAGGAAGACAACTTACACTTTGACCCAAAAGAAACCTCATTACTGCTGGAAATGAAATTGAATTTTGAAAGACTGTGTCATAAGTTCAGCATTAAATATTTTTATAGAAAGAAAAACCACTTCTCATACAGAACATATCTATTAAATAGTTAGACATTTAAAAATTATTTTATATTTAAATAGTATACGTGGAAGAGATTGTTTTGTTTATAATACAGAAAGTATCTACTAAATAACTAAACTATTTTAAAAGTTCTTTTTGCGGAAACAGTGAATGTGTAAGAGGGTTGCTTTGTTTCTTTTTTGTCCTTTTTCTATTGTTTCAATTCTAATGGACTTAAAACAGGACTTATATTTTCCTGAGTATAAAAATTGTTTCATTCAAGTTATTGTAAAAGTTTTGTATATTGCATACACCGAAGAAAGGAAAGGTAGTAAATGAAGACAGATATACAGATAAACACACTTTTAAACTATAAATATCAGTGCAACTGGTGAAGCAGCCAGTTCAGGCAGGAAGTATATCTTCATTTAATTGAGTAGAAGGGAAGAGCAGGAAGATAGTGAAAAAGGAATGGTGAAGGTGATCAACTTATGGCAACACAGAGTCAGGTCTGTCCCTCAAAGAAACAGGAGTGTGTGTGTGTGTGTGTGTGTGTGTGTGTATATAATGATAAACACTTGCAGGCCTACATATTCCAAATTGCTCTAGTCATTTTGCATACATAAGCACAAATAATAAACTTTGGTTGAGTAAAGTCCCTGTCAAGAATCACAGAGCTGGCATGTGCTACTATCTCATGGGGCACCATGAGAATTACTGAAAACTGCCCATTGAACACTATGCATATCAACTGACTTAGTATTTTATTTTCTTTCTAAGTTCAGGTGGCATACGTGGACACATAAACATATTAGAGTGTGAAATGTTTGCTGTTTATATCTTATTTTGATGTCCAACAATGAACTAAAATTAAATAATTATCAGAATTTTTTAAAAAGTGACCTTGAAACTACCCATTGTAGCTTTTTCTTCTCATTCTTCTGCATTAGGAAATTTTCAGTAAAAATTTTTGGTATATATGATAATTTCCTCATTATAAACATTTAATGTGATCTCAATTAAACTATAGTTCAAAATCACTCATAAAGACTCAAACAGACCCTAGAGTTGGGGGACTATAAAATCATAAATCAAATTCTACATTTTACTTACTGAAATGGTATCACCTTTCAAGTGCCAAAGATTTGAATGACTTATTAAGAGATGCTTTGTTCTATCGACATCATAAATCTATCGTAGTCTATGCCAAGGTCCATACTTAATAGTATTTCAACTGTGAAATACTAATTTAAATCCACAGTTCAATGATTTTCTCAGGAGATGACAGCATAATGTTGAAATTATTGATGTCAGTCTCTTATAAAGTAGATTCCCTATAGAGCCACTCAAAATCCAAAGCTTTTTCTCACTGTGAGGGTGTCAGCCATCTCTGAACTAGATGAAAGAATGGGAAGAAAATAGGTCCCATGTTTTATCATCCTCATTTAACACACGTTCTTTTCTAGCTCTCAACCACCATTCAGAGGTGAACTTCAAAACTCTGCTAGGTTTATTTATTTATTTATTTATTTTATTTTTATTTTTTATTTATTTTTTTTTTTGAGACGGAGTCTCGCTCTGTCGCCCAGGCTGGAGTGCAGTGGCCGGATCTCAGCTCACTGCAAGCTCCGCCTCCCGGGTTTACGCCATTCTCCTGCCTCAGCCTCCCGAGTAGCTGGGACCACAGGCGCCCGCCACCTCGCCCGGCTAGTTTTTTGTATTTTTTAAGTAGAGACGGGGTTTCATTGTGTTAGCCAGGATGGTCTCGATCTCCTGACCTCGTGATTCACCCGTCTCGGCCTCCCAATCTGCTGGGTTTATACACAATGCCATAAAAAATGACTAAATAGCATTCAAGGAAACTTTTAATAACATCCTTATATTCCCAAAGTTAGTTATTGTATCATTTATTTGATGTATATTTCATGTACCTCATCATCAAGAAAAGAACTGTTTCACCGTTTCCTATTATATATACTCATTCCATGTCAATAGCTTATGCTTTTTTTCTAACAAATCTAAAACATTGATGACGTTTACAGAAACAATGTTTCTTATATAGCAGTTACTGAAGTAAAACTCATGATGAAAGCAAGCATCACCTTAATAAAATAGGAACTATTAACAAATTATATAAGAGAAGTATTCACTCACATGCCTCAAATGTTTATGGAAGACTTTCTTTTTTTATATATGGCTGATATGGCAGTGAACAAAACAGTAATAGTTTATGTACTAATGGAGCTTACAATGAAAGAAATATTCTAAAACAATCACTTTAATATATACATGGGACAACTTAATATTTTGTGCAAGATCTTCTGATGTGGAAAATGTTGAATCATTTAATTCTTTCCCACCAGTATTTTTAGTGACTTTTCCTACCCACGGAGAAAAACAGACTGATAGTTTTATTTACCCATTCTGGAAGAATGAATGGGTAAATGAGCATTTCACCAGTAATTTTTAGTGATTTTTTTCTACCCACATAGAAAAATAGATAATTTTACTTACCCATTCTAGAAAAATGAATGGGTAAATAAGCATTTCACCAGTAACAGCAGAATCAATCACAATGTAAATATTTCTTAGAGTATAAATTCTGATACATATTGTTCCTAAGGCTAAGAACCATAAATAAATGATAGCTGGAGAGTGAAATTTAAGAAACTAAAAGTACATTAAGTTGGCATTCCCTATCATATGTTCTGAGTCAAAAATTAATTGACCTCTGTTTCTAATGCTGTAAAAATTAATATTAAATGGTTTCTCCAAATTCAGTCAGTAACTCACATATGAACCAATTCAACAATATTTATTATGTACCTTCCCTCTTTTTGTAAGAACTCACATACTATTGGAATAGTCTAAGATGAATGTGTAACATCTGAAATAATGTAAAAGCTCAACAAATCTTGTTGATTTCTAGGAAGAGTCTAGTAAGCTAAAATACTATGTAGAATGTAGTGACACTGGAGTGGGGAGTTGAAACTCAGAAACTGACAACAAAGCCACCAACAGCGGACTTAACAACAAGGAGTTCCGGTTTTAACAAGGTGACCACCTTGACAGCCTTTTACTGTTTTCAAATCATTTGTTTTGTTTTTGAGAAAGGTGAAGGGAAGGCTTGATACAATTACTAGCTGCAGTTGAAGAGAAAACTCTACTTGGCACATTGTGTTTTCCTCCTTTAACAACAGGCCTCATTTTTTAAGTCTAAAAGAGAGACGGGCAATGCCCCCAAGTTCCTGAGAAATGTGACCCTGACGAGCCATCTTTCATTTGTGAGCTCCTAATTGGACGTAAGAAGCAAGTAAAATTAGATCAGAAAGCAACTCTAGACTAAAATTAACTCCTGGAATTCTGCCCTTCTGAGTTTTCTGTGGTAATAATTGGAGAAGGAGGGATGTTTAGATGTCTCTAATCCTTGTTTTACAAACAAGAACACTAGAAACTCTTGAGATATTTTTCAATAAATCACAAACCTATTGACACCAGCCCTGGGTCTAGAATGATATCTTGTAATTCTACCATCAGTATACTTCCATTATATCTCATGCCTTGCAGTGCATTTTATACAGATGGGTCTTAATTTATACACATATAAAGTAAATTGTCCTTTATACTTGAAAGATCACACAGGAATAATAGTCCTAACTAAGGGCTCTTCCTATCCCTCCTCTTATTTTATCTCTCCTCTCCAATGATTAGCAAAAGACCACTCATTTATTTCTTTGATACTCTTAGATACCGCTTGTCAGCCAAAACATTTGATTACGAGGGGGTCACATCATGACAATGCTAAGTTCTTTCTTCTTTCCCACTTCTCTATTCTTTTTTTTTTCTTTTTTCTTCTTTTTTTTTTTTTGAGACGGAGTCTCATTCTGTCACCCAGGCTGGAGTGTAGTGGCGTGATCTCAGCTCACTGCAAGCTCCACCTCCTGAGTTCACGCTATTCTCCTGCCTCAGCCTCCCGAGTAGCTGCGAATACAGGCGCCCACCACCGCGCCGGCTACCTTTTTGTATTTTTAGTAGAGATGGGGTTTCCCGTGTTAGCCAGGATGGTCTCCATCTCCTGACCTTGTGATCCGCCCTCCTCAGCCTCCCAAAGTGCTGGAATTACAGGCATGAGCCACTGCGCCCCAGCCCTCTCTAGATAGTCTTATGCCAGCGGGAGACCAGTGGCCCTGTCCCATCTCCTGTGATAAGAAGCTCTGTGTAATTTAAGCCGAGTCATCTCTAAAAAATATAGATTAACTATATTTTCTCTCTTCATCTACACAAAGTTCTACCTTTGTTCCTACGCTCACTTTGTATTATAAAGTTTACTGAATAGACAAATTAGTTGAAGAGCAAAGTAGAAAAGTGGCTCCGCCAGTCATAGTTAGAATAATGGTAAATAGCTTTTGCAGAAAAGGAATTTATTTCATCATTTAGAGTGACTCCTAGACTTGCACAGCAGACTAGAGCATTAGACCTGGAGGAGGGGCTGGCTAGTTGATTGTAAAGGTGATGCCACAGCAATGAATATTTAAGATGCTTCCCCTGGCATCATCATGGTAATTTTCAGCAATGGTGCTGGAATCTCCATTTGGTTACTACTACTGTGAATAACCTGTGAGTACCCTGCACATATCAAGATGTAAAGTTCACATCTGATAGGCCAAGCTTGTGTCACACATTGACACCACTGCAGTCAGTGAGCAGAGCGTCTGCTATCTTTGTATAGAGGTCAATGGGGCATTGTTTCCTGATTCTTCCAGAATCTTCACACATTGAAAACAGAATGAATGAATATCCAGTGGCTGGGTGACAAACATCAACAAGTACTTAAGACACAGACAAGAGGGAAACCTAATCTAACACCCTAGTTAAAACTGAGGGAGTTAGTTTTAACTCTCAGAATAATATGCTCAGCAGTACAAAAAGATAAATAAGCCATGTTGTGCAAGTCTAGAAACATAAGTTATCAGGTACCACAAGATAGTTTTAGGAATAAAAAAAGGCCCAACTTTGAAGGACAGTATATGCAGCGATTAAGAACACAGACTGTACAGGTATAAATGCCATTTCTGTCACTTACTATCTGTGTGGCCCTGGTCAAATTCACTGAGTTTTCTGCACCTCAGTTTTCTCATCTGCAAATAGTACAGAACCAACATCTACATGTGTATTTCAAATTCTGAAACACCAAATACGTTTTTGAATCATAATCAGTTATTAAGTTGAAGACTGTCTGCATTTCATTGTCAGGAAATTAAATCAAAGAGAATGAGACTCTTTATTTCTAGAGCCAGTGGAAAGTAACCATAGTTCAATCATTAGCTCCAGTTCAAAGACCCAGTACATTTTCTTAGGCACGAAGTCCGTTTATGCATAGTTTTCTGGAAATAAGACCTGACTTGCAGGTGACGCTTATGTCCCCTCTTTGCATATTCATCAGTCCTTTATAGTACCTATCCTGGAACCATATCCTTCATCTGCATTAAATTTCACCAAGTAAAACCATGAGTTTACAGGAAATTAAAAACAAATCAGTGATCATTTTTCATAGGGAGTGTTGTAAAATGGTCTTTTACAAATGACTTGTAGCAGACATTTAGTCACCTTCTCAGCATCTAACTCCCATTTAATTCACCAGTAGCACCCAGATATTCCTCTGCCAAATTCCTTTGAACTCATTCTTAGCCTGTGGAGCCTTAGATTCAAAGGGACACATGTTTAAGCCAGGTACTAAATTACTCCTGAGTAATAGACTTGAATATATTCTTGAGTACAGAGTTTTATTCAGGGACGAATATCTCAGATGAAGCCAATGAGCCATAAGAAGATATTTGTTGGGTTTTGCCGGAGAGTAATCTCACCATCTTTTTAAGGGGAAATACCAGAATAAATCTTCTTCTGATCTTCAGCTGCCATGTGGGAAGCTGAACTGGACATTGTCCCTGTTCATGGGGTCGTGCATAGCTGAAGCAGTGCACATAAGCAAAGCCAAACTTCAAAGATGACATCAGGAACCTTTAGATCAAGCTGTATATCAAGTTAGAGAAATCTTATTTTGCAGATACACAAGCAAAATTATGATCTTTTAATTTTTTAAACCCCTTTTTGGTTAAGTTTTCTACCACACATAACTGAAAGATTTCCAATTCAAGAGTAAACTAGAAAATGATTAGAAAATATACTGTTACCCATAAGAACAAAAAAAGTGGACACTTTATTGATAATAAAAAAATTGCCCCATGCACTATAGATACATTCATTCGAGAAACAATCAGAAGAAACAATTGGAAGGAATCACAGATTGAGATTCAGGATAGTTGGATTATTAATAAATAGTTTATATATGTCAATAAATGTTTTCACATATGATTATTTGTCCTCCTTTTAGACTGAAAATACCAGTCAGATAAAATGAATCTTAGACTGAATTTTTTAAATTAGTTCAAGGAAAATATCATGCCTGCAAAACATGCTTTCAGCTGACTTTTATAGTTTAACTCTCAATGTGGGAGTCTTTTGATGACTAAAATAAAGAGAAGTCAAGCTTAAAACATCCCAGAGCTCCGAAAGAAAATTATGATGTTAAAATATATCCTTCAGTAAAAGTTAATGCAGAGATATTAGCATGCCATCATGTGAACACTCATCACAAAAGTACAAAATGGCAGAAGAAAACAGGATATTTAGAGTAAAATATTTAGAAAGTTATAACTTTCAAAAATACTATCTTTAATCTTCATTTAAAAAAGCAAAATGCAAATCAGATAAGATTTGAAAAAAATCACATATATGTAAATTTATATTAAATGCAAAACATGATGTTAAATGACTCAGTATAACATTAGTCTATTCCAGAAAGATAGAGGCAATGTACTCTTAGATTCTCCCATGCAATTAGCTCAGTGAACTTGGGCAGTGCATAGACACCTCTGCCCTTCAGTTACCCACATATTTGTGCATAAGGCTACTGAGTGAACTGACATCACTCAAACATCACGAAGAATAGATTATACTTAAATACGTGAAACTGACAAAAATGCTTAATAACCTAATTACATGAGTTCATTTGTTCCTATTTATGAAACTATTTTTTCAACTAGAAAGCTGAAAATTTTAATGTAAAGAAAAAGTGTGGCTTAAATTTCCTCACTTTGTAATTCTTCTTTCTTTTAAAAATATCAGTAGTGTAGAAAATTAAAGTGATGAGTGCCCATGTTGAGGACAGAAAAATGTATATGCTTTATTGTGTGTGGTCATGGGGGTGTTTATGTAGTAGAAATAAAGAGATTTTATGTTGTAGGTGACTGGAGCAGTGAAGAGTGAAGACGTATGGGTGTGCTAACTGGACATGTATATGTATATTAGTAAGGTAGGCAAAGAAATAATTCTTTCACAGCAACTGACTGATGGTACTCTAGATTTCTAGAAGCAGAATATTGTAACCAGAAAATCTTACTAAATTTGTGGGGGTGGAGGATGGGCAGGTGATAGTGAGTTCACCAGGCTTCGCAGATACTGCAGGAGAATAAATTTGCTAAATTTCTTTTTAATAAGAAGAAAACAAAAATGCAATTTTAAAAATACCTATATAGAGATAAATAAATTCTGAAGAAAATATATGCTAATGTTATATATGCATATGTGTGTTGATAAACATATAAAACTTGGTATAAACCGTTATAAGATACTAATTGTTTAGAATAAAACAAAACATTAAGCTTTTAATTATTGATCTACATAGCACATCACACACAAAAACAGATAGGAATATGCTCATAATTTGCAACAATATACAAAAAGCATTTGCCAAAAAATACGTTGTTAACTTATGCCTACTTTTATGCTTTTTCTTTTTCTTTTTTTTTTCTTTTTTTTTTTTTTTGAGACGGAGTCTCGCTGTGTCCCCCAGGCTGGAGTACAGTGGTGCGATCTCGGCTCACTGTGAGCTTCGCCTCCCAGGTTCACGCCATTCTCCTGCCTCAGCCTCCTGAAGAGCTGGGACTACAGGCGCCCGCCACCGCACCCGGCTAGTTTTTTGTATTTTTAATAGAGACGGGGTTTCACTGTGGTCTCGATCTCCTGACCTTGTGATCCGCCCGCCTCGGCCTCCCAAAGTGCTGGGATTACAGGCGTAAGCCACCGTGCCCGGCCTATGCTTTTTCTTCTTATCTAATATTCCGTAACATTAGATATCTTTATAGGGAAACCTTTTAAAAAGAGAGTTGATGACTAACATGTTTAAGCCTCTTACAAGAATCTGACAATAAAGTTACTTAGGAGCCATAAGCCATCTATAGCATCAGTGTGCTTTATATAAAGTCTGATGACACTAGAAGCTGTCAAACACACATTCAGGAGACATAGATAATTAGCTAAGTGCTAGACTATCATAATTTTTACTATTTTCATCTTCTAACTTTTGCCTCTTTTGGAGGCCATATGCCCTTGGTTGTTAAAAACCAAGTTATAGGCTGGGCGCAGTGGCTCATGCCTGAAATCCCAGCACTTTGGGAGGCTGAGGTGGGTGGATCACCTGAGGTCAGGAGTTCGAGATCAACCTGGCCAACATGGTGAAACTCTGTCTCTACTAAAAATATAAATATCAGCCAGGAGTGGTGGTGGGTGCCTGTAATCCCAGCTACTTGGGAGGCTGAGACAGGGAGAATCGCTTAAACCTGGGAGGCGGAGGTTGCAGTGAGCCAAGATCACACCATTGCACTCCAGCCTGGGCGACAGAGCGAGACTCCGTCCGTCTCAAAAACAAAACAAAAACAAATAAAAAACCTTACCAATTAAATATTTTTATTTTGTTTTTAGTTCTTAATCTATTTTATATTTCAGGCATACCTACATTCTAATTTAAGCAGCTGATTTTTGTTTCTCCATAGTTCTCTTCATAGGATGGAAGGTCCACATGTTTTAGGCCACCTGTTTTGTTTTCCCCTCCATGCAATTATTTTAAATTCCAATTTTGTATACAGCATATGACTTAAAAATATAACTCATGTGGTCAATTACACTGTTACTCTATCTTAGAGAGTTTGAATTTACACGTAATGCTTAGTGGAAATAGTTGATGGTTTTCTTTTACAAATGATGAGTAAACAAACGCAGGTACAAAAATGGCAAAGGTTAAATTCTCCCAAGTTTTTATTTGATTATTTTGTCAGAGGGAAGTGGAAAGATTTTATCCCTCCTTACTCTCCCTAATTACTTTCCAAGTCACATTGTTTTAATCTTCTGGAGTCACCCTTTCATTTGGAAAAAAAAATATGAGTTTACACCATATATGGGCATTCTTACCTTAATAAGCTATAATTTGTGAGATAATCATTTCCATATGAGTAAGGACTATTTTCTCCTCTTCTTTGGAAATAAGAGATAAACCAAGAGTGCAAAGACTTTTTTCCCCATCTCAGTAATACTTCAGGTAAATAAGGTGCACTGAACTAGAAGGTCATTATGCTTCTTGATAATAAACTCTCTCCTCTCCATGAAGCCAGGTAATAAATTAGTAGAGCCCATTGCTTGAGAACAAGGGGAACTACGTTGGAACAACGTCGTATTTTTAAAGTCATTTCTTATTTGCCAAATGCCATGTCTATTTACCTGACTTAGCAGATAGACTAAGTCCAGACCTGAGATACTATGAAGTGCAGACCTCTGAGCCATATTCCTTAAGGAAGCATCACATCATTAAATCACCTACTTCACTTATTCTCAGTAGCAACTACGAGCTCTCTAAGGATTTGCATTCACAATGTACTAGTCTCTCTTTAATGATGTTTTCCTCTCTTTTTAAAAGTTACTCCATCCTTCTGACTCAACAAATATACACTTTCAGAAATCAAGCTAAATGCAATGCACTCAGATATCTGCAAAAAAATGCTGCCTAAAATCATAAAACACTGAAAATGATCATCCAAAAGCACAGTTGCTACTATTATACCACTACAAGCAACTCATGAGATTAATTTCCCAGAAGAGGCTGATGTCAATGATAAGTAAAACTGCATATTATGAACCCATGTGAACTTTCTAATGTAAAAATCTATAATATGGACATTAAAGTGTAAGTACTTTTCAAGACCTGAGAAATTGTATTAGTCATTTTTTTTCTATGACACATCACAACTAAGTGTAGTCAGAAAATAGATACAGAACACAGAACAGGAGAAAGTTGACATTTTATTAACAATTCCATTAAAATAAATGAGCTCACATCCAAGCAAAAATCAAGAATCAATAAGTGTTTTAAATTAAGCACTTGACATGTTGGAAATGAATGTACACTTTAGAACACTGAAGGAACCAGTGACCATTCCTTGAAATATGATTCCAATCTATTAGATTCATTACATGAAAAGCTTAAATAAATTTCCCTTGAGCTAAAGATAAATTCAGATTTAAACTAATATTGACCTTCCTCAAAGTATAAGAATGGTGTCATTCAGAATTAAGGAACAATAATTTGTCAAACAGTATCAGTACAGGATGAATTTCAACTTACCTGAGAATTTTATTTCTTTTCTAATGCTTATTGAAGTCATTGATTTAAATTCAAGGATAGCAAAACCCGTCATGGATAAAATAATTAGTGAAAATACCTTCCACTTTGAAGGCACACACATATATAGAAATTAAAATTGATTTCCCACATTGCCTGACCCCAGTCGTTTCAAGGAAAGACTTGCTTCCTCCTTCCAGAGCATCTTACTCATTGGTTCAATGACTGTCATTTTTTATATTCAATTATTGCATAAGGAACTAGAATCTGGATGTGGGTGAATATTTTTTAGATGATATCACATGTACTCCTTTCAGTCTTCCTCAGGGTACCTTGCAAAGTTCCCTGACTCATCATTCATGCATTAAGAGCAGTTTTAACAAGAACATTTACCAGGTGCAGTGATGCACTGCTAAGTTATTTACATATATCTTATTAAATTCTGACCTTGCCATTGCCCTCTCCAAAAAACAAACAAACAAATAAACAAAAAATCCTATAGAGCAGTAGTAATTAGGCTCGTTTTATGAAAGAAAAAAAAATTGAGGCTCAAAGAGTTTAATACTTTATCCAAAGCACCAAAGGTAGTAATGCTAGGAGCTCAATATGAGATGGGATTATAAAAATTCCAAAATACTATGACCACTCTTCAAAATACCTTTATGTTATTAAAAATTGTGATTTTTATCTCCATAGGCACGTTTATTTTTTATTTTTATTTTTGAGACAGAGTCTTACTCTGTCTGTCACCCAGGGTGGAGTGCAATGGCACGATCTCAGCTCACCACAACCTCTGCCTCCCAGGTTCAATCGATTCTCCTGCCTCAGCCTCCTGAGTAGCCGGGATAAGAGGTGCTCACCACCACACTTGGCTAATTTTCATGTTTTTAGTAGAGAAGGGGTTTCACCATGTTGGCCAGGCTGGTCTCGAACTCCTGACCTCAGGTGATCCGCCCGCCTCAGTCTCCCAAAGTGCTGGGATTACAACCGTGAACCATCGCACCCAGTCCATAGGCATGTTTATACTTACTTTTTGGACAAAACAAAACAACAAAACAAAACAAAAAACTATCCTTCTAGTCTTTTGGTTTTTTTTTGTTTTGTTTTTTTTTTTTGAGACAGAGTCTCATTCTGTCGCCCAGGCTGGAGTGCAGTGGTGCCATCTTGGCTCACTGCAACCTCCGCCTTCCTGGTTCACGCCATTCTCCTGCCTCCGTCTCCCGAGTAGCTGGGACCACAGGTGCCCGCCACCAGGCCTGGCTAATTTTTGTATTTTTTAGTGGAGACAGTGTTTCACCGTGTTAGCCAGAATGGTCTCCATCTTCTGACCTCGTGATCCGCCCTCCTCGGCCTCCCAAAGTGCTGGGATTACAGGCGTGAGCCACTGCGCCCGGTCAAAATTGTCCTTCTAGTTCTTTATATATTAAGCTCCTGAATGATGCTAATAGGAAAACCCTTTCCTTTTCTATTTCTCCTTATTTTAAATACTCCACTGAACTAAAATTAAAGACACTAACTAATATAAACCAATGGTCAGAAGCCTTTGCATTTCAGTTTTTTTTATACAGGCATGCCAATGACTTTTCTCTTGCAATAGAAATGCAAGTTAACATGTGAAATAGATTAATCAAAACAACATAATGTTGTGTTTTATTTAAATATATAGAATATATTTATATATGTGTGTGTATACATATATGTGTATATATACACGCACACTATTAAATATCAGTAGAAATGCTATGTTCAGTTAGAAGTGTTCACTAAAGAAACTGCCTTCTCTTTCTGCTTTAAATAACTTTATACATGCAGTTGTGAGTAGTTTCACTACCATCTGACCAGGGAGAATGTCTAAAACTGTAAAATTAGAACAATCCAGAAGAAGTGAATTAGGTAGCTAATAACTAGTGAGGTGATATTTCTAAGTTTCGAATATTAATAATTTGAAACAACAAGGAGGAATAGAATCAGCAATAATAGCAGAGGTATTTCCTTCAAATGTAATAGTTAGATAAAATAATTCTAGTGCTAAATTAATTTAAAATGTAACTATTACATTCAGAAGTTTATCCCTACTTTGTAGTATTTCAAAAACCCGTTATTCTTATACAGTACTTCCATAACTAGGCTGCATTCATTAAGATGCCAGAATTTCAATTTCCCAAAGAGATTGACACTTTCGGGTAATCTCCACAATTTTAGAGGCAATTCAATCTATTTTGATTTACAATTGATTAGCATCTTTGGAAATAATGTGTCGCGAATTGCTGAGCTAATCAAGGTAAATGGGGCCATGCATTAAACATTCAAGAACGTTATTCAATCACAAAATAACCCACATTTCCAAGCTCCAAATCAACAAATTAAAGCTGCCCTTTGCAAAGCTTAATTTCTTTGGCTCATCAGTATTGTTGTGTACATTTATATAGTTATCAAACATTAACAACATGCTCCTGAAATAGGAAACAGCCTGTCCTCCTTATCTAGGCATGCCAAATAAGCAAAGGCCAGGAAGGACGAAAGAAAAATAATGAAAATATAATCAAGTCCATATTTCTTGCTTTTTCCGGTTTCACATGAGAAAACACCCAGTAAGTACACAAAGTTATTATGGTAAAACCTACCTTAATTAGAATTACCAAAATAGTTCTGGGGATACAGTAGAATTTCAACACAAAAAGTAGAGGTTAAATATAATTTAATTGATACTGATCCTGAATTATTATCTATTATTTTAATTATAATTTTTTAAAATTTTAAAGTGATTTAGAGAATGCCCTTACTTCAATCTATTAGTATGCTTTTAGCAAAAGCTATTTGAAGTGGAAAAAGTGATGACAAAGAGACTGGAATTCAGAACACTCAGAGGCTACACCTGTAATCGGTGCATGGAATCTTCAGGTTGTCTCGATATAAATTCAAATGAAACTGTGAGGGATGACAACAGCAAAGGACCATTCAGGGAAACAGACGAAGCAACGGCACCTGCACTTTGCTCTAATCCCCAGGTGGGCTCAGTCTCCAGGTGACTCCAGGTCTGTCTGCCTGCCTATATGTGAGCTTATAGCTAGACTAGGGGTGGGTTCATTAAGCCTTCAGCACACGATCACAACAGAGATATTTGTTTTTATTTTGCTATCCATCATACTATAAGCTGCTTTTGCCTTAGTTTGTCACTGAAACAAAATGTCCCTATTTCTTACTTCAGCAGCTTGCAAGTTGAAAGGTGTATCAAATGGGAACACAACATAACAGTTGAAACATTTATTTTCCTCCAAAAACGATCTTCAGGACAGTGGAACTGACAATACTTTTCAGTAATGCTTGAGGGCAAATCAAGGACAGATAGAACAGAACTGAGGTATGTGTTATTTCTTTTATTTCCTCCTCCAGTTTAAAGGTGATTTTAAATGTAAAGCATCTTTTCTACTAGATGATAGTTTTTAAAATAGACTTAGTATGAAAGTATATTTTTGAAGATTTGTATCCTTATCATTTCAAACTACAATGTAAGCCAACCCTTCCACCTAGATTATTAAAATGATGGGATCAAGGAGTGTTAAACCTATTAGACTGAGTAGGAGAAAATGTTTGGGGCAGGAAATAAGTGCAGAGGATTTTACTTTAATGGCACAGAAAATACATTTAAAAATTACTATTAATAACATCTTTCTTCTGCCATTACATAAAGGCTTACTCGATCACTTCATGCCAGAAAATTGGAATAATTGCATTGACAACTGAAACAGAAAGTAGAGATCATTGAAGAAATGAAAGATAATTTAAGATAAGAACATTGAGGCTTCTAGAGAATTAAGCTACAGTATGCTAAGCTCATCTGAGTGTCCTGAAAAGGGTTATATTTATAGCAGTTTTGTTCAATACATGACAAACAGCACGTAATCTCCTCTGTAAAAAGGAATAAAATACCCATTTAGTGGCAATGAATTATTCTTTTACACTATTCAGCTCCATTTTAATAATATATGTCCTGTCTTCTCTTATACTAAGTTACATTATAGTGACCTGAATAAGTTACAAACTCTCCAGAATAGGCTTTCTCATGTGCACAATCAAGATAATGTCAGGGACTGTGTCTTATGCCTCTTGGTGGCTCCACTGCCTGTGAGGGGGCCTTCCATGAAGTGGGCCTTCAGTAACACTTGCTAAGTTAACGACTAAATGAATGATTTCTTAAGTGAGTTGTGGTCATGAAAATACAACCATCAGTCACTAGAATGCACATTACAGAGTTATTTAACCTTGGAGTTACAAGGAGTCTTACAGGAGAGCTCATTAAACTCACATTCAATTTAAGAATACCTTCTACATTTGTGAAGCTTAGTCCTCCAAATCCCAGTTCAAAAAATCTCAATGATTGGAAGTTCACTGTTCCATTTTCATTCAGCTTCATTTGTTAAACTTGCCTATGTTGAGTCACAAATTGCTTCCTTGCAGCTTGCATCCTAACTCTGTCCTTTGGATACCACAGAACAAGAAAATTGCCTTTTCATCCTGACAACACTCGAAATTTTTTAAGACTACCATAATTGTCTCACTTACTCGTTTCTAGTTTAATGTTCTCACATCTCTCACCTTTTTATGGTTTTCTGGTTTCCAGGTCCAGTCCCTTGGTCTTTTATGATCTCTGGACACTTGCCACTGGATATTCTCTACTTTTACTTTTTCAATCACCTTCTATAAATGTGGAACTCAAAAGGAACAAAATTAAAAGAGCCTGGCTGGCCAGGCACGGTGGCTCAGCCTGTAATCCCAGCACTCTGGGAGGCCAAGGCAGGTGGATCACCCGAGGTCAGGAGTTTGAGACTAGCCTGGTCAACACGGTAAAACCCTGCCTCAACTAAAAATACAAAAATTATCCGGGCATCGTGGCACACAGCTGTGGTCCCAGCTACTCAGGAGGCTAAGACACAATAATCACTTGAACCCGGGAGGCAGAGGTTGCAGTGAACCGAGACTGCACCACTGCATTCACTCTGGGCGACCATGAGACACCACCTCAAAAAATAAAATAAAATAATAAATAAATAAAACATAGCTTAACTGATTTAAAGTTTTTTTCCTCTCTCTCTTTTTTTGCAGCAGTTTGATTATGGTGTGTCCAGATGTGTGTGTGTGTGTTTTTTTTTTTTTTCCTTTATTTTTACCTTCCTGGAATGTACAGACTAGAATGTATCTGTAGCTTAATCATCAGTTTAAATGTTTTATTGATTCTGCCCCATTCTCTTGCTCTTCACTTTCTAGAACTCTAAATTACATATATGTAGGCACATGTCACCAGTTTTTAATATTCTTCTTCATTTTCCAGGCTTTTCCCTCTTTGAACTTTAATCTGGGTATTTCTAGGCACTGATCTTTCAGCTCACTAACCCTCTCCTTTGACTTGCCAAATCTGTTATGAATCCATATATTGAATGTTTAATTTTCTTTTCTTTTTTTTTTTTTTGAGACGGAGTCTCGCTCTGTCACCCAGGCTGGAGTGCAGTGGCCGGATCTCAGCTCACTGCAAGCTCCGCCTCCCGGGTTCACGCCATTCTCCTGCCTCAGCCTCCCGAGTAGCTGGGACTACAGGCACCCGCCACCTCGCCCGGCTAGTTTTTTGTAGTTTTTAGTAGAGACGGGGTTTCACCGTGTTAGCCAGGATGGTCTCGATCTCCTGACCTCGTGATCCGCCCGTCTCGGCCTCCCAAAGTGCTGGGATTATAGGCTTGAGCCACCGCGCCCGGCCGAATGTTTTTCAATCACTGCATTTTTCAGATTCCAGTTCTTTAAGAAAATTCTCCATCTTTTTCTCTATTTCTTGAAAATATTAATCATAGTTACCCAGGGGTTCCTGATAGCTCCAAAATCTAAATAATCTATTAAATATCTATGTTTTTTTCATTTGTGGTCATCTAAACCTGTTTATCAGCATGCCAGATAATTTTAAATGAATATTATATATAGTACACAAGATATTGCACAAAAGCTCTGGTTGGTCTGTTTTTTCTCCAAATAGAATATTATCTTATTCTAGAACACAGGTAAGGTACTGATATCTTCAGTTAAGTGTGAGTTTTGAGATTTGTTAGAGATGGTGTTTTCTTCCAGTTTGCTCTTATTCTTGGATCATAGTACTTTTTGGGATCAAAACCATAAGTTAGTGGAATTTAAAAGGGCCACTCCACTTTCCTAGGCAATAAACTCTAACTTCTCTCTCCCCAGGACGACTGGACTGGTGATACCTTTGCTCAGCTATTTGGTCTCCTGGGAACAGGTTTCTGCTGGATTCCAAGGAGTTTCACCCTACAGCTGTGTAGTGTAAGAATTGGCAAAATGCCTTCAGAGGAAATCACCTACTGTATATCATTTCTGGTTTAGTTCTCTGAGATTTCTTCCTCACCCTCAAGTCCTGATCTACTTGGCAGCTCTGGCTGTGAAAGTCTCTCTCTCTCCAATCCAGCAAGTCTGTTGTAAGTGTCTGACTTTATACTTCCTCCTCAGGCTCTCTTCTCTTTGCTGAAAATAGACAGATTTTTGTGAGAAAAAAGTAGAACAATTGTTGAGATCACCATGGTGCACTCTCCTCTCCAGAATGTTGGCCCAAGCCCCATCTGCTTCGAGTTTTCACCCACGTCTCCCAAGATTTTAGTATGTCATTTTAATTGTAGAGTGTAGTGAGCTTATCACGGTATCAGCATGCTTAATGAATATTTACTAAGTCCCAAGCACTGTACTGAACAATCTACAAAGGTGATTAAGACATGGTTCCTGCCCTTCACTTCACTTAACACAGAGGGTAAGGTCAAGTGTGTGAGATGGTTACAGGGGACTGTATTTATTTATTTATACAAGAGGGTATTTATTCTTGAGAATAATCACTATTTCTGGCTGTTCCTAGTTGGAAATAATTTTGCTTTTTACTTCTGAATTTAAAGCTAATTCACATTCATTGTAAAATAAATCAGAAAATAAATAAAACTATAAAAAGAAACTAGACACAATCTCTTGGTTCCCACTAGGAAACAGCTATTGTTCTGTTGTGTATTTGTCAAGAATTTTATAGATGCATTCTTGGAAGGAACAAAAGAAAGGAGGATGGAAGGAACAGAAAAAGGAAGGGTAGGAGGTAGGAAAGAAAGGAAAAGACAGTTATCATAGAGGTTGTGTTAAAAATACTTGCAGTGGAAAGGATTATCTGTGAGGCATGTGTGCACGAAAACAGAAGTGAGCTCAAAACTGAGGGCAGAGCCTTGGGGAGAGCTAAAGTATAAAGTAGGAATGATGTGGCATGAGGTTGGGTAGTTAGAAAAAAGGAAACTCTGGAGTCTCTGGAGCAAGAGAATAGAGTTTCGAGAAGTGGATGTGAGGAGAAGCCTCAAATGCAGCAAGAATTTCTTAGAAATATCTTCTGCATTTGACCCTCACAATATCAGCCTTAGAGGCTTCAATGAAACTATTTTGAGTGCAGCAGTGGTGGCAATGCCAGACTGCAAAGAGGTTAAGCAGAAATGAGAAAGGAGAAATTGAAGACATCCACACCAATTATGCCCCTTAATAATGTGGACATGAGAGAGAGGAAAGAGATAAAAGCAGTGGGTAAAAGTCAAATAAGTTAGTTTTAATGCTGGAGAAACTTGAACATGTTTACACAGTAAGGGCAAGGAGTAAACAGAAGGCAGAAACAGAAAATGCTGGCAAGAGCACAAAGCTAACAAAGTAAGATTCCTTTCTTAGATGTTATAATACAGAATACTATTACCCTGGACCTTTTTCATATCCACATTTCAGAGCAAGCACACATAAAACTTTAGGCCAAATAAAACCACCACATCCTTTGCACAAGAACTGCGGCCAGGTCAGGACTGTTCTTCTCAGTGCCTAAGTCCACTAGAAGCTTTTCTCCTGTACCTAAACACGGCACTGCTAACACAGTCACACCTCTGACCCACCGTGCTCTCATTCAATCAATATTTAATCAGTACTTATCGTAAGCAGAGCATGACGTTAGCATGCAGAATAAAGCAGTATGAAACAAACGCTGTTCCTGCCCTCTGAGAGCTTATCTTCTAGGTGTTTACAGCATGATATATTCTCCCATCAAACAGTCATCATACATATTGATAAGAATCCAAAATACGGAAGTTCTTTGGTCAGTGGCTGTGGAAACTTATGGCAACTTTCCACCTTCCAAAAAAAGAAGGAGATCATAGTCTCTTCTGTCATTGCCTGAGAATAGATTTCCAGCAGATTTGCAAATAGAATTGCAGACTAGAAAACAATCATCCACAAAAAGTATAGACATATTATGGAAACAAAATTAAAATAAATGTTTTAAAAGTTACATTTAACCAGATTTTTAAATGATCTATACAACAGAAAGTGTTGATTAGATTAATATTTACTTGCTTTGAGGTGCATTAGTTTTTTAAGACCAAATTGATCAAATCAAATAATCATCTTCTAACTTTACATACACTTAAATAAATTCTCCTTTTGCATCTGGTTGTGAAAATCATGAATAAGTGAAAATCATGAATAACATCATCAATATATTTTATCTTGTAAAACAATCTATCTACTACACCAAGAAAATAATCTAAACATCTACTCTCAGGTACAAACTATACGTATTCCAAAAAATAATTTCAGAAAACTTTCTAGGAAAGAGACATATATCATTACCTCCTATAGTGTCAAGGGAGATTTCACAAACTTTTTTATCAACTACATCTACAGTAAAGCTCATTGCTGCATAACTTTAGTGAGTTTATTTTCGGATAACCATCCCAGAAAAATTTCTATAAATCACAGACGGATATCAACTCCATCCTTTCTTAGAAATTCTATCATGAGCAATGATCACTTTTTAAATTTATTTTTAATTGTATGAGTACATAACAGGTATATATATTTACCTGGGGGTACATGATATAGTAATGCATGTATATACTTTGATATAGTAATGCAATGCATAATAATCGCATCAGAGTAATGAAGTATCCATGCTCTTAGCTATTTATCTTTTGTGTTACAAACAATCCAATTATACACTTTTAGTTATTTTGAGAAGATTTAATTAAATATTAATAAAGAAAAAACATGTATTCCTTGTAAAGATAATTAAAGATAAAATTTTAAATCTCCCTTTTAAATTTTTAAAAATATTCTTAGTGACCATTAACAAAGAACTCTTCTCCAGCATTCTGAACCCTTGATTTAAATTGCTAAATTATTTTATTTCATGAAAGATACTGAGAATGGTCAGCTAGAACTATACCTGGAGAAACAGTTGTTTTGATGGGTAGGGGTAAGTTTCATGTTTGACTAAATGCTGTTATGCATGTCACAGTCAGAAACTTTCTTGAAGACTTTTTAGAAGTTGTAGGATATGTATGAGTATGACATGCATACAATTCCAAGCATTTTTCACCATTCCTGTTTGCCATAGTCGTTAGACGAATCTCATTTTCACTTGAATTTTTTGCTACTTAGAAACATGAATGAGCAACATCAAAGTGATAGGTAAAATGAAACAAATATTTTTTCTAGTGTTCACCTTACCTAAATTACAAGTAAATTAAGTTCATGTAATCTGCATACCTTTTATGTTTTTAGACTAAAGTTAATTTTCCATATAAGATTTAAAAACACCTCGGAAATTAACATTACATTCCCGGTAGAGGATACAATATTTTGGATCTCTCTTTTAGAAAGACTTCAAATATAATCACTCTCAAAATGAGTATATAAGATGTATAATCACATAAAATTTGTATGTGTTTTATGGTCCTTCAAAAGACAATACTAGCAATGACTCATATTAAAACAGAAAGGAAGTATTTGACCTATTTTAGGCAGCCATTACAAAATGTAATATTATTATATGTGTGACATAACGTATCTGAACTTCAATCCCTTGCTTGTAAAATGTGGATAATAATAAATCAGCACGTAGAATTGTTATGAGAATTAAATAATTAATCTCTAGGAGCATGGCATGTTCACTGTTGTCACTCTACAGCATTAAACTAAGCAGTATTCTTTCATCTTAGTGGGGGAGACTCTTCCTTAAACTTAAGACATGTTGGTAAAGACTTGTCAAATGTTGACTGCAACACTGAATGTATTTACCCTTTGAAATTAAGGAAATAATGGTTTCTTATTTGAAGCTCTTATTTCTATACAGGTAAAAATCATATAAATTCGAAAACATATTCTATTTGGTTCAGGGAATTGTGTGCATTTATATTTAGAAGTCTGTAACATCAAGGGAAAAAGATTCTGGAAATAATTTAATGAGGAAAAGACCAACAAACATATTAGTATGATCAAAGCAAATGTTGTAGAAAATTGACCATCATAAGGATTATTCAACAGAAACCACCACATCCAGAGTCTCTAGTCCACCTGAGTAGCTCCTTACAAGGGTGCTAAGCCTTTCACATAATTTGAGGCTAACAGTGCAAAGTGAGGGGAGATGAGCTACAGACTCTTATAAATGCATCAAACAGCAGTCTTCGTCTCTACATATTTATGATTAATTACCAAGCCCTTTAAAGGCTGAGAAAAATTTCCAGTTTTCATCTTCCAAGTCAATTACGATTACAGTCATTAGCATTAAAGAAATGCATTAGATCTATCCATTTTAATTGGCATTATAAATGTTTCTCTTTCTTTGGTTTTTATACTTGACAGTTCCTTACTTGGTCTTTCCTTCTTTATTATTGCCTTCCTTATCTTTACACCCACCAATTTTGCCCTAACAATAAAGTTTCCTCTCTAAGTCCACTGCAGTTTACTGTTTATTATTCATGAGTTCATTTCTAATGAATTTAACTGTTATCTTAATAGTTACCCATAGGTCCATACCTCTAGCCCTGCCCTTACTTCTATTCCGTCCAATAATTCCAGGGACCGATAGAGCAAATCTACTTTAGTGTATTTCCACTACATTATATTCGCCTCCTTGCACTATCGTATTAAAATTAATCTGTGCTTTTCAGTGATACTACTTTCTTCTATTTTCTTGCTACTGAACTCTTTTCCACAAGTCACACCACTAAATATTTTTTTCTTTGTATCAGTTAAAACTTCTTTCGTTGTCAGTAACAGTAGAACCAATTCAAAATCATTTTTAAGGGAATAATTAGCTCAAGCAAATTAAAATCCATATGTAGTACTGACTAGGTTCAATTTGAGGCTTTATCTAGTGCCTCAAACAATGTTATCAGTGATCTGATTTTGCTATGCTTTCCTGTTCTTCCTTCCTTGGAATAGGCTACATCTTAAGCTCCATACTATGGCCTCCAAAATGTCATGCCTTCCCTCATGGTAGCAACATGGCTGCCATCAACCCTAGTTCTCCAATTGCCATATTACACTTGCCTTGAAGTCAGTATCTTTTCTGACAGCTTCCACTTAGTCCTGGGATTATTTATTTCTTGTCCTGATTTAGGTCATATATCCATCATTAAGTCAATCACTGAGACCAGAGATGGTTTCTTGTCCTGATTTAGGTCATATATCCATCATTAAGTCAATCACTGAGACCAGAGATGGTTCTATTGAGTCAGTGGCATCCTCAAATCTTCCCACTGCACATAGCTTAGAATGGGGGCAGGATGAATCCTTCAAAGGAATATCAGGGTGCTGGAGGTATGAGAAATAAGCACTCGGAAGGAAGGCAACGTATGTCTGAGACATGTGCCAATTAGATTACAAACTCTGAGCACAGATCATATTGTGTACATTCTAGTCTTCCTTCCTCTCATCTGCTCTTCCATTCCCATAATATTCAGCACTGTGGAAGACCCACCAGCTGATTCTTAATATATATGCTGGGATTTATTGATTGATCAATAAGTAAAATTCCAATCTGAAAGACACATATTGGATCAAACATTTTACATAAATTCATCTAGGACTAAGAGGCTTGGAAGATACAGAAATAGAAGATGATGTCTCTTTCCACATGTATTGTCTGCCTCCACACACATATGGAGAAGGCTCAAAACACCACCACATATGAGAATATAATTTGAAATCAGCATATGCTATCATGCCTATGTCATAATTTGGAATTTTGAGAATAGTGACCTCATTACTGACTGTGTCATGGCATCCTCCTATTATTCCTGTGTATTTTTAATGGATATGTGTGTCTTTAGTAGACTGGATACTTATTTAGAAAAAATAAATAACTTCTTATTGATCATTTAATTAGCTCCAGAGTTGAATAAAAGATACTCACACAGTAGGTCCCAAATATCTCTTTGTTAAATAGCAGTAATTATTATACTGTTATTTGATTAGTAAAGACAGTAAGCAGAAAGTACAAATATGGCATTCCCTTATCATGATAAGTGCAGCTTAAAAGGTCAAATTCATTACCATAAAATATTCTTTATAATTTACAGGAGGTCCTAGTTTAAGCAGCCTAAACCTTTTCCACTATAGTAATTAAATGGGTCTGGATATGTGTAGGGAGCCTCATGTAACTTAGAAAACTACTGGGAAAACAAGTATCCAATGGGTGAGACATGGGGCTCAATAGAAGTTCAAAGACAGTGAGCTAATTTTGGTTAGGTAAGAGTGCTTTACAATAGGGGAAACATCTATTACTTGGTTTGATTTATAGCCCAGTCTTCATGAACTCGTAATACTTAAACCCCAGAGTAGAGGTGTGATTGAGGGAGAAGCTGAGAGCTTCAATAAAAGATCAAGTAACAATGAAAAGGGCTGACTTTAGATTCAATAGCTTTGGTACCAACAACAATAGCAGCTGTATTAGTCCATTCTCACACTGCTATAAAGATACTACCTCAGACTGGGTAATTTATGAAGAAAAGAGGTTTAATTGACTCACAGTTCTGGACAGCTGAGGAGGCCTCAGAAAGCCTAAAATCCTGGTGGAAAGGGAAGCAGGCATGTCTTACATAGCAACAAGTGAGAGATAGCCAGGGGAAATCGCCACTTAGGAAACCACCAGATCTCATGAGAACTCACTCATTATCACAAGAACAGGATTGGGGAACCACCCTTATGCTCCAATCGCCTCCCACCAGGTCCCCCCCCCGCTTCACATGTGGAGGTTACAACTCTAGGTGAGATTTGGGTGGGGACACAGAACCTAACCATATCAGTAGCTTCAAAAGCACAGGTTGTCCTGGCTCTCTGAACCAAGTGTGGGAACTTTTGGAGAATATCTTGGGGCACCAAAAGCAGAAAAGGTAGACAGTATCAGATAACATGTGATAAATTTTAGAACTACAGTGAAACACATAATGGAAACCTCCCCAATAACTCCCAGTCTATCTGGAGAGAAACTGAAGCACCTAAATGTCTCACAGATCCATTTGGAAACAGCTGAGGGAACACAATATTGCTGCTCCTGTAGCAGTCGTTTGTGAATGCCACTCAGTGAAATCCTAGGAAAACCCAGACTGTGTCTCAAAATTAGAAACTGAATTGTGAAAACTTTTATTTTAATATGTCAACATGTTTTTTACTTCTATTTCTTCAGAATCTATTTGTTATCATTAGGGTTTCCATGTGTTGGGTATTCAGTCTATATTTTAATTCCTGTCTAACAAAATGAAAAAAAAATTAAAAAGCAGCTATGTACATTCCATTTATGTCACTTACACAATTTCTTTCATATAACAGGACAATTACTTGCTTTTGATGGTTCTAAGAGCAGAAACAGAATTTCCTTTTTAGGGCAAATTCATTGTTCTGGAAGGAGCCATTTTGTTTTCCTCTCTTGGGCATACAGATGTAAGCCAGGTACTAGTTTATTTAGGTTAACACCTAACTTTGGGAAATTAAGTCAAATGCAAACAGTTTAAATGGAATGGAAGTAATGTCATGTCTTACATTAGCAGTCAGGCAGGGGTCGCTTTTGTGAAAGACCTTGAGAGGGAACTGGCAGTCACTGTGAGGAGTTTGCCATTTTTCCCTGAGACTACAGACCAGGGTTTAGTCAGCTCTGTGTTAGAAAGGATGTGGAAGAAGTGGTTCTGAGTTGGGAAAGAATACATTTCAATAATAAAATGACAAGTTAAAAATAAAAGCAGATAATGGATCTTAGAAGTGGTGATGTTTGATATAAATAAATTTAGACAAAAAAGAGGACACAAATAAACATGAAATAGGTGCAGACTGAAATTTTTCATCTTCTTTAACTTCCAGTACAAAGTTCTAAAGGCAATGTTCTTCATAATAAAAGCCACTGAATCAATCAAAATTTTAGACACAAATGTGATACATAACAAACCACCCACAAACTCAGTGGTTTAAAATAACAATTGCTTATTCTCACTCCCATGTCAGCCAGTTGGCTGGGGATTGGCTGGTCTAGGCTGCTCTCAGCTAGTCTTGCCTTCCAAGCGGGCTTCACATGTCTCTTCTACTTCTTGGAGGAACAGGTTAACTGAGCCCTCATGGCAATGGCAGAACCCAGGAGGGCAAGCCCAGGCATACCTCGAAAGCATTAAGTGTGTCCACATCTGTTAACATCTCATTGATCCAACTAAGTAACATGGCTGAACTCAAATCAAGAAATGGATCCCTCCCTGTAGGTGGAGAAACTACAAAGACCCAAAACAATGGGTGTGGATGTAGGGTAGGGTGAATAATTAGAGTGGATAACTTAATCTATCACAAAGACACTGTCAAGCAAATACAAATTACTAAATGAAATATGTACAAATGGATCATTAAAAACAAACTTAAAGTTATATTTTTTCTCCAGATGGTGGTTGTGTATTTATAGAGCGCATCTGTGATCTTGGGGATTGTATGTACAAAGGTGATGTAAATATTAGCAAAAGAAATGAATAAGTAATAATTGTCCTATGTTCTGACTATTCTGAAGTATGGAGGTAATTGTGAGTCTTCTATTGCTGTGGCAGATGGGAGTTTCCAAGCATTCTGTCATTTAAGAGTTTACAAGTCCTCTGTTGACTTGTTAATCACACTAGTCAACCATCATACCAGTTGGAACAATGGAGAAGAATAAGCCCTAGAATATATTCATACCATTGTAAGAAATAATTGGGAGTTTGTAATGACGTGGAAATTACCCAGCAAGACAATCCAGAACTCCAGAACTACTCCTAACTTCTTTTTCTTTCTTTTTTTTTTTGAGACAGAGTCTCACTCTGTTGCACTACTACTAACTTCTATGTAAGTAATAAAAGGATTTTACTTAACACATTTCCCCTTTGCTCTGAGAAATGAGCACTGGCAGCAGGCTGCACTGTTTTTTTCTAAACAGGAAATGGGTTAAATCACCAATAGTTTTAATAGCTAAGCACATATATTCCACATAGCCTTGCCATCAAGAGATTTCAGAAGTCCAGTTTCCCTAAATATATGATCTTGCCCTAAAGTTAGCCACATAACAAAAGAAGTAGACATATTTCTGTCTACTCAAAAGCAAAATATGATACTAAATTCATGCATGTAACTAAAGCTTATAGACCACTTCATGGACGAATGGTAGACTTAACTGGTTAATCCATGAAGAAAAAAAGACTTTGAAAAGATGTCAAGTGACTGGAAAAATTTGAGAACTGCAGCATCTAGAAATGGAAGTTCCTTCAAATGTGCAACCGTTACAATTTCTGCCAACTGTTGTACATGAAAGAAAGATGCTACTATACAGCTCAAGAATTAATCTAAAGAGGAAACCTGGGGCTGCTATTATCCACTGTTACCTTCTCTCTTTAAAAAAAAAAAAAAAAAAACTTAAAAATAAGCAAAAGCTTGTTACAGTACTAAATGTGTCACATTACTGTTTAAATTCATCAGAGACAGATGGCTAATTTGACTAAACCAACCTTTGTTTACACTGGAACTGATCCATTGATCCTGTGCAAAAGAATTGTGGTTTAAACTTCCCCCTACTTCAGCTACCACATTAATTCCAGGGTTCGCTGCGTTTCAAAAGAACAAGATTAAGATTTCCACATATTCCTCATGAATTAAACCAACTGGATGAGTTCATAGTAATAAATATTTAGGAATCAGACTTCCCAAGGACAACATAATGAATAATAACCATGTACAGCACAGGTGGGCAGCTTTATATCTTAATATATTATTTATATGACAAGGAAAAATATTGCTAAATGCAAAGCAATTCTACCAGCACTGATGTTTAAGACAATACAGATTCAGATAAATAGAACCTCTATGTTTTTCCATTTGCAATTTAAACTATAATTGCTAGACTCTTTTAAGTACTAATTATTTAAAAGAAGCAGTAGTTAAACAAACGTATGGTGTTTTGAATCTGTGCTAGCACACTGTAACCATATGCAAATATGTGCCCTGGATAAATATGGCTTAGTGATAAAATAAAATTGAGAGTTTTTCCTGCTCCAATATTTTATTCAAGTATGACTAAATAATTGACATGAGCTTTCAAATTTGTGAATTTTTTTTTTTCCTACAATTAACAGAATCTGGTCAGTGAACAAGTTCATGAGTGTTAAGTAAGCATCTAAAAAGTTGACTTCATTATTCAACTACCAAGTGATTCCCAGTAAATTATAGTTCTGGAACCAAAATGGGTAAGTCAAAGTATTTCAGTCTGTAACAAGACTAAGCATCCTTAGAAATTATCTTTTGTATTGAGATTTAATGTTATATACAAAGATAATAACACAACAACTCTTGACTGGGTGGGCCTTAAAGGTAGGGTTTTCTCACACTCAAAACATCTCTAACTCTCCCTGACAGATGTACTTGACCTTCCTATTACATTTACTCTGTCACTTCCATCACAGGTCTTACCATATGATGCACAGTAGATAGTGGAGAAGTCTGCTGAATTGTCCAGACCAGAATTGATCCACATTTGTCTAAACTAACAGGAAACTTCCCTCAGGGTACAGGCTGGTGAGGGCTGGTTGGTGCATACACAAATGGAGTCAGAGTATTGGAGCCTGCTCACCAGCAGAGCTGCAGGAGACCAACTGTACATTGGAGACCATGTATAACCCAGGGACAGTCACAGCAAGGACCTGGTGCCCTGGACTGCATGCACTGGGTGTGTGGCTAAAGCAGAGTGCCACTGGATGTTCCCATGCAGGCATTCTTGCAATAGAAGCAAAAAGCAAAACCAAATCATACCAGAACCAGGAAGAGAAACCCCTTTCCTTCTGCAACGTTGCTTTAGTGCCCTCTACTGACAAAGTTTAATTTTAAGATATACAAAGGAGAAACGCTTGAGGGTCTAACTCCATTACAGCGGAGCAGATAATGAAGGGTGGCTATGGAGCCGAGAGGCAATGAACAGATAACCAGAACATCACTCAGCAATCAAAAGTGAAATCTGTGCTCAACAAGGACCCATTTTAAGACCTGATCATTTCTATTCTGCTATCTTTGGGACCTACCTGCATCCTTTCTTCCAAACGATCTATCGCAGTGAAGTATAGAGATTGTTTAAAGAGCACAGTTTACCCTTACTTGTATCTGAGAGAATTGGGAATAGTTATATAAGGTAAATCATATCCAGCTTCATGGTGTAGCCTAGAGTAGATCTGGCATAAATTCATTTCCTTTACAGCCTAATATTTATAGTTATATATGGTTCATACCATATTCAGTGAAAGGTGGGGCAGCAGCAATCACCTATAAGGCATTCCAAATCTGGACCCTTGTTACTGCTCCCACTGGTTCACTCAACGCTCACCACACTGGCCTCATCAAGGTTCTTAGAACACATTAGCAAATCCATTCAGGGAATCTGGCCTTGGTTTTTCCCTCTGCTCAGAACACTTTTCCTTAAAAGAGCCACAGGGATCATCCACTCATTTCCAAATGACTCAAATGGTACTTCTACAATAAGACTTTTCCTAACTATCCTATTTAAAAGAGCAACCCACTGATACTTCCTGTCCCCTTTCCTGCTTTTTCTCCTAAGCATTTATCACCAACACACACACTCCCTCCCTCCCCCTATCTTTTCTCTCTTTCTCTGTGTGTGTGTGTGTGTGTGTGTGTGTGTGTGTGTGTGTGTGTGTATGTATGTATGTATATGTATATATAGAGAGACAAGATCTTGCTCTTTCACTCAGGCTGGACTGCAGTGTGTGCTCATAGCCCACTGTAACCTCAAACTCCTGAGGTCAAGCAATCCTCCTGCCTCAGACTTCCAAGCTAGGACCACAGGTAAGCACCCCCATGCTGGGCTAATTTAAAAAATGTATTTTTTTAGATACGGGGTCTTGCTATGTAGCACAGGTTGGTCTTGAACTCCTGACCTCAAATAATCCTCCCAGCTTGATCTCCCAAAGTGCAAGGATTACAGGCATGAGCTACTACACCCAACCACTATATATTTTATTTGATTATTTGGTAATTATCTGCCATGCACATTAAAACAAAATCACCATGAAGGAATTTTTTTCTGGTTTCTTCACTATGTTATATTTTAGGTCCTAGATTACTGCCTGATCAATAAATATATGTCAAACGACTCATCCTACAATCTAAGATTAGATTATTACTTGCTCTTTACTTCAGATTTCAAAAAATTCAAATCCACCTGGATACCAAGGCAGTAATAGAAATGACTGAAGCAGGCTGGGGTGAATCCCTGAGTGAAGCGATGAATGTGTGTCTGAAAAGAGTAATTATTTATTATCTCTATTGAAAAGTGTGGCCATACAGGAATAAGAATCATGCATTGTCATTTTCAGACTTTTCAAAAGTGGAAGAAAATAAGGACTTTGGGGTATAATCTAGTTTGTAAATGTTGGCATTAACTCAATTTAAGAACAAGAAGAATCCAAAAATAAAACCAAAACACTTTTCAAGGCAAACAAAATATGTCTAGAGGCAGAAAGCAGTCACAGCAGGTAGGAGGCCACATAATTTTCTCACACTTGGGGTATATTAGGGAAATTCCTTGTTTGGTTTCTAAATTTACCCTTTCTATACTGATGCTCAAAGCCTTAATGTTGCAGTTCTCTCTCTTACCAATAAGCTCTTGTCCCCATAAAGACATCACTGTCTCTTCCCTTTTCCCTCTTTATATTCTCTATTCTTTCAGTCTTTTCTGCCTGTAGCCCACACATGGTAAATTTTCAGAAGGAATATCTGCTTCGGAATGAGAAAAAAAGGGGGGAGGGGAGAGTTGAATCATAGTTTTATGTCTTAATCGCTCTGAGAGCTTGGAGAAATTTCTTCATCTATAATCTCTAATTTTCTTACAGTGTTTGAGTTCCCCTGGAAACCACTCCATTTTAACCTCTTCTTAAGCCTTGCAATAACTTCCCAATACCATTCTTAGGTTGTCCTCCAGGGATCTGGCTGCTCCTCCCCTGAGCAGCCTGAATCTGGTCTCTGCATAATAGGGAGAATCACACAAGGCTCCTTTGTCTTCTTAAGAAAGTAAAATGCTGGTGCTGTCACTCATTTTACCATAAACTATTCTGGATTACTGAACTGCTCTCTCAATGCATTATCATCTACTTTCCTTACTTCATCTAACACAGAAGGGAAAAGAGAAACTGACAAATATAGAGATAGAGAGAGAGAGAGTTAGGAAAAGAGAAAGACACAAAGATAGGAAAACCATGAAGGAGGAGGATAAGGAATAAGAAACAATAATTATTTTGTTACAAATGATCCCTCATTCAAGGCAAAAGAATGGATGATGTAGCCTTAAAACATGATCTTAAAGCACCACTTGTGTCCCTTGATTCTGCGACTAATAAATAATTAAGATTGTATTTTATAAAGAGCCAAAGTATTTATTTTTTGAAAAGCACCTGTTTCTCCTTAGGATATTCTACTCACAATACCTTCTGTTATTATGCCTTTAGCAGACATTTAAAAACTCATCTTTATTTCTGAAAAGATTTGTACTTAGACAACATCTATGAGTTTTGTAAAAATCCCCGAGAAGCACATTCAGTGAATCAGCTGGTACAGTCAGAGGTTGATTATGGTTAGTGTAGTTGATGCTTTTTCAGTTTTTCTTTAATTTTAGTGTTATTTATACTCTTACTGGTAAATTCAGAGTCAAGATTGGTACTATACCCTTTACACTCTAGTATAGTTTAAAGAGAGACAGTATTTAAAATCATTAGTAGGCTGAAGACATAATAATATCATTTAGGTTTTGCTTAAGAACAATGCATTTGTGTTCACAAAAAAAGGTTTAAGAAAAGTTACTATGTACCTACAAGTCAACTGGAGCAAAAATAAACCAGTTAAATCAGATTTAAAAAGGATTTTGAGAAAACAATTCTAAGATGCTATTGTAAAAATGCTACTTTATCTTTATATACATTTTAGTATTATTTTATTTGAATTAACAAGCAATAATTGCTTCTTTTATTTGGTATTAACTAATTAGTGGATATTGACAATTGGATAATACAAATATGTGTCAGGCATTGTGTTGAATTAGAAAATAGATCTATAGGCTGGGTGCACTAACTCATACCTGCAGTTCCAACACTTCAGGAGGCCAAGCTGGGCAAACTGCTTGAGCCCAAGAGTTTGAGACCATACTGGGAAACATGGCAAAAACCTGTCTTTACAATAAATAGAAAAATTAGCCGGGCATGGTGGTGCACACCTGTAGTCGCAGCTACTTGGGAGCTGAGGTGGGGCAATCACTTGAGCCTGGGAGGTTGAGGCTGCAGTAAGCCATGATTGCACCACTGCACTCCAGCCTGGGTGACACAGCAAAACCCTGTCCCAACAACAACAACAAAGAAAATAAATCTATAAAAGTATTTTATCTTTTAGGTTATAGAGTAATGCACGCACTCAAAAAAAACAAGAAGCATGGGAAGTAGAAAAATATAAAAAGGATGTAGAAAATAATAATTGCAATTATGAAAGTGTGACAAACCACATCAGGCACAGAGTTCACTGTCTCATGGATTATTATAATTTGCCTTATTGTCTTAAGATGTACAAGCAGAAAGTAAACACTAACCTTGAAGCAAGGAGATAGCTGGTTAAACTGTTGACACTTCAATATAAAAGAGTTTAGGACATAAGCATGATCCAAAGCAATGAACTAAGTATAACTTCTGAGCAGGTGACACCATCAATTTTCTAGTTTTTCCCCATGGTTAATAAGTTAATGACCCTTGTTCTTGCCACTTCAAATGAATATACTCAGATAATTCAAAAATATCTTGTGTTCACTCATGCACCCTACTAGAGGTATAGTCATAAATCATCTAATCTAGTCACAGACTTTATAAAAATCTATAAATCACCAAGGGAGATGTTTTGAAAGATGCTATCTAAGAGATTAAGCACTAAAATATCATTTGGCAAAGTGAATACTACAGAGCATTAGTACAGTGAGCTCTGTAAGTATAAAAAAGAGCAGGGGTCAGTTTCTTAGCCTTCTCTGCCAGAGTCCAGAGTCGCAAAATATGTAACATAGAAAGGCTTTGAGAAAATGTATTGCAAGAAACATGATGAACTTTGTTTAATCCAGTGTTTTTCCATTATATTTACCAGGAAACATTTAGCCAAACTTTTTAGGTCCTCCTCAGGCATATCTTGAAGCTTTGAGAATGGGTCTTATAAAGTTCTAATACTAAATATAGTCAAAAGAATTAAAGATAATGTCCACACATTTGAAATATAAAGACTATAGAAAGTATGTCAGAGACTAAATGCTAAGATTAATATCACCAGTGAGAAAATAACCATTATTAAAAGTCAAATTGTGTTCATGCCTAACCAGTCTTATATAAGACTACGTGTGTAAGCGCCTCTGATTTTTAAAAAAAAAAAAAAAACATTAGCAGGTTAAAGTATACTTTACTAACTTGCTTTCCTAAGGTAAAATGTACAATTTTCCTATTTAAAACTTGTAGTGATGGGCTAACAACTATAATAAAATATATGCTTCCTAAGTTGCATAGTTTTTTAATTGCCAGGAAAGCTCAATGTGAGGTAATCATTGCCTCTCCAAATCCAATTCTGAATGAATGGGTGGATGGGATATGTCAATCATGTGTCTGCCAAGCCTAATATTCCTCTCTCCAGCAAAGATGCTTCTTTGTAAGATAGTGCTATGCTGTGTGTGTGTGTGTGTGTGTGTGTGTTTGCTTTGTTGTTAATGCTATTGGTTGGTTTATTTTTTTGTACAGAGGGTAGTCACTGATGGGTCCAGAGGAGTACACTGAATACCAGGTCAATTGGTTAATGACCTCGGAAGTGCTGGGTTGTGAGGACTCTGTCTTCCCACCAGAGGTGAGGTTAATTAGCAAAGCCAATCACATAATTTCTCCCATCCACTCTGTACTAGATAATACAAAGAAGACTGTCTAATGCGATCAAACCTGTAAATACCATGACAGTAATATTACAGGGCCAATATGAAAGAGCTTATTCCCAGAACCACTTTAGATCACCAAGGATGGCTACAGTTTCAGACTGGATGTATTTTTAAAAGTAAAACAATCTTTTCTAAATTTCATCTAATTTACTAACAGAATGATACCAAGAGAAGTGAGTATAAAATTATTATCTAAATTCTGTGCCAACAAAAATTGATTTTAATTTTGTAAGAAAGAAGAATCATTTTCATTATTCAACTATGCAACACCAAGTTCAATATTTAAATGAAAAATCCTGGCCTTCTATTGGTATTGTAAAAATCTGTCAGGTTCTGTGACAAATGAGTTTCATATCCATGAATTAATTCTAAGTCATTGCTGGCTGTGTTTAATATTTGTGCAAATAAGAGAACAAAATAGGAAGGCTGATGCCACTAAAAGCTGATGGCTAAACCCTAAATGCATTTAAGTGTCCATATTTAATAGTTGAGAAGCAGTTTAAACGGCACACCATAAAATCCATCAACATACACTTTTATTAAAGAGGAGATCTCCATTTTGTGGTCAGATATACTCAATATTTGGATTGAAAACATCTCATGTTTCTATAGATCGGAAAAGATTAGAAAGAGGGGCAGGGATCATGTGAGAGGTGCAGAATACATTTCATTTCTCAAAAAAGAGTATGCTCATGATTTGATATACATTATAAAGAAGAATGAAAGCTAGAGATTAAAGGTCTGCACATACCAAAAGCAAAGGAAAACTATGCAAGGTTCTACTTACAATGTTTTATTTACACAGGTGACTTTCTTCCAACAAAGCTTTATTTCCTAAAACACATTTCAACTCTGTGGTTTCAATCAGTGACATTTAAGAAGTCGTCATGGTCAAAGGAAAAGAGATTGTACTTGGATTCTAACATCGAGTATTTAATAATTATAGCAAGAAAAAAAACAGCAGCAGTCTCACGTACAGCAGTGGGCTGCAAAAAGAAATCAAGAAGGAGATAGTGTGGGGGCTTGAGAGCAACGCCCATCAAGTGGATCTGATCAATTTAAAAATAGTGTTTATTGAGATGCCTGGCTGGAATTAATGTAGCCCACTTTATGAATAGGCTGTATTTTAAGTGTTCATCTCAGTATGCAGTGCTGTGCTAAGCACTTTTGGGAAATATTTAGATGCTTCAAGCAGAATTTCTGCCTTTTAAATGACTGGTTTAATGGTGGAATGGAGAAGTACTGTATTTAGGAGAAAAACAAAACTATTACACCAAGTAGTATATTGGTATGCTAAAATAAATACAAACATAATTTTATGATAATTCAGAAGAAGAGAAGTTAGAGATGGGGAGAAAAATACTTTATATAGAAGCTTCATTTTAACATGAACTTGGAAAGCATGATTTAAGCATGATATAGTAACAGGCATGAGAATCTAGTAAGGACAGGAAATGGAGACTAATAAGATACAGTCTGAGAGCAGCATGTAACTAGGTACTCTGGGAAGAAAGGAGTCCTGCTGGAAAACACTCAAGGGGGTCAGGTGTTTGCTCTGTGGAAAGATCAGAAGACACAGTTACTAGTCAACTAATAGTGTGGACTAATTTTGTGTAATATCCACACACACACAGGTATATGTTTACCTATAGAATCTACTCATCATAGTATTTCTGAAGCAGGCTACAGTACTTATTGAACATTGAATACGAAGAGAGCCATCATATTTCTCTGGGAAAACAAATTCAAGGACTGTATTTGGACCATCAGGAAGTAATTCCATACAAATGTAGAAGTTTTGCTTTGCCACTAACTCTATCCAAAGAACATGAGAAATGGAAAGGCTCCAAAATAAGGCACACAGGAAAACCCGTTTGGTTTTGATCAGGGATCTGGCCATCAAAGAAGGGTATGGGAGCTCCAGAAACGGGGGCTGAATGTCTGAGATTTCATATTAATTTAAAACCTTGGGAATGTTTCTTGGTCTCTCTACCTCCTGCGTTACTCCCTTTTTTACCTTCAGTGGATCTCCAGAAAGTCAGGGAGTTGAATCCTGTTCACTTTAGAGTCTGATGCCTAGAACAGTACCTGATTCATTTTAGGCACACAGTAAATTGAATGAATTAATGTTAAAGCTGTCAATAACTTATTTTAACCAACGTTATTTATCAGCCATGATTCACAAAGGAACAAAACAAGTTGTGTGTTTTTTTAAAATTATCCCTAATGTATATTTTCCTGAAGCATGTTATGTAGGCCCATTCAGTTTTTAATGAGGGTGTCTCACACGAATTACTAAAAGGAAATCTAGACTAAAACAGCTCTATTTTAGTCCTAACCTAAATTTTTCGTTATTGACAAGACAGTGACAGATTGAATTAAGACTCTTCTATACATGAAAGAAAGACTGCATCCAATATATACAGAAGAGGGCCAGGGCAACAATAAATGGCAGAAGGTAATGGGCAGAATTGCAGTCATCAGTTGCCACATGCGTTCATTACAGGCTGTGAAACCTTTGAACCCCAGCCCCTTGGTTTTTGGGTTTTCATCCTTGCACTTCTATTTTGTATCACTGTTGATGCTCAACAGAATCAAACACTGAAGGAGGAAGATTCTAAGAACATGATTTCTCCAACTTCCTCGTCTTCCTGTTTTCCTTTCCTAGGTTTTAGGTGTTTCCATCTAGGGTTTGGTCTGAACAGAGTACAAAGTGGGGAGGACAGTAGTTGGGAATCAGTCATGCCAAGTAAGGGTGACAGTCAGAGAAACTGGCTGCAGCTGAGAGAGAAATAGCATTTTTCACAGGTACTTGACATTCCCAGGTTTATCCAGGTAAAAGCATAAAAGTTGCTTACTGCTTTATAAAATTCTTTCAAAGCCTAAAATATGTTAAACACAGAGATTCTCAAGTAAGAAGTCTTGGATTTAAAATCTGACTCTGTGCTTACTCTTGGTATAACTATGAACAAGTTAGTTAAATTCTAAAACTGTAAATTCTGTAAAGCATCAATTAAGCATTTGTAAATGGATAAAAATTATATCCCTCAGTTTAGATGTGGTTGTTATTATTAAATACGATTATTCTAAAATACTTAGCACTAAGGAGAAGATGGTTCTAACCACACTGAGTGTTAAATATTGTGGCTATTATTGTCCATTAATACAAATATATAATCATTCTGTTTTAAAATGAGAAATCACATTAACTTAATGCTTTATAGATGAAGACTCATGTCTGAGAGTGAAAGTTGAACCTTGTATTTTATAATATCTGATGTATGACAGAATCAAAATATATTTATATATTCACTAAAAATAATGATTTAAAAACTGGTGAAATAATTAGATGGAGCAATAATCTTTGTTCTAATTGTTGGTTACAAATCACATCCTTAGTTCCAAGTTCAAAAAATTTTGTCACAGAACAAGTATAATCAAAACAAATGAACTGGGTTTAAAAGAAACAAAACATTCACTTGCTTTACTTATATGTGTGTGATATCAATAGCTCTAAAGCTCCAAGGTCTAAAGGAATGGTTATATTTTTAGAAAATTCTGCTTATTTCCCATCTGGATATATAGAATAAAAACTGGTAATAGTGGTATGCATTTTCTAAAGTTACATTTCATATTCATAATGATAGCAGTAATATAAAACAATTTATGTGTTATTAATAACATTTAATTGCTAAATAAAGGTTGTGCTATATAAATTGAATTAGCCTGCTTTCATACTGCTATAAAGAACTGCTTTAGATGGCCAGGTGCGGTGGCTCACACCTCTAATCCCAGCACTTTGGGAGGCCAAGGCGGGAGGATCACGAAGTCAGGAGATCGAGACCATCCTGGCTAACAAGTTGAAACTCTGACTCTACTAAAAATACAAAAAAATTAGCCGGGTGTGGTGGCAGGTGCCTGTAGTCCTAGCTACTCGGGAGGCTGAGGCAGGAGTATGGTGTGAACCCAAGAGGCGGAGCTTGCAGTGAGCTGAGAACGAGCCACTGCACTCCAGCCTGCGCGACAGAGTGAGACTGTCTCAAAAACAAAAACAAAAACAAAACAAAAAAACTGCTTTAGACAAGGTAATTCATAAAGGAAAGAGGTTTAATTGAGTCACAGTTTGGTATGGCTTGGGAGGTTCCAGGAAACTTACAATCACGGCGGAAAATAAAGGGGAAGCAAGACACCTTCTTCAGAAGGTGGCAGGAAGGAGAAGTGCTAAGGCAAGGGGGAAGAGCCACTAATGAAACCATCAGATTTTGTGAGAACTCACTCACTATCATGAGAACAGCATGGGGTAAACCACCCCCATGATTCAACTGCCTCCAGTTGGTCTCTCCCTTGACAGTGGGGATTGTGGGGATTACAATTCAAGATCAGATTTGGGTAGGGACACAAAGCCTAACCATATCATTTATGGGCACATATACACTTCATAGTCCTTAAAATGGGAAAATAATATAGTACCAACAATATGTCCTCATTTCCTTGAATAACAATGTCTTTAGTTTCAAATAAGAAAGTCAATTTGTTGGTTTTCTTGTTGTTGTTTTGAGACAAGGTCTCATTCTGTCACCCAGACTTGAGTGCAGAGGCACGATCTCAGCTCCCTGCAACCTCTGCTTCCTGGGTTCAAGCAGTTATCATGCCTCAGCCTCCTGAGTAGCTGGGACTACAGGTGTGCACCACCATGCCCAGCTAATTTTTGTATTTTTGGTAGAGATGGGGTTTCACCATGTTGGCCAGGGTGGCCTCGAACCCCTGACCTCAGGTGATCTGCTTGCCTCGGCCTCCCAAAGTGCTGTGATTACAGGCGTCAGCCACTGTGCCCACCTTTTTTTCAATTTTTTCAACAGTATCCTTTTTAGCAAAAAAGTGTTTATATTTAATGTATATTTAAATTTATCTAATTGTTCTTTTATTGTTTGTGCTATTGGCATCACATACAAGAAATGGTGAGGAAGGTTTACTTCTTTGTTTTAAGAGTTTTATGGTTTTAACTCTTAAATTTAAGCCAATGATCCATCTTGAGATAGCTTTTTTATGTAGTATGAAGTAAGGGTCATTTTTTTGTATATGGATACTTGGATGTTCCAGCATCATTTCTTAAAAAGTCTATTCTTTTCCCTATTGAATTGTGTTGGCATCTTTGTTCAAAATTAATTGACCATAAAGGTAGGGGTTAATTTCTGAACTCTCAATACTATTTCACTGATATATATCCCTATCCTTATTCCAGTAACATATAGTGATTAATGTAGCTTAGCAGTTAAGTTTAAAAATAATAAAATGTGAGTTCTCCAGCTTTATTTTTTTATATTGCTTTCTCTACTCTGAATCACCTGTATTTCCACATGAATTTTAGAATCAGCTTGCCATTTTCTAAAAAAACTAAGCTCTTGAAATTTTGACAGAGATGGAATTAATTTGTAGATCAACTTGGAGAATACTGCCATCTTAAGAGTGTTTTTATTTATGAATATGGAATATCTTTCTGTTTATTTCAGTTTAAAGTACTTTCATATACATTTTATTGTTTTGAGTGCACAGATTTCGTACTTCTTTTAAATTTATTAATAAGTATTTTATTTTGTGCTATATGTAGAAATATTTTCTTAAATTTATTTTGGGTTTTTTTCATTGGTAGTATACAGAGATATAACTGATTTTTGTAAAGTAATTTTGTATCCTGAAATCTCACTAAATTTTTCTATTAGTCCTAATTTTTTAAGGGTTCCTTTGGATTTTCCGTAAACAAAATCAATTTTTCTGCAAATAAAGACAGTTTTTACTTGCTTTTTCCAATACTAATGAATTGTATTTCTTTTTCTTGCTGTATTTCAATATCTACAACCTTTAGTATGAAGTTGAATAGATGTGGTGAAAGCAGACATTCTTGTCTTGTGCCTGACCATAGGGCAAAAGTATTAGTCTTTGATAACTAAGTATAATGTTAACTCTGGTGGGGTATTTTGTTTTGATTTTTTTGGCTTCTTTTAAGATGCTCTTTGTAAGGCTGAGGAAGCTCACTTCTAATTCTAGATTGCTAGAATTTATTATAATTTATCAAATGCTCTTCTGTGTCTATTAAAATGATCATGTGATTTCATCGTTGACTTTTTGGAGGTTGAATCAATCTTAACACTGATAAATCCCACTTGGTCATGCTCTTTTGGATTTCTTGGTATATCTGTGGTATTAAATATAGTGTTGACTTCAAAAAATGAGTTGGAAAGTATTTCCAACTCTTTTTTTCAGGAGAAATAGGAGAATTTGTAAACAGATATTATTAGTTCTTATTTAAAAGTTTGGTAGAATTCACCAGTGAAGCAATATATGCCTGAGTTTTTCTCTATGAGAAATTTAAAAATGCTCTCACAAGTAAAAAAAAAATTGTTGACTTATTATACATCTGTTCAGACTTTTTCTGTTTCTTCTTGAGTTGGTCTCAGTAGTTTGTGTCTTTCTAGGGATTTTTCTGTTTCATCTAAGTTATCCAATTTGTTGATGTATAGTGTTCATGGTTTTGGTAGGCAGAAGAATGGTCTTCCAAAGATGTCAGTATCCTAATTCATGGAATTTATAAATATCTTACTTTACGGCAAAAGAGAACTAAAGCAGATAGAGTTAAGTTTACTACTCAGCTGACCTTAAAAGAGAGATCATCCTGGATTATGGAGGGCCCTTAAATGTGATGTGAGAACCCCATTAAGGCTGCTAATCGGCTGAGCTTAAAATAGGGAGAGTATCTTTTATTATCCAGGTTGGCCCCCTATAATCAGAAGGATCCTTAAATATGGAAGACAGAGACAGAAAAAGAGGTTAGTCTAATGCCATATGAGAACTCCACCAGCTGTTGCTGGCTTTGAAGATGGAGGAAGAAGGTCACAAGCAACGGAATATGGACACTTCTAGAAGCTGGAAAGAGCAAGGAAACTGATACACTCTAGAGCCTAAGAGAGAAATGCAGCCCAGATGATACCTTGATTTTAACTCAGTGGGTCCTATTTTAGACTTCTGAACTGAAACTCTTAAGATCATAAAATTGTGTTGTTTTCTTTTTATTTTTTATAGGTTTGGACTTAAAACAACAACAACAACAACAACAACAACAACAACAACAACAACAACAAAACCAGGTCTTTCTTTGTCCCCCAGTTGGAAGTGCAGTAGCATAATTACAGCTCACTGAGCCTCAGCCTCCTGGACTCAAATGATCCTCCACCCTCAGCCTCATGAGTAACTGGGACCACAAGCATGTGCCACCAAACCCAGGTCAATTTTTATATTTTTTGTAGAGATGAAATCTCCCTATATTTCCCTGACTAGTCTCAAACTCCTGGGGTCAAGTGGTCCTCCCTCCTCAGCCTCCCAAAGTGCTGGGATTTCAAGCAAAAGCCACTGCACCTGGTTGGTATTTTTAGCCTCTAAATTTGTAGTTATTTCCTACAGCAGCCAAAGATATCTAATATAATAGTATTCCCTTATAATCCACTTCATTTCTATACAGTTATAGTGATGCCTCCTTTTCCATTCTTCGTTTAGTAATTTTAGTCTCTTTTTTTAATCAGTCATTTGAGCTAAAAATCTGTCAATCTTGTTAATCTTTTCAAAGAATTAATTTTTAATTGATTTTTTCCCTACTCTTTATTTTCATTTTATTTATTTATTTCATATTTATTTATTTATTTCAAAATAACTAACTTGAAGTCTTTCTCAATTGAGCCCATCATCTGAACTTCCTCAAGAATAGTTTGTTTTGACTTTTTTGAAATTACACTTAAAGTTCTAGGGAACATGTGCACAACGTGCAAGTTTGTTACATATGTATACATGTGCCATGTTGGTGTGCTTTTTTTTTTTAAACCTCTGTATGAGCCATGCTTTCCTGTTTCTTGCATCTTTTTTTTTTTTCTTTTGGTTGAAAACGGGACAATTTAAGAAACAGATTCCCCCATCCCCAAAATTTGTTGTTGCTGCTGTGTGCTTAGTGACTAATTTTTTTGCTTAAGGACTAATTCAGAAAGTCTGTATACTTTGTTACATGCATCCATAGAAGTTTCTGCTTAGTTAGCATATAAGCAGCAAATGATTAGACAGAGATTTCTTAAATGCATTGAACCAGTAAGTTTCTTAGCTTTTGAATAGGAGCTCTCCATGAGTATTGGAGGTGTGTGTTCAAAATTCTAGCATTTAAGAACTGTCTTATACTTCACTTCTTGTTTGTGCAAAGCCTCGAGATCAGTCAGGGTTGAGAAAATAAGGTCTTCTGAATTCCTTTCTGGGCATGCACACAACCCTGAATGTGTCCAGGGCGCACACCTGCGGCCTTCTAGGTCTCCAGGAGTATGGCAGAGATTTTCATATCTCTTATGGTCTTCTCATTCCTTAAATTTTCCTTTAAAGTTGTGTTCAGTCTATTATTTGACCCAAATGGTATCACTACTTCAGACAGCAACAATGTTCACAACTGCAGCTGAGGTTATTTATTTATTTTTTCAACAAACTCCTAAGTGATATGCCTTTCCTCACTGAGTGAGCACTACGTGAGGTAAAAAAAAGATATAACTTGTGAATGGGGCTTTTCCAGGGTTCTGCCAGACAGGTCAAATAGTGACAAATCAGTGAGGATGGAGTTTTTTGAGGGGTTTCAAATCTGTTGTCTCTCATCAATGGATGATACCCTGCTGGTTTCCGTAGCTACTGCTTTCAGGAAGCCACTGGTTGGTTAGGGAGAGCGGGATGAACACAGAGAAAGCAAAAAATGCCGCAAAGTTTTTTGCTCTTATTGAAAGTCAATGATTTTTCTCAAATAAGTACTCTGGATTGTTGCAGCTTTTTGAGTTATTTCTAGAATTCTAAACAAGTTTGTGTTGATAGGTTTCACCAATATTCTCTCTCTCTCTCTCTCTCTTTCTCTCTCTCTCTCTGTCTCTTTGAAGAACAGTTTTTTGGAGGTCCTTTTTCCACCATTCCGGTGTGATTCTCTCATGATGGCACTTTATTATTCAGAGTCAATGGTTTCCCTTAGTCTTCATCATTCTTTACTATCAGACTTTTCCTTTGGCTCTTATACTCGTATATTTTCAAAATGCAAAGCATCAGTAATTCTACCTATTCCTTGGGTTTGCTGACTACTATGGACAAAATTAAGTTCCTTCCAAAATTCGTATGTTGAATCCCTAATACTCAATGTGACTATATTTGGAGCTATGGCCTATAGGAATGTAATTGAGGTATAACGAAGTAATAAGGGTGAAGAGCCCTGATCTGATAGGACTGGTTGTCCTTATAAGCAGAGACACCAAATAGTACTTTTTTGCTCTCATACTGCCAACCCTCACCATATGCATGCAATAAGGAAAGGCCACATGAGCACACAGCAAGAAGGTGGCAGTCTATAAGCCAAGAAGAGAGCCCTCACCAGAAAGTGACCATGCTGCACCCTGATCTGTGACTTCCAGCCTCCAGAACTGTGAGACAATAATTTTTGCTGTTGTTTAAGCCATTTAATCTGTGGTATTTTGTTATGGCAGCCCAAGCTGACAAATACAGCTACTATCCCCAAATCTCCTTCTCAACTCCTAAGCTCACTTGTGAATTGTTAGCATACTTTAAAAAAACTTCCTGGCCGGGCGCGGTGGCTCAAGCCTGTAATCCCAGCACTTTGGGAGGCCAAGACGGGCAGATCACGAGGTCAGGAGATCGAGACCATCCTGGCTAACCCGGTGAAACCCCATCTCTACTAAAAAAAATACAAAAAAACTAGCTGGGCGAGGTGGTGGGCGTCTGTAGTCCCAGGTACTCTGGGAGGCTGAGACAGGAGAATGGCGTGAACCCGGGAGGCAGAGCTTGCAGTGAGCCGAGATCGCGCCACTGCACTCCAGCCTGGGCGACAGAGCGAGACTCCGTCTCAAAAAAAAAAAAAGAAAAAAAACCTTCCTGCTGGGTATTACTTCCTTGATGTTCTTTTGTTCTCATAATTTCAACAAGTTCCAAAAAGAACTTGTAACTAAATCAGTACCCCCACCCCCCGTCTTTCCTAATTTGAGCTAATGATTCATACTCCCAGATACTCAGGTTCATATACTCTAGTAAAGTTAATTTTATAAAGTGTCTTTCAAAGCTATTTAGTGACAATTTCTAAACTAGATATTTAAGGCTAAATAGCATTTTCTTTTGTTTACTAGTGACTTCTTTGTTAATAAAATGATTATAATCCTACTGTGGCTGTGGCTATAGGATGCAGTACAATATGTTTGGCAAAACACTTCAATATGTTAATATTCCTTCACTTATTTCAGAATCAACAGTATAAAGCATATAAAAGCCATGCTCTATAAATATAAAATCACTATCGCAGACACTCACATTGCAGAGAATGTGTATGTGATACTAAATGAGTGTACAGTACTGCTGAACAACCTATCAGTAGAGTAGATGATTTGGTGAAGAAAATCACAGCAATTCTTAGATGTTATGTAAGTTAATATATGATTCATTCACTGTTTTTTCTTATTCACTTTTAAATTCACTATTCCCAAAAAAAGAAAAGATCAAATTCTTGTGTCACTATATGAGACTGTGTCTTTGTAAACACTGCCCCTGCATTTAATAATAAAGCAGAATTCCTGAAATTATATGAGTGTTGCCAGATGGGACAATGGTTTGCCTCTGTTACCAGTTATAATCAGTTCTGTTTAGGGGAATCTTATTTTTGATAACCAGGTAACATACAGGAAAACACTCCCTTGTTGAATTTAAAGAGCAGAGGTTGGCCCAGCATTCACACTGAGAGAGTGGCAGAGTCTCTCTCAGAATCTACCCTGTCCAAGCCAAGCTGTGACCACCAGGATGAATTGATCTCTATGGAACATTTAGGAGGCAAACCAACTTAGCCTTTTTAAAGCACAAATAGAGTCTCATTAATTTATACTTTTGAAGGGTATTCATAAAGGCAAAAGTACTTATTAAAATGAGAAAGATATGTGTCATATTAATGTATTAGTATATATGTAAATATTAAGTTAAAATACAAATCAACTTTAATAATTGTTTAATATAATTAAGAGGATATTGTTTTTGATTAAAAACATTTCAAAATGCTAGCTCTAAATTCTGCCTCCAGACTGCTTAGGTAGGTGGTTTTCCTTCTGCCTTTTATCACAGACCAGCCTTTAACTTATGAGAGTGATTTCTGATGACCAGCTCAGAAATAACTGAAGCCTGTTCTTTGCCTGGGGATAAACACTTTTGCTTTCTATGCTTTTCTGTTCTAACAAAACATCTCTACTGCATGCAGCTGCACTTCAGGCTAAATATCATGATGTTCTCACTTCTTCACACCACACCTAAATATATACATATTGTTCCTCTGGGTTTCCATGAAACACCCATTTTATTTAAATAAAGGATATCCATGCCATCCTACATTAATAATTTCAACCTTTCCCCCAATTTGATCTCTTTTTAACCACTGATAGACATCTCTGCATTATCAGACATTTTATATATCAATCTTGCATCTCCCAAGAATTCTCACAAAATTAAAAGCAATAGAATTATTAATAGACTCAAAGCCAGGTCTCTCAAGACCTTAGGATTACATGTCGATATCCATTCCTTGACATGTTGGAACACAAAACAAACAAGTTCAAAAGAACTTGTAGCCATATTAAAAAAATTGTTTTATGTAATACTTACGAGGTAAAAATCAATTCCCATTTGTCCTTTCCCGGTAGATCTTACCTTTATTATTTTTGGAGCGGTAAAAGGAAATTATGTATGTGAAAGAGGAAAGTGAAAAACAGTAGGAGAAATAACATCAACAATAGTATTTACCAAAGGACTCCAGTTATTTTTCTGTTTTTCAATAAGAAAGGATACTTTATTTCTGAAAGATTTATGATCATTTGGGGCTTATTTTAAACCAGACTAAAAATAATATTTCAAGACATCAACTTTCTTAGTTGTCTTTCCTCCTCCCTTGCCATTTCATATTAGCCTGATTTTATCTCAATTCAGTGACCCTGTATATTGTAGTTCTCCCAGGATTAGCCCTTGACCTTCATTTCTACTGTATAAGCACTCACTCTGCCAGAGACCTTATCTAGGTCCATAGACTTAAATATCACCTTTGACTGTCTACTGTCATATGTATCCCTCGAGCCTCAAACTTTCTTCTGAATTCCAGACCTGACTATCCAACTGTCTGCTCAGTGACTCCATCTGGATATTAAATGGGCATTTCCAAACTAGTATGTCTAAAACTGGCTTCGAGCTAAAGCTCCTCCACAGTTTAACCCTCCTTAGGAAATTGCAACTATGTCCTTTCCATTGTTCAGGCCAAAAATATTGAGGAAATTCCTGAATTCTTTCTCTTATACCACAGTATCCAATCTTTGAGCAAATCCTATTTATTATAATGTCAAAATACACTTAGAATCGATCACACCTCATAATTTCCACCACTTTTATAATAGTCCAAACTATCATCATCTTTTCACCCTTGAACTAGAATAGCCTCCTACCTGGTCTTTTTCTTTCCCTCTGTTAAAAAGAATGTAAGAGAAAAAGTCAGATCATGTCACTCCTTTGGTAAAAGCCCACCAATGGCTTTTTTTAAAATTTTAAATTCAAAGTAATAGTCAAATTATTTTCTTACTAGAAGCACTATAACATCTCTTACTACCCCAACTCTTGCCTTTTTTCAGTCTCCATGTGACTCTTTTGTATGCCTCAAACACACTAAGCAAGCTCCTGCTACATCATCTTTGTACTTACGTTCCTTCCCCATGGATTGCTTTTCCCTCAGCTATCTGCTGGCTGGTTCTCTGACCTCGTTCAGGTATTTACTCAAATATTACCCTCTCAGGAAGACATTCACTAATCAACCTATTTTAAAAGGCAGCCCTAACTTCTGCTTTGGCACTCTATGTCACTTCATTGATTTATTTTATCTACACATTGATTATAATCTGATATACGGAATATTTATTGGTGGTTCCTATTATCACCTAACTCTCCCCAGTAATGTGAGCTTTCTGATGGCAAAGAATTTTGTGTACTTTTTCACTGCTTCTAGCAACAAGAAAAGTGTTTGGCACAGAGTAAATGTCTAAAAAACATTATAACTATGGCTATGACATATGGTGTCTAGAAATCAACTAGTATATTATGGTCAGTTCCTTGGAACCTCTGCTAGGCATTCAATAATTTCTGTTATTATTGTAACATGAATAGATAATTAACTTATTAAGTAATATCTGAAATGAATTGTGTCTTTATTATTTATTTAATGTTTAAATAGTTCCTTTTTTCAAATAATAGTGTGGACATCTGAAAGCTTTTGGAAAACACTAAAAGGTAAAAGAAAATGTCACCTCTATTTTAATGTTACTGATATTTTGAAATATTTATTCCTGATATTTTCCTACATATACATTGCATACATACAAGTATGTGTATACATATGTGTGTCAGTGTAATGTATTTATATATGTATATATATGTAGATATATTTATAAAAACAATACTATAGGATATAGTTCATAATATAAGAAAAAATATGGCATAAAAGGATATATGTTGTCTTATATTTTATTGCATCTCTGAAACTTGCCAATTTTTTGCACGTTAGTGGTTCAATAAATATTTATCAATAATGAAGATAATATGTAACTACCTACACTTTCCTAATAGCTAAGTCACAGGTGAAATAAAATCATGCATTCTGTTTATTTTTGAGGTAGGAAAATAGCAGTTCTATGTATTTTCATCTGGGTTTTGTTGTTTTAACCCTTCCTCCTTTCCCCCTCCATCCCTGTTATCATTTAAGAAATCCATTTTCTTTCAATGAACGTTCAGTTGCTGAAATCGCTCTCCATTATAGAAGAGCATTTGATTCTCCGGATGCCTATGTCCTGGGTTTTGGCGTGGGAGTTCCATTACAGGTGATATTGATTTGGGCTGTGTTCCTTTCTCTGAGCTGCAGTCTGCATTTGCCATCTGACTGTCTCTGATGATGAGTTTATCACATACCTACTAGTTTGACTCTATTTTATTTCCCAGAAAAGCAAACATATGGATAGGAATTTTGCTGCTAGGAAAAATAACTTTGAAGATTTTTTTTTGAAATGCATGTTTGTTTTTTCTTATGTTTGTGTATGATGCACTCAAATAATGGCAAGACCTTGAAAAATTATCCTGTCTTCAGAGACTACCCTGGCAACATAAGAACTAAATTACTCTAGATGAATGAACATCTGCATGAATAGTAATACTAAACAGCTTAGAAGCTGGTAATAATTCTTGGGAAAGTTTCCAAGGAACAGGGTAATTTTATTACTAGTATATTTTAAATAAATCTGTTTCCCTAATTGTTTTCATGATACTTTTTAATGTTAGGTGTTTTGTTTGAATAATGAGTTGATCCAATTTCCTAATTTTAATGACAAAAAATAATTTTCCATTTCACCTAAGAGTCTCTGGTTGAGACTGGACTCTTTCTCTTCTAATCCACTACCTCTACACTTTGGTTACATTCAAATACAGAGACTTAGAAGACTTAGAATACAAAGTGTTTACACTTTGGCTTTAGCAATCACCTCCTTCAAATGCTTTCTTTTATCAGTGTGGAAACTGAGACCAAAAGTTATTCACCACAAACTGTTATGGACCTATTTGACCTCTCTTTTCCTTATTCCCATATTTCTCTTTTCTAATTTTCCCCAGTGGAGTTACAGAATAAGGCAAACCCCAGACAAGCAAATAAGTTCAACTAAGCCAAAATGATATTCTGAATCCTGAGTTGTGGCCTATAAATGTTATGGGAAAGGAGATTATTAGAACAGAATGGCTACCTTTGTCAAAGTACAAGCTGGCAACAAGAGATACGATTACTATTGTGTGTGTTCTCACTGACCAAAAGAAAAAAAAGGCATTACCAATGATGCTTTCTCTGGCTTTCTTTGCCAAGTTGAAGGTAAGTATCTCTCCAGTATGTTTAACCAAGATCATACAACTATCTAGCAGTAGCACTAGAATTAAAACTCACAAACTTTGACTTTTCATTGCTTTATATTCAACAATGCTGCAACTTTCTCAGTCACTGGAGTCTCATTTCTTATAAGAACTGGGAGTGTGTGGCTGTGGAGAGTTTGTAAGTTGTGTATAAGAGAGATCAATGAAATTGGACATAGAATGGAACTAAGACTATATACTCCTGAGTCTGGGAAAGACGCAGCATTTTATTCTGACCAATATGTGTGCTGGGGATATTTGATGATACCATAATCAATGTTGTCATTAAGTTGCCATGTATGTTCAAGTTAAAGTCATAATCATCCCATATCCTCAGGAGGAAGACTCAAGAGGCAGGAATGGAAGTGACAATCCACCACAATCATATTTTTTTAAAGTTAAGAATATTTACATTGCAAGAGACATTTTCCCAGAAAAATGAGGAATAAGAAAATAGAGCAATAGTGAGTCAGTGAAAATTAGAGTCACTAGATCTTCTCCATCTCCCACAATGAAATAATTAAGTTGACAAAAACTCCACTAGATTTCATTTAAACTGCTCCTTCTACCTTCAGTCTCTTCTATCCATCTCAACCCTTTGGTAATTACTTTTTCCACAAACACAACTCCATCATTTACCTTCCTTTCCATGTAAGCCCTGTTTGTAAACCCTGAGAAAGCTCCTCCATCTCCCTAGCCACCAGTGATGGCAAACTGGTTCTTCAAACAGGCTTCAACCAAACAAAATTGTTGTTTGGACTTAAAAGTTTCCTTTGCTTAAAAGTTTTGACATTTCTAAATTTAGGGCCTATCTTGAGCTAGGTTCTTATAATCACTCTTACTGAGTGACTCCCTTCCAGACACCTGACCCCCAGTTCTTTTGCTCAGAGCTTTCCAGGCTGCATTCGAGTAGGTAGCTTCACTCACATTTCCCGGCATCAGACCTTAGGTTGTGCCTGGCTTCTAAGTTGGTTCTGTCATTTCAAGTGACACATAGCACCGGTTATAGCACCCTCTTGCCCACTTAGTCAAACACGAACTCCATATAGTGACATTTAAGACTCCACAATCTGATCTAATCCAACTATCAGAACCAATAATTCACTGCCTCTTCACTTCTCTCCAGACATCTGCAAAAGTCATTCCAAATCCTGGCCAATACGTTCCCACCCCTGATCCTTTCTTCACACGGTCCCCTGGGTCAGGAAGGATCTTCTCAGAATTCCATCTGCACTTGTTAAAATTCTATGCATTTTCCAAGGTAGTATTTTAAAGACAATTTTTCCAGATTATAGCCAGAAGTAAACTCAGTTTCCAAAATTTCATCACCTCGAGCAGAACTACAGAGAACCTAGATTATCTAGGTTGGGATCCTTAATACACCAGCTGGAACACCCTGGTCAAGTTAAGTTTCTTTAACCTCTGGTATCCTAGTCTGCAGCATGGAGAAAATAATAGTTGCAACTTCATACAGTTATTGGAGAATTATCTGAGTTTAAAATGCAAAGTGCCTGGCATATAATACATGCTCAGTAAATAGTTGCTATTATAATATAGCTCTATATCAGGCACTATAGATACAATGTGAATAAAAGATTTGTTTGTTAGGAATAGTATCCTTAGCCCTATGTCTATAACTTGTGTTATAACTGTATATGATTGACTTATGAGTCATCTTTAACAAACGTTTGATTTGGCCTCCCTTTATTAATTTGTATATTCAAAACTCAGTTCTCCACATCGTTATATAAAAGAGTTTTAAACAGATCCATAAGATGGGTAAACAGATTTTTGGATTATCCACATTTGTCATTATAAATATTTCACTTATCTTACATAGTTGAGACATCAGCTTGAATAGTCTATTTTCTAATCAATATGAGTCATCATGACTTTAAAAAGTAGAATCCTGTGGAATAGTCGACAGTGAAAATGAAGGCAAGTGGGGAGTATGGCAGGAAGAAGGTATGACCGACACCATAATGCCAGAGCCCCTAGAAAAAAAGACTATGGTTGGGTGAAGACTCTATTCCCATCTAAGCCTATGGATACAAATGTAATGTTTTCCAAAAATAACATTACTCTTCAAAGTGTATCCAATCCTGGTTTAAAATAATCTTTGATAGGGTTGGGCAGGGGTAAGAAAAAAATTAGTCCACTTTGATATCCTGGAGAAATTTTAGGTTTAGGCTAATATAATGCTAGCTTTGATTTTAACCTAGCATCTGGAGGAAGTTATATTTTCAATATAAAAGCAATGTTTACTGAAAATGACTGACTGACTCTGCAGTTTTCTGGGGGAATACATGATTTGTACCTTAACAAATGAAGAACAACTGTCACGTTTCCAAAAATAATAAGTAAACATCTCCGGATTTCAGAAAATAATAAGTGATGTAAATTGACAAAATAAAACAGGCTCTTAAGTAGTGGATTTCATCATTAGCCTCTGTTTTCAGGGAGAGCACATGTGTGCACATGCTCTGCCCATTTTGACAAGTTCTCTGCTTTTATTAAAATAACTGTTTCCTGCCAGTCAATGACAATATGCTTATCCTTTTTATAAGTGCATATAAATTTAACTCTTTCACCAAGGGCAGAGAGAAAATGTATATTAAATAATGACAATTATAATAAAACCTTGCAGATGTATTTATGATGAGAAATTATTATTTTTAACAATAGAGCTTCTCACAGAATGCTGATTAGATAATTTTCTATCATTCCTGTTTGATTTTTTAAAAAGAAGTAAAATAGGCAGTTATACTCTGTAAATTTTATTACATTTTCTTAAAAATTTGAATATATACATATGATACACACATGATTTTTCAAAAGACCTTTATATTAAATTGTTCAAGATTTTATACAGGAATCTCAAATAATAAAGCACTTTAGAACTTAATCAATAAGACCATAGATGAAAAGTTTAGATGAAGTTTTTATTTTTTTTTTTAACTTTTATTTTAGGTTCAAGGGTATACGTGCAGATTTATTACATAGGTAAACTACGTGTTGCAAAGGTTTGTTGTACAGATTATTTTTTCATCCAGGTAATAAAATAAGCATAGTACCCGACAGGCAGTTTTTCAATCTTCACCCTCCTCCCTCCCTCTACTGTCAAGTAGGTCCCAGTGTCTTTTGTTCCCCTCTTTATGTCCATACATACTTGATGTTTAGCTGCCATTTATAAGTAAGAGCACGTGGTATTCGGTTTTCTGTTGCTGTGTTAGTTCACTTAGGATAATGGCTTCCAGCTCCATCCATGTTCCTCCTGCAAAGTGCAAAGGACATGATCTTGTTCTTTTTTATGGCTAGTCATTCTACGGTGTATATGCATCACATTTTCTTTATCCAGTCTATTATTCATGGGTATTTGGGTTAATCTCATATCTTTGCTATTGTGAATGGTGCTGTGATGAACATATGAGTCCAATTTTTTTTTTTTTTTTTTAGACAAAGTCTCACTCTGTCGTCCAGGCTGGAGTGCAGTGGCATGATATCGGGTCACTGTAATCCCCCCTCCTGGGTTCAAGCAATTCTCCTGCCTCAGCCTCCCGAGTAGCTAAGATTACAGGTGCCCACCACCACGCCCAGCTAATTTTTGTGTTTTTAGTAGAGACGAGGTTTCACCATGTTGCTCAGGCTGGTCTCAAACTCCTGACTTCAGGTGATCCACCCGCCTAGGCCTCCCAAAGTGCTGGGATTACAGGCGTGAGCCACCGTGCCCAGCCAAGTATTTTTATGGTAGAATGATTTATATTCCTTTGGGAATACATGCAGTAATGGGATTGCTGGGTCAAATGACAGGTCTGTTTTAAGTTTTTTGAAAAATCGCAACATTGTTTTCCACAATGGCTGAACTAATTTACGCTTCTGCCAACAGTGAATAAGTGCTCCCTTTTCTCTGCAACCTCACTGGCATCTGTTATCTTAGGATTTTTTAGCAATAGCCTTTCTGACTGCTGTGAGGTGGTATCTCATTGTGGTTTTGATTTGCATTTCTCTTATAATTAGTGACACTGAGTATTTTTCATGTTTCTTGGCCATGTTTATGTCTTCTTTTGAAAAGTGTCTGTTCATGTCCTTGACCTGCTTTTTAATGTGGTGGTTTTTAGCTTGTAAATTTGCTTCGTAAAGTTGTTTGTAGATTCTGGATATTAGACCTTTGTCAGGTGCACAGTTTGCAAATATTATCTCTTATTCTGTAGGTTGTCTGTTTACTCTGTTGATAGTTTATTTTGCTGTGTAGAAGCTCTTTAGTTTAATTAGATCCTGTCAATTTTTGTTTCTGTTGAAATTGCTTTTGGCACCTTCATCATGAAATCTTTGCCAGGTCCTATATCCTAGGTAATCCTCCAAGGTTTTTATAGTTTTAGGCTTTACATTTAAGTTGTTAGTACATCTTGAATTGATTTTTTACATATGGGGTAAGGAAGGGGTCCAGTTTCAATCTTCTGCATTTGGTGAGTTAATTATCCCAGCATCATTTATTGAATACAGAATCTTTTCTCCGTTGCTTGTTTTTGTCAGTTTTGTTGAAGATTTGATGGTTATAGGTGTGCAGCATTATTTCTGGGCCTTCTATTCTGTTCCATTGGTCTGCAGGTCTGATTCTGTATTGTTCCACGCTATATTGGTTACTTTAAACCTATAGTATAGTTTCAAGTATGCTAACATGACACCTCCATCTTTGCTTTTTTTTTTTTTTTTTTTTTTTTGCTTAGGATTGCCTTGGCTAATCTGGCTCTTTTTTGTTTCCGTATCAATTTTTAAATAGTAGTTTTTTCTAGTTTTGTGAAGAATGTCATTGGTAGTTTTACAGAAATAACATTGAATCTGTAAATTACTTTGGGCAGCACAGCCATTTTAACGATGAATCTTCCCATCCATGAGCATGGAATGTTTTCCTATTTGTTCACGTCACTGACTCCTTTCAGCAGTGTTTTGTAATTGTCATTACAGAGATCCCTCACCTCCCTGGTTAGCTATATTCTTAGGTATTTTATTCTTTTTCTAAGTTTTGTGAATGGGATTACATTCTTGATTTGGCTCTCAGCTTGCACGTTGTTGGTGTATAGGAATGCTACTGATTTATGTACATTGATTTTGTCCTGAAACTTTGCTGAACTTGTTTATCCGGTCAAGGAGGTTTTGGGCAGAGACTATGGGGTTTTCTAGGTGTCCAATCATATAAGCTGCAAACAGGAATAGTTTGACTTCCTCTCTTCCTATTTTGATGCCTTTTATTTCTTTATCTTGCTCTATTGTACTGTCCAGGACTTCCAGTACTATGTTGAATAGGAGTGGTGAGAGAGGATATCCTTGTCTTGTTCTAATTTTCAAGGGGAATACTTACAGCTTTTGCCCATTTAGTATGATGTGAGCTGTGAATTTGTCATAGAAGGCTCTTATGATTTTGAAGTATGTTCCTTCAATGCCTAGTTTGTTGAGGGTTTTTAACATGAGGAGATGTTGAAATGTGCCAAAAACCTTTTCTACATTAAGATGATCATGTGTTTTTTGTTTTTAGTTCTGTCTACAGGATAAATCACATTTACTAATTTGCAAATATTGAACCAACTTTGCATCCCAGGGATAAAGCCTACTTGATCACAGTAGATTAACGTCTTCATGTGTTGCGGGATTCAGTTTGCTAGTATTTTGTTGAGGGTTTTAGCATCTAAGTTCTTTAAGGACATCAGCCTGAAGTTGTACTTTTTTGCTGTTGTGTCTGCCAGGTTTTGGTATCAGCATGGTGCTGGCCTCATAGAGTGCGTTAGGGAGGATTCCCTCCTTCTTAATATTTTGGAATAGTTTCAGTGGGGATGGTACTGGATCTTCTTTATACAGCTGACAGAATTTGGCTGTAAATCCATCTGGTCATGGTGTTTTTTTTGTTTTGTTTTTTGTTTGTTTGTTTTTCTTGGTTGGCAGGTTTTTTATTACTGATTCAATATCAGACTTCATTATTGGTATTCAGGGATTCTATTTCTTCCTGGTTCAGTTTTGGAAGGTTGTATGTGTTCAGGAATTCATTAATTTCTTCTAGGTTTTCTAGCTTGTGTGCATTGAGGTGTTCATCATAGCCTCTGAGGGTTTTTGTATTTCTGGGGATTGGTGGTAATGTCCCATTTTTAATTTCTGATTATGTTTAGTTGAATATTTTTTCCTTTATTAGTCTAGCTAGTGCTCTGTTTATCTTAATTTTCTCAAAAAGCAAAGTCCTGCATTTGTTGATCTTTGGTGTGGGTTTTTTTGCATTTCAGTTTCCTTCAGTTCAGCTTTGACTTTGGTTGTTTCTTGTCTTCTGCTAGTTTTGGGGTTGGTTTGCTCTTGTTTCTTCAGTTCTTCCAGTTGTGATGCTAGGTTGTTAATTTGAGATTTTGCTATCTTTTTTTGGTGGGAGTTTAGTGCTATAAATGTCCCTCTTAACACTGCCTTAGCTATGTCCCAGTAATTCTGGTATGTTCTATCTTATCATTGTTCTCATTGATTTTAAAGAATTTCTTGATTTCTGCCCCAATTTCATTACTTACCCAAAAGTGATTCAGGAGCAGGCTGTTGAATTTCCATGTAATGTTATGATTTGAGTCATTTTTTTAGTATCAATTTCTATTTTCATTGCATCGTGGTCTGAAAGCATGGTTGGTATGATTTCATTAATATTGATATATACAGATTTGTTCCTGTCATCATGATGTTAGCTGGTTATTATGCAGACTTGTTTCCGTGGCTGCTTTATGGTGGCACTGGTTTATGTGTGTTTTTGTAGCGGTGAGCAATGGTATTTCCTTTCCATGTTTAGCACTCCCCTCAGGATCTCTTGCAAGACAATTCTAGTGGTATTGAAATCCTTTAGCACTTGCTTGTCTGAAAAGAATCTTATTTCTCCCACTTATGAAGCTTAGTTTGGCTGTTCGTGAAATTCTTGGTTGGAAACTATTTTCTTTAAGAATGATGGCCGGGCGCGGTGGCTCAAGCCTGTAATCCCAGCACTTTGGGAGGCCGAGGCGGGTGGATCACGAGGTCAGGAGGTCAAGACCATCCTGGCTAACACGGTGAAACCCCATCTCTACTAAAAAATACAAGAAACTAGCAGGGTGAGGTGGCGGGCGCCTGTAGTCCCAGCTACTCAGGAGGCTGAGGCAGGAGAATGGCGTAAACCCGGGAGGCGGAGCCTGCAGTGAGCTGAGATCTGGCCACTGCACTCCAGCCTGGGCGACAGAGCGAGACTCCGTCTCAAAAAAAAAGAAAAAAAAAAAGAATGATGAATATAGGCCCTCATTCTCTTCTGGATGGTAGGGTTTCTGCTAAAAGGTCCACTGTTAGCCTGATGGGGTTCCCTTTGTAGGTGGCCTGCCCCTTCTCTCTAGTGGTTTTTAACATTTTTTTTTTTTTTTTTTCAACCTTGGAGAACCTGATGACTATATGTCTTAGGGATGGTCTTTTGTAGTATTTCACATGGGTTCTCTGCATTTTCCGAATTTGAATGTTGGTGTATTAGTCTGTTTCCACCCTGCTGACAAAGGCATACCCAAGACTGGACAATTTACAAAAGAAAGAGGCTTAATCGGCTTATGTCCACAAGGCTGGGGAAGCCTCACAATCATGGTGGAAGGCAAGGAAGAGCAGGTCACGTCTTTCACAGATGGCAGCAGGCAAAGAGAGCCAAGCAAAAGGGGTTTCTCCTTATAAAACCCTCAAATCTCAGGAGAATTATTCACTACCATGACAGCAGTTGGGAGAAACTGCTCCCATGATTTAATTATCTCCCAGCAGGTCCCTCCCACATGTGAGAATTATGGAAGTTCAATTTAAGATCAGATTTGGGAGGGGACACAGAGCCAAACCATATCAGCTGGCCTCTGTAGTGAGGTTGGGGAAATTTTCATGAACAATATACTGAAATATGTTGTCCACATTGCTTGTTTTCGCTCCCTGTCTTTCAGGGATGTCAGTGAGTCACAGATTTAGTCTCTTTACATCCTCCAATATTTCTCAGAGGTTTTGTTCATTTTTCATTATTCTTTTTTCTTTATTTTTTTGTTTCACTGAATTATTGAGGAGAGCTGGTCTTCAAGCTCTGAGATTCTTTCCTCAGGTTGGTGGATTCTGCTGTTAATACCTGTGATTGTATTTTGAAATTCTTGTTGAGTTTTTCAACTCCATCAGCTCAAGTTGTGTTCTTTCTTAAAATAGCCATTTTTTTTTTTTCCTCATCTCCTGTATAGTTTTATTGCATTCTGTAGAATCCTTGGATTGGGTTCCGACTCCTTCCTGGATGTTGATTATCTTTGCTCCTATCTGTATTCTGAATTCCATTTTGGTCATTTCAGCCATTTCAGCCTAGGTAAGAACCACTGCTGGGGAACTAGTGCAATCATCTGGAGGTGAGAAGACTCTCTTGCTTTTTGAGTTGCCAGAGTTCTTGTGTTGGTTCTTTCTCATTTGTGTGGGCTGATGTTCCTTCAGTCTTTCAACTTGCTGTCTTTTGGATTGTTGTCGTTATTTTGTTTTGTTTTGTTTGCTTTTCTATCTTCTTTGATGTCCTTGGCAGTTTGATTGTGGCATAAGGTGGGTCCAGCTGACTGGCTTTGTTTCTTATAGATTTTTGAGGGGCCAAGGTTCAGCTCAGTATTACTGGGGTGTGTACTTTAACTTTGGGGGACTGTAATCAGGCCCCCAACTTTGTTCTCTGGCTGGAAGTTGGAAACCTGCTGAGCTGGAGAGGCCAAGGCATTCCCAAACCGTTGGTCACAATTCTCTGAGGGTGGTGCCAGGCAAAGTTCTTTGTTGAGTAGTGGTAGCAGATCTCGCTTCCTTGATTGTGCCAGCAGTTGTGGCCATATGACAGGGTGTACACTCGTTGGACGGGGTGAGATGCTGGTGGGCCCTGGGTGCCAGTCTCCATAAGGGTGTTGGCAGCGGTGGCACAGGCGGCCCTGGGGGCTAAAGCCACTGAAGTCCATGTGCACACATTTGTACCCATGGCCTTGTTGGCATGGGGACCGGGTACTGGCAGGTATAAGGCTGGCAATTTCTGTCCATGTGTTCGTGCCAGCAGCAGTGACAATGTGGGGCAGGGGATGTCCTTGTGTGCATTCACTCTGGCAGCAATGGCAGTTTGGAGTGGGGATGGTGTTGCTGGTGTCTGTGCATGTGTTTGTGCCAGCAATGGCAGCATCACGATGCAGGGCAGGTGCTGCACTCACAACAGGAACAATGGCATGGTGGGTGCACATGTATCCACATGCCAGCAGGGAAGGAGAAGCAAGTTCTGCCTGCATGTATGCACACCAGCAAAGTGATGGGTGGTGACTGTGGATAGGTGTGTGCCAGTGAAGTGGCACAGGAGAGGCTGCTCTACTAGAGCTCTCTGATCACAAGGTGCGGTCTGCTAGTACAAGAGCTATGATGTGTGCCCTTGAAAGGCACCTCAGTTGGGCATCCAAGGCTGTACAGCAAGCAGGCACATCCAGGCTGGGATCCCAGGAGAGGTCAGCAGAGAGAAGCATGCTCAGGTCAGACTGGCCCTGTCTCACGGGCAAGATCACTCTGGTCTCTTCAAGGCTGACAGTTCACCTAATCACCTAAAGTTAGAGTATCCTACGGGAGAAGGCAATCCTAGGGGATGAATGTCCCTGGCTATGCTCCCCAGCACATGTTACCACATCAAACTCTCTGGGCTGCACACAGGCTGGAGTCTTGTACCTATCACTTCTCTAAGCAGCTCTTCCTGCTAGTTTCCTTCAAGTTTCCATGGGGGCTGGGGGAACTTCTGATGCCAGGGTTCCAGAGGTCTGTGGCACGAGCAGGTTGCACCATGCCTGCTTAACACACTCATTCCCCAGGAGTCACTGGGGGCCAGGAACAAGTCCTAGTACGCAGTAGCCCCTTGCAGCATTCCCAGTTTCCTCCCTCTTCAGTTCAGCATCTGTGTCCTCCCTCTGTCCACTCTCAATGCCCTCCCTCTGCAGATCTGCTTGGGGTATGTCAGTCTTCCTGGTGTCCCAGTCCCTTGTTGGTAGACTCTCCTCCTTGTTGCATCTAGTCATCCATCTTCATTTTTTTTTTTCTATTTTTTTTGAGAGAAGGTCTTGCTCTGTTGCCCAGATTGAAATGCAGTGGCGTGATCAGAGCACATTGCAGCCATAAACTCCTGGAATCAAGTGATCTTCCTGCTCCAGCATCCTGAGTAAATCGAACTACAGGCATGTGCCACTATGCCCAACTATTTTTTTAAAATTTTTGTAGAGATGGGGTCTCACTATGTTGCCCAGGTTGGAACTCCTGGGCTTATTAAGTGATCCTCCCACGTCAGCCTCCCAAAGTGCTGGGACTATAGGCCTGTGTCACCATGCCCGGCCCAATAAAGTATTATTTAAAAATATTTTATAAGATATCCATCCAAACATTTATCTTATATAATTATTTGCAATTCAAGTTTATTATAGAACCTGTGACAAAAAGCATCTGTAACAGAATAAGATGGTAAGCTTTACTTATGACTAGCTAAAATGAGGAACATAACAACTGAAGGAAAAACACTTATCATACATTATCCTAGAAATGCCACATGTTGAATGACACACTCTAGCAACCGTTCAACATTTGCTTGCCCAAACAAGCAGCAATACTGTTTGTCTAGAAACTAAATTTCATCTTTCTGAGCTCATTCCAACTATGACAGAGAACGCCTTCATATGCAAAACACTGGTAGGTAAGGTAAAAGTAAGAGTCTTCATTATGAGATCCAGTGTCTACAGCATTTTTGGGAGGGCTGAACACATGCTCCTCTGAGGTAGCTGCTATCATCCGCATTTGCTTGACCCAGAAAATGCCTAGACTTCCAATTCCACTTCACTAACACCCTTTTCTTATTGGGCCAGGGAACCTGATCTAAGAGTGTTCCACTAAACTACAGCCTTAACTCTATGTATAGTTTTTGTTTATTTTGTTTTTTAACATATACCTCATCAACAAAAAGTACAAAATTTCATTTGTTGTACTTCCAGGCATGGCCGAATTTCACTATGAATTGTCAGATTGTCTAAAACCTCATATTCCTCTGTGACATACGTTCTTGCTGGCATGTTCCAAACACCTGGATATGTTTTTGGACTTTCTGGGCTATTCCCATGCTAGCTCCCAATAAGAATCTAGCCCTATAGGTTTCCTGGGCTCACTCTCATGTGTCCACCAAATCCCATTTTCCTTCTTTTCTTCATTAGTCAGTACTGCTGGGGCCCTAATAGTATGGATTATGTTCCAGCTTGCCTGAATTATGACACAGCGAGGTTATTAAAGTTAAAAGTTTTAAAATCACATGTGGATTTTATGGAATTCATGCTGTCTATATAGACTAAAGTCATCAACCAACTGCTGTTCTGAGGGATTTTACTTCCGTACCGCAAGTACGAATGTTAAAGCTCTTCAGCATCCCTTATTCCTGTCCACTTAAAGCATTCATCAGCAGTCATTTTTTAAATATAACATAAAAAACTTGCCCAGGCACATTGGCTCATGCCTGTAATTCCAGCACTTTGGGAGGCTGAGGCGGGTGAATCACGAGGTCAGGAGATCGAGACCATCCTGGCTAACACAGTGAAACCCCATCTCTACTAAAAATACAAAAAAGTAGCTAGGTGTGGTGGCGGGTGCCTGTAGTTCCAGCTACTGGGGAGGCTGAGGCAGGAGAATGGCGTGAACCTGGGAGGTGGAGCTTGCAGTGAGCTGAGATCATGCCACTGCACTCCAGCCTGGGTGACAGAGCAAGACTCTGTCTCAAAAAAAAAAAAAAAAAAAAAAAAAAAAAAAATATATATATATATATATATATATATATAAAATACAAAACTTAATGAATCAGACAAATATAACAAAATGCAGTTATTTTGGAATTTGTTTTTTGACAAGTACATCTAAATACTGAATATGACTGCATGGACTATGGATTAATAACCAATTTTTAGCAAAAATACATCACCAAGAAAAAAGAGCATTTTCTTCACAGTACAGAGAAACTTCAAATATGACTTTAGAGAAGGTGGCATGGACGATTTACACCACTTAAAGTCTATTTAATTGATCATTTATTCCAGTTTAAATTTCACAGATAATGCCCTAAATACTATTAAGCTTATATTCTCTAAGGAGAATAAAGTTAAAGAGGGTTTAAATAATTGCTGTTAAGAAATATTTGTAGATTGGTAAAATTATCTTTCTGCCAATGGTTACAGTATATAAAAATAATCCTGCTATATTGTAAATTATTGCTGAGGTCAGAATATTTTTTAATGCAGAATTTTTCTCATGATCAATTTTTGATGACATTTACTTTGCTGGCTATAAAATATGTATTTTGAATTTCTCTTTAAGTTTGCACTGATGTTTATGAACTAAGCTTCTATTTGGAGAGTTTTTAACTTTCTTTTGGTAGGGTAATTTCTTCCCTCACATCTAACTAAAACATAAAATTACTGTCTTTTTTTTTTTTTTTTTTTTTTTTTTACCAGGGTCTCAGTATGTTGTCCAGGCTGGTTTTGAACTTACGATCACACTTATTGTCATTTTTGATATAAAACTGGCTGATTACTGAAATAAATAATATATCTAACCTTGCGGAGTTTTTTGTTTTTAATACCTTAATTGCTTTTCAATATAACACTCTCTGTCAGCACCGTAAGACAGGGTGAGAAAAAAATAAATAAATAACACTCTGATAATCGGAGATCTTATCCAAAAACTAAGGTTGAAACTAACATTAATGTTGGATTATGAAATAATATGTGTTTTTAGTGCTCAGGGTCAAAATCTAATAATCATTCTCCTCATTTTAATCCATAATTTTGTTCATGCATCTTCCTCACAACTGTCTCCAGGGGATGGATCTTGAGTACTGCTGGCTTACCAGTGTATGGCATTAACATGGCAACTGCAGTTAATCTGGTCCAATCAGGTTAAAAAAATGATTTACATTTCGTGATTTGGGAACAGATTCTCTGTCTCTCATTGACTATGAAGAAGAACCTAACACTGTCCCAGGTCATGTTCTCAGCCATCTCGCAAGCACAATGGAAACCAGCCAAAGGAAGAAACTAGTACACCAAAAACGGTAGGGCAGTGAGTAGAGAGGTCCTGATGTTATGGTTCAGTCAACAATCAATTATCCAGCACTGAGAAATTCTGCAGATAAAAATTTCTCTTCTTATTTAGGCCAGTTCTGTCCGAATTTTCATTACTACAGCTCAGAGTGTCCTAATTCATTCAGTTTACTAAAAGAATAATCCAATTGATAAATCAAACTTCAGTATATTTCAGGTACAGATTATTCTATTGTTGTTTTGTATTCCACTTATGTACAATTAATAACTTTTCATGTTTTAATTTCAATAAGGTCACTTTTAAAGAAAGGTTCATCCTAAGCATGAGGAACTGTAAATGTGCTTTTAAAGATCTACGGTTACATTCACAAAGCAAAAACTTTAATGAAGTGTGGAATAAAATGTTTAGGCAAAATAAATCTTACATTGTTGAAGATAGGAAAATATTTAAACTGGAATCAAGGGTGACCTCACGCATTGATCAAATTTAACGAATAAAGGAAAAGGTTTTTTAAAAATTAATATATAATATTAGAATGTGTCGAGATAAGATGCCATAAAATATTAACCTTAAAAATATTATCTTCTTTCTCAAATATGCCACAGAATTAATTACAAAAACTAAAATTAAAAGAAAGAATGCTTTTCTACTTAAGAAAATAACAGACATAGGACCCACTTAGTATCCTCAATATATTATATTCTTGGTGCAAACATAATTGCGGTTTTTGCCATTACTTTCAATGGCAAAACCAACCTAACATGAGCATTCTCTAAACCAAAGCTGCTACTATCATATTCAAATCAGCACAGATTTTGGAGTTTGAGATATATGTTCAACTTAGACAAGTGCTTTAACCTCTTTAAGTCAGTATGCTCATGTGCAAAATGAGGATAATAATTTTCCTTTCATGGAGTCATTAGAAAATTAAATGATGTATTACTTTGTAAGTGATACTTTTTTCTGTATTTCCATTTCATATTTTCAAACAAAGGTATATTTTCTCTTAAAAATATACAGCCCCAGATATAACACCACACATCATCTACAACCATCTGATCTTTAACAAACCTGACAGAAAAAAGCAATGGGGAAAGGATTCCCTATTTAATAAATAGTTTTGGGAAAACTGGCTAGCCATATGCAGAAAGCTGAAACTGAATCCCTTCCTTACACCTTAAATAAAAATTAATTCAAGATGGATTAAAGACTTAAACATAAGACCTAAAACCATAAAAATCCTAGAAGAAAACCTAGGCAATACCATTCAGGACATAGGCATAGGCAAAGACTTCATGACTAAAACACCAAAAGCAAAGGCAACAAAAACCAAAATTGACAAATGGGATCTGATTAAACTAAAGAGCTTTTGCACAGCAAAAGAAACTACCATCAGAGTGAACACGCCACCTACAGAATGGAAGAAAATGTTTGCAATCCATCCAAAGGGCTAATATCCAGAATCTACAAAGAACTTAAACAAACTTACAAGAAAAAAACAACCCCATCAAAAAGTGGGTGAAGGATATAAACAGACAATTCTCAAAAGAAGACATTTATGCAGCCAACAAACATATGGAAAAAACCTCATCATCACTGGTCATTAGAGAAATGCAAATCAAAACCACAATGAGATACCATCTCATGCCAGTCAGAATGGCGATCATTAAAAAGTCAGGAAACAACAGATGCTGGAGAGGATGTGGAGAAACAGGAATACTTTCACACTGTTGGTGGGAGCGTAAATTAGTTCAATCATTGTGGAAGACAGTGTGGCGATTCCTCAAGGATCTAGAAGTAGAAATACCATTTGACCCAGAAATCCCATTGTTGGATATATACCCAAAGGATTACAAATCATTCTACTATAAAGACACATGCACACGTATGTTTATTGTGGCACTATTCACAATAGCAAAGACTTGGAACCAAACCAAATGCCCATTAATGATAGAGTAGATTAAGAAAATGTGGCACATATACACCATGGAATACTATGCAGCCATAAAAAAACGATGAGTTCATGTCCTTTGCAGGGATATGGATGAAGCTGGAAACCATCATTCTCAGCAAACTAACACAAGAACAGAAAACCAAACTCTGCATGTTCTCATTCATAAGTGGGAGTTGATCAATGAGAACACATGGACACAGCGGGGGGAACATCACACACTGGGGCCTGTCGAGGGGTGGGGGTTAGGGGAGAGATAGCATTAGGAGAAATACCTAATGTAGATGACAGGTTGATGGGTGCCGCAAACCACGATGGCACGTGTATACCTATGTAACAAACCTGCAGGTTCTGCACACATATCCCAGAACTTAAAAGTATAATAATAATAAAAAAAAAATACAGCATATATTCACACACACACACACACACCCCTGAACAGTACATTCTTCTGCACACACATACATACTTTGCTCATTTGTTAAATAAAAGTATATGCAGTCAGAACACAGGATCTGGTTTTTGGTCTCCACCATTTATTCTCATTACTCCTTTCACATAGCATTGTCTTCCATGTCTGTTTTACTGTGGAAAGAAGTTCCAAATAGAATTAGAGGCTTTCCAATCCCATCCCTTGCTATTCCAAATTCTTGCACTGCTTGTGGCATTTATGATTTATTACATTGCTGATTTTTCTTCTCTACAAAATACAAGGTATGTGTGTATACAGTGACTATGAACAGCAATTTTGACTTCTATGTGCTCTCTTAATACTTTATAAAAGTCGCTTGTATATTTTTAATGTCCCCACACACTTTATATAAATCATGGGCCATATTTTATATATTAGAATAACTGCTAGCTGTACATCTTGCTTAAATCAGAAACATGTGGGATCATGTTATTAATTACAGCAATCCCTTGAATATGATTGAGGCTATGAAACTTTGATTGCATAATTTTAAACAAATTCTGACCTGATTGAAACATAAGAATCGATCATCGAAAATGTTTAAGGGATGAATTGGTGGTATCCCCTAGGTCAATACTCAGGTTTTTGCAGAGTTGGCTTACAAAGGACCAAATCTTTCAGGTAGAAATTCCACCAAATCTGACAATAGGCAACATGTCTTCTCTAGGTCCTCTGGGAGGATCTCTCCACCTCCCTTGGTACTGCTCAAGAGAGGCAGCCCAGTTTCTGGGAAGGCAGCTAGCTGGACTTACCAATACAGACCTCAGAAACAGAAATGTATTTTTTTCACAGTGGAAAATTAACTGGCCCATATATAAATGGAACCAGAAATTCTGGCCTCAGCAGCACAATCCAATAGGGTAAACCAATCAGACCTGCAAACTCATTTGAACTGCATATGTGAAACAAATTTAGCCAACTTTGATTAGAGTTTAATATAAATGCTGTTTTTTGGTTATTTTAATATTTTCTTTCTAGTTCAGTGTAAAGCAATGATTAAAGGCAGAAATTATGCTAAGAACCAAACAACCTAATTCATTTACCATGTTCTTCTGTTTTTTTTATGAGAAGATCCCTATGAAACAATACCAATGACCAACTCCTCTGCAACTGATTATTTCTCTAATTTAATGCATAATTCTGTAACCACATATATCCATTAAGGAATTTGCTTCTCTGACTCATTTTACACCTCTGGAAACATTAATAGACATAAGTTCCATCAAAATATCAATGAAAAGATGAGACTTGATTAAGATAACAACACTGAAGAAATCAGCATTATTCTTTTGGGGAGTGTTTTCGAAGCAGTTGAGCATGAACTGTTGGTTAGAGAATCCGGCATAATATACATAGACTATTTCTAGCTCTGAAAAAGTAGCTTGCTATCAGCCACATTATAATCTTTTGGATAATACTGGCAGCAATGTTATTACATTTCTCATTTCCCGGGCCCTGAGGACTTGCCATATCACTAGACAGCACTTTTTTTCACAACCCAATGTTCATCTTACACACGTCTTTAACCATTAGAGTCTAACAGAAAACAAATCTTTCTCATGCTCAGTTTCCTTATCTGTGAAATGGGGGAAAAGTAATAATTACCTAATGTGCTCGGGTGTTCTGTGGTTTAACTAATTAGAGGTTGTAAAGCCTGATAAAGCACTAAGTGGTATTAAATGTCTATATAGCATTCATTTACTGGCCAACTTGTGCTCCAGCTGCTTAAACACAGCTGCTCTTAGTAAGTAGGAGAAAATCAGCTAAAAGCGTATGAAGAGCTAACTGGAAGAAATGACATGGATGGAGTGTTTTACAACTCATGAATTTGCTAACCTTATTTTTAAAATTAAGAAGTGATTTCATTGTAGAATGCTGCTGTTTTCAGAAATTCCAGAAAGGTGAAACAGTAGAGAGTAAAACTTTGAAGTTAATAGAAAAAAAAAATACTTTCAATTCTATGGACTGCATCAAAAGTGCTTTGAATCAAAATGAACATTTTTTTGTCTTTATTCACTATTCTCTTTTCTCTTTGTTATGCTGATAATAAACTTCACATCATGTATATAAGTACAGGCAAAAACATTAGGTTATGCGTGGCAAGTTCTTATGGAGAAGAAAATGGGTTCTGTGGATTGTGGCTTTTGTTACATGCTAGAGTCAGACCAAGGAAGAGAGTAGATGAAATCCAAATTGGTATTAGGCGATTCAAACACTATTAGCCTTGCTCAAGATCAACGACTATGGCCCTATCCATATCATGAGCCTAGGTAAAGGTACTTCACTATTCCTTTATGGTCTTATTTCCTGGGCTTCTTGCTAAGGTCCTCATGCCAGAATCTTACACATCAGCCAGCTTTGCAAGTGCATTTTTCCTCTCCTGGGTTCCTGGGCTTGGCCCAGCAACAGAATTTTCATCTGCTTTGTCCCTGACCTCTAAGCCTAACTCAGCCACCCTTATATTCCAGCTCTCTATTTCTTAGTCCAGTTTGATGAACTAAATACAATTTTCAAATATTATTTAGCTTTCATATTCTTAACTATGAATTGTACCCTAATTCTAGTTAATCCAGTCATAATGGGTCAATTGTAATATCTGTTTTCTGGCTTTAAAATGAAGAATGTTCTTTGCCTTCATGTCTGGTACCACTACTATTATTACTGATAATAAAAATAATAGATAAAATGTTATTCAGTGCTTATTATGAATGAGAAAAACTTCTTAATACTTTACATATACTAGTTATTTAGCCTGAACACCTACTCTCTAAGGTAGTTGCTACTGTTACCTCTGTTTACAGATGACAAAACTGAGGCACTGAAGAGTAAATAATCTGCCCCCAAAGTTATGGAGCCGATCACTAGAGCTGGAATTTGAAGCCAGCAAGTCTGGCCCCAGAGTCTGTGCTCCTCACTGCTCTATTCTAGCTGCTATGTGGCCCTGGGTTACCCACACCCTCTATCTTCTATCATTATGCAGCATAAGTGCATGAGTATATGTGGGTCTGTGTGCATAAAGTGTACATGGGTCTGTGTGTATAAAGTGTATATAGGTAGGTGTCTTCTATTTTTGGAACGCCCATGGCTTATTTTAGTATGAGTGACTTCTGAGTTTACTATTCCAGATTACTTTTCTGAATAAGCAGATAATTTCTAATCATTGTGTCCATTTTACAAAACGCAATCAATATATTAACTTTGCAGATGAACCACTGTAGTACATGAAATTATGGAGAGGACGTTTTATTAGATAATTGAAAAACAGAAAAAAAAATCAAATCCCAGTACTACAGTGAAGAGTAATTTCCTTTTAAATACTGATGATATGATTTTCATCATTTTAATGAATAGCTTTCATATAAAATAGCAAGTAAAAAAATCTGGTCCCATTATCTAAATATTTGAAGAAATAAGTCACACATTAATTCCATCAAAAGCATAAGCATCTTTTCTGGCAAATAACCAAAATCATCTGTTCTATGTTTAAAACTGTGTAAACTCAGAGAGAAATTCCACCATGTCCCTTGGAACCACTGATTGACTGGCTGAACATGGTGACGATTAATACAAGTTTTAAAGTATTTCCAGGCAAAAATTACTTTTGTCATGTCAACCTCATAGGTATTCATCAGAAAATAAAACTTTGGATGTTTTGCCATCTACTATCCATTAAGGACAAGAAGTAGTGTTTAGGGAAAATGTGTGTGAGCCACCCTTTCCCTCGGTTCTTTAAATATTATCAGAGATCATGATCAGCTATTGTAAGGATTTGAATTTCAATTACATAAGTTTTGTCCCTCAAAGAATCAACTTTACTAAAAGACAACTTAATATTGTGCCCCTAATTTTGAAGGTCACATAAAATATACATAAAATTTAATATTGATATTATGTAAAAATATTATTTAGGACATTTTCTATCAATTTATATCAAGCACATAAAAACCCACATGATGCATTTTGGAATTCAGTCTAAAGAAATCTGGGCTTCACCTGAAGAAGTATTATATCTATTCCTTTATCAGTGTTATAAATTACATAATTACATAATGTTTGATTTTTCCTTAACCCCAACTCCAGTTTCCTAGAAGCTGAGGTACAAATCTGAATGTCAATCACAGAGACTATATGTATGCTTATAACTTGGCTTCTATATACTTGAAACAGATTTTCTAACTTAATTTCTGTTTTCCCATTTCATTACAGATACTACTTTTAAGCCAGTATCAAAGATTTTATGAAATGGTTAAGCTGTAAACAAAAACAAAAAACATAAAAATCAGCTTACTCTAAAGAGAATTGAATATATATTTCTATAGTATAGACCAGTATTGTTAAAAAAGCTTCCATAATGAAGTTTTAATATTAATTATTGGTGTGATTTTAAGAACAACTAAGAATAGAGAGATTCCTTCCACATAAATTTGGCTCTTCATGTCCCTGCTTTTGTCATATCTCAAAATCAAGTTATGCATGATGGTGCAAATGTCAAATCAATCATTATAAAAACAAAGAGCCATATTTCCCCAGTTTTCAATCTCCAAAGTCAATCTGGCAATATTGGAAGAGTACAAATTAAAAGGAGTCCATGAGGTGCATACATGAGAAGAGAGCCTTGCAAAAATATACTAGTTTATTACTGTGGGTGAAGACAAATGTTAGTATTGATAATAATAAAAAAAGTATAAATGGCTTACTATGGGGCAAGTATTCATTTAACTGATAACTTCTTTAGCTCATCTCAAAAAATCTAAGGTATATTTTCTATCTCCAGTCTATGCATCAGTGATTTCCTCTTCAGCTTTGCAGTTTTAAGAAGAGTATGTATGGCAGACAGATTCTGTATAGCACAGGCTGTATCTATTGCAATTGGAGATTGGGAAGCATTATTAAATCCAATAGGAAGAGGGAGATAAGATTTAATAAGGTCAGGAAGAAATCCGAGCACACTAACTTAACTTGAGAACCATGTTTCCAAGTCTTCAGTTGATTTCAAAGGCATGGTAGTTCTTCCTTTCCTTGTAAATGAAATTCCATAAATGCACTCCCCAAGCCCCACTGCAAGGTCGGTGTCTTGTAACCCTGTGGTTGGTATATCTGGAGTGCAGACTATAAAAATATTAACAAAAACCCATGACATGCTGTATCTTTTCAAATGAAAATGTAAGCAAAACAAACAAAAACAAAACAAAACAAAAAAACCTAAAACATCTGTCATAGCAACCTAGTTACTGCTCTATTTTCATTCTAAGTTATTTGAAATTTATCACAGGGCGACATATGCCAATGTAGTTGCTACACCTAGCCCAAGAGCTTCAGGTATTAACAAGGTAGTTTATTGTAAAGACATCACATTGGGGTGTGTTTGCATGTGTCTTGCATGTTTAATAAGGCCAAACAGTTGATTTTATAGGACACAAAACTGAGAATCAAAGCTATACCAAAGTTCATTCTTCTTTACCCAGTAGCCTATTACAACCTTGGACTAGTCAAATAATTACACATTTTGTACATTTCACCATTTGTAAAAGGTAGCAACCAACTTTACAGATAATTGGATTTAAGTGTCCCCAATCTTAGACAATAGCTTATGTAGTAGGCTTTTTTGTTGTTGTTGTTCTGTTTCTCTACTTTGTCGCAGTATGGAGTAGTGTACAGCAAACACACTGGGAAGCATGTAGACCGGTGTTGAAATTCTGGTTCAGAAACTTACCAGCACTGTGACCTTGAACATAAAACATTTTTGAACCAAACTTCTATCATCTATTAAAAATACAGAAATCAATATGTACTTTAGAGATTTTAGTGAAAATTATTACAAGAATAAATGTAGAAATTTTATGTCCATGACTGGCACATTTAAGATACTCAAAAAATCTGTTTTTCTTTTTTTCAATCTCTTCCCTTTGTCTCAAAATGTGTTTTTCTGATTGCACTCATTGTACCTGGTTTGTTCTCACAGAAGTATTTAAATTCACTCAATCTAAGAAATGTTTTGTGTTTTTATAATAGATAATATGTGAACTCAGAAGCCATCCCTGTCTTCAGGAAGCTTATAATCTATTTAAAAAGGGGAAAACCAACCAGAATACAATAATTATCAAGAATCAAATACAAATATTTTTGGTTCTCAAATTTAGAACAAAAGTCTTGATCCTCTTTGAAAGTATACTTTCCTGTTTAGTCAAAGTATTCTTTTGTTTTGCTTTGTTTTGAGGCAGATTCTCAGTGTGTCACCCAGGCTGCGATTTCAGCTCACTGCAGCCTCGACCTCCCAGGCCCAAGAAATCCTCCTGCCTCACCCTCCTAAGTAGCTGAGACCATGGGCATGTGCCACTATACCCAGCTAATTTTATTTTTTATAGAGATGGGGTCTCACTATATTGCCCAGGCTTGTCTCAAATGCCTATGTTCAAGCAACCCTCTTGCCTCTGCCTCCTAAAGTGCTAGGATTACAGGTATGAGCCACCATGCCCAGTCTAGAGTATTCTTAAAGAAAGATGGTAAAGTTAATCATGTTATTGTGCATATTTCTGAAAAGGAGAAAGATAAATGAGACAGGAGACAGAAGTAAAGTAAGCTTGACAATGGGGAAAGGATTCCCTATTTAATAAATGGTGCTGGGAAAGCTGGCTAGCCGTATGCAGAAAATTGAAGCTGAATCCTTTCCTTACACCTTATACACCTTATACAAAAATTAACTCAGGATGAAGACTTAAATGTAAAACCCCAAACCATAAAAACCCTAGAAGAAAACCTAGGCAACACCATTCAGGACATAGGCATGGGCAAAGACTTCATGATGAAAACGCCAAAAGCAATTGCAACAAAAGCCAAAATTGATAACTAGGACCTAATTAAATTAAAAAGCTTCTGCACAGCAAAATAAACTACCATAAGGTGAACAGGCAACCTACAGAATGGGAGAAAAATTGTGCAATCTACTCATGTGACACAGGGCTAATATCCAGAATCTACACAAGGAACTTAAACAAATTTACAAGAAAATACAACCCTATCAAAGAGTGGGCAAAGGATATGAACAGATACTTCTCAAAAGCAGACATTTATGCAGCCAACAAACATATGGAAAAAAGCTCAACATCACTGATCATTAGACAAATGCAAATAAAAACCGCACGCCAGTCAGAATAGTGATTATTAAAAATTCAAGATACAATAGATACTGGCAAGGCTGTTTAGAAATCGGAATGCTTTAACTCTGTTGGTGGGAATGTAAATTAGTTCAACCACTGCAGAAGGCAGTGTGGTGATTCCTGAAAGATCTAGAACTAGAAATACCATTTGACGGAGCAATCCCATTACTGGGTATATATCCTAAGGAATATAAATCATTCTACGGTAAAGACACATGCACACTTATGTTTACTGCAGCACTATTTACAAAAGCAAAGACATGGAACCCACCCAAATGTCTATCAATGATAGACTGGATAAAGAAAAAGCAGTATATATACACCATGGAATAGTAGGTAACCATAAAAAGAAATGAGATCATGTCCTTTTCAGTGACATGGATGAAGCTGGAAGTCATCATCCTTGGCAAACTAACACAGGAAGAAAACCAAACATCACATGTTCTCACTCGCAAGTGTGGGCTGAACAATGAGAACACATGGACACAGAGAGGGGAACAACACACATCAAAGCCAGTCAGGGGGTGGGGTTGAGGGGAAGGAGAGCATTAGGACAAATAGCTAATGCATGTGGGGCTTAAAACCTAGATGACAGTTTGATAGGTGCAGCACATCATTGCACACATATACCTATGTAACAAATCTACACATTCTGCACTTGTATCTTGGAACTTAAAGTAAAATAAAAAATTAAAAAAACAAATACGCTGCTTGATCAAAATGATGTCCCAATACACAATGTCCCAAAAGTATGGTGAATTTCCATCTTACTCTATGGAAATTATCAAAATCTAAATTCAGTTCCCCAGCCAAGCAATGATGATAGTGAGACATCACTAAAATAGGACAAAATTAAGCTTTGCTAATTTTACTAATTTTCTTTCTTCTTGAATAATTATTAATTCATTCACTACCATAATACCTATAAAAAGTACTGACTTATTAAGTTCTTTTGTAATCTTTAAACGTTGTTTTTGTCAACATCAGAAGTATTTTTCTAAGTTTGCATGATCTTCATAATTATCATTGTTAGAGGCTACATGATATGCTACGCCGTTGATACATCATAATTTATCAAAGCATTCCATATGTTATCCAGTTGGCTTGTTTACATTTTGCACTGCAATGAATTTATTCTTGCTTGAGTTGAAAGATTTTCTTAAGGTGAACTTCTTCTGGGAGTACAATGTTAGGTCAAAGTATATGAATATTTTACCCTTAGCATTCCAGGAAAAGTAATCATCACCATTTGCTATTTGGGTCCAATTTTTTAATATAAATATTTTAAATATATTTTTAAGTTTCATGAATAATTTACAGAACAGAAAGACAATGAATATATATTATAATTTGTAAGAATTGTTAAACATATTAACCTCTTTTCCAAATGAATTCTTGGATAAAAATAATGCAAAAGATAAACTTTTATCAAAATAGAATGGATCAAGTTTTTGTAGTAAAGTATGACATGATAATGTCCTTCTAGTTGAATGACTAATGAAGTGAGAATGCCATATTTATTTTTGTCCTTAAGATATTATTCATCCACTTATTCTTGATTTTGAGAAAATTCATCTAGGATATGGTAATCTGAAGACTCAAGGTTTGAGATTTTGCTTAGAAATTTCAGCAACATTATCAAAGTCTATAGTGCTGCTGTTTCTTTTCACTCACTTCATAATTGCAGATTTTCTTCCCTTTTTAATTGTATTTTTTAGTATTTTTATGATAGTTGAACATTAATGATGAATAAAGAAGTAATCCCTGGGAATGATGAAACAGCAATGTGTTTCAAGACACAGGAAAAATGATACCGCTAAAATCCCGTAATATATCTTCAATTTATAATAAGGGCCAATGGACCGATATGATAATTAAAAGAGATAGAGTAAGTTTTACTCTCAGTTTTAAAATGAAATATGTGTTCTCTTTGTGCTTTGGAAGACATCTAAAAATAATAAAAATCATGATACATCAATCTTTACAGAAAGTTAGGATTGCTCTCAAAAGACACTAAAATCTAAAATTGAATCCAATAGACTCTTATACTATACAGAAGGAAGGCAGTCCTTGCTACATATCCATTTTCCAGGTGAAAACACTTTTTAAAAAAGAGATAGCAATCACTAAAACTATCGGATACCTATTATTAGTATTACTACACTTTATTATGCTATGTGAATATATATATTTACATCTAATTTACATAGTAGGTTCAAAGAAGGAGGAATTATTATTCTTATATTACAGATGTGAAAGCAGATCCAAAGAGACTGTTTCTCTCTGTCAAATTCACACCCCAATTAAATGGTGGAGCAAAAACTTGAACCCAGATCTATTGAATACTCTCCAAAGCTCAAGTTTTTACATGTAAATTAATGTCTTAGTTTGTTCCTACTACTATAATAAAATATCTTAGACTGGGTAATTCATACACAACGGAAATTTATTGCTCACATTTCTGAGGCAAGGAAGTACAAGATCAAGACCCAACAGATTCAGTGTCTTGCGCAGGCCCACTCCTCATAGACTTTTGCCTTCTATGTGTCCTCATGTGGTGAAGGAGCAAAGAAGGTCCCTCACACCTCTTTTATACGGGTGTTAATCCCATTCAGGAGGGCATTGCCCTCATGATCTAATCTCCTCCTAATGGCTCCATCTCTTAATCCTCTTGCATTTGGTAGTAGGTTTCAACATATCAACTTTGAGGGTACACAAATATCTAGACCACAGCAGTGAGTCTTTACGAAATGTCACCATATAAACAAGATTCCATTCAAGCCACTATTTTAAGCTCTATCAACAGAAGAGCTGAGATTGTGGAAACAGAAATTTAAAGGGGAAATATTCTACCTGCCAGTAATCTCTGAAAAGAGGAGACTATATGGAGTCTCTATATATTTGAAAGCACAAAGAAAAAAAATGCCAGTATGTCTCTTGGAAGTCATTTTTGTTTTCTTCAAAACAATGTGTATTTACAATTTCCTGAGGCTTTACATCAGAACAAGGTACTGGTTTTCTTACCCCATGGTTTGCAATTATGGGAAATAATGCTTCCAGTACATAACATGCTGCCTGTTTCCTCTTAGCCAACTTGGTGGCAATGGCCCTCTCCACAGGTTACACATCAAAGGAGCACATATCAACAGTAGTTGGCTGGCTTACCAGACTTCTCTAACTTGAGTCATTTTAGAAAAGAAAAATGATTGCTAATAAGTTTGAATAGCTCAACCACACTGGGTAAAGCAAAATTTTAATCATGTGAAATCAGGAAAGTACTTACAAGTTATGATAATGCCTTAAATTTCTTCAATAATTTGCTTTAAAAGCTTTTATCCCTTCATTCAGCTTTCAAGCTCATGAAAGCCTTAAGCATGTATTTTCATGAACATACAGGAAAGAGAATTCCCTCTCCAAGCTCTCCTATATTACTTTCTGCATTTGAGCTCACTTACTGACTGGAGAAAAGCAGTATTTTTAGAAAGTAGTTCTCAACAGGATTTGAGAATAACAATGAGATACAAAAGCATCATTTCCACATTACCTCTGCCTGCTAACTTCACTCAATCCTCATTTTCAATAATCCAAGCTCTGGTTAAGGATGACTATTTTGATTATTCGAGGATATAAGAATTGGGAATTGTGAACAATCAAGTTTTTATGGAAATATGTTCAAATACAGTCTTTTAAAAAGAATCAAATAATCCAGAGGATGCACTTTAGAATAAACCTGGCTAAGTAACATGGAAAGAACATAGAAAGCTCTACTGTATGAAATACATACAATGCATATTCCCACTCTAAATCCTTATATTTTGTCGTCCCATTGATTTTGGACTCAAGTCACATGACTTGTGTTGATCACCAGGATCTGAGAAGAAGTGACCGTTTGCCTATTCACAGTAAAGCCTTCTTTAGTAGGCATAAAACTTTTTCTCTTTTGCTTATTCATGGGACGAACATGCCCCAGCGGCCAATGGTCCCAAAATGAAAACACAGGTGAAACAAGCTGAATTTATGCAGGAAAGTAAATGTTTACCATTACAAGTCTCTGAAATGTTGTTGCTAGTGCCTTCTAGTATATAAACCTGGCTAATACACACTGGATTTCAAAAATTATTTCATATACCTGTTTCCCTCATTCTGCCCAGTGCTACATTCATGATTGGAGGTAAAGTAATAGCAAGTAAGCATGCAAGTTCTGAAATAAAATGGACCTTCAGTAAATTAACTTCTGCAAGCTTATTCAATTGTAAAACTGACATAATATTATCTATCTCATATTGTTATTGTTAGTGCTAAGTAAGATAACAGACTTAAAATTCTTAGTACAGTGTTTGATACACAGTAAATATTCACTAAACGTGAGCTATGGTATTGTTGTTTTTCCATTACTTATGTCTTAATCCCTGACACAGTATTATGGCACACACTGCTGTTAAAGGCCTAAGTAGGATAAGAGACATGAAAGTGGGAGGAAGAAAGGAACGCTCTTCCAATGGCCAGTCCTCCATAATAGTGTCATGAAAATGAACCTCTATACTTCATTCAAGATTTTTCATAAAACATGCAAAGATGGAATCACAATCAATTCATGTTTTTAAAATGGGATGACAATGACTTTTACATGTGACTGAATCTGATGTTTACACCGAAATTATTTTCAGTCCTTTTGATGGAAATGTTTCTAATTTATATGCTAAACCTTGCTTGTTCAGTGTATGGACTTTTCGGAAACCTATCCATCTTTGATGACTCCATGTCTTAGCTTCTTATTAATTTTTAGTAATTATAATACTTTGCATTTTCAATATAGAGTATCAGTACTGATTCTAGAGCAAACATTATGGTTTCTATTTCTAAATCAAATCATACACAATCTTTTTGATTGTTTAGCTTAAATATCAGAGTAGGATGTATCAATGCTAAGCTTGTGCTACATGACCATTATTCTATTCAGATAAATTAATCAAAGGAAGCAGCAGTTTTCCTTGGGGTTTGTTTTATTCTCAATAAAATTGTACTTTATTCATCTTTGATGACATAGCATTATTCAAAACATCTTCTCTTAATCCAGAATTAGTAACAACTTCAACCTCTTTGTCAGGTTCAACTCAGTCTCTCACTGCATAAACTTCTAATTATGGCAAGTGAGCAAATGTACATCTTATCGTGAATACCACAGCACTCTCTTTGATGGGTAAATAACACCATCTTGTAAAAACTTAACATATTTCTTCTGGAGACAATCCAAATTATGATTTTTATTCATAACTCGTGAATTCAATCAAATTTTACTGAGAACACACAATGTATGGTTTTTGACACTGGAGAGAGAGAAGTAAGCAAGACAGAAAAGGTCTCTACTCTCATAGAACTTGGGGTGAAACAGAAAATGTGCAAGTAAATAAATGAGTAAGTGTAGTGTAATGCAGAGACTTAAGATAGAATTATGTGAGGGAGAATGGCTAGATTAGATTGTATGGTCAGGAAGGACGTGTCTATCAGGAGATGAGATTAAAGCTGAGCTCTGAATGACAAGAAGCAGCTAGCCAGTGAGAACAGAGAGCTTGGCAACTCCTGATTTAAATAGCAATACGAGCCTTTGAATCACCTTGACAATTATCATTAAAAGCATTTAACTGATTTCTCATTTATTTTCAGAGACTTTCAGCTGCCAGACTTGGGGATGTTGAATAATCACGATTTTCTCGAAATATAAATGGATTTCAAATATGTATGCTGAGTCCTTTCAACTTGAAAAATTGATAAATATCTTAAGGCCTAGCAATAAAACCAACTATCTGCCTTTAACTTTCAGGAGGATGGAGAAAATGATAAATTTTACATTATGTCTGTTTATTAATAACTACTACCTGTTCTTTATTTAAATATCTGTATTTGGATCTTGGATTAAAATCATCTAAAACTGCATCTGTCTTCAGGCTGGAATATGGTCCCCAGATGACACATGATTATTTTTAAAGACAATTTCTTTATTAGCTGTCTTTAGAATTTGAAATGATTACCTTATGTGTAAACGGCATCTTCTCTAAAGAGTTTAGTCGTCCCCTTAATGTTTTATTTTTAATTACTTTAAATCCACATAATCCTCAACACATTTTAGTGATGTAAAGGAAAGACAGTCTTATCCCTACTGTGCTAATGAGTAAACTGAGGCACTAGGCAATTAAGTTACTTATTTCTGATTACTCTATCACCTGCATTTCCACGGTCATAAAGTGTCTGGTAAAAAGTAAGCACCTTCCCCAGTTATCCCTCTGATGCCAATATATTTGAGAAACATACAGATGTTCATTTAAATAATAAAATCATCCATATTTTATAAAACCCTTTAATTTTTAATCCAGTGATTCCATGAAATGTGTTAATATTTCACTCACCCATTGAACAAGCATTTGCTACATACCTTCTATTACCTGCACATTGTGCTAGGTACAGAGGATACAAATGTGAATCAAATGTGTTCTCTTCTGGGAGTCAACTCACTGATTTTTTTTTAATGTAATATGTTATACAATGTAAAACATGATCACACTTGTGAATATCTGTTTGCTACAGATTAACCTTTAATCTGAGAACATGATAGCTGTTCAATCAATACTTGGTGACTGATAATATTTTGTTATGTAGATATAATTTAAGTAGCAGAACCATAAATAAGACAGAGCTTTGCTTACAGGTTTTATGTAGAGAAAAGCACTGTTCTGTTATTGTAGTACAGATAACCAAATTTCATATTTCTTAAACATCTTAAAAACTCTCATACCAATACTTTCCATTCCTTCTGCTATGGCATTGGTTCAGAAATTTAGAGCCTCCTACCTGGATTATCACAAAATCTCCTAAATCTCTCCTATTGCATAGATCAAAATCATCTTCCATTTTTAAAGGTTTATCTTCTTATGCCATCTTTGTGAATACCCAATCTTCAGTGATTTCTTTTGCCTACTAATAAAATTCAAACTTCTTATAATCCCATAGAAGTTCCTCCATGAATTAATCATTGCCTACATCCCATTAATACCCCACAACTCAGCCAAGCTGTTACCGTTTCCATAACAATCATTCTGTTTCATGGCTTCATACCCTTCCCACTTGCTCCCTGTCCTTAGAATGACCTCCTCTTGAACCTGAATGGCAAGCATTTATTCATATCAAGATGACACTAAATAAAGCTTTTCCGAATCCCACTTCCCCGTTCAAGCAGAACTTTATTTCCTACTTAATGCTCCTTATAACAGTTAATATCAACTTAACTTGTAATGCCCAGACTCTAACATACTTTTAGAAACATATATGCATATAGGAGTATCTATTCCTGGTTGAATACAATCTGCCGAGGTTTGCAGTCTTAACTTTTTATTCCAAATAGGTAATTTGGCACTAAATGAAAATACATTGAGTGACTATTTGAAAGACAGTGTAGAAGTCTTGTAGGAAACAAAAACATGTGCAAAATAGGATGGCTGCCTTTTCCCCAACTCTCCAGATGTCGGTTCACCCAATAGCCTCTCTGCAGTATTAGCAACACTCAGCTTCCAGAATAATGATGGGTTACCACAGAACTTGTACTTTATGTTTAAGATCCAGCTTCTACTGATAACAACAAAAAATTTGAGCAAATTACTGATATATAAACCCAGTTTTCTTCTCTGTAAAATTGAGATAATAACAACACACATCTCAGAAGGTGCTATAAGGATTAAACGAGAATACAAACACAGGGCCTATAAGAAAGTGTGGCATACAGTAATACGCAGGAAAGAGAGATATTGACAGTTAGTAGTCTCTCAGGTGCAACTGATTACCCAATGTAAGCCAACGGAAGCCAAAAGAATAGTGATTCACTGGCTCCCTTAACTAGGAAATGTAGGGCATCTAATAGGCTGCCATAATTTCTTAATTCTCTTTCACTTTCAGACTCGATCTACCAATCTACCTACTCCCCTTTCATCCTTCCCTTATATATAAAATCTATTTTTCATAATATTCCTATGTACATTTTTTCCAATTGTCTTCCACTGTGTATCACCTTCCTCAGTCCAGGAGCTCCCAATTTACACATCATTCAATCTTAGCAAACCACTAACCAAAACAAGAGGCAAGAAACATTTCCTTCTTTCATCTCACTCAGTATATACAGTCTTTGGGAAGGCCTCTGACTGGTCAGCTCCGAAGAAATTTTTGCAGTTGGGAGAAGAAGTAGCTACAACTTGTTCAACCTAGGTCACATGTTTACTCCTGAGTTCTGGAGGGTGATGTCTGTTACCAGAACAGGAAAGGGGGTATATTGGACAGACATAAACAGTAGTTATTATTTTATTCTTCTTAATAATATCTCCATTTCCCACTTGGTCTTAGTTAAATTAAGCTTGTTTCAATGATTCATTTTAATTGACTACTCCATAAAGAACTGGTGTACAGAATTAACCATTAGCATGAGATTGCACTTAATACTACTACCACAACAACCCTGATCAACAACACAATTTCTTCTCACTCTACCTGACCACCTATGTTAGTCAATGAGATTTAGTTTGTCATTCTGATTGTTCTGTAATGTCTTCACTCATAGTTCCTGTTTCAGTGGTATCTAAAAGTTTTTTTTTTTTTTAGATGCAGACCCAAAATACCAAGATTTGAGTATAGCTGAGTCTTTGCTAGGATGATCTTAGAAAGCTTAGAATAAAATAGGAAAGCAAGACAATGAATGCAAGCAAGCCAACATGATAGGCATCAAAGAACAGGTTATATCTGCAGACATCAGGGACTCAAGTCCACTAGACACATATGGGAAATGGTCTACCACTCTTCCCAGAGTTGTTGTTTCCAAAGAATAGAAAATCAGGAAATATTTATCCTCCAGCATTCATTTGGCAGTGGTTGAGGGCAGCTCTAGGGTATGTCTATCCCCAAGCATTTCCTCACATCCACCTTCCATGAGCGGTGAAAGAAAGACCTCCAAGCCAAAGTCACAGAAGCTTGCAGGAGGACAGCAACATAAGGAAATTGAGTATCTAGCCAACATGGGCTGAACCACACAAAATCATCTATAAGTGGTATCCACATGTTTTGCTCTGTCCAAGCACTCTTTCATCATGAACATCAGTCCCTGTTTCCAGTCATGTTCAAACTTCCTTAGTAGTCATTGTCCATTGCATGGCTTTTCTTTCAGAGGTCAGTACCTTAGTCTAAACTACAAAAAGCTATTAAATCTTGGATTTGTTTAGTTTTGGCCATGCAGCTGAATTTATGCTATGTGCTCCTACAATAATGAAGGCATCAGGACCAGAAAATCAAACACTGCCTGTTCTCACTTACAAATGGAAGCTAAATGATGAGAACACACGGACACATAGAAGGTAGCAAAATACACTGAGGCCTATCAGATGTTGGAGGGGAAAAGGAAAAATAACAAATGGGTACTAGGCTTAATACCTGGGTGAGGAAATAATCTGTACAAGAACCACCCATTACACAAGTTTACCTACAAAACAACCTGCAGGTGTACCCCGGAACTTAAATAAAACTTAAAATAAAAACCTGAGATATTTTTGGAATATATATTTATTAGTTATTTTTTAAACTAATAAACCTATTCATGTTAAAACTGAAAAAATAAATATAATGAGGGCATCTAGCTATTCCTGTTGGCTTCACTGTGCCATTTATACGCCCTTCAACTGTCTATTTTATCTGATACTGTGTCTCCCAGAAATGCATTTCTTCTGTTAGGGAAGTCACTGGCTGCAAGAGAATATGAGTAAACAAATTATTTTATGTTCCTACTTAAATATCTTTTCTATAAAGAAATCTTTCATAACAACTTGAGTCATGTTGAGGTAGCACTCCTAAGTTATGGAAATACTTGCATATTTCTATTCAAAGTATTCATTGCCCTGAATTTTTTTTTTTTAATTTTTAATAACAACTCTACTCAGATACAATCTGCAAGCCATAAACTTCACAATTTTGTGTACAATTCAGGAGTCTTTGGTTAGTATATTCGCAGAATTCTGCATCCATTGCCACAATCTAATTCCAGAATGTTTTCATCATCTCAAAAGAAACTCCATACTCAATAACAATCTCTTTGCATTCCCTTGCCACCCGTTAGACACTCCTTGCACCTCTTATCTACTGTCTTTTCCTATGAATTTGCCTATTCCAAACATTTCATATAAATGAGGTCATATAAGAAATGCCGGTTGGGCACGGTGGCTCAAGCCTGCAATCCCAGCACTTTGGGAGGCCGAGACCGGCGGATCACGAGGTCAGGAGATCGAGACCATCCTGGCTAACCCGGTGAAACCCCGTCTCTACTAAAAAATACAAAAAAAAAAAAAAAAAAATTAGCCAGGCGCGGTGGCAGGCGCCTGTATTCCCAGCTACTCAGGAGGCTGAAGCAGGAGAATGGCGTGAACCCGGGAGGCAGAGCTTGCAGTGAGCCGAGATCCGGCCACTGCACTCCAGCCTGGGCGACACAGCGAGACTCTGTCTCAAAAAAAAAAAAGAAAAGAAATGCCATTTATGTCTGGTTTCTTTTACTTAACATGTTTTCAAGGTTCATCCATATTGTGGCATATATTATTACTTTATTTATTTTTATTACTGAATAATATTCAGTTGTATAAATGGCCCGTATTTTATTTATCTATTCATAGGTGGATGAACATTTTGTTGTTTCTACATTTGAAGTATTATGAATAATACTGTCATGAACAGTCATATACAAATTTTTGTGTAAAACTATATTTTCAAATTTCTTGGAGATATATATATGTGTGTGTGTGTATATATATATATATATACACACACACACACACACACAAATTGGTGGCTCATAAGTTCATAAGTACTTTTATGATTAACATTTTGAAAAATCACTAACTGTTTGCCAAAATGGCCGAAACGTTTTATATTTCTACCAACAATGTATGAGGGTATCAATTTCTAACATCCTTGTCAACATTGCTATTGTTCATCATTTTCATTACAGTCATCCTAGTGTGTGAATTGCATTTCCTTAATGAACAATATTGTTGGACATCTTTCCATATGCTTATTAACAATCTGTGTATCTTCTTTGAAGATATTCAAATTCTTTGGCCATTTTTTAATTGGATAATGTATCTTTTTCTTGTTGAGTTTTAAAGTTCTTTGTTTTCTACATGTGAGTCCCTCATCAGATACATGATTTTCAAATATTTCTTCCCATTTTTGAAGTTGTCCTTTCAGTGGCTTGATGTTGTCCTTTGAAGCACAAATGGTTCAATTCCAATGAAGTCCAATTTATCTATATATATTGGGCTTCTATTGTTGCTGTAAAAAATTACCACAAACCTAATGGCTGAAACTAATACAGAATTATTATATTACAGTTCTAGGCAAACTGGATCTCACTCGATTTGGGCAGGACTACGTGACTTCTGGAGGCTCTAGGAAAGTACCTGTTTCCTTGTCCATTCAGCTCTAGAGGCTGCATGTACTGGCTTTTGGCTCTGCATCATTCCACCCTCTGGTTCCACCTTTACATTTCCTCCTCTGATTACAACTCTCCTGCCTTGTTTTCTCTCTTGTAAGGACTCTTGAGATTATATTGGGCTCATCTAGATAATCAAGAATTATCTCCCCATGTAGAGATCCTTAACTTAATTACATCCACAAAGTCCCTTTTACCATGCAAGATAATTCCAGGATTTGAAGATTCAAATGTGGACATCTTTGTGGGGCAGTTATTTTAACAATCACACTCTACTTTTTTTCTTTTGTCACTTATGCTTTTAATGTCATTTCTAAGAAATCATTGCCTAACCCAAAATCATGAAGGTTTAGGCCTACATTTTCTTCTAAAAGTTGTATAGTTTTAGTTCTTACATTTAGATCTATAATTCACTTGGCATTAATTTCTGTATATGGTGTAAAGGACAAGTCCAATGTCATTCTTTTGCATGTGCGTATCCATTTGTCCCAGTACTATTATTAGTTCAGAGGACTCCTTTTCTCATAGAATTATCTTAGCACCCTTATGAAAAATCAACTTAACAAAAATATATGAGTTTATTGCCAGACTCTAATCCATTATGCTATGCTATATATCATATCACATTGTCTTGATTACTGTAGCTTTGTAGTAAGTTTTTATATCAGGTCATGTGAATTCTCCAAATTTGATAGTCTTTTTCAAGACTGTTTTAGCTATTCTGGGTCCTTCAAATTTTCATTTGAGTTTTTGAATTAGCTTGTTAATTTCTGCAAAAAAAGCAGAGGGGGTTTTGATGTAGACTGTATTGCAGCTGTAGATTAATTTGAGAATTATTGTCATCTTAGTAAGAGTAAGTCTTCCAATCCATGAATATGAGATATTTTTCTATTTACTTAGGTATTCTTTAATTTCTTTCAATAATGTTTTGTAGTTTTCAGTGTACAAATCTTGCACTTTTGTGAGATTTACTCTTAAGTTTATTTTTTTTTCATGGTATTATAAATGCAATTGCTTTCTCAATAACGTTTTTGGACTGGCCATTTGCCCGTGTATAAAAACATGAGTGACTTTTGTGTATTGATCTTGTACCCTACAAACTTAATGAACTAGTTTATTAGTTCTAATTTTTTGTGTGTGTATGTGTGTCTGTGTGTATTCCTTATAGTTTTCTATAAAGAAAAACATCTTGTCTGTCTACAGAGATAGCACTACTTCTTCCTTTCCAGTCTATATACCATTTCCTTCTTTCTTTTCTTTGCTTAACTGCTCTAGCCAGATCCTACAGTCTAATGTTAACTAGAAGTGGTGGGAGCAGACATCACTTTTTATATTAATTGTAAAAAGCAAAACATAAAAAATGCCAAAAGAAAGATGCAAATAGACATTTTAGGAGATGTAGTTATCACTCATTAGTAGAAATAAAAGACCATGGCCTAGATCTTTAAGGATGAGTTGGAGTTTGACAAAGTAAGATGCATTTTGGGCAGAAGGAAAGGTATAAAAAAATACATTTAGAAAGAAAAGATAGGGCATGACTATGAATATTGGGTACAATTTTTACAGATTAGAAAAATTGGAGGTCTGTCTTCATTTTATTAATTTTTAAAATGCCAAGAATATAATATAGATTGGTTAAATCAAGATATTTGATAGCACTACAGGATAACTACAGTCAACAATAATTTATCGTACATTTAAAAATAACTAAAAGGCTACAATTGGATTGTCTGTAACAAAAACAAAGGATAAATGCTTGAAATGATGGCTGATGTGATTACTATACATTGTATGCCTGTATTGAAATATCTCATCTACCCCATAAATATATACACCTACTATGTAACCACAAAAATTTTTCTGAATAGAATAAAATAAAGAAAATTTCATAAGCAGTGTTTCAGTACAATTATATTAGCATTGCATTAAACAATATTTTCCAGTATGTTCACTGACCAATCACAGTCAGGAGAAGGATAATTTTCCATTGACTTCACAAAGTAATATTTTCGAAATCTGATGACCAATCAACAAATAATGATGAACTGTTAGAAAAAAAATGTCAATTCAACCCAATTACAGCCTAACCCTGGAACAGGACAGCACATTTCACCTTTAAATTGGCAATGAATAGAACTTTGACAGGTCCAAAGAAATGACTCTATGGAATCTTATAAAATTTTAGTACCAGCTTTATAAAGGAGAATCTCTCTCTCTCTGCTTATCCTTATGGCAAAAGAAAACCGCTAATGTCTGATGTGAAAGTTCCCAGGTTTAAATTCTGAGATTGTACATCTGCCATTCATGCTTTCACACTTATTTGTTAAAGTTTGGAAGAAATTCAAACAAGCTGAAAAGCTCAGTGCAATGCAAAGGCAGCAGTTTAGTTAAGATGACATGACATTTATAGCTGAATTCTACCAGCGGTACAAAGAAGAGCTGGTACCATTTCTTCTGAAACCATTCCAAACAATTTAGATGGAGTGACTTCTTCCTAAGTCATTTTATGAAAACAGCAACATACTGATACCCAAACCTGGCAGAGATACAACAAAAAAAGAAAACTTCAAGCCAATATCCCTGATAAGCATTGATATGAAAATCCCCGATAAAGTACTGGCAAACTGAATCCAGAAGCACATCAAAAAGCTTCTACCACGATCAAGTCGGCTTCCTCTCCAGGATGCAAGGCTGGTTCAAAATATGTGAATAGATAAACATAATTCATCATATAAACAAAACTAAAAACAATATCTCAATAGACTCAGAAAAAGCCTTCGATAAAATTCAACATCCCTTCATGTTAAAAATTCTCAACAAACTAGGCATTGATGTAATATATGTCAAAATAATAAGAGCCATATATGACAAACCCTCAGCCAATATCATATTGAATGGGAAAAAGCTGGAAGCATTCCTTTTGAAAACCGGCACAGACAAAGATGCCCTCTCTCACTCTTATTCAACATAGTATTGGAAATTCTGGCCAGGGAAATCAGGCAAGAGAAAGAAATAAAGTGTATTCAAATAGAAAGAGAGAAAGTTGAGGTGCTTCTGTTTGTAGATAACATGATCCTATATCTAGAAAACCCCATAATCCTAGTCCAAAAGCTTCTTAACCTCATAAGCAACTTCAACAAACTCTCAGGATAAAAAATCCATGTGCAAAAATCACAAGTGTTCCTATAAACAAACAACAGACAAGCAGAGAGCCAAATCATGAATCAACTCCCATTCATTATTGCTACCAAGAGAATAAAATACCTAGGAATACAGTAAAAAAGGGAAGTGAAGAACCTCTTCAAGGAGGACTACAAACCACTGCTCAAGGAAATCAAAGAGCACACAAACAAATGGAAAAACATTCCATGCTCATGGATAGGAAGAATCAATACCATGAAAATGGCCATATTTCCCAAAGCAATTTATACATTCAATGCTATTCCCATTAAACTACCATTGCCATTCTTCACAGAATTAGAAGAAAAAAAACTTTAGAATTCATATAGAACCAAAAAAGAGCCTGTATAGCCAAGACAATCCTAAGCAAAAAGAACAAAGCTGGAGGCATCCTGTTGCCTGACTGCAAGCTATATTTCAAGGCTACAGTAACCAAAAAAACATGGTATTGGTATGAAAACAGACACATTAATGGAATGGAATAGAGATCTCAGAAATAAGACTATACATCTACAACAATCTGATCTTCAACAAACCTGACAAAAACAAGCAATGGGGAAAGGATTCCCTATTTAATAAATGGTGCTGGGAAAACTGGCTAGCCATATGTAGAAAATTGAAACTGAACCCCTCCCTTACACCTTACACAAAAATTAACTCAAGATGGATTAAAAACTTAAATGTAAAATCAAAAACTATAAAAACCATAGAAAAATAATCTAGGCAATACCATTTGGGACATAGGCATGGACAAAGATTTCATGATGAAAAGGTCAAAAGTAATTGCAACAAAAGCAAAAACTGGCAAATGATATCTAATTAAACTAAAGAACTTCCGCACAGCAAAAGAAACTGTCACTGGAATGAACAGATAATCTATAGAATGGGAGAACATTCTTGCAATCTATCCGTCTGACAAAGGGCTCATATCCTGAAAGTACAAGGAACTCAAACAAATTTACAAGAAAAAAAAAACATTAAAAGTGGGCAAAGGACATGAACAGACATTTCTCAAAAGAAGACATTTACACAGCCAACAAACATATAAATAAAAGCTCAACGTTACTATCATCAGAGAAATGCAAATCAGAATCTCAATGAGACACCATTTCACAACAGTTTGAATGGCAGTTACTAAAAAGTCAAGAAACAACAGATACTGGCGAGGCTATGGAAAAACAGGAATGCTTTTACACGGTTGGTGGGAATATAAATTAGTTCAAACTTTGTAGAAAACAGTGTGGCAATTCCTCAAAGACCTAGAACCAGAAATACCATTTGACCCATCAATCCCATTACTGGGTATATACCCAAAGGAATATATCATTCTACTACAAAGATACACACATGCGTTTGTTCACTGCCACACTATTCACATTAAGAAAGACATGGAATGAACCTAAATGTCCATCAATGACAGACTGGAAAAATAAAATGTGGTACATAGATACCATGGAATACTATGCAGCCATAAAAGGAACGAGGTCATGTCCTTTGCAGGGACGTGGATGGAGCTGGAAGCCATTATTCTCAGTCAACTAACACAGGAAAAGAAAATCAAACACCGCATATTCTCACTTGTAAGTGCGAACTGAACAATGAGAACATATGACACAGGGAGGGGAACAACACACACTAGGGCTTGTTGGGGCATGGGGGAGGGAGAGCATCAGGATAAATAGCTAATGGATGCAGGCCTTAATACCTAAGTGATGGGATGATCTGTGCAGCAAACCACCATGGCACACATTTATCTATGTAACAAACCTGCACGTCCTGCACATGTATCCCGTAATTCAAAATAAAATAAAATAAAATACTTGTAAAAACAAGACTTTGCCTATTTGTAAGCTTAGTTGCTGCAAATATTTCTTGCAGAGAGATTTTTGTCAGTGACTTTCACATTTTAAATATTTAAAATATAACTGAATGACCAGCAAAACTGTAGAAGTGCTAGGACTTTTCAGGATAAAACTTACAAATTTTTCAAAATAAATCAATCAGTGCACTTTTCTCCCTCAGAAAAGAATTTAGATTCAGCATGGAGTGAAGCAATAGTCCTCGTATAAAATATAATTAATTCCTAAATTAAGGTTTGCTCCCTTCAAAGAATTTATGATTTTGTGTAGGACAAACATTAGAGTAGGTGGTCATACTATTAAAGACCCAGTTAGAACATGGTGAGGAGATGGAGATGAGTATTTTCCTCTATTTTAACATATTTTCTCCTATACATTTATCATAGCTACTGCTGGTGATAACTAATCCTATTCTGATTTTCATCATGAAGTGTTAGCATAATGTCTTGAGAGCATGTGCATAAATTCAACAGTCCCATGAAAGCAAAGCTTCATGTACAGATTTCTCTGAAGGATCCACAGAGTTGTTTTCATTGGAAAGATATAATAAATGAATAGACACATTAAGTTTCAGTATGAGCAAAAGAGAACTCTTTCATTTTATGAAACACTCTAGGTCTAGTGCTCCTCAAAACTTAGAAGAGGAAATACCACCCCCTAGGTGTTGCTGGTATTCTCAGAAGTCAGACATAATCATGCTAGTTACTTAAAGACTCTTTAACCATGATTCTTAACCACATAGGTACTGTAGATCCAGAGCCATTCCCACTAGGCCTAGTTCCCACTGTGAGCTTCCATGCACCCTTTCGTTTTTAAACCAATATGCACTGAGTGCCGACTGTGTAACCAGAACTGTGCTAGATGCTGGTGATCAAATGGAGCCAAAAAGCATCTTTGTTCTCAAGTTGCTTGCAGCACAAAGGGTAAGAAAGATTGTATGCTGTAGGTCACAAATTTTCTATCATCTCCATAATTTCCTCCATCTCCCTCAAACCTTCTGGCCTTTATTAGTACTTATTCTCCTCACCGGAGAATACTTCCCCACTCCTCGTAATTAAAACCTTCCCCACTTTCAAGGTATAACTAAACATTTTTTTTTTTTTCACAAATCCCAGACTGATATACACCTGCTTATCTAGAATAAAGCCTGTAACAAGTTCCTCTCTCATCTCTGAAAGTGACTAACAAAAAGTTTGCATGCTATAAAGTCCTCATTTGGACATGGCAAGTGACTAATAATTGGGGAGAGATTTTCAAGCCATTGCGGATCTATAGCATTAGAGAGAAAAAAAGAAAAACTAATATACTTTAAGAAACTAGTAATCCCAGCACTTTGGGAGGCCAAGGCAGGTGAATCACCTGAGGTCAGGAGTTTGAGAACAGCCTGGCCAACTTGGTGAAACCCCTTCTCTACTAAAAATATAAAAATAGCTGGGCGTGGTGGTGGGCGCCTGTAATCCCAGCTACTCGGGAGGCTGAGGCAGGAGAATCGCTTGAACCTGGGAAGTGGAGGGTGCAGTGAGCCAAGATCACGCCATGGCACTCCAGCCTAGGCGACGAGTGGAACCCCTTAAAAAAAAAAAAAAAGGCAATCCATAAAAACTCATCATACTATGTTTTTAGTTGAATCCAAGTGAAGGATTCACTCAAGAACACGACAGCATAATGAAGTGAGAGGCATGAATTATATTCTTTGATGTAGCCACCCTCAGCCACGCATCTTAAATGTTTATTACCTGGAATGAGTCACTGGGACAGTGCTCACTCTAGGCAAAAGCATATAGGCATATAGTGACATAGAGTGATCTCTGCCCCATAACTCAGTGTTCTTATATGATTAGGTAGTTTTCAAAGCCCCAAGTAAAGAAACAGACATCTGCATAACGTATAATGCTTTTTCTATGGGAACAAATCTGACTTTAAAAAGATCCCCATAGGGAATGAAACAAGCCAAATATGAAAGGTTATATTCTATTTAATTACATTTTTATAAAATTATAGAACACATGAAACTAATCTATAATTCTGGAAAGTAGATAAGTTGCTTCCTGAGGCCAGGGTGGGGAACCTGGCAGAAAGGAAAGCTAGATAGTTTGGGGGCATAATGGAAGTATTCTATATTTTCATTGTGAGGGTAGTTACACAGGTGTACATGTTTATCAAAGCTTATGGGCCTACAAACTTAAAAATAAGTGCATTTTATTGCATGCTAATTATATCTAAATGAAATTTATTTAAAAGTTAAATAAAAAGGAAGGCAAAACACATACAGTTTTGTTCTAGTAATTCTAGAGGCAAGAAATAGGACTTTCATGAGAATTAACTAACTTTAAGCATTTGACTCACCCTAAGAACTGAAACCTGAAAACAGATAAGGATTTAGCTCTTCATCATCTTCAGACAGCATTTCTGACTCATTCTGGAAGTCCATTTTAGCGGCTTATTTCCATATTTATGTTTTTCTTTGATGTTTCATATATTCAGGGACCACAGTAATATTATTATGCAGATGACGTTTGCTTTTGACCATTATCCAGCTTCACTTTCAGCATCACCTTCCCCACTCTGTCTCCTCCCAGGAAGCCCATTTTGTCCTTGGCTGTCCCGAAGGGTTCCTTGTGACATAAATAAACAGCAAGTGCCTAGAAACTGCATTTTTCTGTTTTCCTCCTATCCTCACACCCCTACCAAAAATTACTACCAATATCATTAACAGCTAATACTACCTAAACATATAACATCTCCCAGGCATTCTGCTAAGTGGAGTAGTTTATTTAATTTTTAAAATATCCCTCTGAGGTTAGTATTTTGTTATTCCCTTTTTGCAGATGAAGAAACTAGTCCTGTGGAGGTTAGGAAGCTTTCGTAACGCCTAAAAATTAATAAGTCATGGAGTCTTGATTCAAGTCCAAATCAAGAGCCTGTATCCGTAACTAGTAAGTCCTGGTAGATAAGTCCATTCCGTAAGAGCCCTGGTCTGCCTTAATCAGCAGCTAAATAAAATAAAGGGTTCATACTAAGATGTTAGTGACTCACTGTGTTACTACACCAAGAGCATACATTCAAAATCCCATCAAAACCTTCTTACTATAGATATCTGACTGAGAGTTTCTGTGATACAGGGGTATGTTCAAGCAGTTATGAGACACTTTCATTACAAAACTATGGTCATGAAAATTTCCCCTGAAAGGTTAAATTTTCTGGGTAATCAGTTTAAAAAATCTAAGAGAATCATTAAAATAAATTCAAGATTATTTATCACAGATTTATCACGATTGTCTGTTTGGGTAATCAATAAATGATATCTATGAAGTAATCTACCCATCTTTTAAACAAAATGAATATTTTAATTAAAGAAATTATACTTTTCTTCAATAAAACCGAAGTCAATTGGGAAAAATATTATAGGTAACATTTTCCAGTATTCTTTTTTTCTTTCCAGCAAATTCACCAAAATTCTTTTTCAATAATGAACATAAGTTAACAATGTTGGTAAAATATTCCAACTATAATATGACTAGCCCTTGCTGTGTCATGGAATACATTAAGTCTTTTAACTTTGTATTTTTATATCTCAAAAATTGGAAAATGTAAAAATTTTATAGTATCTCCCTTTCTTTTATATTCATTGCTTATGAATATAAATATGACAAGTTTATAGTCATTTGAATCACAATAGACTTTTGCTAAACACCCTTCTCCTAATCATAATTATTATAACAACTTTAAAACACTTTCACACATCTTTGGTTGGGTTTAATAGCTGCTACAATGGTTTCCTTTAAAAAATATAGTCAATTAGAGTTTATTTTAGAGAGAGTTAAATATATGGAGGATTCCTTAAACACACACAAACACACAACACAGAGTCTGGACTTGTCACTACTAGATATAATTATCCAAGAAAAAATATTGATTGATGAAGACATTGAGCATGTGTATAAACCTTTACAAGTAAAGTATCTACAAGACATATTCATAAATGTGTATATATACATAAAATCAAGTATTGTCTCAAAAAAAAAAAAGTGTGTTTTAGTATACATGCTGGAAAAACAAGCTGCCATAACCATGCAAAAAGGCATTCAACATCATTATTCATGAAGGCAATGCAAACCAAAGCCACAAAGCTAGGACTTCACAAATTCACATCTATTATGAAGGTTATAATTTTAAAAAGAATAGAAAATAACAAATGTTGGTAAAGATATTGAAAAATTGCAATCCTTATGCATTGTTGGTGAAAACATATTACAGCTGCTGTGGAAAACTGTCTGGTGCTTCCTCAAAAGGTTAAACATAGAACTACTACATAGCCTGTCAATTCTACTCCTAGGTATATATTCAAAATAACTGAAAGCAGGAATTTGAACAAATATTTGTACACTGGTGTTTGTAGCTGTATTATTCACAGTAGTCAAATGGTGAAAACAGCTCAAATATCCATCCACAGATAAATGGATAAATAGAAAGTGATATGTGTATATACATATATATATATATATATACAATCAAGTATATATATATACAATCAAGTATTGCTCAGCCATAAAAAAGAATGAAATTTTGATGCATGCGGCAACATGGATAGATGCTGAAAACATGTTTTCACATGAGGTATCTGGAATAGGCAAATTCACAGAGACAGAAAGTAGAATAGAGATAACCAAAGGCTAGGAGGAAAAAGGGAAGGGGAAGTTATTGTTTAACGGGTACAGAGTTTATGTTAGAGATTATTTCTGAAAAGACTTGGGTACAGATAGCGGTGATGGTTGTGCAACACTGTGAGTGTGTTTAATGCCACTGAATCTGTATACTTACAAAGAATTAAAATGATAAACAATATGTTCTATGTATTTCAAGCTACAACTATCTCTACGCTCTTCCCCATCTAAATAAGGTTCAAAGACTTTCTCCACAGAAACAATAATTAGGAGAACCAACTGCTATGAGATACATTGTAAGGAAGTGTTATTTAAAAAATCTAGACACAACACCTAGTGAATATATACCTAGTTTAGTAGAAAGTATCTGAGTTCAAATCACGAATCTTGTGTGCTACACCAACCATATGTCATCCTCTATTTGTTTCCCATCAGTTTATTTCATCTCCTAAACTAGATAATAAGACCATTTGGGAAGACATTATGCCTGTCCTCCTCTAGGATGCCTCAAAATATCATTATGCACAAAGAAGATATTCTATAATTGAGTCAATGATTTTAACTTAAAACGAATCTGTCAAGCCATTCCATCTGAAACATAACTAGACAGAAAATCTGCTAGCAGGAAAGAATGAAGTCAGTTGGAAACTAAGACAAATGCTGTTGTGTCTTGTTTTTTGCATTGTATTCAAATAGCAGCGAATCAAATTAAGACAATTACTGATGTATACTTAGGCACAAAAGGAAAAGGCAATATATGGAACTCAGAACACTTACACACAGCTATTTACTGCATTCAATATTTTATTTCTTCCAAGAAGTAGTAGAAATTAGCATGTGCTTGGAATAAGGAGTCATGAGATTTTCATTTTAACTCCACCAATTAATTTGATCCCATACCAAACAATAGGCCTTAAATAAGTTACTGACTTTGTTTGCTTCCATTTCCCCATTTGGAAATCACAACATTTCCTCCACACATTTTGCAAGTTTCTGATCTAAAATTGTACTAATGTGGAGCTAGAATGGATTTTTAAAATTAAGCGTGTCCCCATCTCTTCCTTTCACAGATAAATAAGGACAAGAACATGTAAATTACATTCTCAACGCTGCTCTGCTGGTCAGTGGGTCAGTTCTAGAGCCAGGGCTCAGCATCAAGTCAACGGATGGATTATTCTGTGTCATCATCCCCTCAACTCATCGTGTTTTAAAATGAAGAAAAGGTTTTTTTGGAATGTATAAAATATATACAAATGAAAGTAAAGATTTAATATATTTATGTAGACAACCTACTGCATATTTCATATATCCTCAATAATGTCACTCCACAGAGGCAAAATAAGAGCTTATTTGGTTGTTGGTTTATACTATACAGAATACAGAACTGTAATTCAAATTTTCAAGGAAATGTGATATACGTGACTTATAGCCATTTGGACGACATGGCTACATTGAATTTTCTCTTCTATAATATTGTATTTGGGCTAGGCACGGTGGCTCATGCTTTTAATCCCAGCACTTTGGGAGGCAGAGGTAGGTGGATTGCTTGAGCTCAGAAGTTTGAGACGAGCCTGGCCAACAAGGTGAAACCCTGTCTGTACTAAAAATACAAAAGAGTAGCTGTGCGTGGTGGCATCCACCTGCAATCCCAGCTACTAGAGAGGCTGAGGCATGAGAAACACTTAAATCCGGGAGACAGAGTTTGCAGTGAGCCGCAATTATGTCACCACACTCCAGCTTGGATGACAGAGCAAGATATTGTCTCAAAATTTTTTTTTTTAGAATACCATATATGATTGTTCTAGGAAAATAGTTTAATACTTAACCTAATTCTTATTGAATTAATGTCTACACGGTTCCTTTTAAAGGTAGTAAGAATTGTGTCCAAACTTTTTCCAGGACTCTCCATAGTCTTCATTTATTGGAGTTCTAGGCTGTTGAGATAAAAGAAATGCATCTAAACCCACAGGTGAGGATGCTTATGTTTCACAACTCAACCTCAGTCATCCTTGTCCTGGTAAACTATGCGAGTTGTGTCTTTTCTCATCGGATCATTAAAAAAAAAAAAAAAAAAAAAAGGCAAGGAGGAGAGCACTTCAATTATCAGTCCATCCCTACTGACAAAAGGCAGCTTTCAATTATCTATCTGATCGCTCATAAGTCATTTCCAAGTAATGAAAAAGTAATGTTAGCCAGTAGGTTTCCCATGACTTAATGAGCAACTTTAACAAGAATTTTAAATTTAGTGATACCAAAATTATATGCCCTTAATATAAGCACTTTCTTACAACATACAGAGATATGTGGTACAAAATATCTACTGTTTATAAGACTGTATAGCTATCCAGAGTAAGAGTATGAGTATGTTTTCAGAAGGTTTTAGAGTACAGGATGACAAAATATTTTATATGAAGTCAAACAGAAATCCTAAGCATCTTAATTTAACAAATATCTTTGAGCACTGACTACGCTGTATATTGGCAACCTCCTTTTGCTCTGTCGAATAAATACTAGTCAATGTCATCAGCTAAATAGAGATGAGGAGTGAGATAGGAGGCATGAAGAAAGTAGTGAAGGTCTCTGATATTTACAGAGAATAATGAAGAGAGGCTGTTTGGAACAGCTGTGGTTATAGGGCAAGATCAAGGACTCCTTTGAGGTGACAGGCCATGAAGTCAATATTTTTGTGACTTTCTTCACCAGTCTCTACATCCTAGGTTTAGAAGCAAAATTTTCAAAAAAAATCTGTATTGATCAAAGGCAGTTATCTTTCTGGAAGATGACAAAGGATTAAAAAGAAATAGTTTAAGGTATGACCCTTAAACTATAAAGGATGCTTACATACAAAGCTATTTTCTATTACTAGTGTAAGATAAAACAGCTCTATTCATTTCCTTTTCCATTATTCAACAGTGAAATGAAATGGTTTTATTTAAAACATTTCTTATTTTAAATAAGAAAGACAACAGCATGTCAGAGTTACACACAAAGTTGAGACAAAACTGAAATTTTGTTCCTACAAAATGTGGGTAAAAGGTTTTTTCATTTCCATTTCAGTGGCATCTGAGACAAGGTCAAAGTGTCATGTTTTAGCAACATCAGTGAATAGTGTTTAGATCTGTTAGCCCAGTGCATATGAAAGCGAGTCTGTGTAGGTATGGGCCCATGCTAAAAGACATTCTTTAATAAAAGTTGAACTTGATTTAACTACAAGGAAATCTATTGAATCCATAAAAGGACAAAAATTATATTCTCTCCCCCAGCTTCGGAGTTTTGATTTAGGCTTACTTTCCTGGACTCGCTATGCACTGCTTTATGTATGGCTACTATAGGAAATTTACTCATTCAGAAAGGGAAAGAATGATACTTTTATGATGCAGAATAAATGATACATTCCATGCTACATTATTAACCTAACAAAGCTCCTCTCAGGACTGAAAACCTGTGACTATTTTGAATGCTAACAAACTATTTTTTTTTAAGTAAGTGACACATATTATGCTTCAATCTTGTACCAGCAATGTAATGTTTCTATGAAATGACCATGTTAAACAACCAACCAACAGACCCAATCACCAAAGTGCCCTATGAGTGCCAGTCATTCTAAAATCCAAAAACACAGGTAAGACCTACAGTCCCAGCACGGAGTGAGTGCACTAAAAGCACTAATTAATGCCTGCTTCGAGATCATGGTGAGCCAAGACAAATGAACAGCATTAACTTTGATCAGATGAATCACTCATTAAAACAGTAGAATAATTCAACTTCATTTTACAGGGTGTTTACAGAGTTCTGAAGCTCTTTATTTAAAAAAAAAAAATCATATTTTTTCTAAAAGCAGCAGGAAAAAAGAGACCACCTATGTTTCTTCTCTTTTTAGGTTGAAATGTGCATATTTTTAGTTTCCTACAATGTCTCTATCAAAAACTATTTACAGTAAGGAAGAGTTTGCACAGGAATTTCTTTTTGTCACCTTGGAGGATAAAAGTGACAGAAAATTGTTAGACTTTTTCCTTGAGGCCTCCAATGGCAGGAAAACTTACCACCAGTTTGTCTGTAGCATGCAAACCAGATAAAAGAGAGAGCCTGGTGAAAAGTAACCCAATATCTATGTTTCCCTTATTCAGGGCTCAAGGACTGTGAAATACGTTGTACTATATATAGAAATAGCTCCACAGTGCGGAAGGTTAGGATTAGTCCTGCATCATACTTCTGAGCTTTGTTCTGAGTGAATATATCACTGGAGTCCAAGTGAAGTACTTGGTAAGTCTGAACGGCTAAAGTTATCAATGAGAAGGAAACAAGATGGACCATCAGTCCTATACAGTACTTTCAGTTATTACCCACACAAAGCCATGGGAGTCTGCTTCTCCTTACAATTCATCTAGTCAATTTCGGGTTTTAAATTGATGAGTCTATATATAATCTACCCCAATAAGAATTGGAACCACAGCTCTCTAAGTAACAACATAGTCTGTCTGCCAAGATGCGGAGACATGCAATATTTTTACTTTTTCTACCTTCAAAGATTTAAAGAATCCTAATTTTTCCTGTCTCACTACTAATTGACTTTGCTTTTATAATCCTTTCTCAGTCATCAATAAAACTATCAGATTTCATTTGAATGCTTTATTACACGAATACATCAGTCTGCACTATTTCCACATAATGATGTATCAGTCCAAATCATCAGAGTACATCCTCAAATTGTGTGCCATAGACATAAAATCATCACTGTTAAAATACTAGCTTCTTCAAAGGGGGTCATATTTGATGTCACACTGCAAAGTGCTATGCCAGATCCTTCCACCGAACTAACAAGATACCTATATTCTGCACAATGCTCATTAGCAAATGCCCTTATTTTGTCCAACGATGGAGCTAAAATTAGAATGAAGATTTGTTTCCAGTTCCCCCACTCATTCTTCATAGTCTCTCTCTCTCTCTCTCTGTTTCTCTTGTTCTCTCTTTCACCCTCTTCCCTTCCTCGCTTCCTTCTACCCAGCACCCATTGTCTCTAATATGATTTGGATGTGTCCCCTCTAAATACCATGTTGAAATGTAATCTCCAATTTTGGAGGCAGGGCCGGGTGAGGGGTGATTGGATCATAGGGCCAGATCCAGTGGATGGCTTAGCACCATCCCCTTGGTTATTAGTGCTTTCTATTTGTGAGTTCACGCAAGACCCGGTTGTTTAAAAGTGTGTAGTACCTTCCCTGCTCTCTTTCTTGCTCCTGCTCTTGCCACGTGAAGTGACTGCTCCCTTTTCACCTTTCAACTTGGGTACAAGCTTCCTTGAGGTTTCCCCAGAAGCTGAGCAGGTGCCGGTGCCATGCTTGTACACAGCCTGCAGAACCATGAGTCAAATAAATGTCTTTTCTTTCTTTATAAACTCCCTGGTCACAGGTGTTACTTTATAGCAATATAAGAACAGCCAAACACAGCCTCCAAGCCCTTGGAAGACTTTTCTTAACTTACATATGGCTGATTGACAGTACCTAAACCAAAACAGAATAAAACTTGGAAAGAATATTTGTAACCTTCACGTAGGCATTTCAAATGTCACTTTCTCCTTTCCTTCCCACCTCCATCCCTTTCTCTCCCCTCTACCACTCTCATCCTATGTTTATTATTTTTCTTTAGTTTTTGTTTTTATTTTTTTAAGAGATGGGGATCTTGCTCTGTCACCTGGGCTGGAATTCAGTGGCACAATCATAGCTCACTGCAACCTTAAACTCTTGGACTCAAGCTATCCTCTCACCTCAGCCTACCAAGTAGCTGGAACTACAGGCGTGTTCCACCATTCACAACTTCCCCGCCGCCCCCGCTACCCACCCATAAAGACAAGGTCTTTCTTTGTTGCCATGGCTGGTCTTGAACTCCTGGCTTCAAGTGATCCTCTAATCTCAGTCTCCCAAAAATGCTGGGATTACAGGTGTGAGCCACCACACCCAACCTAGTCTTTAATCTTGATTTTACTCTCTCTCAAATGTAAAAGGACCACATAGTCTTTGCAGCCCCTTTTGTCAAGAATGGGAATTTATTTCCACACCCCTTTAGTCTGGGCTGGTTCTATGACTTTCAGTGGAAATGATCTTGCAATTTCCAAAAAGACCTCATTCTCAATCTTTTGGTACTTTGAGATTACCTGCTCTCAGAAAGCCCGCTCTGGCTTTCTGTTTGAGGCCGAAATGCCACATAGAGAAAAGCCCAGCCACCCCAGCTGACCTACCTGAACAGGACTCTTCATTACAGAGTACAAGCAAGACCAGCAGAAGAACCACCACACAATTCACAAATTCACGTTTTTTTTTTTTTTTTAAACCACTAAACTTGGCTGGAGGGTGTATGCTGTGAAGGCATACATACCTGATAGACTCCATTTTCAGTGTCTCAATTTCTTTCACTCTTCCTCTCCTTTTTTCCCCATAGTTTAAAATGCCCTATACTACCAATGCTACAGTCATTTGTCTAGTCATAAGAGTTTCCTTAGGTTTATTTATTTTGGTAAATCATTTTTTTTTTTAATGAGTAACACAGTGGTAAATCATTTTTTTTCAATGAGTAACACAGCACTTGACCATGACTCCATGAATTTATTTAAATTTTCAATGAGACAGATGAAGGCAATCATTCTTTTTCACTTATAGATAAGAAGAAAAATAGTTAAGTGGCAATATATGTGTGTTTGTATATGTGTGCATATGGATGCATGTGCACACACTTTTTATTATAGCCACAAGGACTTTATGTACTAAAATGTAGAAGTCCTAACGACAAGAGAGATATATGGACACATGGAAATGGATGACTCAGCTGGTAAACAGAAAATCAGAAACTGCGGTATCTTTCACATTTTTCTATAAACATTACAGATAGAATAATATCACTTGCCAGAATGGAGAAAATCACATCAAATCAGTCCAGCAAATACTCAAGGCAGGAAAACTAAGGCAATGCCCAATGTTCCCATAGTGCTATAGGTAAGCTTTATAATGGTTACAATGAAAAAAAAAAAAAAGATTAATCAGAATTCCTCAAAATCACTTTAATATAAGTTCTGAAGGACATTTGTGGAATACCTTTCTAAAAATTGAGGACTGATAATCCCTCACAAAAGGCAAATTTGATTTTACAGTAGGTTTTCAAAATCTCTATTGCCATTTGATCATGAAATATGGTATACACATATTTCATAATGTAATGCCCTCAGTAATCCAGTTCCCTCCCCATCTCTCCTTATCTCCTTTCCCACTCTTTAGTGTGGCCTTGGTTTATCTCAAATATGCTCAGTCCACACAAAGGGCCATCTCCTAGTCATCATCCAAGTCTCTTCCTTCACAGTGCTGAATCAAAGAGGCCATCTTCAAACACCATATCTAATAGTGCCTGTTGCCCAAGTTAGTGTTTTAAATATTAATCTGATATACTACTTTACATAGCACATATCATTAGCTGCAATTACCTTATATTTTAATTTGTTGACTTATTTATTATTAATTTCCCTCCAACTAAATTAATAGTTTATGAGATCAAGGACATTCCTTTCCATATTACATCCTTAGTATCTAGAACATGTGTGTTTGTTGGATGAATTGGACAAATGAACTAGATACAGAAAGTGCAGATACAGATACTATCAGCCAGGCTAAAGTATTTAATCCCATGTAATTTCTTCCTGCCACATAATTTGGAATCTCTTGCTTTTCTATCAACACCAGTACTCCAAAAAGAAAGCTAAATTTTGATATGGGCCTAATGAAACTTTTAAAATTGTATCTATGGTGGGGAACACAATTTAATTCAAAAGCTAAATATATATTCTATATGTTTAAATGTATTTTATTATATTAATCATATGTCAGAGCATGAGATACCTGCACTTCTCCATCAGTAGAGGTAATTGAGACCTGGCTGTGTACAGCAATCATAGAATCATGGCCTCCAGCTAAAAACTTACATCTGAGGCTAAATACTAAAAGTACTGTTTGCCTTGTATCAGCAGATCCACCACATCACTTTGAAAATGCACCACCCTTCCCTACAGTGCATACTATACTTATAAAGATATATGATATGATTTGTTTCCCACTGGGAAGAAATGGTTTGTAGGACAAAAAGAGCTGTTGTGAGTGAGTCAGAAAGCATGCATCTTGTGCAAAACTGAAAGGCCTCGCTCCATGAAACACAGAGAATTTTGTAAAATAATTCACCGGTTTTCCCTAACGCTTAAACTTCGGCATTTTATTAGCAGCTTAATGAGTAATACAAAAAATTTCCTGTGTAGGTAAAAGTTATAACATTAGGAAGCTTGAATAAAGAAAAACACATGCACTGCAGTAACTAATTTTTTCTAAATTTTAAATGATAGAGGAAAAATTTTCACCACCTTAATTTAAGAAATTGCATTATTGTTTGCTAAAGATTATTTGGTCAATGACTAGCAAGAGTCAAATTACTTTCAAAGTTAAGATTTGTTATAAGATGTAAATACCCAAGGAAACAAACCTATACTTCTCTATTATATTGCATACTTTAGCAGAATACAAATTGCCTGACATTCATCTCCAGATATGTGCTGCTTTTCGTGTAACTTCTTTACTCTCCTATGAAAGAGATCAGCGTGGGGAAAAGAAAAAAATAAAGTGCATATTTATAAAGATAGGTATTTCAATTTCATTTATAATTTAAGAGGACATTACAACTAGTGGTATATGAACCTTGTTCATCCACTTATTTTTCACCTTTCTTGAATTTTACTGCAGCTAAGAGGGAAAATATAAGGTTATTTTAGTTGCTGTATATCAACAGAACTATTCCTTAGGGAAAATAAAAATTTTAATACAATCTTCTGTGCCTTTAGTTTTAAAACATTTTAAACTAGGAAATGGTTCAAATTGTATGGTTAGACAGCAAAGATCAATGGCAGCAGGTTTGGTTCATAACATCTAAGTCAATGAGCTGAATTTTGAGGGCATAGAGGGCAGGGGGTTAGAGGGTCCTTGCAAGCAATAGGGTAGTGAGGTCAGCAGATCAATGGAAAGCAGGAAGTCCACTGCATCCAGAGTAAGTGGTTTTGACTGCAACATGTAGGCCAGAGGGGATATTGAATTTGTATTTTATAAAACTGGTTCATAAGCAAACTTAATTCAGTATGTTCAAATAAGTACTCAATAGCTATCTGAATACTTAAAACAGGTTAATAATACTCTTGTATATATTAGAAATGGTCTAATCCGGCCCCATAGGAAAATTGCTCATAATACGACAAAAGCAAGTATTGTGGTAATACTTTGAATTGCATCACAGCCATTTTTTTTTCTGATAAACTTACATTTATTGATTGTTTTTTCCTTATAATAAAAAAAAACAAAGCTCTAAAAGACTTGTCGTTATTTAAATTACTATGCTTTTCTTTTACATATCCATGACCACAATGTCACTGGTAATGGATTGAGAGACTTAATGTAAGCCCAATAAAATAACAGTTTAATCTCCATTGAGTAATATCTTTAACTCATGGTGGGAAAGGCATCACTGAATGGTGCATAGCATGTATCACTGTTCACAGACCCTGGCTTAGGAATAAGCACAAGTAGTTCCTAGTGAAATGGGGGTCTTTAATTACGACTTTTCCACTTTTATCTGGACAGAACTGTAAGAAGCAAATAATCCTAATTATATAACATGATCCTCAGACAGACATCAGTAAGGCAACTTATATGTCAACTTTTGTGTAGATCCCACTAAATCCATACATTCTTGCAAAAATATTTGAGAGCATATGATCTTCAAGAGAAAATGCTAAGTGCTGCAGACAGTGAACAGAACATACAAAAATATCTTTTCTCGTGGAGCTTAGATGAGTCGGGAATGGAGAGAGCATACAGGCTAATACATAATATATCAGATGATGATCAGTAAAACAAGCCAAGGGGTAACAGGAAATGTTACATTGGTGAGAGTAATGGAAATTGCCCTTTTAAGCAGAGTGGTCAGGAAAGACCTTGGCATGCAGACTTGAAGAGTAAGACATGAGGCTCGTAGGGAAGAACATTCAAACAAAGGAAATAACAAATACAAATAAAAAGGCTGTGAAATGGGTGAATGCATGTTCATATATGAAGAACACTGAGCAGAAAGTCCATGTGGCTAGAGTAGTAGGGGATAGGCATTGTAAGAAGGAAATTCAAAGAAGCAACAAGGGCCTGATCATGTGGAACTGCTATGCCACTGTAAAGATCTTTGGCTTTTCTCTGAATGAGACAGGAAGTCATTGGAAAGTGAAAGTCGTCAAAAGTAAGTTTTAAAAGAATCACTCTGGCTACTGTACTGAAGACACACTGGAGGGGCACAAGGAAAGAAGCAGGAGACTTGTCTGTGATTCAGTTGACAGGTGATGATATGACTTTTGATGAGGGTAGTAGTAGGGAAACTGGCTGGATTCTGGATATTTGCGGAAGCAGAACTATGCTGACAGGTTAGAATTTGGTCTGGAGAGAAAAACAGGAGTCAAACTTTTTGCCCTGAGCAACTAAAAGAATGAATGTACCACTTACTGAGGAAAAAAAAAAAAAGTCTAGAAGAGCAGGTCCAGTGAGGGAAAATCAGGCATTCAGTTCTTTTTTTTTTTTTAATTTTTTCATAGATTATTGGGGTACAGGTGGTATTTGGTAACATGAGTAAGTTCTTCAGTGGTGATTGGTGAGGTTTTGGTGTACCCATCACCCGAACAGTATATGCTGCACAATATTTGTTGTCTTCTATCCCTCACCTCCCTCCTACCCTTCTTCTCAAGTACCCAAAGTTCACTGTATCATTCTTATGCTTTTGTGTCCTCCTAGCTTAGCTACCACATATCTGTGAGAACATACGATGTTTGGTTTTCCATTCCTGAGTTACCTCACATAGAATAATAGTCTCCAATCTTATCCAGGTCACTGTAAATGCTGTTAATTCATTCCTTTCTATGGCTGAGTAGTATTCCATCATACATATATATGTTTTTTTTACTTGTTGATTGATGGGCATTTGGGTTGGTTCCATGATTTTGCAATTGCGAATTGTGCTGCTATAAAAATGTGTGTGCTAGTATCTTTTTTGTCTAATGACTTCTTTTCCTCTAGGTAGATACCCAGTAGTGGGATTGCTGGATCAAATGGTAGTTCTACTTTCAGCTCTTTAAGGAATCTTCACACTGTTTTCCATAGTGGCTGTAGTAGTTTACATTCCCACCAACAGTGTAGAAGTGTTCCCCGATCACTGCATCCACACCAACATCTAAGATCAGATGGATTCACAGCAGAATTCTACCAGATGTTCAAAGAAGAATTGGTACCAATCCATTGACACTATTTCACAAGATAGAAACAGAGGGAACCCTCCCTAATTCATTCTATGAAGCCAGCATCACCCTAATACTAAAACCAGGAAAGAATATAACCAAAAAAGAAAACTACAGACTGATATCCCTAATAAACATAGATGCTAAAATCCTTAACACAATACTAGCTAACAGAATCCACCATGATCAAGTGAGTTTCATACCAGGAAAGTCAATAAATGTGATGCACTACATAAACAGAATTAAAAACAAAAATCACACGGTCATCTCAATAGATGCAGAAAAAGCATTCAACAAAATCCAGCATCCTTTTATGATTAAAACTCTCAGCAAAATCAGCATAAAAGGGACATACCTCAGTGTAAAAAAATTATCTATGACAAACCCACTACCAAAATAATACTGAATGGGGAAAAGCTGAAAACATTCCCTCTGAGAACTGGAACAAGACAAGATGAGTAAGTTCTCTTCCACCACTCCTCTTCAACATAGTACTGGAAGTCCTAGCCAGAGTAATCAGACAAAGTAAGGGCGTCCAAATTGGTAAAGAGGAAGTCAAAGTGTCATAGTTTGCTGACAATGTGATTGTTTATCTTGAAAACCCTAATGACTCCTCCAGAAAGCTCCTAGAACTGATAAAAGAATGGAGCAAAGTTTCCAGATACATGACTAATGTACGAAAATCAGTAGCTCTCCTATACACCAGCAGTGACCAAGCGGAGAATCAATTCAAGAACTCAACCCCTTTTACAATAGCTAAAAACAAACAAACAACAACAACAACAAAAACTTAGGAATATAACTAACCAAGGAGGTGTAAGACCTCTACAAGGAAAACTGTAAAACACTGCTGAAAGAAATCACAGATGACACAAACAAATGGAAACACATCCCATGCTCATGGATGTGGACAATCAATATTGTGAAGGATAGGGAGAATCAATATTGTGAAAATAACCATACTGCCAAAACCAATCTACAAATTCAACGCAATCCCCATCAAGATACTACCATCACTCTTCACAGAATTAGAAAAAACAATTCTAAAATTCATATGGAACCAAAAAAGAGCCCGCAGAGCCAAAGCAAGACAAAGCAAAAAGGACAAATCTGGGGGCATCACACTACCTGATTTCAAACTATACTACAAGGCCACAGTCACCACAACGGCATCGTACTGGTATAAAAATAGGCACACAGTCCAAAGCAACAGAATAGACAACCCAGAAATAAATCCAAATACTTACAGTCAACTGATCTTTGACAAAGCAAACAAAAACATAAAGTGGAAAAAGGACATCCTATTCAAAAATGGGGCTGGGTTAACTGGCAAGTAACATGTAGGAGAATGAAATTGGATCCTCATCTCTCACCTTATACAAAAATCAACTCAAGATGGATTAAGGACTTAAACCTAAGACCTGAAACTATAAAAACTCTAGAAAATAACATTGGAAAAACCCTTCTAAACATTGGCTTAGGTAAAGATTTCATGACCAAGAACCCAAAAGCAAATGCAATAAAAACAAATATAAATAGCTGGGACTTAATTAAACTAAAGAGCTTTTGCATGGCAAAAGGAATGGTCAGCAGGGTAAACAGATAACCCACAGAGTGGGAGAAAATCTTCACAATATATATATTTGACAAGGGACTAATATCCAGAATCGACAACAAACTCAAACAGATCAGCAAAAAAACAAACAATCCTATCAAAAAGTTGGCTAAGGACATGAAGAGACAATTCTCAAAGGAAGATATACAAATGGCCAACAAACATGAAAAAATGCTCAACATCACGAATGATCAGGAAAATGTAAATCTAAACCACAGTGTGATATCACTTTACTCCTGCCAAAATGGCCATAATCAAAAAATCAAAAAACAGTAGGCATTCAGTTCTGATGTTACATTTGTGATGTTCCCAATCTTAGGTTCTTGGAAAGCCACGTGTCAAACAAAGCATAGTAGAGTCAATGAATATAACAGGATTATCTGGGATGTAGTGCCTATTGATCAAGCATTTTGTTGGCCAATAGCATAACACAGCACATCAAAAAGCAATTATGGGGAGCAACAGCAGAGTAACTCATCTATGTGAAGTACTTGCTCAGTAAACAGAGAAACACTAAAACCTATTACTTCCCAAGAGTGGAAAGTTGTGTTTAGCAAGGCAGAGATACCACAGAATCACCAGTATAAACAATTATTTGGGACTCAAACAAAATGTTTAGAGGGAAGAAACTCTGGCTATCTTATCTGGTAATACTTCTCAAGTTTCCAAATGAATGCTGAATCCAAGAGATATGATTTCCCTATTCTGTACCTAAATTCTACTTTATCACTGCATTCACCAAATTATATTTCATATTTCAAATGTGATAGATGATAGATAGATAGATAGATAGATAGATAGATAGATAGATAGATAGATAGACTGATTGATTTATCTTCCGTGTTTTATTAATTACTAGCATCTGGCATAAAGTGTGACACCCCACAGTCATAGGATAAAAGCTCATTCGATAGAATTCACCTAATTTAGGAGGTTACACACACTCATGGAAAAACTACAGATCTAAAATAATAAGTTGTTATGTTTCTAATACTACAAAATATTTTTTTCAAATACAAGCTTTAAGAACAATAACAAAAACTTGAGTTATATAACTTTCTTAAGCTGCTCAAAGTTCTGGATGCCAAAGGTTATAACCTCTGGCATCTCAATTTTAAATTTTATGAGTATTTTAAGGTGATTTGTCCTTAAACTTCTTAAACAGTATTTATAATGTAATTTTTAAAATTACTGGTTATGCAGAACTATTTGGGTATGCTTCTATACCTTCTCCAAGCAATATGCCACTGTTGGTACTCTTTAAAAGCTATCTGTACTTTTTTTCCCCACATGAGGTGTAAAATAGCATTTCTATAGGAAATGTGTTATATACAAGAAATTAAGTGTACTTTATACATATTCCACCAAGTAAAAATACATAGAATAAAATTCATATCTATTTTAAAATATGGTACTTATTGATTAGGCAAATGTGCTCCAGTCATCTAAACCTCACAATACTTAAAACCTGATCAAGTTTACTGGCAGGACCTAATATTTCCCCTTCCTCACCTCTCCAACAATTTAGCATCCTCTGGAGACCTACTGATACCACATTTTCTTTCCCTTATTGCGGGTATTGAAAACTGAAGTTAGGGAAGAATCTCAGAAAGCCGTTTACATTGAGTTTTAAGCACTTTCCATACTCCAGCTATTGTGGTCATTGTTAGAGTTTTCTCATTTCTTTTTCATACCCACTCTGAAATAACTACCATTACCTTATTTTCCTGTAGAGATAATTGAGGAGACCTTAGGGTATAAATAATTTGCCTATGGCCACCCAGCCAGCTACTGGCAAGGGTCAACTCCAGCTCTGTCTGACCCCAAAAGCCCTGTTTTTCATTAGACTGCAAACTGCTGAAAGCATATCCTATTCAAATGAATTCTGCATCTGAACACATTAGCAAAGTTGTAAACCAAAGAAATAAAACAAGCTGCAAGGTGGATTTCAGACATTCACCAGAAGATGGGAATGTATATTTTGGGGAGGAGGCTCTGAATCTACTCTTTGCAGGCAAATTTACTTCATTTATCACACACACACACGCATATGCACACGCGTGTGCACGCGCACGCACACACACACACACACACCAATCATACCAGAAATAAACAAATCCTGAACTTGCAGAAATATTATTTATTGTGAAAGAGAGATTCATTTCATATTGTGAGGGCTAAAAACACCCAAACAATCTAGGATATGAATTTAATATGTTATCTGCACATACATTTATATATAGCTATCCTGATTTCCTTTGTGAATGATACACATCTGTCCTATCAACATTCATCACACGTGATGACAATGTAATTTTCTTTGCTGGTAAAAGATCTTATGTGGTTAATTTTTCATATCACACTAAAAAGAAACCCCCATGCACTTATTAAACATTTTACCTATGTTTTTATATGAAATATTTTAAATTTCTTTCATCAGTTATGAACACATTTAAAACATCTTTGTAATATTTGGAGTTGTGTTAAATATGGCTACTATGCTCTATTGGAGGGGTTGACAACAGAATTTGTGCCATTCTAGGAGAAATTTACATAGATTATTTAGAAGTTATGATAAAGCTTTCCCGGATAAAAATCAATTTTCCCCATAAAAGTTGTTGTTTAAATTTGCCCAGAGATTGGTTATTTCTGTTTCCTTGGATTTTTGTTTGTTTGTTTCTTTTTTTTTTTTTTTTTTGACAGTGTCTCAAAAAAAAAAAAAAAAGTGGTGCAGTGGTGTGATCTCAGATCACTGCAACCTCTGCCTCCCGGGTTCAGGTGGTTCTCTTGCCTTAGCCTCCCGAGTAGTTGGGATTACAGGCTCCCGCCACCACGCCCGGATAATTTTTTTGTATTTTTAGTAGAAACTGGGTTTCACCGTGTTGCTCAGGCTAGTCTCAAACTCCTGACTTCAAGTGATCCACCCACCTTGGGCTCCCAAAGTGCTGGGATTACAGGCATGAACCATCGCAGTCAGCCACGTTTTCACCTTTTAAATCAATGATTTCTCTCAGATGCATTTAACTCAGTTAAATGCAGAAGCCTACCTCTCTTACACCCAATACTGGCCTTGTATTAATGTAATTTTCATACTCATTATGCTAACTCACAGAGAAATTATAGATTAATTTTAATACAACATCTTTTCATGCAGTCATATATATTAGAAGTGTTCAGGCCGGGCACGGTGGCTCAAGCCTGTAATCCCAGCACTTTGGGAGGCCGAGACGGGCGGATCACGAGGTCAGGAGATCGAGACCATCCTGGCTAACACGGTGAAACCCTGTCTCTACTAAAAACTACAAAAAACTAGCCGGGCGAGGTGGCGGCGCCTGTAGTCCCAGCTACCCAGGAGGCTGAGGCAGGAGAATGGCGTAAACCCGGGAGGCGGAGCTTGCAGTGAGCTGAGATCTGGCCACAGCACTCCAGCCTGGGTGACAGAGTGAGACTCCGTCTCAAAAAAAAAAAAAAAAAAAAGAAGTGTTCACCAATGAGTGATTCTTAAAAATGGCTATAGATTTCAAAAAAAAACCAAGTTTCCTGATTTAAAACCCTCCAGTGGGACAAGGATCTAAATTGCTATCTGATCAGATAAAACCTCTACTGAAGAAAAGGGAAAATGAGAAGTGTAGCAATTTATATGCATCTCAGATTTAAAACAATTCCACGTTGTAAGATGTTAAGGTACATGTTTCCAGGGACTAGTAATTATATAACTTCTCTATCTCTTACTTTTCTCTTCTATAATATGCTGCCAATAATAGTACCCACTTCAGATGGTGTTTGGATTTTTAGAATATTGGATTTAGCCCTATATCTGGTACATAGTAAATGTTTCATAAGTGTAACTTTATTGGTAGTATTTGGCAGTCACAAAGTAGATTCTATAATTCGTGGGATTATTAAGCATCTAATTGCTTTATTTTTTCTTGGAAAGAGTTCATTATTCAATTTTTAAAATCCTATAGCAATTTTGATTCATATTCCTGATGTGCTATCATTATTATTTGTCTTTATATTCTTTCTCATAGATGTATGGTCATAAAAAAGACAAACACATTTATTTTATTTGTCTTGCCCTCCTGAGCAACAAATGTTGAATTAATAAAAAAAAATTCAGAAAATTTAAAAATAACATTTGTTTTAGTGGTGCTTTTAATTTCTACCAAAATAATGATTTTAACCATTCTATAATAACATATATTTACTAAAAATTAATATAAAATTTGAAATTCATGAACATTTTAAGAATAATTCCAGTTATACAGACCAGTGGGTATGTTAAGCATTGAGGGACTGACCAAGGTAAATGTAAAGTGTATGATTCTAGCCCAAGCCCACATACAGAACAATATTTCACAGTATAGTAGCCTGGTGTAGTTAAAGTCTGAAATGTGGAATGTGCAAGTCTACACTAAGTAGAATAGTAACTGGGCCTTTCCAATATCCTAAGTTAGCTCTCAGTGGAGCTATTTACAGGGATTGCAGTTGAATTAGGTCAGTTAGACAGAGGATAGAAGGAAGAGGACAAACGCACATTGAAATGGTCCCCCAGATATTCTAATGGACAATCCTAAAGCCTCAATCTCACTTCTCACCAGCTTAGGTAAGAACTATTAGGTTTCAAAGGGGTCTAATAAATAACAAACCTCTTCCCCACCTGAATTCTGAACTAACAAAACCAGAACCTCACCTTGATTACTAATAAAGCGGAAATTGTAAAGTATGACTGAAATCTGTGAGCAAATGGGATTCCTGATACTGACCCCAGAACTGAGTGGACTGACCATGTCCATTCAGCACTGACACAGTGGAACAATCTGAGTCTGCACCCATCAATGGGGTCTGTGGTACAAGCATGAGTGGGGCTGGAAATACTAAAGGGGGAGGCCTTGTTCCTCCTTCCAATCTCTTCAAGCACAAAAGTTACTCCACTTCTCCTGGGAGGAATGTGTAGGAGCGAGAGAAAGTGAGGAAGAGTGATCAGGACCACAAAATCTCAGCACAAGACCAGTAAGCACTGAGAGTTTCAGTGCTATAACTAAAATATATTTGACTCTGAATTTTGAAGCAGATAGTAAAATATGAAGGGCCATTATGTCAAATTTGACACGAGAACCAAAGTAAATGTCTGCACATTGTCTGCTCCTCCTCTGATACACTGCTAAAATTTCCAGACTACTTTGTTCCTGGCAGTAAACTCTGAATTAGCCAGTCAGAAGAGATATATTAACAGTGTCTGCTTATGCATTTATGCTACTCAAACAATTTGTAAGATAATGGTTGTTTTATTATTGTTCTAGGTATTAGGTTAAAATGACAAAAAAAGAAGACCTAAATTTGATAATGCTGTTAACTTCTCCTTCCTCATTACTTACCTGCCAGTACAGTTTTGGAGCACGTACTTCTTTATCTCAGAAACCTTTTGCTTGAGGCCTGTCTTGAGTTTCCAAACGCTCTTCTATATGCTTCTCCTGTGAATTACTGGGTCTACTTTAAGCACAAAATAATGGGCCAAATGGTTCCTTAGGCTACTTTTAGAGGTTGTCACACACAGAAGGGACAACTGAAATCTCACTAATTTCTAAAGTTTGCACCTAAGAAAGCATAACATAAAAGTAGAATAGTTTTTTAGATAATGGACTATACATGCATTTTCCATATTTGTATGAGCTCATATATAAAATGTTCACAAGACACATTTGTCCAAAAACATTAGAAATATGACATGAATCAGTTAAAACTGAGCTACATACTAGGTAGTCACTAATCACATGTGACTATTTAAATTAAAATTAATTAAAATTAAACAAAAGTAAAAATTTACTTCTTCATTCTTACTAGTCTCACATCAAGTGCTCAAAAACCAAATGTGGTTAGAAACTGTCCTATTGGACAGCACAAATACAAAACATCTCCATCATTCAAGTATGTTCTACTGGATAGCAATGATTTTATACTGGATTTTCTACTGGATAGCAACAGCACCACTGTTGGAATGATCTTGTTATTAAATAAAGAACTTTAAGGGATTCAACTCATATGCCTACAAAAGATCTAACAGTCTCATATATAGGGAAGACTAGAATATTCTGGTAAACTAGGTGAATAATAAAGCATTTCTAAGATTATTTAAATTTTATTAGTCTTTTTTTTTTTTTTTTTTGAGGCGGAGTCTTGCTCTGTCGCCTAGGCTGGAGTGCAGTGGCCCGATTTCGGCTCACTGCAACCTCCACCTCCCGGGTTCAAGCAATTCTCTGCCTCAGCCTCCCGAGTAGCTGGGACAACAGGCACCCATCACCACACCTGGCTAAGTTTTGTATTTTTAGTAGAGACGGGGTTCACCATCTTGGACAGGCTGCTCTTGAACTCCTGACCCCAAGTGATCTACCCGCCTCGGCCTCCCAAAGTGCTGGGATTATAGGTGTGAGTCACCACACCAGGCCTATTAGTCCTTTTTAAATGAGGAACTGGTGAGCTTGCATGCTGCTATCAAGTCAGTACAGTTTTAAAAAACAATTTCTGCACTAAACCTACTAGTTTGCTACGGTTCTTAGGTCTCATACAGAGTTTCTTTATTAACTGTCTCCTAACACAATGTCTTTATGGATGTCTTACAAAACCATAACTGAGTTGCTTGGTAAACTAATTTATATTTATTGTTTTTCCTTAGGTTGCATGCATATTATTTATATATTTGCATATAGCATATTATATGCAAACTAAATACTATACATAGACCAAGATGGAGATAGAGACAGCTTGAGGAACAATGTAATTGGGGGATGGTGGGTAAATTCATGTTCATTGTACACAAATAAGTGGATTAATAACAGATTTATATTAAAAAAAATGCCAGTACTTAGAAAAAACCCAAAGGGCTTTTTAATATATAACTTTTTAATTAAAAAGTTTTCAATATAAGCTGAATCTGAGAGTCTGAATTCAGCTAAGAATTCACTAGTTTTGCATCTCTTAGCTACATCCTATCAGTGTTCAATAGGGGTGAAAATGGCAAAACTCAGAGCAATTTTGAGAAACATAATTATTATCATTATGGCCAAAAGGGAGACAAGGATAAACATACGCATAAATACAAATAACCGTACTAGCTTGAGATGCTGCTTCTAATCAAGCAAAATTCTCCACTTGTAAATTGTATCACAGTCAGTCTTAAATATCATTCGGATGCCTAAAAGTAGTGAGGAGCTACTCTGGTGCACTTTTTGCAAATGCAAAATTCAGAATGAAAGGTAAGTGAATTCTATGAAAGTTAGTAGGCATTGTACCTCCATTTCTGTTGATCTGTTCCTTTTGCCAAGTGTCCATCTGCATGCTCCTCATTATGAAAAGCCCACCTGTCCATCAAGTCTGTGTGGATGTCTACCTGGATGTTTCAATCATCCCCTACTCCCTGAATGTGACCCGTCCTTTCTCAAGACTTTCTAAAACTCTCTATTTCTATTTTTCTTACTGCAATACATGCTAAGTTCTCTAAATGTGTTACAAGCAGGCACTGTATGTTGCTCATTTTTGCAGCATCTAATATTTTATGTTGCTTTCTGAATGCTGCATCTAATATTTTATTTTATCTATCTTGCATTTCTTCTTTGCATTTACTGTGCAACAATGGCTATTCTAGTACTTTTAACCAGCCACAAAATTACAAATGTCCATAAGCTTGGAACATATGAACGAAATTAGATTTAGTTTAGAAACAAAAACAAAAAAATCTTAGTAGGCATTAGAGTTTTCCAAATTTCCTCTTCAAGGCAATCATAGAAAAGGGCCACACATACAGGGCACACTGGAGGTAATAAAAAAGTCTTTCAAGGTGGTCAGACATGACTCCAGGGACTCCAGCTTTCACAGGCTTCTTTTTTTTAATAGGTTGAAAGGATGGAAGAACCAAGGTTTTAGTACACAGCCCTGAAGTACAAATCTCTAGGTTATAACAATTTTGATACATTGATATTATAGCATCTCTGAGCCTCAGTTTAATTACATACACACACATACACACACAGAGAGAGAAAGAGGGAGGGAGAGAAATACATCATCTACAAAACAGCTAATATGATTGGAAACAGTATCTATACAGCACCTAGCATTGTGTTAGATACTACTAACTAGACAATCATAAATAGTACCTAATAATTTTAGTGCCTAATAATAATATTCCAAATATAAGCCACATGAATAAAAATTGTACTCTTTATGGTATAGTGATTAGCTGCATCATCATCACAATGAGGTGGGCTGCTAACAAAGAAACGGATGGCTTACTTTTTTGAATTAATTAGCTAACAGCCTAAAGTACATTAAAACTAATACTAATAATTTCATAAGTAAATCAAAGTCTTCACACATCAAGTGAAGGGTGGAAGTAGCCATGACTCAGAACTGTGTATTCAGTCAGAAAGCATCTGAGGAGGCAGATAAAAGGCACAGTGACACATCTCTCCAGCTTTCAGATGGCAAACATGGAATCTCAGAATGACCAAGACTTTAAGGGCTTTCAAGGGAGCACGTAGCACAATTCACAGATGAGTAGGTAATTCCCTGTACTCACAGGTCAAGCATAAGGAGCTACATTGCCCATTTTGATCCTGGTACTGACGTTTTAAAAGGCTGTGAATTTTATGTTTTGTTTCCTTTGACAAACTCAGTCATCCAGTTGGACACTTTTCACCACAGACAATATCTGAATAGGTTTTTAACACCGATTCTAAATGCGATTTAAATTTAACTTATTACTTAGATATCCAGGGCTGCTCTACTCTTGACAGTGGAGCCTGACTGACCCACAGATTGATCTGTTGTTGTCCTCATCTGAGCACACAGCCATCCACCTGATTCCGATGGCCCAAACCTTCCTTCATAGCTTGGCCACCAAAGAGGCTCCAATGAAAGGTTCACAGGAAGCTCTTGGCTAGGAGCACACATAATCCTTGGCTTAATGCTGGCATACATGGAATCTGAAGTTAAATATCGAAGGATGGATATGAGGACCTAACCATCAATGTAATATGAAAACCAAGGCACCGAATTGATGCTACATTTTAGAAATAAAGGAATCATCAAGCAGCTAATGGCAACAGAATATTTTATCAAACTGAATCACTGTTTCTGATTCAAGAAGACATTAATAACTGAGGTTTTGGATGACAGCAAATAACTATCAGTTATGATACTGTGGCTTGTGCCAGGACACATGGAACAAAATGATATATAGTGGACACCACAGTGATATTGTTAACATATATAAAGATACTCTAAGAAAAGTGTTGTTTAGAGGAAATCTTTGGCAAATGCAAGTTAAAACTTTCTTCAATTTGAATTCCAAATTCTTAAATCAAAAAGATCTGATTACATGTGAATACTTTCCATCTAATGATAGATGTATATTGTAGACGCTTACAAATATACTTCTTCAAATCATGATGAGAGGGCAGGAGAACCTAATTGTTTCCCTAATTAGACCATAAACTTTGCCCCCAAATTTTGTCTATTCCAATTTCTAAATTATAAGATTAGCTTATATACCACCCTTCAGAGTATCAAAAAATTTTAAATAAGATTAAGAATCTGGTTGCCATTGTATGGCTCAAATACCCAGGATAAAGCTTTGAGGGAAGAATGGAGAAACTGAAAGTATGGGATTTCAGTCTTTTGGAATAGCAAATCTGAACTTTTCCCAGCAGTAAATGACTGGGTATCTGTGTTCACCGTGACTGGGTCAGGCTGGCTGAGGCACAACATCAATTTAATTAAGACAAGGTAAAGCATGAGCTGGCAAAATTGCCCACTATTTGTCACCTGAAGCCCAATTACGACTGTAATCACTGAGCATCTCCAATGCTGAAAATTAGATCCAGTCATTTACCTGTAATATACTTTAACATAACAAATATTTGGAGATTACTTAAACAGAGCAAATCCTTTGAAATTTTGGTCACCCTCCTTCTGCTGGCCAAATTAATGATCTTTATGCCTGAATACATGCATTTGGCATTACTGAGCACTCCCATTAGCTACCACCACTCATATTCTTGCCTATTAGAACTTGACTTTCCTTTTATTTACAATTCCAAGTCCCTTCCCAAATTCTTAAACCCTATATTAAATACAGTTAGGATCTAGTCCTTAGGAATTATTATTCTCCCTTCTTCTTTCCATATCACTTTTCTTAATACTCAAACATGCATGGGAGATCCTGCCCAACCTCCCTCATCTTTGTTCATTATTTCTTTTTTTAAAATTATTTCTTTAGAGACAGGGACTTACTCCATTGCCCAGGCTGGACTGGACCTCCTGGGTTCAAATGATCCTCCCACGCCAGCCTCCTAAGTAGCTAGGACTACAGGAGCTCACCACTGTGGCTGGATTCCCACTGCTTAATAATACATTCTTGCCTCTTTCCATGTAATTCTCTTGATCATGCCCCCAGAGCAAACAGCATCTCTTCATAAGTATAACACATCAAAACATGGGCATCAGGAGTGGCCATGTGATTTCCTCTGGCCAGAAAATGTGAGCAGGAATGATGTTAACTGTTTCTGCCACTTCTTTCTTTTCCTTCTGACACAAAAATGTTAAGTTCCACTGTGGTCTGAATGTTGGTAACCCTCAAGAAGGACTAAGACATATATCTTGAATAGGGGCTATTCATTCTGTTTGGTTCCCAAAGAGAAGACAACACAGAGCAGAATCACAGCTGAACCACAGCCAACATATGTTGCAAGTGAAAAATAAGTTTTTATTGCTCTAAACAACTGAAATTCTGGGATTATGTCACCAGAGCATAATCTAGAGAAAACTAATATATTATTACACAGGAATTAACATGTAATGATGGTTAAACATAGTGAGGATTAAATGAGATAATGGGCATGGTGATAAGTACTGTGCTTGTAATATAGTAAGTATTCAACTCATATGAGCTGTTATAAAGTATTCCACAGGTATCTGTTTCAGTTTCTAACATCCTTCAAAGAACAAAACTACGTGTTTTATAAATTCCTGATATGCCTAGAAGAGTGACAGGTACTTAATAAATACATATTACATTAAGTCAAAGTTAAAGGTAACCAAAAGGTAACCTGAAGAGAGCCACAAAAGAGAGAAGAAGAAGATTTGGAGGGGGGTGGGAGAATGACATCACTATTTTTTACTCAATAAATATTTATTGAACACTTAACTATGAGTCAGACACAGTGATAGGCATTAAGGAGACAACTGTGAAGGAGGCAATTCTGCCTTCATTGAGTCAGAGAAATCACGAAAAGGAAGCAGCAATGTGTCCTCCAGTGTGAAAAAAACACAGTGACTTGGAAACACACAAAGGGGTCCAGGACATTTTCCAGAGGTTGTAACCTCAAGAATAAATGGGAGGTATATAGATGAAGTAGACAAAGTTGATATGGAAAGAATGTTTCAGGTAGAACAGACAGCCAATGATTATTTCCCAGTGAAAACAAGTAACACCATCTGTTGTCAATTAAAGGTGATGGCGGACGAAAGCTGAGCTTTAGGAAGTTGCAATGAGGTCTGATGCAGTCATTACACAAAATAAGTAAGGAAACTGACCCATGGATGCGGAAATCTTCTAGCTGTTGCTGCTAGCCTGCTGTAAAACGTCATCAGAATGGCAGGAATCTTCAGAGTTGGGCGATTTTCTACGGCAACACTAGAATTGGTCATAGTCATAGGGAAATAGATAGGTGGCTTGTTCCAGAGTAACTTCTAATATCAGATGGTTGCACTGAAGCTAATGAGGAAATGAATTGTGGATGTTGACCAAGGTGTAGCTGTCATTGCGGACTATGCTGTCTAAGTCAGGAAAACTAAAGGATAGTGGTGAGGGTGTGGTAGGGTTTGAATGTGTCCCTAAAGTTCATGTATTGCAAAAAGAAATCCCCGATGCAACAGTGTTGAGAGATGGGACTATTCGGAGGTAATTAGATCAAGAGGGCGCTGCCTTTATGAATGGATTAATGCCAATATCTCAGGCGTGAGTTTGTTATTGCAGGAGTGGGTTCCTGATAAAACAATGAGTTCAGTCCCTTTCCACCCTCTCTCACACATGCTTTTTTGCCGTCCACCCTTCCACCATGGGATGATGCAACAAGAAGGCTCTCACTAGATACCAGCACCTTGATATTGGACTTCTCATCCTCCCAAACTGTGAGACACAAATTTCTTTTCTACATAAATTAACGAGTCTGTGATACTCCATTGTAGCAACAAAAACTGAACTAAGACAGGATGTTTCTATTGACAAGATATTATAAAAGTTGAAGTTTCAAGGGACTGATGGTCTCAATGAAACTAATGTATAGGTTTTTTTTTTTTTTTTTTTAAGACGGAGTCTCGCTCTGCCGCCCAGGCTGGAGTGCAGTGGCCGAATCTCAGCTCACCACAAGCTCTGCCTCCCGGGTTTACGCCATTCTCCTGCCTCAGCCTCCCCAGTAGCTGGGACTACAGGCGCCTGCCACCTCGCCCGGCTAGTTTTTTGTATTTTTTAGTAGAGATGGGGTTTCACCGTGTTAGCCAGGATGGTCTCGATCTCCTGACCTCCTGATCTGCCCGTCTCGGCCTCCTAAAGTGCTGGGATTACAGGCTTGAGCCACCGCGCCCGGCCCAAAAATTAGGTCACATACAATATCTAATGCAGTACTGTCGGCCTATGTCATCAGGATATATTAAATACTTCTCTCTGTGAACTAGCAAAGGCAGGCATGTCTTAAGTGATCTAAGGGGCTATTACTACTTTATTTGCATAGCACTTCCCTTTTTTTCAAATGCTTTCCAATTCATCATAAACACCTCATTTAATTGCCATTACAATTTTGTGAATTACAGAAAACCAATATTAATATCCTCATTTTATAACTGAAAAAAAAAAATATTGAGGCTTGAGCAAATTTTAACACTTGCCTAAAATCTCAATGTGAGTTTATAACTAAAACCCAAACTATTACCCCTTTGGTGTGTGCCACGTAATCTATGCAGAAAAGTCGGAAGCATTAGCTGGTTATCTATATGGCAAAACCCAAGTATATACTGAAATTATCCATCATTTCAAACATTCTTTTGTTTGATTCCAAAACCAAAGAACAAGGCCTACTTCTTCTGGTAATTTCAGTGAGAAAAATGTTCAGCTACATTGTATTCTCAGAAGGTTATTATCTATGTTAGCCTTACCATCCCCTTTTTTGAGGCACTGATTTTCCTTTAATGTCTACCCATATAAGTATTGTTTTAATTTAATCATTGTAATTTGTAAATGATGTGTTCACAACGTAGTAAGGTTGAAGGTCCTCATTCCTTTTGTATGATAAATCTTTTTCTAGGCCGGGTGCGGTAGCTCTCACCTGTAATCCCAGCACTTTGAAAGGCTGAGGCATGTGGATCACCTGAGGTCAGGAGTTCAAGACCAGCATGGCCAACACAGTGAAACCCCTGTCTCTACTCAAAACACAAAAATTAGCCAGGCGTGGTGACCGGCACCTGTAATCCCAGCTACTCAGGAGGCTGAGGCAGGAGAATCGCTTGAACCCAGGAGGTGGGGGTTGCAGTGAGCTGAGATTACAACACTACACTCCAGCCTGGGCAACGGAACGAGACTCCATCTCAAATAAATAAATAAATAAGCAAACAAACAAATACATAAATAAATGATAAATCTTTTCTATTTACCCTTGAGGAAAAAAAAAAAAAAACTATACATTTTATCAAACTGTTAAGCTATAAATAGAGCCAAAGGGTTGGTTCTAGAACCTGAATATAAATGAATATTCTTATATCTAATCAGTTTTTTTAAGCTCCAGGCTATAAGATAGATGGTAAATAATTTCCCTATGTGCTTCTAATTTTAAATTAAAATTGAGGTCACATTGAAATGGTGGAAGTCAAAACCAATTTAGTTCCTTTGATCTCAACCTAAGCAAATATACACTTCTACTTATCTTCTTCATAACAAGAAATGCATCTCAGATAAAAACTGTAGTACATAGAAATAAAGAGACTGTATGTCAGGTACCCCATAAAACTCTGCAAATCCAGGATAAGTGAATTTTGAATATATGATTTTAATCTTTGCTCATACAGATATTTCTATTAGTATCATAATTAAATGGAACCATCATTTAGACCTGGTTCTACTATTAACTTGACATATAAATTTTTTAAAAATCACTGAAACTCTCATTTTTAAAGTTTTATGTTGGTAGAATGGTGCAATATATGTGCCCTGACCAACTTATAGGCCCTAAAATTTAAAGTTTGCCCTAGATTGTACAGGTAGTAAGTGACAAACCTATGGCTCCTTTCACACAACAGATTACAGTATAGTTGTTTCTGTGACAAGTTTTTATTTACCTTGGAATGCTTTTCTTTAGCATACTATAATGGCCTCTATTAAAATGTGGTCAAACTTCTTAGATCTGCAGTTAGAGTAACGATAAAGGACACAGATGATCCCAAGCAATGTTTATGCAAAAACAAAAAATATGTATGTCATTTAACTTCAGAGTACAAGATTCTTTACTGTACTAAAATATTTGTATAACAATGTTTTACTTAATCTCCTATTAAAACTTATATTAAACTATACCTGCTACTCACATACCAGTGCTGATGCTCATAATATCACCCTAACAGCAATGTTACACAAAATTTATATTTGTATTTTCAGTCTTAAGTAGGGTAACTGTGGTTTCCAACTATCAAAATTGTCCCACGACTTCTGGTTATCAAACAAAATTGACAAATAAAAACAGACATATATAGATTCACATGAAACATTTTTAGATTCTGTTCCTTAATCTTCATTTTCAATGTCTCAAAATAAGCCTTCTTTATTTATTATCTGGATTACTGAAATGTCTTTCTAACCATTTCCCTATGGTGAGTCTTACCAATCACTCTCCAAACTTTATTTTTCAGGACTAACAAAGTTATCTTTCTAATACGCTCATTAGGCTGATGGTCATTTTTTTGCTTTAAAGCCTTCATTAGTGCTTTAGTTTTCGAATAAAGGAAAAATTCTTAACCTTAATCTCAGGAGCCCAATGACTTAGCCTTTGACCTCTCTTTTGCTCCACGTTCCTTTGCCTATCTTTATATAGCTAATTATCCTGAGTAGAACCTCAGGACAGCAGACAGAGTTTCCAGTCTCTGTAAATTCCAAGTTACTATTTTCCTGGCCGTAGAATCCTTTGCTTCCCATCATTGCTACAGTGAGGCTCACTCATACTCAAGTCTTTGCTCAAGCATGGCACTGACCCTCTGATTGGATGCCCTCTTGAGTGGTCTTAGTGCATCCTCTGAATATTTGCATTCTATCCATCAACAATCTGGGCTGAATCCATTTTCTACATGGCAGATAGGGTGTTTTTGTTTTGTTTTGTTTTGTTTTTGTTGCTGTTGTTGTTGTTTCGGGGGGGTTGGTAATCTAATCATATCATTAAAAACAGTCAAGACTTGTCTCCTGAATTCTGGACAACAGCCTCCTTAGGCTCTACCTGAGATAGTCCAGTTCAAGTCTTCAGCCTTACCTGCCTCACAACATTCTTCTTCCTGTCCACTATACCACCTGCCATAGTTTTGGGGTTTTGGGGGAGTGGGTGGGTAGAAAAGGAGCAAATCTGAACTCTTCACCAGCTTTAGCATATTCTCTTCCCTCTGTCTCAAGTTCTCTTCTCCCCACTCTTGCTCTCACTTATCTCCAGGTCTCATCTCACTTGACACTTTCTCAATAATTCCTCTCATCCATTTTTATGCAAATTTCTATTGCATGGCATATTTTGCTTTTCTTTCATAGCTCCTATCAAAATGGATAATTATGTGCCTATTTGCATGACTATTTGTTTCATGTCTGTCTCTACATCCTTCATAAGTTCCATGAGGTCTGAGAACACATTGGTTTTGTTCAACACCCTAAACTCAGGGCCTGGCACAGTGACTGGCACTATGTGGTGCTTAGAAATATTTGTTGAATGAATTTAAAGTCTCTTTCACTAAGCTTCATTATTCTTGATTAACTGTGATTCTATGTAACTTTTGTAACACTAAGGAATTGTACAATACAGAACTGCCCATAGAGGGTTCTCACTAAGTATTAGATTAACAAATGGGCAACTTTCAAAGACCGACAGAAACTCCTAAGATTAAAACTATGGTGAATGGTACTAACCGCTTTTTGAGTATCTAGATATACTGAAGGACCTTATATTTCTTTAGACTTATATCTCAAGGGGAAATATGACGCATGCTATGATGCACCAGCCAGACTCCCCTTCAAGAATGAAGATTTACTCCCCCTAGCTGGTGTTAGGGAGTTACAGCTCACTTTGTGCTGCACTTAAGCGTAGCTTTAGAAAGTCTCAAGGGAAGGCAACTGCTGCGTTTGAGGGCTTGCCTCCTTGCAGGGACATTCATACTTCAGGTATATAAAGGTCAGCCCCATATTCCAACTTGAGACGAGGCTGAAGAACCATCCCACCTCCAGAGCTCCCCATGGGGTCCACAGAGATTGTCACAGGCACTGTAGCCTCTTCCCATCTGTGACAAGAAAAAATTGTTAGGGTTGTATGTAAAAAAAGGGCTTATAAATAATCCGTGTCATATCTGTGTTGTGGAGTTGTGTATGTTATTATTAAATAACTAAGCTACTAGAAGGGCAGCATATGATTCTGACAATAGCATTATATTAATACAATTCTGATTCATTTGAGCTGAGTGGAGGTTTACAGATATATTGGTATTATTGTCTTGGTTTTTAAAAAATTATTAACTATTACGGTCAGCATTTGCCTGATAAACACAGGCTAAGTAATACATTATTGAAGATAGTTTTATGCCAAAAAAGGAAATAGTGGAGGGAAGGCACGTCCTATTTGGCCATACCACAGCGGTTTCTGCTCACCTCCCTGAAAATGGAAGATCTTCCATATAAAGGCATTGGTTCAGATACTAAGTACTGCAGAATGAAGATGTAACTAGTTCAGGGTAAGAAGGGATGCCTTATACAAAAGGAAGGACTACAACTTTGTTATTAAAATAAAAGAATTATTATTTTGCAGCAGACTAGCTAAAATGTAACCCTTATTGCTTTCTCCCTTATACATTAGTTATGCATATTTTATAGTTAAGCAATTAAAATTAGGTACATTCTTTCTTCCTGAAGGAACAAACATTCTCCTTCCTCTGCAGCTCATTAGAAAATGTCTACCAGAGAAGAAAAGGCTTCCCTTGAGGCACCTGGGCTTCTCAAACATTACTGGAACACAAATCACCCAAAGGATCTCATTAAAATGCGATTCTAATTCTGGGGGTCTGCGGTAAGCCCTCAGATTCTGCATTTCCAGTAAGCACCCAGGTGATACTTATACTGCTGGTCTATGGACCACACTCTGAATAGCAAGGTATAAAAGAAAAACACAACTTGTGGGGAGGGCTCACAGAACATGATTTAGATATAAGGCAGTAATTCTCATACTAAAAAAAAGAATGTATACCATTTCTGTGAAGGAAAAAATATACACACACACAGACAGCATAAGTTTAAGAAAAGTCACACAGGCACTTAATTGTTGTACTTATAAAATGAACACATACGCAAAAGTCTAGTTAGCAATCACTTCTGCAATATATACCTCAAAAAGTTTTATATATTTTTATAAGTATGGGTTACATGGAGCAATAAAGTTTCAATGGGTTATTTTTATACTACGGAAACGAAATCTTTAGCTTGTAATTTGAGTATATATGTATGTAGTATATGCCTATGTATGTGTATAAGTGTGTGTGTGTGCATCATACACAGATTCAAATTTTGTATGTCAAAGGTTATGGAATGCATTTCAATGACAGATAATACATGTTGATGATCAATCCAAACCCTTCGGCTTCATGTCTATTTCTTCAGACACGAAGAAAAAAAATCATACTTTTTGTGCTTATGGAATTATCCATACAATACAGAGACTTTCTTTCTGGAAAGAATCCTATACTTTCAGTTGTCTAAATATTAAAAACAAAGGCAATCATCAAAATAAGCCATATGCAGCTGTGCATCCTATAAGTCTGAAAATGAATTATTATGCTAGTACAAAAGGAAATAAGGACATCTAGAGTATCTATTCCCTATCTGTTCCATTCCAATGGTCAATACAACTATCCCAATGCTCTGAGTACACAAAACAGCCAGATATTCGAAATGAAACATTTCTAAGATTCTTTTCTATTTGGATACAAAGAACAACACAATCAATATTCATTGTGTACTTCCTATATTCCAGAGAGTAAGGTAGGTGCTTTACATCTCTTTGGTCAGCTATTCCTCACGGCAACCTAGTGAGGTAAGCCCTCTTATCCCCATTTTGCAAGTGAAACAGAAATGCTAAGAAATTCGTCCTTGGTCACAGAGCAAGACAGCTCCTTTTTTCCTCTGAAAAGACAGGTAAAAAATCCTCTTAATAGTTCTCAGTCATGGATACGTAATGTGATCACCTGGAAAGCTTTTGCAGTACTAATTCCTAGATGCTACCTCTTAGAGATTCTAACTTAAATTGTCTGATGTTTGGTCTTCATAGCCAGAAAGTAGAAGTCCCTCAGGTGATTCTCATGTGCACCAGAGCTGAAAACCACTATTCTGGAGCATTTAAATAATCTTGTTCTCTTCTACTCCCTTCAGTGTAACCAGATGATGACCTCATTTCTCATTTCTCAAGGACAGCAGATGCTGTGAAATGGATACTTTCTATCCATATCCCCTTCCTCTGGTTTACACTGCAGAGTCATTTTTGAATCCCTTCTTCCCCCAGCCCATACTCCTTTCCAGGAACCTCCCTGAATACATATCCATTACTATTTTAAAATGGTTAAGTTTCTCTTATTTTTTAAAACAAAAACAAAAAGCCCTCTTTGTCATCACATACCCTTTTAGCCTATCCTATCTCAACAAAGCCAAATTTCTTTCCCAAATTATCCATCATGGATGACGGTATTTCCTGCCATTCATACATTACCCTATTAGCCTGATTTCTACCTCAACTCTCAATATAATCTATTCACACCAAATCTACTCATCCAATACCTCTCCTATCAATAGTTGACTCTTAATATTTTCCTTTCCCAATTATTTCTTTTCATAGCTGCAACACTGCACTTTCCTGGCTTTTTCTTCTATGATTTGTAAGGTCCTTCTTAGTCACTTTGCAGGCTTCTTGCCTTGCATATATTGACACGAGACAAGCATTTCTCATACTATCTAATGCAAGCTTGTCCAACCTGTACCCTGCAGGCTGCATGTGGCCCAGGACAGCTTTGAATGCCGCCCAACACAAATTTGTAAACTTTCTTAAAACATTACGAGATATTTTTATTTATTTATTTATTTTTTTAGCTCATTAGCTATTGTTAGTGTTAGTGTATTTTATGTATGACCCAAGACGGTTCTTCTTCTTCCAATGTGTCCCGGGGTGTCAAAAGATTGGACACCTCTGATCTAATGCATGGACATGAAACCCACATGAATACTGCTTTGGGATGTAAATCACAAATCCTGATGCCCTGTTTAATCTTTCTTGAACTGTGCATTCATATGTCCTACTATAAATTAGACATGTCTGAAGTCACTTAATATGACCAAGGGCAAACTCATCATCCTCCCCCACAAAATTGTATCATCCATTTTCCCTATAGAAATGAATGGTGCCATGAATTCACTCCCATCCCAGAAACATACCTGCATTCCTGAAACCTCTCTCCTCCTACACAAACATCCAACCACTGAGTCCAAACCAATCATTAAGTCTTTTTAATCCTTAAATATGTCCTCTTGATATCACCCTTACTTTCCCAGCCTGGCTGCTATTATCTAGTACCTAAATTACTATTCCTAACTGTTCCCAGTTTTGTTCGTTCCCTCTACTCCAATACACACATGGTAGTCATAAGAAACATTGTAAAAAGTAAATTGTTAAAGGTCATTTTTCTTAATAAAACTTCAGTGGTCCTACAGTTCCCTCAGAATAAAGTTCAAGCTTGTTATCTTAAAAGATCCTTCATGAACTGATCATAATTTTCCTTTATGGCCTTATTGCATGTGATTTTGTCTTTCACATTAAAAGAAACGTCCACAATGGCCTTCCTAAATTTCCTCGAGTTTGTCATGCTCTTTCTGGCTTCTAAGACTTGGCATAGTTTCTTTTTTCTTTTTGTTTTCTTTTTTTTTTTTTTTTTTTTTTTTTTTTTGCTTCTTTCTTTCCTTCCTTCCCCAACCCTCTCTCTCCTTCTGATTAACACTTCACTTATCTTTCAGGATTTTGTTCAACAGTAAATGCTTATACTTTTAACTCTGCCTGTGTTTGAAGTGGGACTCTATCATTTCCTACAGTGTGAACCTGAAAGCATTAACTTCTCTAAGTTGCAATACCCCATGTGTATGCTCACTTATTAAATTCTGTGTAATATGCATATTTTTATATATGTATCCATTTAAAAAATTCCCCAAACTGAAAAAACACAGTCTTAGAATTTTATTAATATTTTCTGTTGTAAAAGAAAAATCGCTTGTAAATCTGGCCTCCAGTATACAAAACTGTGTTTTCTTTTTTAGATTTTCTAAGCTATATTTTGTACTACATTTTAAAAATAAAATGATCAACTTTGTATTTCATATGCCTAAACCATAAACTTTAGTTAGACTGATTGATCTTAGTAGCAGTAAATCTGACGTCATGAGTTCTTGAGCCCCAGTTCATATAGGACAAAGAATACTTTTATTTACTTTGGGATAAATACAAAATCTCTATGATGCTAGGCAAAAGGCTTATTGCTCTCAGAGTCTTCCATCTACATCATTATCATGTTCAGGTTCATTAACTGAATCACTTTCAAAAGAGCCCATTAGTATGAAATAAAACAATTTCAATGGCAGGCTATAAAATCATAGTTCATCTCTTCTTTAACAAACTGTGACCTCAGGCAAGTGACTTAACATCTCTGTGCTTCAAATTGTTCATCTGATTATTATCATGGGTAACAATAATAAGACCTACCCAATAGAGTTGTGCTGAACATTAAATGTGTTTATAGACAGAAAGCATTTAGAACAGTAAATGGCAGGTGGTAAAAAACATTTATTATTTGTATCATCGCCACTCATTTTTAATCACAGCTAGGTTTTACATTAAATTACTCTACAAAGCATGGCAATAAATAAATTTTATGTTGCTTTTCTAAGAGAAAGTCCAAGGATTCCGTATCTCAAAGTTTTGACCTTAAGCAGGTCACTCATTTATCTGAGTATCAGGTTCGTCATTAATGAAATCAGATAAATGCCTATAGTATGATTTAGATATGATTAAATGAGACATACAACAGAATTGAATACAATATAATCAATTAAATGTCTCCTAATTTTTATATGGCCTGACATAGTATCTAACACAGAGCAGATGGTTTACAAATAATAATACTTTTTAAAAGTAGGGATAATTGTGCAAAATAAGTTGCTCCAGTAGATGTGAATTTAATTTATAAATAATAACCCCAACAGGCCGAATGTCATGAGTTGTCATCATCCCTTACATATTAAATATACTTTGATGCCAGAGTGCAAATACCTTTCTACAAGACTAGAAAAATATCAATTTCTGGGTAGAAAGGAATGTGGCCATTGTCTGATTTAAATCTGTCTTCACAGAAAATAATTAACTCCCCAAATTCAATGGTCTTTAAAATCAGAAGTGTTAATGTTTTGTAATCTTGCAACTCAAACTTTCAGGAACGATGATGCCTCTAAGTGTTGATTTGCTGTCAGGAAAATTATCCATGCCTTGTTATCTTCAAGTGAGTGTAGGTTTAATACAAGCAGTGTCTGAATATCCAAGAATAAGGTGGAAAAGTATTAAATTAGAAAACATAAAAATAGACACACCTTATGTAAGACATAATCTGAGAGAATGATGATCAGACAATAAACTTATTGACAAAAAACACAGGCATTTGCAAATCTTCATTCAAAAAGTTGCCTATTTTAAAATACTTGAGCAACTAAGAAGCAGCAGGATAAATTGGAAATTTTTTTCAAAAAGCTACTTAAGGAATAAGGCTTGCCAGTAAAGGACAAACAATTTCTTATAACGTGGATATCATATCACTATATCTGATCTTTTTATGGTTATATAATACTTTCAAACACTTTGATCCCCCAGACTCAAACACTCCTAAAACACACATATCCTCATAAGGTATAACTTGAATTTAAGCAAAAATGATAAAAGAATATTAATTTTACTATTAAAAGCAACAACTTCTCAGTATAACTGGAAATAAACTATATGAAACCACAAAGCTGTCTAATTGTGCCTTCATGCATGCAAATGAAGAAGGCAATTTCTGTTGGTTTCTAAGTTTGAATTAATCATCAGAGCAAAATCCACTAAAATTGTTGTAGCTACAGAAAGCTACATCAACTAAGGATATCTAGCATCCAGAAGCCAGCATTAATAAATGCATGAGTGGGGCAGGTGCAGTAGCTCACGCTTGTAATTCCAGCACTTTGGGAGGCCAAGGCTGGCAGATCACCTGATGTCAGGAGTTTGAGTCCAGCCTGGCCGACATTGTGAAACCCCATCTCTACTAAAAGTACAAACAATTGGCCGGGCATAGTGACAGGCACCTGTAGTCCCAGATATTCAGGAGGCTGAGGCAGGAGAATGGTGTGAACCCTGGAGGCGAAGGTTGCAGTGAGCCAAGATCGTGCCACTGCACTCCAGCTGGGCAACAGAACGAGACTCCGTCTCAAAAAAAAAAAAAAAAAAAAAATTAGCTGGGCATGGTGGCACGTGCCTGTAATCCCAGCTACTCAGGAGGCTGAGGCAGGAGAATCACTTGAATCCGGGAAGCGAAGGCTGCAGTGAGCCGAGATCATGCCACTGTACTCCAGCCTCGGTGACAGAGCAAGACTCTGTCTCAAAAAATAAAATTTAAAAAAATGAATAAATGTATGCATGTACTTGAAACAGTTTAAAAAGTGCATAAGTATTTACAATGTTTTAAACATCATAATAAATATGTACATCCCTTTTCACATTTTATTTCAATATATAAAACAACTTTATGAGACCTGGTATTTTATCTGCATTTTATTTATAAGGACACAAGTCTCATAAAACATACTTATGCATATAGGTATGTACATAAAGTTGAATGACTTGACCAAGATCACCCCGTTGACTAGGGGTACAAACAGGATACAAACCCAAGTAGAATAACTAAAGAGCTTCTAACTCTAACCATTATGAGATGCTGGTTTTGTCGGTTGTTAAGATGCCCACAGTTAATTTTTAATTTTATGAATAAACTATTTGACTTTGGCAGGAAATTATTTAAAACAACTAAATTCAGCATGAATATAAATATAAGAAAACGAATTTGAGAGAAAAATCACTCTCCTAATGGCTGAATTCCTCCTAGATAATATAGCCAAATGGTCACTCAAAATAACTAGTACAAAATTTAGTCTTAAACAATTTTCCAAGAATAATGCCCTTGTGAAACTTTAAGGAAATAATTTTTGGAGGTTTAAATATCTCCCTAAAAGGCTGTACCACTCCTACCTCTTAAAAATCTAAATTCTGCATATTGTAAATACGTGTAGCTCTGCATAAAAATGCCCTCATGAAACATATTATAAGAAATAAAAACCCGTGTGAATTTACCATAGAAAATGTTATCCAAATTGTAACTGCAAGATAGTTTTTAGATAGTGTCAAGTGTCGGATTTCAGATATGATATACGTAATACTAAACTTTAGCTGGTCTCATTTCATTGTTCTTCCTGGATGAACTTTCATGCTAATTGCACAGCTCTGTTCCTACACTGGCTTTGGTGAGGCAAACTAAAACACACTTAGATTAAATATCAACGCGGTTACCCAAAGACATGATATGACACAACTCTGATCCATTTGCTTACTGTCTCCTTTGTCATCATCATTCTCAATCAAATCCTGCCAGGCTTTGAACATGTGATTATACTCTTCAAAGCTACAACAGAATCACAGAGGCTGGTTTAATGATGCCTAAAGCAAATAATTTAGATGAGGCCCCTGACATCCTGAGTCAGAAATACTCAGTAGAAAAGGGGTCTATGCTAAGTCTGTACATGTCCACAGAGTACACACATGCATTATGGGTGTGTGTGCAGACATACAAATGTTTAGATATAAATGTAAAACCCATTTTGCAGCTGAAATCAATCAAAATAAATTTAATTGAGCAGTAGGAGTAGCAGGCAGAGAGCATTCATGGGAAGATAATAAATTAGAAATCCAGTTTTGCTATGAGAAAACTTAGCAACAACAGTACCTAGGGTGATTTTTGTACCTCAAACAAACACTGCCTCTCCATCCTTACTTTAGGATGGAATTAAGGCCAACATTCATTAAATGTATACCATGTGCAGGCTCTTTGGAACATGCAATCGCCAGTGTTAGGTAAGAAGTAGGAATTACAGATCTCCCAAACAATTTCACCTTTGTATTTATTCAGCCTAATCCTGCACCATTACTCTGGCTAAAATTCCTGAGGTAGTTCTGGTCTTCTCTCTTTCTCCCATACCCCTCACCCAGTACTGAAAACTGTTAAGCCTCTACTTTCAAAATCCATCATGAATCTTTGCATCATCTCCTACCCTAGTCCAAACCGCATCATCCTTCTCCTTAACTATGGCAAGTTCCTTCTAACAGTCCTCTCTCATCCAGGTTCAACCCTTTATAGTCAAATCTTTACCCATCCACCAGAGCGATCCCTTTAAAATCCGTGATAGATTATTTCACATCACCATTCAGACCCTACAGTTCATTATTAAAATGGTCAAGGCTCACACGACTGGCCCCTGGTTATGTCTCTGGTCTTACCTTCTATTACTTTCTCTAGTTCTGTGTAATTTCTTGGCATTCTTTGAAGATACCAGACATACATGTACATTAGGGTCTTGGCAGTCAGCATTTCCTCACCCTGCAATGCTCTCTCTTAACTTCATCACATAATTTAGGTCTTTGATGAAAAGTCACCACAAAAAGTCTTCCCTGGCTACTTTAGGAACCTCCTCTCATTTTTCTTTATCTTCTCAGTTTATATTTCTTTATAGTACTTATTATCACCTGATTTGTGTAAGTATAAAGGTATGTATATAGATATAGATAAAAACTTGTCCATTTTACCCTCTTAGAATGTAAGCTCCATGTGAATAGCTATTTATATCCTTTGAAAATGTCATTCCATTAAAAATTTGATGAACAAACATATTCACCAGACACCACTGCCGCCCGACCATGCCTCATCCTCTATGAACTTCACTCTCTGACAAACTCTGTCCCAGACATAGAGAAATCCTTTTGCTTTCCTCCACCTTCTTCCCCTTTGAATACAACAGAGATAGCAGTTTGTAAAAAAATTATTTTCTCTAAGAAATGAGCCCTCCTTGCTTTTACAGTTACTCGTGGGCTCCAGCGTACGGTGCTTTGCATTTTTGCCTCAGAGCACTACAAGTTGAATTCTGCTCACGACTATATCATGACTCCTTACAATATGGGCACAGATAACCTCTTAGATTTCGAATTAAAATGCTATTTTTTATTCTTCTTCTATTTAAGACTTTTATAGCGTTTCATACTGTATACTGTTCTATGTTTCCATGTGTTTCCCAGTTCAGCTCCTACCAGAGGCTGCTGCTTCCCAGTCTCATTCAAGGAGCCTCTCCTCCAAAACTAATCCATCAAAATGTTAACACTCTATAGGACTCCACATGTGCCTTTCTGTACAGTAGAAACACTGCCTGAACAATCTCAAATATCTCTATAGCTTCAACTCTCAAATACCCATTATTCACTTTTCCATTCTTAGCTCTTTGAGAAAAGGGGCCTTAACCTACTCATTACTGCCTCACTAGCTTTAAGCCCAGTACTTGGCAAAGAATGGAAGGTAAGTAAATGTCTGCTGAATGAATGAGAACTCTCAAGTAAATGTATAACTATATATAACATCTCGCCTTTGTTTCCAGAACTGTAGCGCTTTCTAACTAGTACTACATACGCTCACTTGACTGGGAGTGTCTTCGCACATTTAATGCACATGTTCACAACGTAAGTCACATATTTCTCCATCTCCTCTTTCCTCACCCTCAAGTTTAATGCCAAATGGTCCCCTTCTTCTATAGTTTACATCTTGAGTCAAGCATTTGAGAATCATTTCTCCTCCCTAATGGTGCATATCCAGTTTTCAACTTCTGAAGGCTTTTTCTTCTAAATGTCTCTTCAGTGAATCTTCCCTCATTTAACATTGACACGATTATGTCAATGCATGCCCTCATTATTTCTTACCAGATGTACTGCAATGACTTCTGAACTGTCTTTCCTGCCTCCAATTTTACCCCACTAGTCTTCCTTATGGTTGGTCTTTATGGTTGTCGTTGTTGGTTTTAATGGTAAAATCATCATATCATATTACTTTCTAAAAATTTGTGGAGAGATTTCTGTATCATTCTAGAATGCATATAAATCAAATTTTTAGCATATCATAAAAGCCCCACATGTTAAGAATCCTACCTCTTCTTTGTACATCTTCCTTGACCTTTGACTGTTCTCTCACCTTCCAAGATCCATCTACTCTCCAGTAGTTGTTCCACTTCTAGTCATCCAAGTGTCAGAAGCTGTGGCTTACTGCACATGCTTATCCCTCTGCACAAAATATCCTCACCTCCCTCAATATTTCTGATGCTTTCACAAAGACTTAAACATAATTTCTTTTAGGAAGCCTTCCTTTCTTTATGTTGTCATCAAGCCCTTTCTTCTTTCTCTCATATACAAGACCCCAGTGTAAGGCTGATAAAGGCAGGAGTACTTGTCTCTCGTTCACAGCTAGTATTATAGAGTTTAGTATGACTTGCACCAAGAAAGTACAAATCAACCATTTCCTGAATAAACAAGTTTGCAATGATTACTTTTTCTTTTCCCTACTCAAGGAGCTCCTCAATGGCAAGAAGCAATGTTCATCTCCTTCCCAGTGAATGAAACACTACAGGCATTCCATTTTTTGTTTTACTCATTTAATTAAAAATACAGAAGTATTCATATGTACACCTATACATATTTATGTATTCAATGCAAATTAAGTATGTCTCAGTTTATTATACTTGAAGTCAAGCCAAGAAGTCCATAGGCTTGCCAGGGATACAGATTGTTAGCTTGATTCCTAAATGACCACATCTGGTCTAAAGGATAAAACAGGTTCCTTAGTCAAGTATATGCAAGTCTGATTCCAAAGCATGATCAGTTATTTCATTTACATTGTCAACTCTGCCCACTCCGGACAACTGTAATCCCCGATTCAATGACTGTCTCTAGAGACATCTCACCATTTCTGCTTACTTGAGTCCAGGTCCAAATGTGACTGTAAAAAGTAGACTAATGAAAATACTATAATGAGGATCCAAGTATTAGAGAAAAAGGGAAAGGAGAGAGAAAATCCAGTGGAAGAGAGGATATCAAAAATAGCATTTGAATAGGGAGTTGAATGGTGGCTAGGAGTTCAAAAGTTCAGATGAGAATCAATAAGAAATCAAAAGAAAGATTGGTAAGTAGTAGCTATCTTCTAAAAAGTTGCTATGTATCATAATGAGGATATCAACTTCTTAGGATACATTTTAAGTTGAACATTTGTGATAACAATTTGATATGAAATAATTAAAAAGTTTTGCTTTAATACTTAATCTGCATGTAATAGCTTTAGCTAAGGTTGTCAGGCACTGCATATAAAATGTCATTTTAGAAGTGTATTAATTTATTTACTAGTTCATTAATCAATTGAACTCATTTGATAGGGAGGAGATGCAAGGATAGGAATGGAGAAAAGAGGAGAGCAGAGGAGAGTGAAGGGGAAGGAAGAGAATCAGTACAATCTGTAGATGAAAATAAGCTAGAACCCAAGTGGTGAAGAATGGGAACAGGGTACCTCACTCCAAATGTGTAACGCAGGAAAAGGTGTAAAGTGGGGTAAAATAAGGAGGGGAGAAGATTCTCTCCCAAGGGCAACTTGCTCTTACAGATGTGAGCTACTTTATTTATGAGTAAGGAATGGACTCTGGAGACAGCTCTGCCACTTGTTATCTCAGTAGCCTTCAGCTATTTGCCCATTTCTTACTACTCAGCTCCCTCACCAGTAAAATGGGAATTATTTTGGTACTTATCTCTTTGGACTCTTATGAGAATGAACTGAATCAGTATTCCCAAGGCACTTAGAAAACGACCTGATATATAAATCAGCACTACATAACTCTGTATGCCGAACAAATACGCATGCATTTTAAAATAACAAAATAAGCTCAAAACATGACTTTGCAGCATATTAAAAACAGACAATAACATACATCCATTGACCATTCCAGAAGAGGGCTTGGAGAGAGCTTTAGTTCCCACAGATTATCTATCAGATACATTTGGATCAAAAATTTACATTTCTCAGCCTCACACATATTGCTCGGCAAACACTGCTTCGTATCCTACCAAACAAACTGTGTTCCTAAACCCATATTACATAGACGTACTAGAGTCCTCAATTCTACCAGCCCTATCTATCTATCTATCTATCTATCTATCTATCTATCTATCTATCTATCTATCATCTATCCATCTCTAAATGATAATATCTTTATTAAAGCATAAACATTGTAAATTCCATAACTCAACTTCCGTTAACTAAAAAAGGTTAACTTTGTAAATTTAGCCTCCAGAAGATTAATAAGTGGATTAGTTTGTTCGAATTTCATCAAGACTACTCCTTAATAAGATTTTAAACAATCCAATATAATTTATTTCTTAATGAGCTGGAGCTAGATTGGGTTTAAACTTCAGCTGTTTATTTAAGACTAATGGGACTTGGGCTTAATGTTTCTTTGCCTAATTTTCCTCATATGTCAAATAAGGATAACAACAGAGTATTTTGTACATATGTTTGTATGTATGTATGACACTTAAAATATCACCTGGCAAATACTAACCACTGCGTAAGCATTCGCTATGATCATTACTATTGTTATTCTGGATAAAGCACAATGATTATATCCCTTCCTTATACTAATGAGAAATCACATTCTATTCTTAAATGAAGAGCCAAATATATAACGGGTTCTATAAATCTCCATTTATTTTAAATTCTATTGATAAGCAAAACATTTTTAAAAGAAAAATATTTTGAAGTATTACATCATTTTTAATAAAATGTCTATCAAAAGTTGAAAACATATTTAATGAGCGCCTGTTTTAGCATCCATGGTGCTTCTTGTCAATCATCTTTTAAATGATGCAGCAATCACTAACATTCACCATTTTTGAACATACATATGTAAATTAATGATTTCTCTACACCATCAGATTTGCTATATGGAAATTCCATATGTAAATAGCATATGGCAATTTCTTCCCAATAATTCCTAGATACCCATCCCCTAGTAGCAGTTTAATATGCAAGAGAATAGCATCCTAGTTCCTGAAATAAAACCTCGCATCTTTCTATCACCAGCCATTCACAAGTAGGAAAGCGAGGAGGCATCAAATGTTAACCTACCTAACAGTTCTTAATCTCTTCTTAAAGGGTCTACTGTGTACATAAAAAATAACAAGAAGTCATAATTTGACTGACACATTCCTTATGTAACAATAATCTTCATCTGATAGAATAACAAAATGTTTTTACTTTTTCATTTTACCTAAGAAAGATAAATTTAGGAACAACCAGGGCCAGAATTTTTAAATGGCACAGATTCTCCACTTTTCTTTATTTAAATAGAAAAGAAAAATTTTTGTGAGGGTTACTGATTAAATTAGTTCTTAAAAACACAGTAATAGCTAACAGCTCATTAATGAGCACTCTCCTTATTCAGTATAATTTATATAGTGAAAAGGAGGCGATAAGCCATTAAAAGGTCATTCAGTGGGATCAGAGTGTAGACCAGGTGAGTTTTTCCACAGCCAATTTGAAATTAGTTTATTAGAACATCTATATTCATACAGTAAGATATACAAAGATATATTTTTATGCAAAAACAGTCATTTCAGTCTATACACTAGAATCTGTCTGTGATAGGCAGAATAATAGCCCTCAAAGATTCCCATATTCTAATCTCTAAAAGCTGTGAATATGTGTGAATATGTTGCCTTCTGTGGCAAAGAGAACTTTGAAAATGTGATTACATTAAAGATCTTGAGACTCAAAGATTATCCTGGATCATCCAGTTGGGCTCAATGGAAACATAAAGATTCTTACAAAATCAACCTAAGTGTCCATTAATGGACAAAATGGACAAAGAAAATGTGGCATGTATACAAAATGGATTCTTAATCATAAGAAAAGATACTACAATCTTGTCATTTTTGAATAAGGATGAATCTCTAGGACGTTAGGTGAAATAGAACAGACACAGAAAGACAGATACCACATGATCTCACTAGTATGTGGGATCTAAAAAAGCTACAGAAGTACAGAGTAGAAGAGAATTTACCAGACACTGGAGAGGGTAGGATGGAGATGGGGAAGGGAAAAGATTGATCCATGGGGATAAAATTACAGTTAGAAAGGAGAAATAAATTCTGGTGCTCTATTGAACAACAGAGTGAAGATAGTTAACAATATTGTATCGTAAATTTGAAGAAAAAAAAAACTAGAAGGAGGATTTTGAATGTTCTTATCAGAAAGAAATGATAAATGTATGAGGTGATGGACATGCTAAATGCCCTGATTTGATCACCACACATGTATACACATATGGAAACATTACACTCTACACCATAAGTTTATGCAATTATTACATGTCAAATAAAACTAAAAACAAATCTTAAAAATACATATCTATCTTAAAATAATAATTAGGTGGGAGTTTCAGAGTAGGATAAAGATTTGAAAATGCTACCATGCTGGTTTTGGAAAAGAAGGAAGGGGCCAGGAGCTAAGGAATGCAGGCAGCCACTAGAAGCTGGAAAAGGCAACGAAACTGATTTTCCCCTAGAGCCTGTAGAAAAAAAATCACAGTCCTACAGACAGACTGATTTTAGCCCTATAAGACTCATTTCAGATTTCTGACTTCTAGAACCTAACATATTGTAATGGCTTTAATCCACTGAATGTGTAGGAATTCATTACAGCAGCAATAAGAAACGAAGACACCATTTCTCTAAAAATAATGCAGCTACCATCTTCACACAATTCTTATAATTCAATCCTTTTTTTTGAGACGGAGTCTTGCTCTGTCACTCAGGCTGGAGCGCAGTGGCGCGATCTCGGCTCACTGCAAGCTCCGCCTCCCGGGTTTTCGCATTCTCCAGTCTCAGCCTCCGGAGTAGCTGGGACTACAGGCGCCCGCCACCACGCCCGGCTAACTTTTTGTACTTTTAGTAGAGAGGGGTTTCACCGTGTTAGCCAAGATGGTCTCGATCTCCTGACCTCAAGATCCGCCTGCCTCGTCCTCCCAAAGTGCTGGGACTACAGGCGTGAACCACTGCGCCTGGCCCAATTCAATTCTTATGATTCAAAAATTGTCAGAATTCGTACAATTCTTATAAATCTTATAAAAATAATTCGTATAAATCTTACAAAAATAAGAATTCTTATAATAACAATTATTATAACTACGGACTGTTTTATTATTACACAATTTTTTAAGATTTCATAAAACTAGTACCAGCACTAACAAAAATGCTACACCTGATCAAAAGAAGCTCTAACTAAAATGTAACTATTTAACAAAACAAATTAACAACAACACCCAACGTTAAAGAGGAAGAAAACTGGCTGGGCGCGGTGGCTCACACCTGTAATCCCAGCACTTTGGGAGGCCGAGGCGGGTGGATCATGAGGTCAGGAGATCGAGACCATCCTGGCTAACACGATGAAACCCTGTCTTCAATAAAAATACAAAAAAAAAAAAAAAAAAAAAAAACAGCCGGGTGTGGTGGTGGGCGCCTGCAGTCCCAGCTACTCGGTAGTCTGAGGCAGGAGAATGGCGTTAACTCGGGAGGCAGAGCTTGCAGTGAGCAGATATCCGCCACTGCACTCCAGCCTGGGCGACACAGCAAGACTCCGTCTCAAAAAAAAAAAAAAAAAAAAGAGGAAGAAAATTTTCCTCAGTTTTACTACGTCACAGAAACTTTCATTTTTGAAATACACTCAATGTTAAATACAAAGATACAAATATATACAATATACCAAAAGGTTTTTTATTTTGCACTTACTAATGATGTGTGTAGGATAGATTACCAAACTAGTTTCTTAAAGCATATTTCAAGAATCTATACAATTACTTCATTAATCTTTTCACATACATACATGCATGTATATACATATATACACACATAACATATATAATACATATAGATGCATATATATTATACATATAATTCTTTCCTGATTTTCAGCTTAAATTTTACTTCTGAAGCCAAAATAGTGGAAATGCATGCTTCAGAGTCTTTCTTCTTGGGTCTGGATCCTTGGATCCTTGGTCTGCCATCTACTAGTTGGGTGAACTTGGACATGTTATTTATCCTCTCTAAGCTTGGTATAATAATCAGTGAAGTGGGGATAACAATAGTGCATTCTTCATTATGATGTGCAGCCAAGAATGCATATGAAATACTTGCCCAATCATGAGTGTAATTTCTATGAATTAAAGTTTTTCTTATACATCATTTAGTGCTCTACAACCCATAGCGTAAAATCTGGCACATTTTGAACAAATATTAGATGACAATTTAATTTTAGGGTTGAATTTGGATCAAAGAGTCATTTTATGTAAAACGAAATTGTTTGTGAGTCTGTAATGTGAAAGTGAGATTTACTTACTCCATAAATCCACACTCTTTAGTGTATGTAAATAGTGCTTTGTGTGATTAACATCTCTGCTTCCCTTGGACAAGTTTCACTCAACTATTTAGGAGCATTCTACTGCACCATAATTTACATCAATATCCAAGAGACAGTTAATTAATGAAACACATTGCCATGTCTTATGAATTATGACTGTCTATACTAAATATTGTTTGGATTAATCTTTGGCTCTATCGTCTTATATGGTATTCTAATATGTCAAATGTTCATAAAAATAAATGTTTGTATTCATTTACCAAAATACATGTCATGCAGATTAAGTCAGGAAGATTAAAAATACTCTAAGATTTTAATTATTCAATTGTATTTTAGGTCTGTTCAAACATTTTGAAGCCTCACCTTAAAAAATCAACTTCGGGCCGGGCGCGGTGGCTCCAGACTGTAATCCCAGCACTTTGGGAGGCCGAGACGGGTGGATCACGAGGTCAGGAGATCGAGACCATCCTGGCTAACACCGTGAAACCCCGTCTCTACTAAAAAATACGAAAAACTAGCCGGGCGAGGTGGCGGGCGCCTGTAGTCCCAGCTACTCGGGAGGCTGAGGCAGGAGAATGGCGTAAACCCAGGAGGCGGAGCTTGCAGTAAGCTGAGATCCGGCCACTGCACTCCAGCCTGGGCCATAGAGCAAGACTCCGTCTCAAAAAAAAAAAAAAAAATCAACTTCGAAAGTTTTCTATTAATTGCAACATGTTATATTAGATTATAAGCAGTGACACACATGGCCTATTACAAATGAATTATTCATTTTATTGCACTGTATGAATCTTTGTAATGTCATCCTTGGGATGACTTTTCTTTATAATAGCAGGCATTAACATTAGACACAAGCTTTAAAAAGGCAAAAAAAAAAAAAAAATGATAATTTCTGTGAAACACAATTCCACTTCTCCATTTGGCTCGGGGACTGAATGTCATAAGATTTTTCATCCCAGATGATGAAAACCCAACTGGAGAAATAAACCATAACCTTTTGTAAACAGTGTATACAATATTGATCTCCTTTTGTAGAAAAAAGTATTTCACATTACCCATGTTGACACTTAACTTATTCTGTGCAGTACAGTAACATTAGGGTGGGCAGGTGGCTTGCCACTTTTCGCCTACCACAAAATAACATGGAAATATTAATACCCTTATGTCCAAAACACATGTGTTTTATAACTGTTTTAAAAGTTTTAGAAGGTTAAACATGAAATATAAAACATGAAATCAACTATATACATTGCAGTATCTTTGTCATTGTATTTTCTGAATTCTATAAATTATTGTTATAACTTATATAGATCCATTTTTGAAAAGACAAACATTTAAGGTGATGGCTATCCCAAATACACTGAATTGATCTTTACAAATTATAGTAATGTATTAAATTATTACAAGTACCACCAAAATATGTGTATCTATTATGCATCAATAGTAAATAAATAAATAAATGCCTATAAAACAATAAACTATGACCAACCACTTCAAATTGTGTAGGCAAATATCTACTCATATACACACAACTTCAAACTGTGTTTCCTGTGAACCTTCCAACGGTTTGCCTATGTCATACTGTGCCATTTTATGTTGTTGTTAAGAGACATGAATACAGATTATCGAGTGAGACACTTCTGTTTTTAATCTAGGTTTTCAATTTATTGGTTACATAACCTGTCACAATTTATGCAGTCTGAGACTTAACCTCTTCCTCTGAATTTTGAGATACTATTAAAGATGTTGAGAATTTTTCAAATCAAGTTCCTTCTACATAGCATGTTCTCAGTAAATGGTACTATTATGGGCATGATTATGAATTCCCTTATCTTTCCAATAAGAGTATATGCCATTTGAAGACAAAAACCATTTTTATAGTTCTTTGTTTCCCTCAATGGCTAGAAAGTAGCCTGTTATATATACATAATGTCTAATAATGATTTGCTCAAAGAACAATTGTAACAAAAAATAAATAGAGGGCAATAAGTGCTAAACCATAAGGCACTGAAATATAAGCACAAGCAGAGTTCAGCTGCAAAGAATATCTGAGTGGGCTGGTATAGTCAGAGAAAGATGAATGGCAGACGGAACTAGGAATAGAAAGTAAAAGCATTTTATAGGTAGGATAAGACTGGATAAATAAAATCACCCAATGTTCTCTGCAGAATACATTTCAGAAGCATATTTTGACCTAATTGAAGTGTACTTAAAATAAAGTTCATAAGAAAGTATTCATAAAATCACTTAATTTTGGAATTTCTTCATATGTGTTCAACATTTCTTTCTTAAACCATATTTAAACAGATCTTCTTTAGAATACAAACAGAAATGGAGAAGAGATAATACATTTTTACCTAAAATTATGTTAACATCAATTGTACCTGCAGCTATCACATTAACACTTTAAAATGATGGTTTATATATGTATTCTGACCTTATGTCTGGTACCTAGAGGAAATAATTATTTAGTAATATCAATATATTTTTAAATGTCTAAAATTCATCATATAAAATATTTGTATACTCATTAAATGTTTTAATCATTATTTCCATAGTCATAGTAATTCAGAGTAACTTTAGATTTCTGCTAAAAAACCTATTGGGTATTTTGTTCTTCTTAATAAATGAGGGAGTAAATTGCAACTTACTACTGGAAAACTTTCTTACTATCCTATGATTTCAAGACTGTAGCAACTGCTTCAAAGGTTATCTACAGACAATTTTAAGCTAAAGAGTTTGTTCATGGATCTACCCATTAATTCTGTGGACCAAGTAAAATAAATGTGTTATGTCAAGCAAACTGCTAAGTGCTTTATGTATAAATGGCAAACAAGTCACAGTAGTTCCTATCCTTTTGGTCATCCAATTTTACACATTAAACAGATCATTTCACAAATTTATACAGCATAGCCTGGGCGACCAGCCTGGCCAACATGGTGAAAACCTGTCTCTACTAGAAACACAAAAATCAGCTAGGCATAGTGGCACGTGACTGTAATTCCAGCTACTCAGGAGGCTGACACACAAAAATTGCTTGAACCTGGGAGGCAGAGTATAGTAAACCAAGATCATGCCACTGCCTTCCAGCCTGGGCAACAACAGAGTGAGGCTCCATCTCAGGGGAAAAAAAAAAAAAAAAGCCCACAAATTTATAGAGCATAATAAATTATAATAAGTACTTAGAGAGAAAATATCTAATGCTATAGGAGATATAACAGTGGATTTAAATTTAAATTTCGGGGATGGTGATTATTGAGGCGACTCTATTTTTAATCTGAATATTGAAAAACCAGGATCAATTTGGCTAAAAAAAATTGGGAGAGAGGAAGAGAATGTAATGGTTAATTTTATGTGTTAACTTGACTGGGTAATAGGATACCAGATATTTGGTCAAACTTTAAGTGCTTCTGTGAGGATGCTTTTAGATGAGTTTAACATTTAAATCAGCAGACTGATTAAAGTGGATGGTCTCTCTAATGTGAGTGGGCCTCATTCAATCAACTGAAGGCCTGAAAAGAACAAAAGGCAGACCCTTGCCCAAATAAAAGGGAATTCCTCCTGCCTGATTGCCTTCAAGCTGAGACATCATGTTTTTCCATGCTCTGGGAGTCACGCTTAAACACCTCTTTTTGGGCCTAAAGCATGCCAGGCTTTAGGCTGGAACTACATCCTCAGCTCTCCTGGGTCTCCACCTTGCCAACTGCAGATCTTGGGACTTCACAGCCACCATAATCATGTGAGCCGAGCCAATTCCTTATTTTATATATGCAGCCGGTCCTTGAATAACATTGTTTCTTTCAACATCTTTTCATCATAATTTTGATGAGAAAAAGAAATCAATTCCCAGCAGAAGCCACTGCCTGTGTGGAGTGAGGAAGTTCTCCATATCTGCATGGGTTTTTTCTGGGTACTCCGGTTTCCTCCAAAATTCCAAAGATACGCACATTAGGCAAACTGGCGTGTCTAAATTGTCCCAGTATGAGTAAGTATGGGTACGTGTGAGTGCACCCTGTGATGGAAAGGCAACCCATCCAGGGTTGCTTCCCAACTTGCACCCTGGGATGCTGAGATAGAGTCTGGCCACCTGCAACCTTGAACTGGAATAAGCAGGTTGGAAAAATGCATAAATGAATGAATTAACACAAATGATTGTAAAATAAAAATCTGTAAAGCAGATGATAATCACACACATGCACGAAAAAACAATGTGACACGAATGCACTCAGCAAGCCCATCATATCTGTTGTTTGTTTTGAAGTGCATGATGGTAGGTAGTGACAGTTTTCATTTTGCAAACGTTTATTCCTTGATTTGACCCACTGCCACTATGACTGCAGTCACTCAATGATTCACCAAAAACTGGGTAAATAATTATCTCACTTGGTGTTATGATTTCTTAAAAGTCTGTATAGCTAACATTTATTTCAGTGTTTAATATTAGAAGCTTTTTGGGTCTTTATTTAGAAATTTGGTGATGATTTTGTGACCAAAAATATACCACAGGAACTTAACTGTCATTTATGTTAACTAGCCTATAGTAAAATTCGTTTCATTATATGTCATTTTGTTTAAAGTCACAGTTTTTAAGAAGCTGTAGATGACCTTAAGGGAGACTCTGTGTGTGTGTGTGTGTGTGTGTGTGTGTGTGTGTGTGTGTGTGTGTGTGTACACCCATAAATACTGAAGAACTCTAATACAGGGCAGACATTTTTGGAGCAATGGATAAGCACATACAAAGACTCTGAGGCAGAAAAGAGCTTAGAGCTTCCATGGGATGAAATAAAAATCACTGTATCTCCACCACAATGCTTAAAGGGGAAGCAATTCAAGATGAGGCAGCAGAGTGGGCAGGGCCATATCTGGAGTGTGTGAGAATGATAGTAGAGGTGCAAATTTATCTTCAGAGGAATGAGAAACCACTGAATGGGTTTCAAAGCAGAAGAGTGATGTAATCTGCTTTGTTGTTTTTAGCCATCACATAGGCTTGATATATGGATGTATGTAGGGAGGTATATGAAGCATGAGGAAGGGGCACTCACAGGGCAAATGGGAGACTAATGAAGAGAATACTGAGACAAAATAGAAACATGGAGGGGATAACAGTGGTGGCAGTGGTACATCTGAGATCTATTTGGCAGAACTGATCCTCCAATAAAGGTGATGGTCTGCTTTCAGGGATAAAAGCGGAAAGGTCAAGGTCAAGCATGACTTTCAGGTGAATGATATGTGGACCTGGGTGACTTAATGAGAAGGAGTAGGATGAGGAGGAAGAGTTGGGTAGACCAACAGTCCAGCTTTTAACATATTAATGTTGATGCCTTTGAGCACTCTGAGTAAAAATGTGAAAGAGGCAGTTACACATACGGATCTGCAGCTCAGAACAAAGACCTGATATATAAGTTTAAAAGCTGGCAGACAGGGATGATATTTAAACTGCCTAAGGCAAGAGGGTGAGTGGTGAGAAAAGAAACAGGGACAAGGACAGAAACATAAGGATCGTGATTACCTGAGATTGAGGAGAAGAGGAAGAACTAGCAAAGGATATACAGAAGCAATAGCTGTCAAATATATTTATCTGCTAGAAAGTATTATTATCTTCTTTTGCTATAAAGTACTATCAGAACATCTGAAATTATTTTGGAATAGAGAAGGTTATTTACACAAAACCTATATGCAGCCCATATTCCTCTCATCTATTATTTCTGAGAACAAAATTTTATATAGACATTATAAATTATTCACAGAAAACCCTGAACTTTTACTATACATACATAGCAGCAATAAAAGTATCAGAAATACATGAATGTTCTTAAATGTTATATAAATGAGACTATCTTCAGTGATGGAAAACTACAAAGTAGGTTTCCTTTATCTGAAAATACTAATTTGTTCAAGTTATAATAGTTACATGTGTTGAAACAGAATTAAGCTTTGATTCACAAGTAACAAACTTATAAAGATGATATTAAAATTTCATTAAAGTTTCAGGATTATATAATTATTTCCTAAGTTAAAACAAGTACTGTGAAACACCAGCAAACCAGGCAAATGGATATTGCATTAAAAATTAGTATCTTATAACTCTTTAGTAATTTTTAAAATTGCAAAGATCATTTCAACACTGCTCCCCTCCCCTCAGGCACACACAAATATTTATCCAGCAACTGATAATTAATAGTGGAAAGAAAATATATCACTTTTAATTTTTTCAAAAAAGTAAAAATGAGTAAGAACTATAACTCAGAGTCAGAAATTGGGATTTCAAAATCCCTAAAGAACTGACCTGTGTGGCCCAGATTCTTACCACACCACAGGGAAATAATTGAAAGTCTGAGCCAGATTCAGGCTGAAGCATTGTCTGACAAACTATCCTCTCTCCATTTTTATACCACTAACTTCCAAAAACCAATTCGTGGAGCCACTGGTGGATGTGAATGCTATACCAGTAGAACCTCAATATCCCATAAGAATCTTAGATGGACACGAAATAATTCTCACCATAAGAATATGTGAAATTGCCACAGTTAAGGTCTTCTAAAATAGAAAAATCAATTTTCTATGGAACACACACACACACACACACACACACACACAAATAAAACTCGGGAAATAAGAACAAGACAATAGCAATGATTTTTTCCAGAATAGATTTCACTCATCCAGGGAATACTGTGGAAGCAATAGTTCTTTGCCGAGATTTGCTGAGACCTATGACTGAGATTGCTCGTGAGCTTTACATAATTCTGTCTTCTCTAGGTGAACTGGGATAATATACCAGAGGAAGGTATGTGCAATGATGCTGGTGCTTGAAGAGTTGGGGGAAGTAATAATTACAAAGACTACAAAATTAGATGGTTATCTCTGGAAGCTACCCACGCATTTGAGAAAGCCAGTGGAAAATGGGAAGATGACACTGATGTATTACTGTGGTAAGCAGCAATAAACCAGTAACAAACAAATCAAACCTCGCCAAAAAAAGTCCATATCTTAATTCCCGGAAACTGTGAATATGTTAGACTGCATGACAAAGCAGAAGTAAGACTGTCAATCAGCTGACCTTAAAATAGAGAGGACATCCTGAAGTATCAGGGTGGGTCCAATGTACTCAAGGGTCTCAGAAAGTGCAAGACAGAGGAGGAAGAGGAGAGTCAGAGGGAGACAGGACTATGGAAGAAAGGCACAGAGAGATGTGATGTTGTTAGCTTTGGAAACAGAACAAACAGGCCACGAGCCAAGACACATTAGCAGGCTGCAGAAGTTTGGAAGAGCAAGGAAATGGATTCTCCCTTAGAGCTTTCAAAAAGAAATGCAACTCTGCTGAACCCTTGATTTTAGCTCAGCGATACCCGTGTCAGCCTTCTGACCTACACAGAGAATTAATATTGCTTAAAACCACTAAGTTTGTGGTAATTTGTTACAAAAACAAAAGAAAACTAACACAACCATCAATTTAAGGCCAAAGATCTTCCCAGGGAGTAAAAAGAATTTCACCTCTATAAATAGCGTAAAAATTCCTTAGCTTCAGATAGAGAACTATAAGAGCAAAGCTCTAGATACGGTTGAATTCACCTGAAAAGTTAGCTACATGAAAGTAAGGGTGCAAATTGGGAATACAAAAAGGCCTAGAGATAACAAAATCTGGTTTGATGCAGTCAATAATCTTGATCATCAGGTTCCCATGGACACTACGTGCCTACAAAAGTCTCCTCCCTGTTAAGAGACGAGTGCTTCCTGCGTCCCCCCTTGCTTGAAGACAATGAAGATGACTCTTCCCTGAAAAAGAACATAAGTCCCACCCAGGATTTTCCACTACCTCCTCTGCTGGCCAAATGGCCAGTAACTAAGGGCAAGTCACAACTGGCTGAAGTGCTAACCCTTCAAAAGGAGGACAGGGACAATAGTCTAAAAGAGCCACAGGACCTAGCCAATATGTTCCAGTAGAATCAGTAGAACAACTTTGGAACCAATTCTGAAGATGCTAGGTCACCAGAGAATGGAACATAAAGTTGAATAACTGAGAGTGCCAGTTATGAAGAGATCTCCACCTATCAAGACAGTATATTTCCCCCTTAGAATATATCCCAATTCCCCTACTGGCAGCCAAACTCATCACCAGGGTTAAGTTACAAGTTAACCCAGCAATGAAGGTGCTAAGATTACCAAGGGAGAAAAGAAGAAAAAAAGACTATGCTCTGAAAGAGGTAGATTTAGCCAATAAGTACTGGCAGAAGCTAGAGGAGTATGTAGATGAATTGATTCTAAGGATGCTAGATTAAGATGGGAAGAAATATAATGCTGGAAAGAGAGGCATTTTTGATGTGGGAGGACCCTCCCAGGATACAGGATTTAATAACACCCTGGTGAGGACTCCAGAAAATGGTGTGATAATGTTGCTAGGATAAAGACAGTATTGCATTCTAAAAACAACACAAGATATCAGGACCACTCTTAAAGATTTAAAGGAGGCACATTTTACAGTCCTCATTGTGCCCTTCATTTTATTTACCACTTTTGTTGATACAACAAGCAGATAGATGCTGGAAGCTGGAATTAAACTACACAAATTCAACCAAGTAGAAGCCCCAGTTGCCAGTGCTTGGCCAGTTACAGTATCTTTGCTACAGCAGATTAATGCAACTTTAGGTCATGGTACCTGGCAATTATCTAGCGAAAACACTGTTATCCATCTCTACCAAGAAAGTGAACCAGAAGCAGTTCTCATTCACATGGACATAACAACAGTATGCACCTTCCATCCTGACCCAAGACTAAAATAACTTCTCTGTCCTCTGCCAAAATATAGTCTGAAAGAATGTGAATTTATTGGATATTAGAAAGAACATTATCCTGGCCCCCTATATAATATCAATGACATCCTGTAAGAGAACCAAATAAGCAAAAAGTAGCAAGTACTTTGGAAGTCTGGGTAAGACATGCGCTCAGAGGATGGAAAATAGACACCTCCTCGGTGAGTGGTAGGAGTCTATGGCCTGAGTCATGGAAAGACAATGACTCAAAAAAAAGACAAATTGATGCACATTCCAAAATAAAGGGCAACCTTCCAAAAAAGAACAAATTAGCTCACTTTCCCTATCAATAAGAAGGTAGCACAATCCATAACAGAACACTTTAGATCTAAGAGAGAACACAGTCCATGCCGGGAATACTGTTCTGACCTATTTACCAGGGCCACAGAAGGATGCTGGCTGGGACTGGGGCTTAGGGCAGTTAAAGACCTTGGAGGAGGTACAGATTCAACTGAATAATTAATTCCTCAAGCTTAGACCATATAACCCCAAACACCCCATGATATTAGAAGTATCTTTGGTGTGACAAGCAACATGTAAAGTCTACAGGAAGTCCCTGTAGGAAAATCACAATGTTAGCCACTGAAGGTTTTTCAGCGAGCCTGTGCCATTTGCAACATAGAATTACAAATCACTCGACAAACAGTTTATGGTGTACTGCTGGGAACTTACTTAGGCAGAATGCCTGAAAATAGGCAATTAAGAGACCATGGTGCCAAAAATGTCCATTATAACTAGGTTTTGTCAGCCAAGTCATAAGATCAAGTAGGTCCTGTAGCAATCCATTATTAAATAAAAATGATACATTTGGGACTGAGCACAAGTAGACAGAGAAAGCCCAAGTAAGCTACATGCAGAAATGGCAACCCACTCCATCTTTCCTGTTGCACTGCCTCATTTCCCTCAACTCATCCCTATGACTGTATGGGCAGTCCTTTCTAACCACCAAGATCAAGACAGGTTCACAGATCAGTTAGCTCCACGTGTGGTATAAACCAAAAAGGTACTGCACCTGCCCTGCAGCCCCACTAACGGGTGCCTTCAAAGAGTGCAATGAGAGAAAATATTCCCAATGGGGTAGAGCTTCAGGGACCATACACGTTGTATGGAAAGAGAAGTGGCTGCAGTAAAAATAAACATAGTCTTATTGGCAGCAGTGAATAACTTGGCTCATTGTTGGCTGGAGGCCTGCAAAGAGAAGTGACAGAAAATCAGCAACAATAACTCAGAAAAACAGGCATGCAAATGTACCTCCTATGGGAGTGGGCACAAAGTAGAGACATCTTTGTAGACCATGTAATTGTCCCCCAGAGAGCATCCACCACAAAAGAGGCATGTGGCAGACTGTATTCTTTTAAAAAGGCCACAACAATTTCTCCAATTCTCCAAGTCCTCCATTAAATGTAAACTTAACACTATTCCCATAAAGAGGTGTAAAGAGGTGGGATCTATAATCCCTTTCTTTCAACCTGAGTGGACCTTTGTCTCTTCCTCAAACAATAGAGTGCCACATAATTGATGCATGTAACTTCCAAGGCAAAATTCAAAGCAATCCTTTGTACCTTTTCAGGATACTTACTCTTAGAATCCTGACACCATGCTGTAAGAAAACCCAAACTATGCAAGAGTTCATATGGAGAGGTAACATGTAAGTGTTCTACCTTCCAATTCAGCCAAAGTCCCAGCTATCAGCCATAGTCTCAACTATCACATGTGTTAGTGAAGATGCCAGCAGATGATTCCAGCCTCCAGATGTCAAGTCATCCTCCTCCATCTTCAAGTCTTCCCAGGTAGGGGCTCAAAAATTATGGGGCAAAGATAAGCCATTCTGAATATCCCTCGTATAAATTCTTTGGCCACAGAATCCATGAATATAATAAAGGGAGTGTTTTATACCACAAAGTTGGAGTGGGTTGTTACAGAACAATAGTAATTGGAACCAGAATACACAATAACTTGATTTATTGACATTAGCCAGCTTGCCATCGCTACTCCAATGTTGCATCAATAGACACAAAAAGGAAGAAGCCATAGTGAAAAGTATGGACATTATCCATATACTGAATAGCAAGAGCTTCCATTCATCAGCGTTGACCTAGCTAATGTTGCAGTTAAAAGTCCAACCTGCCAGCAGGAGGAACTCTGATATACCCCATTCCTCAAGGAAACTAACTAGGCATTTGGTAGAAATTGAGTATAGTGGACTCCACTTACAAATGAAAGATTAGAAATTCATCTTGATTGGAACTGACACTTACCTTGTGCCTACAGTGCCCCATAAAACACATCAATATAAGAGGTTTCAGAATATGTGATATACCCAAAAGGGGATCTCTCTTAACATTGTGCTAAACAAAGGGATCCACTGAACAGAAAAGAAGGTGCTGCAATGACTATGGAATCTACTGGTTCTGCCACATCATCTAATAGAACACTCTTTTGAAGGAGCAGCATTAATACAGCAGCTTGGAGATGATGCTCTTAAAGACTTGGACCCCACATTTGCTGGATATGACACAGTCCTAAATTAATGAATATTATATGTAGCTGTGTCACATAATGACTATTATATGTAGCAGTAGGTAGAATACATAGGTCCAAGAGCCAAGAGGAGGCGGTGTAGTGTCCTCAGTTATCTTCACTCCCACGACATATGTAGGGTATCTGTACTTCCTATCGCCAGAATCACAGGGCCTCTATGGCTAACATGTATTGGTTCCCAGAGGAGGAACACTTTTCTTAGGGACAACAGCAAGAGTCTCAAACTCCTGTGACAGCTGTCACCTGTTTATTTGGGTTCCTTATGCAAAAGACAAGCAGGCAAAGGACAAAGTCACTTTTCAGGCAGGGATAATAAATCCTGATTGTCTGGAGGAGGCAAGGCTGCTGTTATGTAACATGAGCAGGGAGACAACCTCTGGCACCCCAGTGACCCATGTAAGTATGTGTTGATGCTCCCCTACCTAGTTCTGGTAGAAAACCAATAAATGCATCAGCTGTGACCTGAGAAGATCTTGGGGACCAGGATCTTAGGTCCTTCAGGTCACTTCGCCAAGTTCACAATCTAGTCCTTTAGAATTGCTAGTTGAGGGTAATGGGTATCTAGAAGAAGTAGTAGAAAGGGGGGAATGAGTATCAGACATGGTTCTGAGACCAGACGTAGGGGCTGACGTTTGTCCCACTAACCATCCTCTTTTGTAAGTTTCCTTAAGACAAAAGGCCAGCTCCTGAGGGTTCAGTTCTCAAACAGGATAAGCAAGCAGATACTGAGCAACTCAAGTGGTCTAAGATGGGATGTAACATCCAGAACTCCTTCTGCATGAAGAAGACATCCACTCTCCCAACTTCCGAGAGTGTTAACTGGTGGTTGCTCACAACTGAGTTCCTCCCAGAATTTCCCTTCCACCAAAGGGAGCTGCCTAACCCAAATATAGTGGTTCTGCCCCAGGGGCAACCCACGTCCAAGAACTGGCAGAAAAGGGAGTAGACAGAATTATTTTTCTATTTGGAACATCTCTGAAGGTCCATCCCAACTCTACAGCATCCCATGCACTCAGCCTAGGATTCTGCTGCAAGTGAATCAGAGTTCACCTTCTCCCTCTGCTCTACCCAGGCCCCCTGCTTCCCTTACAGGTGTTCTTCCCAACATCACTCTCTAATAAACCACCTTCGTGTAAACCTTCCACTTGGGGTTGGTTTCCTGGAGAAGTCAATCTATGACATGCACACACTGCATTCTGCCTTGATCTTTTTTATTAATCCTCATGACATGAAAGCCTCCTATCACCCTGCTATGTCAATAAATTTATTCCTATTTCTCTAGGCCTATTTCTCTAGGCTAAGATCATGACCAGGCTAACACATTTGCTCCTACCCATGCAACTTCAAGTCTAATCCCCAGAGCAGAGCACAATAGTAGGTTGAAATTCTGCTTTACTATTTTCATTATTTGCTTTATAAATAACTTTCCATCCGTAGAAATGCTGAGTCTTTCATTAATACTGTGAAAACCTCTGAAATGTCATAATAATTGTTGAGAGGGTGACAACTATGTAAAATGAATGAGAAGCAGTCAATAGTTAAGCCACTAAAAATATTCTTAGAACAAACTTAGAACTATCTTAAGAAAGTCTAAATTAGTTTTCATCACAGCCAAAGACATTTAAATGGCATTTTTAGGTTCATAAGATATTTTACCTTTTACTTTATTTAAGAAACTCTATTCCACCTTTCATGGATATTATTTAATTATTGTTGGTGAAATTAAATGATAAAGCACAACATACAGATGTACTTAAATCTTAGGTGTATAAGTGTGTACCTCAATTATGAAGTCACTACCCACTCTCACTCAAAATAGAGTATGCATCTAATATATCACAACATGCAAAAATTGGAAGCAGAGAAAGATTTTAAAAAGGTGTACTATATTCTATGAGTACTCCCAAATATAGAACTAAATGTGTAAATTGTAAAAACACAAAATCTATTAAACTCTTATGAACTTGGATTTGACTCATCTTTTACTCTGCCCTTTACAAAGGCTTCCAGTTTAATTTGAAATTTTTGGTTACAAAATGCATGATGGCTCCACTATTTAACATTAGCACTATTTCCAGTGTGCAAAAAGTCATATCCCATTAGTTTCAAGTATTTGGTCAGATATTAGGAAGTCATTGTTTAAAGAAGGAATTCACAAAATCAGTGCTTCTCCATGCTTTTTTTTTTTTTTTTTTTTTTTTTTTAAAGAAGAGATCTGGCTTTGAAATACAATAACAACAGTTATGCTACAGAATTAATGAATTCCCAACTGTAAAATGTGAATGTATAATGAATTTCAGGGCAGCGCTCTTGCAGCCAGACTGAATTAAGAGTTAAAGTTCTAAAGACTCAATTGCCTCTGAAAATTTGAGGGGGGATGTTTATCAGTTAAAGAAAACATCAGCTGCTTAGAAATGCATGGCACTACAGCTGAATATAATACCTTTCCTGTTCTCTCTTGAAATGGTTTCCTATTGAAGCAGTTCCTGTATCAATCACACAATAGCCACAATGATACAGGGTTATACTACAGGACACAATAACAGCATTCAAAAAGCATAGGAAAAATGACTTTTATAGTGGCAAATACTGTAGCTAAAAGCCTAAAACAAATCACTAAACTGCACTAATTTGTAAGCTTTGAGGTTTGAGGAACTCACTGTCAGCTAAGAGAAGGGCAGAGCTCGCAATCAACTGTCCTCTTGAACACACAAGATTTTCAAGAAAAGAAATCCACTGATAGAGTCTCCTCAATTAACTCTGTGCGAAAAATGCCCAAGCAATACCCGGAGGCAGCTCAACAAAATTAGGCCAAATATGACATTTAACTATCAGTCTTTCCAAGGCCAGTGATTGTTCATCAGCCTAGGGAGAAATAAAGTAGTACACCTGACAGCAGTTATTTTTTATAAGCACATACCTACTATTGTACATGGAGGAATATAACTACTTCTGCAGAATATGTAGTAGAACCATTTCTTCATTTTTAGAGGTTACCAATTATGAATAAGCTTAAAATATCATATCATTCCAAAAATAAATTACATGAGAGAGAGTCCTCAGTATGGGCATTTCAATACTGAAAAGGAAAAAGAATTATAAATCACATCTTTCTTTTCTAAGAAATAAAACTGTATGGTATAAAGTGCTGACATTAGCTACCTATATATACTTCTCATGTGACAAGCTAAAATGTATTACCCAAGCTGCATTTCAAGTATATACTGCTTGAGATAATTTTCATGCATAGCCCATCGTGAGCTACCTAACTTTGATGATTTCATTAAAGTATAAGCACACCCATCTGAATATAATTTTAATAACATAAATAAATATGTATACAAGTATTTATTTTTACATACATTTCATATTTGATTCCAAATTCAGCCACCAGTAACTATATGGTGGTTATTTAAACTTCATGAATTTCAGATTTTGTATCTATCACATACAAAGATTAGAATATGGCATAATGTCTATAAAACTTCTAATACAAGGTGTGGCATACAGTAGGCACTTGATAAATGGCAATTATTTTATGAAAAAATACTATATCTCATCTTTAATTATTTTTCAATTATAGGTGAAAAAAGATGAAAGATAATCCAAGTTGCTTAAATTTTGTTTGTGCATGTATTTTAGAATCCAGACATGAATATAGACATGCTGGTGCACTAAAAGCTCACTTATAAAGAAAATACAACTTAAAGACCTGACTAGTAGAATGGCAGGGATGGTCTTCTGAATATGCAAGTGATGCTAAGCTTCAAATATATACATTATTGTAATGCAGGTGAAATAAACTGCACACGCATTTCTGTTAGGCAGCTAAGAAATACTTCTCTTTTGTCAACTGCAATAAAGAGAAGTAATTGGAGTTTCTTTTTTTCTTTTTTTTTTTTTTTTTTTTTTTTTTGAGACAGGGTTTCGCTCTTGTCGCCCAGGATGGAGTACAGTGGCGCAACCTCCGCCTCTCGGGTTCAAGCAATTCTCCAGCCTCAGACTCCTGAGTAGCTGGGATTGCAGGCACGCACCACCACGCCCAGCTAATTTTTTGTATTTTTAGTAGAGATGGGGTTTCGCCATATTGGGCAGGCTGGTCTCAAGCTCCTAACTTCAGCCACTCTGCCTGCCTCGGCCTCTCAAAGTGCTGGGATTACAGGCGTGAGCCACCGCGCTCGGCCAGTAATCGCAGTTTCTAAAGGTAATTTTGTAAACCCATGAACAATAGAAACATGAATGTATCACAAATATTTAAATACAAACTAAGTATTAGGTGAGAGACTGCATACTCTGCTGCCAATACTGAGTTAGAGTTAGCTTTGCAAGAGAAGTGGGAAAAATACCCAGTTTCTTGGGATTAGCCTAAATAAAATGTAGCTACTATTCCAAGCATTGTTGAATACACACACACACACTTATATACTCTTAACATAGTTAATAGATTTCTACTTGAACATGTAGTATTTATTTTTATAGCATACATGCCAATACTCTATATACAAATATATATTTGTATTATGCATGTGTGTGTATGCATATGCACATGTGCCTATGTGTGTGTGTGTATCTTCTTTAGCTCTCTCTGGAAGAGGAGAGGTGGTTAAACATAAGGGTTGTCAAAGTACTTCTTTGCATAAGTAAGCTTAAAGAGGTAAGGCATTAACAAATTAGTATCAATGACGACAGAAAATAAAAAACTTAAATACTTTTTGAAATATTAATCAAAAAGACATAATGATCATAGAGTTCAGCTGCAAAATCACAGGAAGCAAGAAGGAGGCCACTTTTCACCCCAGCTGCTGCAATTGGAGGGATGTTTGATAGTGAGGCACAGGAAATAATCAGAGAATAAGCAGTCTCTGAGAAACAAGACAGATTATTTCAGGCTGCAGTGCACTGGGAGTTATTCTTGTCTTGGGGAAAGACTGGGAAGTTTCTAAACCCCGATTTTCACAGTAATGATGTCATTATGTAGTTTATAATATTGTAGGGAATGGTCATAATGGAAAAGGGTTGCACTTCCTTAGACAAGTATATTTAGATGAATCTGCATAACAAAGGAGGAAAAAAATTAGTCAAAGGTTGAGCTTTGATTGATTGGGACTAAGACCTAAAACTCTAAAATGAATATAGCATCTCTGTTGCACAGGTGGTACAAACCAGTGTGAAACATGAACCAAATGAAAAATGTAAGTTACTCAAAGGATGAGACAGAATCACAACAACGGTGTAGAGTAACCCATGAAAAACAAGGAACAAGTTCAGAACTGAAATAAAAACATTAACTATGCCAACTCTTGATAATAATTTCACTCATTCTAAGATACCAAGTTAGACGGATAACTGTGAAATTACTTGGGAGTTATATCTGTCCATATTACAGAGTACTGTGTGTCTTTGCTTAAGGTGATTTGTTTAGCAAAGTCAATACAGCTCATTTCACATAATGGGAAAAATCTTCTCAACTAACAATTTTTGTTGTCTTTCACAGTCCTGAGTAAAGACTGCCTTCTAATTGGTTAAAGAGATACTTGACCAATATATTCGACTAATATTGAGTTAATACTCAGACATGAAAAAGAATAATTGAATTAAGCAATTACAGCCATCTAGTTAATTATATGAATAGAGAATAAGGAAGTGAACTACCTTCCACCTTCCAAAAATAGAAAGTGTTTGCCAAAGAAAACGAAAATGCATCATGTATAAAATGCTTTCTTAGGTATGTGGCTGTTACAGTTTAATGGTGAGTAAAGTCCCACTCAGCCTTTTCAGTTAATTCTAATTTAAAGATGTTTTAAATGATTAGGTGACTGGGTGGTAAACGCCAATTCTGGTTACTTCTGGATCAAACCTAGAAGATGTTACACAGTAATTGTGTGATGACCCCATTTAATGGTTTATCCTCATTTTCTGTTTTTAATGTATTAACTACCAATTATAAGTATTCTTAAAAATATATCCCTAGGTTACTTTTTTCCAATTGGATGGCTGACTTTTATATACTCATATTTTTCAATTAGTCTTAAAATGAAGAATATTAAGAATATTCTTGCTCCTTGATTCAAAAACAAGATAGATACACATATTTGAACACACTTATAGATTTATGTAAGCATGAATTTACCCATGACCATAAGGTTTAGGATGCACTAATGTTCTCTGGAGCCCTTAAATGAATGGGGGATGCCAGCTCCTTGCTAACCACCACCATTAAGGAGAAGAAGGAGAAACTCCTGGGTTATGTGGATTGAGAAAGGGAGACCAGCATAAGGAACAATATAAGCTACACATGCATCGAAATACAATATCAAATCACATTTTCATGCACATATTTATAATACAGTGTTTAAAAATACTCAATTTCGGTCATTTTCCACTAGACTGACACAACCAGAATATATTTTTCCAGAAACAAATTACTTGGTCTCTGTTACCTCCTAGCTTCTTATTCTGCTCTAAAAACTAAATGACAGTCCTATTATGAGGTTCAATTGCTAGAGCATCTAAGTGCAGATTTTTAAGAACAGAAGGGAAACTCTACGTGCTCCCTTCCCGCTTCTACTCCAGATATAAAAATGCAGGCCGGGCGCGGTGGCTCACGCCTGTAATCCCAGCACTTTGGAAGGCCAAGGCGGGAGGATCACGAGGTCAGGAGATCGAGACCATCCTGGCTAACAGGGTGAAACCCCATCTCTACTGAAAAAATACAAAAAAACAAAACAAAACAAATTAGCTGGGCATGGTGGTGGGCACCTGTAGTCCCAGGAACTCGGGAGGCTGAGGCAGAAGAATGGCATGAATTCAGGAGGTGGAGCTTGCAGTGAGCCAAGATCGTACCACTGCACTTCAGCCTGGGCAACAGAGCAAGACTCCATCTCAAAAAAAAAAAAAAAAAATGCAGCCGTACTTTCTTATTCTTGCTAATATCTACATTTCTGCTATTCATCAGCACACTCTCCTAAGAGTTTATTAGATGTGGAAACTGAGGGATAGAGATTAAGAATTTTGCCTGAGGTAACACAGTAAAGCAGCAGCTGAACAAGAAGAAAGCCCAAGTTACCCAACAGTTTTCAAGTACATCACGCTGCCTGGCACAGTAATAAAAAACAATAATGAAAGCACATACCTCTCTTTTCACAAGGGCAATGCCTTCATCTCAGTGGCTGTGCATTCGTAAAGAACAAAATGATTTTTTAAGTCATTCTGGACCCATAGTCTGCTGCTGCTAAACAGCACTTCTTTTTAGCACTCTAAAAAGACTTTAAAAAGTCTTTGAGTCTACCTCCAAGAGGAGTTGCCCCCACAGGAACTTTGAAGATAACTGTCCTATCTTCTGAAGAAATGGTCAGTTAGCTTCGCACATTTAACACACACCACTTCAGAATCTTGATGGACATATATATCTGAGCAAGTTCCAGAGTATCATACAATAGAATTGTATGATTACATAGGTTAAAGGACAGATACATCTTTCTAGTTGGGGTAAACTTTAAAGAAATTGCTGAGGCTTTATTACATACCCATTCCAGGACTACTTTTCTTTCTGCACCACTATTCCTCCACCTAGAATCCATGCTATAGCAATGCCCCTTCTTCCTTCTTTATCTGTATTATGCCAACCCACTTTCAAGTCTTACGTGTTACAAGCTTTTCCAAGTTTTCTCCAACCACAATAGGAAATGTAATTCCTCTCTCTGGTCTAGGTACACACATTCGTGTATTTCTCATAGCCTTATTTTATTTGTTTTTCTATTTGTTTTTATCTCCTGGATTAATGCATAACGTCTTTGATTTTACAGACCTTACTACATAGCTACATGCATCATCCACAGCAGTTACAAATTAATTAGTTGACTGAATTTATGAGAACTGAACTTAAGTCAGTCTAGAATTTGTGTGGGGAATTCTCACTGGTCACCACTTCTGAAAAGTAGCACATCTTCCTCTAGTATTTTGAGTAAAAGACGGAATGCTCCAATGCTCAATCTGTACCCAACCTTTCCTTGTGCTCCCAAATCCCACAATTCATCAGCGAGAAGAATAATCTGGTTCAGAGTGACCACAGGCCCTATTAAGAGCCCTTTATCCCCTCATCCTTTCCTTTCAGGACACCAGAAAAATCTCCCTCAAGATGGTCTTTCTTCAGGCAGACAGCAGACATTTTTCTTTTCACTCTGATGCACTACAACAAAGTTCTAGTGGCTTCAAATAAAAATATATGCTTTTGCTGTTTTGCCATTATTTAAAGGGTAGATACATTTTTCTAAAAGCCTTTACTTCCTACTCACCTCCTTCAGATCTCAGCTGCCTTCTGTGCTGTCCATTAAGACTTTGAGACGCCTAGCTGTGAATAAACCCTTCCTCTTTCAGGAAGACATGTTTCCCCTTCTACAGGATCACTTGATCATTTTTATTTCCACCATTCACATTGCAACAAAACAAGACAAAAAATATACTGCTTGAAGATACTGTAATATGTCATATACATGACCCCAAATATCAGCCACACAACAGTCCTTAATATAGAGTTGAGCAGGAACAGCAAGAAACTGAGGTTCCTGTTTATGCAAAGTTGTAGAGACAGAAAGAGTAAGTTACATCATAATTTCTAATGCCTTTCATCATACCATAGTATGTATTTAAATAACTTTGTGGTAAATGTGTAATAGCCAAAAATGTGTTTATAATAGTTGAAATCCTATTCTGTAATTCCCAGGGAATATATGATTTGGATGTTGAAACAGAAAGCGTAGATCTTACTCAAGTCAATCAATGAAATCAACAGGAAAAGAAATAGTGTTTAAAAATATAAGATTAGAAATGGCACAGTGTCTTGGAAAAGTAGCAAGAAACTGATACAGAAAAGCTGAAATGGGATCAGTGCAAGGTGGTATAGTTAGAAAAGAAAATGGAATTGCACTGATATACAATGGAAATAACAAAGTACATGCCCCATTATTTTAATAAGAGATTATTTTAATAAGATATTTTAGTAGTTTGTGAAAAACAAATCCATCTAATGAATACGTCTGAACCCTGGAGAAAATAAGTTTCACAAACAATGTAGGACCTCCATCTGCCTGATATAATGGTAAAATCACTGTGTCTTGAATTAGTGAGATGATTTAATGATATCTTAAAGTCTCTTCTCACTTCCAGCTTTATGATTTTACAGGGCCAAAAGACTACTAATTGGATTTGAAAATAAAGATAGGATATAGTTTTCTATGAATGCAATATTTTATTGTTTGCTCTAAGTAATATAGTGTTTACACTCACAGTCACTGAAGCAAAGAAACAAAAGTTATTTTGTGGGACCATTAAGTTACTGTCAATTACAAAGAAGCTAAAAATGTTCACTCTATTCATACTTTAAATGTATGCAATAAACTTTGCATATCCTTCCAAAACAGCCAAAAGGGAGCCTAAGGAAGAGTTTCTCTTATTTAACTGAGATGACAGCACATTCCCTAAGGTAATCTGAGCTACCAAAGAGCACAAGCTCTCGAGCTCAGTTCCCAGAGTAGGACCGTGTATCTGGCTGTTTGCTGTTGCCTTTGTAGATTACAAACCTTGAGCCCAACCTTTGCAAGACTCTTCTCAAAGCATGGGGACCAAGTCAGAGAATATGAGTGATGAATCACCTCTATACCTGGAACACAACTCCAAACCATGGTTCCTAACAATGTCTTAATAAAAGATAACTGAACTCACAGGCTTATGCTATAATCCCATCCCCATGAGCCCTACTACAGTTACATTAAAATAGTAAGTTTTATAAAAATACAGAGCACTTCCTTTCAGAAAAGTTTATTTGTAACCTTCTTCTCCAGCAGGGTTTAAGGTATTTTACAACTATAAAACAAAAATAAAAATATTGGTAAAATATAAGTATAAAGAAGCATAACCAAAGATAATAAAATTAAGCAAAGAAATCAAGATCTTGAAAAATGCCTTCCTAGAATTTCTCTTGTGACATCTATTCACCAGAATTATTTCATCTCTAAACTTTTATCTCTGACTCTTAATTGTCTAAACTCTGGCACCCTAACTGACTTATTCATTGTAAAATATGTTAGGCTCAACCTGCTCAATCTAAAATACTTATTAGTCCACTTAGGGGCTTTCCCAGGGAAATATAGGACAAGAGCAAGTAACACTATATAAAATAATCTGCCCATTTTGCATGTGAAATCTCAGTAATATGACCAACAAGGACAATTTCTGAATGGGCAAAAATGATCCCAAGATACAATGAACAGTCCAGTCACTTTTCTTTCGTGATCGTGGCCAAGGTGGTGACAATATAAGAATGTGCATGAGTGTGTAGGGACAATGGAGTGAGAAGAGGAAAAACAGGTTGGAGCTGATGCTATATAATAGAGCTTCACATTGATTTTTAAACAGCATTTATTAAAATAATCTCTTCCTCTTTTCCTACAGACTAATACCCTAAATATGGTTTAGTCAAAGGCAGTATCTCATCACAGGGCCTCTCCAAACCCAATCTGAACAAAAATCATAATCAACATACGTTGAGATAACATACTTTGCTATAAGAATGGCAACATCCTGAGACTGAATGTAATGGCCAACCGATCGTCCATGTCATTCTTATTCCTTCCTATCCATCCAAATTCAACCTACTAAACTACCGTCTGAAGTATCTTCCAGAGCCGCCTTGTATCACTTATGCCCTTGTTCTTAACTCCACCAAGCCATTTCTCTCCAGCTACTGCCTGGGGTGTCATTCCTAAATTGGATGAGATTTACTGATATTACCTGAATTGAGTTAATATAGCTTGCTAATTTGTCATACTCACATGTTTCTTAAGCTTACTCTATTTATTACTTTTAATGCATTCTGAAAGCTACTTTTGGACAGTGAATTAACCATTTCAGGACTCCAAATCATCTTTTGATTTAGTTCCCCATAAAACTATTCAGACTTGGAATTGTATTTTGTTTTTTGTTTGTAGTGGGGATTTGTCTGTGCTAATGCATTCATAATGTTTAATAACTTCCTTAGAAATTAAAGGCATGATGACCAGAAGCAAAACTACAGAATTCAACAGAATAATTTTTTCTTTCTTTAGCAAGTCAGCTGATAAGTTTACAGGAATAACAAATTTTGATATGATGTCATTATCAATAGGATCTCTAAAAAACACAGTTAACCCAAATGACTTACTACCATAGAATGACTTACAAAGAAAACTTTCAAAACTAAGAAAATGTGTTGGATCACTTAGCTTTAGGTATTTCAATAAGCATACAGATAGCTAGGTTTTACATTCCAATTCTTAAGGCCATGTCAATCAGTTATCTTAAATCTAATGAAATGTGAGTGCAGCAAAATTAATAATGTGAAAACCAGATACCAGTTCATTTAATGACTTTTTGTTATCCAGTGGTGTTTAATTAAGCTAAAAGGAAAATTGAAACAAAACTTTAACATTCCAAGAGTAATTGGGAGAATTATTTTAATAGAAATAGCTTTTTAAAATCCACTAAGCAAAAACCTATAGCTTAACAAAGTAAAATTTTTTATATGCACAGATTTATATTGCCAAATATATATGTCAAGTGGGTATTATCCATTAAAATTGCCATGGTTAGTTCATATGATTTTTTTTTGTGCTATTCTATTATGAAGAGGTTTTCTTGCAATCTTTCCTTCAGAAATATTTTCAAATAATTCATATTACTGTGATGTTATATCTGATATCAAAAATGTAAGAAATATAAAGTACAAATCCCACTTACAAAAAAAATTATAGGACAGAATTGTTGGTGGAAGGTAGGCAGTTAATAGATAATCTCCCTCATCCAACTCTGACACCATATATGAATCTTAGCTATTGTGCAGTTAGTTTGCTAAGCAACAGTCCAATCATGACAGTAAGTTCCTAGGTCTATAGCAGAAACTTTTATACTTAAGTATTGCACATGGTTGTCAAACAGATTGGGCATAACAGGAAGAAGATTAAAATACTTGAGAGAAAATAATCCATGCGTTACAACAAATATTCTCAATTCACTAAAAAACAGAATTTGAATTTCATGCTCAGAGTTCTTCAGTGAGGAAGTAGAGAAGAAAAGGGATACCCTAGCTATTCCAGGGAAGAAAGTTTATAATAACACAGTTCTAAATCATGTAAACAATTTTAGGCTACAATGAAGTGATTTTGCCTGAGTAACCTAGAAAATCATTTGTGTTTCCACTTGAACCACGCTACTAGAAAACACTATTGAGAAATATTAGTTTGTGTGTGGCTTTACATGTAGCAAATACAGGCAAATAAAGGAAAACAGATTTTTATGCTAGCAAAGTTCCTATCTAGGCTTTTGAAGTTTCTGTTTATAATAACCCTACCTTTTAAATTAATCATTCTCAAAGTTATTAATATAAAATGTTCAAAACACACTTTTTAACCTTACACTAAATCTTATGTCTATGTCCTTTACAATTGATTCCTTTCTTAGATAAATTTTTAAAATGTTCTCTTCCTTATAAATGCTTCCACAAATAAAAATAAAACTACTTTAGGTTAAGAAAGTTCATTATTTACAAAATCAAAGCAATGAAACTGTAAGTCTATGTCAGTGTTTCTCAACTTCAGTGTCCACTGTAATCATCACTTGAGGTGATGAACACAAAACACTGGGCCCTACACTCTGAGTTTCTAATTTAGAAAGTCTCAGAGAGGCCCAAAAATGTGCACTTAAAACAAGTTCCAGGGCGATGCTAATGCTGAAGATTAGGGGCCTAATCTTCTTTGAGAACCTAACTTCTGTGACAGGTAACACATATCTGAAAAGCAATATATAATTTTTAACCCATCTCATAGTCGTGACATTTATAATGGCCAGGAATACTGATTAATATTTTTCACACAAAAGCAATTCTATTCCTAGCTATATGACTAATAACCACATCAATATAAAAAAAAACTAAATGAAAAAGACCCCCACCTTCATCACAATCATCAGCTCAGTAGTGGAACTGCCTCCTTGTTTACTGTTAACAGACATAAACACAGGATTATTATAATGCAATTGTTTCCTATTTGTCTTCACTACCAGATCTTACCCTTTTCCACTACCCAATCTGAGACTTGCCAGGACAAATAATCTGAATGACAAAAAGTGACAGGAAAATGGAACCATGCCCTTCTGATCTAGATAGTTTCAGCAATGTCCCACTGTCTCCCCATGCCCCCAGCCTTTCTCACTTCTCATCACCCCGTCACACACACATACCTTCACACATGCATATACACAAATTTGAAAAACACACCAGAACAAAAAATTTCTTTTAGCTAAGATGATCTGAATCAATGAGAGAGGAATAATACAGAGTTGGGCATGGGATGAGAAGAATTCAGACTCTCCCATCCTAAGGAACAGCCCATTGAGAAGGCTTTATCTCCAGCATTCCCACATCGCTAGAATCCCCATTTTTCTCAGCCGTTCAGAGGGCACCGGGGTCCAGGATAGTCACAAAAGCACTAAGTTAATTCCTACCCTTTTCAGGCCCCACCTCCTGTTCTCAGTGAAACCTTGAGGTTTGCCAGGAGACTCAGCATCTCTCTCATACACACTTCCCCCCTCATTACCACAGCCATCACCACCACCAGACAGTTGTCTTTCATTTGGGAAGGAGGGGGTGGGAGAGGGGACATTCCGATCCTTAGAGGTGGGAAAAAGTGGTTTCTTGGAAGCCAAGAAGGGAGCTAGAAACACAGGAAAGGGGAGGAGCAGATGGAGTGCAGTGGGTACCAGAGCTCACCTCAGCACTGTTCAGCCCTGGACAGAACACAGTGGACAGAGTAAAGGCTGGGTTTGTGGCATTCATCCCCAAACACCCACCCACTGTGCACTCCGTTCCCGGAGAGTTTGAGGACTCAGGATTCACTGGCACCTGTGTCCACTTTGCAGTCAGTTCTAGGGTCTGCAGGGAAAGCTCTGACACTTCCACAAATATTCATTCCTTTTTGCTCTGGGTCAGCCATTGACTTAGTCCTGCAGCACCAGAGTCCAAACACCTGAGTGAAACCAAGGGCAAGTGGCCTGGATTTTCAGCACACATTCTGCGGACACTAACTCAGGGGCGAGGGGTGGGATTGGCTGTGGGCGGGTCTTGGCTTGATGTCCCCTCAACGGGTGCACCTCTAACCTCCCACCAGACCTCAAAAACACGGAAGTTATTTTTTGGGCACCACCTGCTTGTCCCAAAAAAAGATTTACATTTTAGTCCGCTATTAAACATGACCTGAATGTGTGTGTGTGTGTGTGTGTGTGTGTGTGTGTGTGTGTGTGTGTGTGTGTTTCAATACCGAAAGCTAAGGGTGCCAACTGCTGACAGGCAAAAGAACCTGAATTTGCTTTTGAGGACTTCAAAACCTCCTAATTAACAAACTTGCCCTTCTCTAGTTCCTAAACCTAAATCTGGGTTTTCCAGAAGGGAGATGAGATTGTGTTCCCGCTGCAGCGAGCTGGTGTCCTGCCCTGGAACCCAGACGCGCGGACTTAGCAGTCCGTTCATTCATGCATTTGCTCATCCATTCACACAAACATGTCCCTTAATTGTGTCTGGCACCGAGAATCTTGTCTGCTATTTTCCCCTCCCCAAGTCAGTGCTCATGGCAACGGCTGGTGCAGAACGCAACTCAACTGTCACCCCACTTCCTGAGCCGGAAAATCAAGGCATGTAGGCATTCACAGAAAAAGGAAAAGGTGGAGAGGAGGAGGCGGCGTGGGGCGGAGAGGGGTGGGGAGACTCACGGGGTCACACTGGAAGCTTCCCTGAAGGGGTGGGGGAAAACCGCGGCACCGACACCGTGGCATGCAAGGAGCCAAACCATTATTAAATCAAAGACTGCTGGAGCTCGGATTCCCCGCGGGGATAAATCAAGTGCAAAGCCACTCGTTCGCACGAGTGCGTTGCTGCCGGCTAGACCCAACTCCGAGCCGGAGCCCAGGCGCCGGGGGAGCGGCTCACAGCCCAATCCGCAGCGCGCTCGCTGCCGCCTTATCGCTCCCAATAACGTGATGAAGTGTAAATCAAATGCCACGCCGGAAGGGGCCCCAGAACGGCGCGAGTCGTGCATTTTCGCTCACCAGCCTATCTTGCCTAAGAATCACAAGGTCACGATAGCGTCGCGATTCCACTCACCGTACACTCCTTGGCCGGAGATCCCCTCCAGGAGGACTGTCAGCAGCCACACGAGACCGTACAGTAAATCCATCTTCACGTGAACATGAACATATCCAGCCCAGGGGGGACGCAGCGGGACCTTCCGAAGGCCGGCGGCCAGCCAGGCGCGCTCCACTCGCGCCCGGGCCGAGCCGAGGTGCCCGGGAACCGCTCGCCGAAGGAGGAAGCGCCGTCCGTCTGTCCTTCCCCGGCGGCGGCCGCGAGCGGAGCGCAGGAGCCCCGCACTCCACACACTCATGCACACACACACTCACACACACTCACACACTCTCCCACAACACAATACCCTGACACACACTCACACGCACGCCGCACTCACACCGGGTGCCTGGGAAAATCGCAGACGCCGGGGAGGAGCAGGAGGAGGTGATGGGAAGGGGAGCTGCGAGGCGAAGTGTTCTTCAGGGAAGCGGGCTCGAGTCTCCGCAGCGGCGGCGGCGGCGGCGGCGCGCTGGGCTGGCGGCGGGCGCGGGCAGGGGGCCGGGGGTGCCGCGCGGTGGGAGCCTGGCTTGGACAGCCGAGGAGCAGGAAGTGGCCTCTGACCCGGGACACCGAGCAGGGCTCTCTTGCCTGGGTTCGCCTTTACAAAGTAACTCGCGAAGGTCCCCGGAGGGGCGTCAAGCGGCGACAGCGGCCCGCCCGCCCGCAGTCCGAAGCCCCCAGCCCTGCTGTCTTGCCTTCCCCCATTCCATCAGTTGCCATTGCAACGCCAATCCTGTTACACGATACAGACTCTCATCGCCTAACAGGGAGAGGAGGAAGAGGAGGAGGAGGAAGAGGAGGAGTGGGGCTAGGGGAACGGGGGTGGGGAAGAGGGAAGGGAGGAGAGGGAAGGAGGAGGAGGAAAGGGTCCAACAGGGAGCGGAGTGTGCGTCTGGAGCTCGCTTGGGCACACCAGCCACAGCTGCCGCCGCCACCGCCACCGGTCTCCAAAATAGCCTTTAGCGCCCCGCCAGGGTAGAGGTGCTCTGGCCGGCCGCACCAATTCCCGGAGCCGAAAGCAGAGTCCAGCACCGCCACTTGCAAGAGAGGGAGAATGCCAAGCAAATACCCGATCCGCACACACGTCTACGCGTGCCCACCGGCACTGCGCGCGTCCTCTTCGCTTCCGCGCCACCCCCGCCAGGTGGAGGGGGTGGGGGCGGTCGGGACAGGCGGGAGTTTAGAGGAGGGAGCCGCAGAAGGGGTTCCCCGCTTGAGCTAACGTAGTGGTGGCATCCAGAGGTGAACGCGGGAGCGGCCGCCTGCGGAGGGCACCCGGCTGCGTGGCGTCCGCTCGGGCCGCTGCTGCGGCAGAGGTGCCCTGGCTGGGCTGCTGGGCGCCCGGGGCTCGACGCCGGCCGGGATCCCTGGGTGTGCGCGGAGATGCGCGCCGCGGAGGCGAAAGGAGGGAGGAGGAGAAGGAGGAAGAGGAGGAGGGCGAAGCGGCGAGCGCGGAGCGCAGGCGGACCGGCTGCCGGGCTGCTGGGCTGCTGGGCTGCCGGGGAGGAAGGCTGTGTGTGGTCACGTTGTGCGCTACGTGCTGAGAGCGCGAGCTGCTAGCCGCAGCCGGGCGACGTCAAAGCCGGGTGCGCGGCTCTGCCGCCTGCCTCCGCGCCTCCTCTGCCCCTCCTTTGGTCTGCCTTCCTGTGTCAGCCCAGCTCATCAGTATGGACAACGCTGAAAGGCTCCGCGAGGCCGGCGGCATCAGGCCTCCAACCTCCCCCGCCGAAGGGCTCCCTCGCCTATCTGGGAGCTCCGCGGCGGCTGGTGCCGGTTATGTATTTCTGATGCCGCCGTCTGCGTTTGCACGCCGAAGGGCCAGCTACCCACCTTACACCCGGGGTAATTACATGACAGACTATCTCCTTTCCGCCGCCCAAGGTCTTCCAGGATCCGTTATGCTTGGCTAGAGGGCAGAACAGGCCACAGCATTTGGAAGTGGCAACGTTTCTTCTCTATTTCTGTCTTTAAAGGAAGTATGGTCATCACAGTAGATGAAGGCTCTGGGGGAAGACACACTAGGAGTTCAGAGATTAGTTTATTTTATATGCAATGTCTCCTACTAAAGTTAACTGCTTGGAAAATCTTTTCCTTGTGTGAAAGACAGGCTCTTTTGTTGGGGCAGAGGTAGCTGTAATGTTTAAGGGTTTTGAAAAACTTATAGGTACAAAAGGATTAGAAAATCTAAAGCATCTTTAATTTACATTGCAACAAGTGTGGAAATACTTCGCTAAAAATTAATAGGGAACATCTGGGAATGTAGTAGTGGTTGATTTTTTTCTGTAACCGAGATAATAATGTTTCCTGTACGCAGTCCACTTTGTTGAAAATATTCTTCACTATTCAAACAGCATATGGGTAGGAAGTGATTGGAATGGTTTAAAACGCGCATTTGTACATGTGTTACAAAAATAATTGCTATGGGAAATCTGGAGCACAGTATTCATTTATCTGCTCCCATAATAGACTAGTAGAACACACTGCAGGACCCTCTCCCCATGCTGTACTTCTGCTGGGGGTAGGGGACCCTAATCACTAGAAAATGTTTAGTCCCTAGTCTTTCCCCCAAGGTCCTTTTCCTCACTTAAATGAATGGTGCATATTATTTTTTATAGGGTGCGGTTTGGTGCTTACCCTCTGGGTTTACAAGATATGAGAAATCAAACATTTTGAGAGGGTCCCCCAGAGGATCATTCACACGGTGTTGAGAACCCGTTATTTATGAAATTCCACTTTCACTAGATGGTATTAAGCGTCATGCTATAAATAAACTCAGTGTGTGCGATTTCTGAAGAAAAAATGAGTGATGTTCACTTACTGGTCACCTGTGGGGTAAAAATTGTCTCATGATTTTAGAAATCTGCCTTTTTGTGGGTAGATCATTCCTGTACACTTGCAGCACAGTAGCTTCATGGGGCAATAAACTGCACCTCCTTTCTCAGATCAAAGCTCATATGTATCTTGTCCATGAGGCTCTTCCTGATTTCAGCTTATCATGTTCTGAAGTAGTACTTCACCCCCATATTTGTACTATACTTTTAAACACGTAGTTATGGAATCATAAGATCTTTGAGTGTGTGAAGAACTATAGATTGGGATACTTTGTCATCCCCAAACATCAGTGTATCATTTTAGGAGAGCCCAGACTGGTTATGGAGATTACTCTTCTTAACCTTCAGCATTTGAAGAGGGCCTTAGGAGCCCAGGACCTTTCTTTTCCGTATAATGCTCATCTCTGCTGAGGAAGGAACATGCACCCAGTGAGTCCTCAGCAATGCCTGAGTGAAATCTTTGGAACTTGGAGAGAACTTAGAGAACCCAGTCAATTTACAACTTATTCCAGTTGTAGTTTAAATTAAAAATGAGGAAATAGCTAGATGCAGCTACTCTTTGCTGGGCCTTATCCTAGACTGTTAAAGATTTTATAAGACACATTTCCTTCCTTCAAGAACCACACAATCTAGTGGACAGAGTGCATTGGTCAACATATGCACCATTATTTCTACTGACACTGTAAGTGCTGTAAATAAAGTCCTAAGACACAAAGTGGCAAATTTTACATGCAATCATTAAATGGCTTATATAACAGTTTTTTTTTAATGCACTGGATTTAATATGGGTTTTCGGTTCCTGTGAAAATGCTTCATAGATTACTTATGGAAATAATTGCCAATTCAATCAAATGACATTTTTTTGCATCTTGAAATTCAACATTCTTCAGGCTGCACTGACCAGCCAGACATAATATATACAACCACACCTGAGCACTGGCTAATGAAGGCCTCCAGGTGGTGAGCCTGAGCTGAAGCTTAAGGACAGGCAAGAGATGGTTTATCAGAGAGAAGGGAAAAGCTATAGAAGTCAGGCCCAGAGACTACTATGAAATCTGGCCCAGCAAACTTTATATCGCCCATTAGAACAGTTTTCTACAGGAGTAGTGTAAATAATTTCAGAGATCACCAGTTTCCTGGATTTTTTACAGTGAATATGGATGTTGCATAGAGCATAAAAAATCCCACATAAACTGTCATCATAACCTGTTATTTTATTGACTATAGTTTTATTTAAAATTTCTGTCTGCCGGGCGCGGTGGCTCAAGCCTGTAATCCCAGCACTTTGGGAGGCCAAGACGGGCGGATCACGAGGTTAGGAGATCGAGACCATCCTGGCTAACACGGTGAAACCCCGTCTCTACTAAAAAATACAAAAAACTAGCCGGGCGACGAGGCAGGCGCCTGTAGTCCCAGCTACTCGGGAGGCTGAGGCAGGAGAATGGCGTAAACCCAGGAGGCGGAGCTTGCAGTGAGCTGAGATCAGGCCACTGCACTCCAGCCTGGGCGGCAGAGCAAGACTCCGTCTCAAAAAAAAAAAAAAAAAATTCTGTCTCCGTTCTCCAATATGAGCTTGATGTTCCAACCTCCATAGCATGGGGGAGACGTTGTCATGGAAAGAGTCACAGGTTGGCACAAGACTCAACCAAGGTAGTGGGACAGAAGTGAGAAAAACTGCTGTCTCCAGAAGTACAGCTGAGTAAGGCAAATTCAGAACAATGGGGACAAATCTGTCTTTCTTTCCAATTTAGCCTCTTCCCAGAACACAAATCTCAGGCGCTGTTTGTTGTTTACATCAACTTCCATTTTCCCTGCCGCACTTTAAGTCACACAAACTCCCATACACACTATTGCCAAACAAGAATGTGAAAATCCTCAGTGGTGATGGTAAATTATTTCTAGCCAAATCCCTGTTCACCTGTTTCTTTCTTTCTACTTAGTAATAGCTTCCAGCATGCAAGCTTAGAAGTCTAAGAAGCATCACATAGAACTGGCTGTTTCAGATGATAGTAAAGCCATGAGGCGCAGAACAGCATTGGAGATTCCAGGTGCTGGTTATTTCCAGGAGGCAGATAGGGGGCAGTTGCTCCTAAGCAGTGGGACCCAGATACTGCTGTTAGGTATGAGACAGTGATTTCATTTAGGGAAATAGAATTATCTCTCAAGAGGGCTTTAGTGAGAACAAAAAGAGGAATAAGAATGGTTAATTCTAATATTAGAAATAAGGAGGCAGGTCAAGTCCCAGATCCCCACTGTGTCGACTGAGAAAGGTCCAGGAGAGATATTCAACTTGAGGAAGCAACAAAATACCCAAAGAACAATCCCTGGAGATAGCAAATCCGGGGTGCAAATAGAAAAGGAGGTACACAGGAAAGGCTGTATATTTGGATACCGTGAGAGGATGCCAAGATAATTTGTAACCAGATGATGGGGCTGAGGTCTCAGATATTTTGTGACTGCCAGTGAAGAGTATCTAGCTAGGAAAAGAAGAAGGAGAGGCAGAAAGCATGAGGCAAGGGTCTTGGTATTCTAGATATTCTATCTTCAGCTTAAAGTAGCAGCACATTTCTGAGAGTTTTTACTTGTTTGGTAAATGCCATCCCTTTTTCAAACCAGACATGCTAGTCCCTAATTTCAACTTTCAGGATTTTGTGTACCACTCATGATTTCTATACAATTTGTATCTTGAACCTATAATTATTTTTTAAAAGACTACCCTTAGATACCACATCCTGGGTAATTTTAGTAGCCCTGCCCTAGATTTATTCTTATTCTGGCATGTCTACCTTGAACTCTTATTATAATTCTGACACTATTTCAGGAACAGACACAAGGCTGATTTGTTCCAGAGTAGAAGATGTTCAGTGCAGGGCAGTGTGACATAGTAGGTAAATGTCTGAGCTTTGACAACAGACTGCCCTAGGCTGGATCATTGACATCAGTATGACCTGACATTCCCCTTATCCCGTAAAAGGAAAAGAGCAAAAAAACCTAGAATTTTAAATAAAATAATACATGTAAATATACTCATCACCTAGCATATAGTGGTCAAGAAATATATTATTCTTACTCAATATTTTTATTGATAGTATTTTTAGTTAAAGGGCATTAATATATAGGGATAATAACTTGAGTAATTTCCATTTGGGGATGAAGTGACAGCTTAGAACGTTTAGTTTTATAAGTATGATGACATGTTTTTCTCTAAAAGCATTACTTTACTTTCTTTCATTCAAACTTCATGTGCCCCATTTCTGTCCAGTCACATCGAATTCTGAAGTCTTTCCACAGTTTAGCTGTAATGGTTTGGCACTTTAGTACTTAGGCATCACTTAATATCTTCTGGAAACATGAAAATTTGAGAGTGCAATTCTGCTTCAAGATTATTTTTGAAAGTGCCACATCCCTGGATGTATCCTTGGATAACTCGACAGCTTAAATATTAATGTGCAGAAGTTCCTGTTTATCACTATGCTTGGTTTACTGTCTTTTAAAAGCATGTTAGTATGAAGCAATGCATACACGTTTAGATTGCCAATAGACCAGATTAAAGATAAATGTCAAAGTTAGATTAGAAATTTTGTGATGTAAATATTAAAACGTGTATTGTTTCTGACAAAGAGATGATCTGATTAACCCACAGATAAGATATAAAGGACTAGAAGAGAGTTGAAAAATTTTTTCCAAGATTCTGTATTTGGAGCAATTTACAGATGTGCTTGTACTAGGAAATAAAGAATATTTGCGTCTTAACCAGATGATAGGCTTGAAATTTGCCATCACAACAGATATTTATAGAAATGTAACTTTTAACATCCTCCGTAATTAAACGCAGTCTGCTAATGAGCTACTCGTATCAGCTAATGTTTGGACATCAGAGAAACACTATCTTCTGGGTTTACAACTTAGTCTCCTTTATGTAATTATCCAATTTTTCTGGGTTACTCTCACACAGTCTTCTCCTTGTCCTCTTCCCATGTCCTGACAATGGGGAAGGATGTCCTTTTTTGTCCAATATTGCTGGCCTCCACTTGATCTGTGAGTGTCTGCCACTTACCATGCTACACCCACAGCTCACATCTTTGCCCACTGGCTTTGAGTACAAAGGACGTAGCTCCCTCGTCTTCCAAACGTCAGGCTTTTCCCAGCTCTCCAGCCATGGAAGCATCACCCATTCTTCTCTGAGGCCATCAAGAAATTCTGGATCTCTTGCACATCACTCATATTGGGAAACCAAATGGCCCCACTTTTCATTATCTGTACCTGGATGTACCATGTTGACATTTCTACTCCTTTGTATATTTTCTAATGTATACTCTGTGAGGCATTTCCATCAGAGTTAATGCAAGATTTGAAAAAAGACTTTCTATGCCACAGAATGTTTAAAGTGTAAGGGACATGCATATACCTATACCAACTTTGCTGTCTCTTTTGTCTCTCTTTCTCTCTCTCTCTGTTCCTCCACTGTCCCCCAAGCCTCCCACCAGGGGAGTTTTTACCTTCCTTGTATAGGGAAAAATGGACCTCATTTCAATCTTGCATTCTCCCTACTCTCTGGTTTACAATAGACTGCCGTGGTCTGAATCCTCTGAGCTAGAACGTAATAATTTAAAGCTTAGGACTGGGAGTGCCCCTAAAAATCCTTTTTCTCTCAAATATCTGCTCTGACACATTTTTTTTCTTCCCTTGGCTTTTGCCCTTTCCCTGAAGGGATGCTCGACTTCAATAAATGTGAAACCATAGTTCAGCAAGAATTACAGGGAATCAGAAATAAATTGAATATAAGATATTTTTAATTTATAGCTGCACTGCCCAGCCCTCTATAAATAAGTTAGTAAGGTGGTAGGACCAGAACCTGCCTATTTGGGGTGACCTAGAAAGGCAAAACATCTTTTTGTAAGGTCAGGAGGAGATCCACAGAAATTCAGGGCTAGAGTAGGAGGATTTCAGAAGAATCAATGAGACGAAGTACCTTGAAGAAGGGGGAAGAAACCTGTAGGCAGGAAATTGATTATTAGGAGTTTGGAGAGGCAGGTATCCCAGTGTGTGTCATCAAACTGGAAGGGTAAAGAAAATAAGACCAGCCAAATAAACCTATGCAGCTGAGGTACCTGATGTAGGTCAACAAGCAAGAACATGACAAGATAGATATGGAAGAAGAAATGTGGCAAAGGGAGCTGTACTAGATGGTATACTTACTGTCCCCCCAAAATTCACATCCTTCTCAGAATCTCAGAATGTGACCTGATTTGGAAAACGGTCGTAACAGATGAAATTACTTAAGATGAGGTCATATTGGAGTAGCATGGGTCCTTAATCCAATATGACTGATGTCTTTTTTAATTTTCATTTTCAAGGTTTATTGCTTAGCAGAGCAAGGAAACAGATGGGGATCAACATGTTCTAGTAAGGCACAGCAAAAGACACATACACAGGGGAGGACACCATGTGACAATGGAGTCAGAGATTGGAGTGATGTATTGACAAGTTCAGGAACGTCAAGGATTGCCAGCAACACCAGAGGCTAAGAGAAAGGCATAGCACACAGTCTCCCTAGATCCTCCAGAGAGAGCATGGTCCTGCTGATATCCTGACTGAATACTTCTGGCCTCCAGAACTGTAAGATAAAAATATTTCTGTTTTAAGCCACCCAGTTTGAGGTACTTGTTACAGCATTCCTAGGAAATGAATATAAGAGCTCATTTTGTACCTTAATTGAGAGTCTACATAGAAGTTATTTGGCTAAGACCAAATAACTAGGGTCTTTATCCCAGTTCCTTGTCTTTAGGAAATTTTCTTTTAAATCATTATGGAATCGCACTTGCCTAGCTTAGACAAATCGGTAGCACTTGAGTTTCTGCGTCTGTAAAACGTACTTCAGGAAAATATCTTTAGAGCTCAGTGGAATAATGCTTTTTAAAACATAGATGACATATTATTCCCTCTCTCAGAGAACCAGAAAGAACAAGGAAAACTAGACTTGAAGGACTCCTACACCCAAGTTAATTTCAATGAGGCTGCTCTCCAGATAGAGGTGAAGTAGCCCGAGATGTCCTAGAGAAGAGTCAAGGAAGCAGTGCCCCTATCCTCAGCATTCTCCTGCACCTATCTGATGAAGACCACTTTACTTAGAAAAGGTGTGAGGAAATCTCACAAGCCTTCTCCTCTTTTTTCTTACTTTCCTTTGACCAGAAGAGGGGAATTTCCCTCTTCTTCCTGTTTCCCTTAAATAAAATGTATGTAGAGTAAAAGCTTTCAAACTGTCTTTTCTTGCCATTTTTTTAAACCTCAACCCCAAATAATATGAACCAGTACACACACACACACACACACACACACACACACAGGCACACACAATCCAGAACGTATTTTTTCCCTTAGAAAGCAATTACCCTTAGCACATGCAAAGTATTTTGATATGTTTCTTTCTATTCATTCCATTTTATTCCACATTATATTTAAAAAATGTGGTTAGAACATATAAAAATTTTCTATAACTATTTAGTATGTCATGTTATGCTTAGTGAAACTCCTGGTTTGGGTCCTGGCACAGTGGCTCACGTCTATAATCCCATCACTTTGGTAGGCCAAGGCAGGCAGATCACCTGAGGCCAGGAGTTCTGCCTGGTCAACATGGTGAAACCTCGTCTCTATTAAAAATACAATAATTAGTCAGGTGTGGTGGTGGGTGCCTGTAATCCCAGCTACTCAGGAGGCTGAGGCAGGAGAATTGCTTGAACCCAGGAGGCATAGGTTGCAGTGAGCCGTGATTGCACCACTGCACTCCAGCCTGGGTGACTTGGCAAGATTCCGTCTCAAAAAAAAAAAAAAAAAGAAAAGGAAAAAAACTGGTTTTGGGATACTGAGGTGCAAGTCCAAAAAAAGCAAAAATAAATTTTAAAAAAGCAACTCCTCTATCTAAAAAGCCTGAAGAGAACATTTAACATTTATCCTCACTTTGCCCTGAGGTAATAAATCTTTTAGGCCTTGGAGGAGGGATACTTATACATCTGTTAATATATCTGTGTATGTGTGTGTGTATGTCTATATGTATAGACATGTATATATATGTAATACAGATCTAGAGCTATATAGGTATATAATATCTATATCTGTATATCTATATAGAGATATATGTACCTATGTATATACATATATACATATATCTATATCTCTATATTGATATATATAAAGATATAGAGAGATATAACATATGTTTATATATAGTTCTATATATATCGATATACAGACATAGAGATATAAAACATATATATGTATCTAATATATGTATATATTATGTATATATTAGAGACATATATGTATATATGCATAATATATACGTATATATTAGAGACAAAGACTCACTATGTTCCCAGGCTGGCCTCAAACTCCTGGATTTAAGTGATCCCCCACCTCAGCCTCCCTTGTAGCTGGGACTACAGGCATGCAACACCATACCCAGCTTTAAAGATATATGTTGAATGATATTCCTTTTTTCTTACATATTTTATATCCATTTTTTCATTTAATACAGAACAGCATCTTTCCATTGCAATAAGTGATCATTTCCAGCAACATTTTTAATGACTGAATAGCGTTCCAATGTGTAAATGCAATGTAATCATTTAACCAGCCTCCCTTGTTAGCATTTGGTTTCCTTCAAAAGATTACATTCTAATGAGAGGAAACAAATAAAAAAGCAGACAAGAAATAAAAATTATTTTATTGATACATAATATTTGTACATGTTTATGGGATATGTACACACACAGGGTGTGTAATTATCGATTCAGGATATTTAGGAATACATCACCTCATGAATTTATCATTTTTATGTGTTAGAGACATTTGAAGCCCTCTTTTCTAGCTATTTTGAAATACAGAAAACATTGTTGTTAACTGTAGCCACTCTACTCTGCTATTGTACAATAGATGTTATCCTTTTTACCTAAGAGTATGTTGTACGCATTAACCGACTTCTCCCATCCCGCCTCCTACCTGCTGCTGACACACATCTTTCTCCACCTCTGGTAACTATTATTCTGCTCTCTATCTCTATGAAATCAATTATTTTAATTCCTGTATATTAATAAGAACATTTAATGTCTGTCTTTCTGTGCCTGGTTTATTTCACTTAATATGTTGTCCTCTAGTTTTATCCATGCTGCTGTACATGACAGGATTTCATTCCTTTCTATTGCTGTATAGTATTCTATTGTGTAAATATGCCACTATTTAAAATCCATTCATTCGCTGATAAACACTTAGATCAATTCCATATCTTTGCTATTGTGAAAAGTGTTGCATTAAAGGTAGGAATTCAGTTATTCCCTTGATATACTGATTTCCTTAATCAGTAGTATTGATTGGATAAATACCCAGCAGTATTTGGATAAATACCCAGTAGTAGGATTGTAAGAATATATGGTAGTTCCATTTTTAGATTTTTTGAGAAATCTCCACATCATTTTCCATAATGGCTTTACTAATTTACGTTCCCATGAACAGTGCATAAGAGTTCTCTTTTCTCTGCATCCTCACCAGTATTTGTTATTTTTAGTCTTTTTGTTGATAGTCATTCTAATTGGGACAAGGACAAGATGATATTTAATTGTGTTTTTGAATTGCATTTTCCTAATGATCAGTGATGTTGAGCATTTGATGATGTACCTGTTGGCTGTTAGAATGTCTTCCTTTGAGAAATGTCTGTTCAGGTCTTTTGCCAACTTTTTAATGAAATTATTTGGGTTTATTTTGCTGTTGAGTTGTTTGAGTTCTTTGTCTATTTTGGATATTAGTGCCTTGTTGAATGAATAGTTTGTGAATATTTTTCCCATTCATCAGGTTGCCTCTTCACTGTATTGATTGTTTTCTTTGCTGTGCAGAAGCTTTTTAGATTAATATAGTCCCATCTGTCTATTTTTTTTTTGTCACCTGTGCTTTTGATGTCATAACCATAAAATCTTTGCCTCATCGACATCCTGGAGTATTTCCTCTATGTTTTTTGCTAGTAGTTCTGTAGTTTTATAAATTTACACTTAAGTAAATTTACAATTTATGTTCAAGTCTTTTATCTATTTTGAGTTAATTTCTGTATATGGTAAGAGATAGGGATCTAGTTTCATTCTCCTGCATATGGATATCTAATTTTCCCAGCAACATTTATTTAAGAAGTCATCCTTTCCATGATGTATATTCTTAGCACCTTTGTCAAAAAACGGTTGGGTGTAAATACATGGATTTATTTCTGGGTTCTCTGTTTCATTGCTGTTCCATTGGTCTGTGTGTCTGTTTTTATGCCAATACAGTACTACTTTGGTTACTACAGCCTTGTAATATATTTTGAAGTAATGTGTTGCCTCTAGCTTTGGTCTTTTTGCTCAGGATTGCTTTGGCTATTCTGAGTCTTTTGTGGTTCTATATGAATTTCAGTATTTTTTTCTATTTCTTTGAAAAATAGCATTGGTATTTTGATAGGAATTGTATTGAATCTGTAGATTGCTTTTGGTAGTATGGTCATTTAAACAATATTAATTCTTATCCATTAGCATGAGATGTTTTGCTGTTCTTGCACTCTTCAATTTCTTTTATCAGTGTTTTGCAGTTTTCTTTGTGGATGTCTTTAGCTTCCTTGGTTAAATTTTATTCTGAGTATTTTATCGTAGCTATTGTAAGCAGAATTGCCTTCTTGAGTTCTTTCTCAGTTAGTTCATTATTAGTGTATAGAAAGACCACTGATTTTTGCATATTGATTTTGTATCCTCTAACTTTTCTGAATATGTTTATCTATTCTAGGAGATTTTTGGTGGAGTCTTTAGGGTTTTCTAACTATAACATCATGTTTTCTTCAAAAAGGGACAATTTGACTTCCTCTTACTTAGAGTCCTTTCATTTTTCTCTTGTCTGATTGCTCTGGCTGAGATTTCTAGTACTATGTTGAATAGGAGTGGTGAAAGTAGGCATTTTTGTCTTGTTCCAGTTCTTAAAATAATGGCTTTCAGCTTTTCCCCATTCAATATGATGTGAACTCTAGATTTATCATATAAGGACTTTATGGTATTGAGGTATGTTCTTTCTATGCCTAGTTTATTGAGGGTTTTTATTATAAAGCAATTTTGAATTTTATCAAATGATTTTTCTCTGTCTACTGAGATGATCATATGGTTTTTATCCTTGATTCTCTTGATGTGATGTATCATGTTTATTGATTTGCATATGTTGAGCCACCTTTGCATCCTTGTGATAAATCTCACTTGAACATGGAGTATTAACTTCTTGATGTACTGTGGATTCATTTTGTCAGTATTCTGTTGAGGATATTTGTATTTATATTCAGCAGGGATATTGATCAATACTTTTCTTAGTTTGTTGTGTCATCCTCTGGCTTTGTTAGCAGGGTAATGCTGGCCTCCTAGAATGAGTTAGAGAGAATTCCCTCCTCTTTAATTTTTTGGAATACTTTGAGGACAGTTTGAGTTAGTTCATCTTTATAAATTTAGTAGAATTTATTGGTGAAACCTTTGGGTCCTGGGCTTTTCTTTGCTGGGAAAGTTTTTAATACTGATTCAATCTCTTTACTCATTATGGGTCCGTTCAGATTTTCTGTTTCTTTCTGATTCAATCTTGTAGGTTATATTCGTACAGGAATTTGCTTATTTCCTCTGGGTTTTCGAGAGAGAGAGAGCCTTGAGTGTAAAGTTGTTCATAATAATCTCTGATGATCTTTCACATATCTGTACTATCAGTTGTAATGTTTAAGGTTTTGTTTCTAATTTTATTTACTTGAGTTTCTCTTTTTTCCCTTGGTTAATATAGCTAGTGGTTTATTTTAATTATCTTTTCAAAAAACCAACTTTTCATTGTATTAATCCTTTGTTGTTACTGGTCTATTTTGTTTAGTTCTGCTCTGATCTTTATTATTTCTTTCCTTCTATTAATTTTGTTTTGTGTTACTTTTTCCTTTTCTAGTTTCCTGAGGTGACTTGTTATGTTGTTTCTTTGAAATCTTTCTAATATTTTGATGTAGGTGTTTATTGCTATAAATTTTTCTCTTATCATTGCTTTTACTGTATCCCATAGGTTTTGGTATGTTGTGCTTCCATTTTCATTTTCTTCCAAAATTTTAAAATTTCCTTCTTCACTTCTTCATTGAACCAATGATTGTTCAGAAGCATGTTGTTTGATTCCCATGTATTTTTACAGTTTTCAAAGTTCCTCTTGTTATTAATTTCTAGTTTTATTCCTTCATGGTCTGAGAAGATACTTGATAATCAGATTTTGATTTTTTAAAATGTGTTGAGATTTCTTTTGTTGCCTTACACGTAGTAGTATATCCCAGAGAATATTCTGTGTGCTGATGAGAAGAATGTGCATTCTGCAGCTATTGGATAAAATGTTTGGTAAGTATTAGAATTATTTGGTCTAAAGTCCAGTTTAAATCCAGTGTTTCTGTGTTGATTTTCTAGACTGCTGAGAGTGTGGTGTTGAAGTTTCCACTATTATTATATTGGAGTCTATCTCAACCTTTCTATCTAACAACATTTGCTGTATATATCTGGGTGCTCCTGTGTTGGGTGCCTATATGTTTAGAATTGTTGCATCTTCTAGATGAATTTATCTCTTTGTCATAATATAATGTCCTTCTTTATATCCTTTTACTATTTTCCACTTAAAGTCTTTTATTGGATATAAATATAGCTACCTTTGCTTGCTTTGGTTTCCATTTGCATGGAATATCTTTTTTCCATCTCTTTGCTTTTAGACTACATGTGTCTTTGCAAGTGAAGTGAGTTTTCTATAGGCAACAGATAGTTGGTTCATTTTTTTTGTTTTGTTGTTTATTCAGCCAATCTATATATCTTAAGTGGAAAATTTAATCTGTTAACCTTCAAGGTTATTACTGATATGTGAGGAGTCATCCCTGTCAATTGTTTTCTCATGATTTTGTGTGTCTTTTGTTCCTTTATTTCTGTCTTATTATTTATCATTGTTATTTGGTAGTTTTATGTAGTGATAATATTTGGGTCTTTTCTATTCCTCATTTTTGTGTTTGCTCTACCAGTGAGTTTTTATGCTTTCATGTGTTTTCATGATGGTAGATAGTGTCTTTCACTTCCAAGTTTAGGATTTCCTTAAGCATTTCTTGTAGGTCTGGTCTAGTGGTGATGAATTCCCTCAGTTTTTGCTTGTGTGAGAAAAGCTTTATTTCTCCTTCATTTATGAAGGGTAACTTTGTTGGATATAGCATTTTTGACTGACAGGGTTTTTTTTTTTCCTTTAGTACCTTGAATATGTCATCTTATTCTCTCTTTACCTGTAAGGCTTCTGCTAAGAATCCCCCATTATCTAATGGGAAGCTTCCCTTATATGTGAGTAGATGTTTTTCTCTCTCTCCTTTTTTTTTTTTTTTTTTTTTAACAATTCTCTCTTTCTCTTTGACTTTTGGCTGACCATAGTGTGCCATGGAGAAGACCATTTTAGGTTCTATCTATTTAGGGATTCATGAACTTCCTTCCTGTATCTGATGTATAAATCTCTTGCTAGACTTGGAGAGTTTTTAGCTATGATATTGTTAAACAGTTTTTGTTGTTGTTGTTTGTTTGTTGGTTGGTTAGTTGGTTGGTTGGTTTTTGCCTTTGGCCTTCTCTTCATGGTTTGGAGCACCCAAAATTCAAATATTTCATCACTTTAAGGTGTTCCATTCGTCAAGTAGGCTGCTTTGTTTGTTCTTATTCTTTCTTTTTCTTTTCTTTCTTTCTTTCTTTCTTTCTTTCTTTCTTTCTTTCTTTCTTTCTTTCTTTCTTTCTTTTCTTTCTTTCTTTCTTTCTTTCTTTCTTTCTTTCTTTCTTCTTTGCATTCATTCTTTCTGTATTTTGTCTGGATTTCAAAACATCTTCAAATTATAAAATTTTTTTCTCTGTTTGATCTAGTCTATTTTTTAAGCCCTCAAATATATTTTTTAGTTCATGTATTGAATTTTTCAGTCTGGAAAGATTATTTCTAATATATCTCTTAGTGAATATCTTATTTGTACCCTGAATTGGTTTCCTGGCTTCTTTGTATTGTTTATCTGTGTTCTCTTGTATCTCATTGAGCTCCTTTAATATCATTACTTTTAATTATTTTTCTGGAATTTAATAAATATTTTTCATTGGAATCTGTTGCTAGATAATTATTGTGTTCTTTTGGAGGTGTAACATTTTATTGATTTTTATATGTTCTCATATCCTTACATTGATAGCTAGTGTAACAGTCACTTCTTCCAATTTGTGGATTGGCTTTCAGAAAGCAAGACATTTTTCTGACATTATCTATGGTTGGGTAGGGCACTTTAGCTTTGTTTCTCGGTGCCTACAGTAATGTGGTCTCTGTATGATTTCCTTGGCTACAAACAGCATCAGTAGTGTCAGTGATTTCCTAGGTAGCTTGGGTGCTGTTGTTAGTGTAGGCTTTGATGTAGTTTTGGTAGGGACACAGTGATTTCCTAGGTAGCTTGGGTGCAGTTGTTAGTGTGGGATTTGGTGAGGCTTTGCAAAGGGACTGAGCCTAGTCCTCAGGCTCAGCAGCAGCTAGCCAAGCATGTGTTTCCTTGAGCCCCCAGGAAGCATAAGGTAGCACCATTGTTAGTGGGTCAAGGTGGGTCTATTCTTTGGCCTCTAGATGGTTTGTTCAAGGGCCAGCAGTGGCAGCAGTGGGTAACAGCAAGATGGAGCAGGGCTATCATCAGGTCCCACAGTGATGCAGAAGGGCAGAGACCATGATGCGTGGAGCAGTGCAATCTATGGTGTTGGGTGGAGAGAGCATGAACTCAGGCTACATGGAAGTGTACAGTGACCCTATTGCTGGTGGGGGTTGGAGGAATTCTGTCAATGGGAGAATTCCCAGGTAGTTGGGAGGCTTTCAGTCTCTGGGGAGAGTGTGTTTGGGCCACTGGTGGCAGCTGCAGCCGTGTACAAGGAGCCTATTCTGAGGGTGCATGTTTGTGCACAGCAGCCCTACTGCTTTGGAGCCGGGGATGTTGCTATGTGGGAGCAACTCCAGGCAGATATATATGTGGCTTTAAGGCACTGGTGAGCACACACTTTGGCCCTGGTGGCAGCAGTGGCAATGGTGGTAGAAGAAACAACCTGCCCTAAGGGTATGTGATAGTGCTCTGTGGCCCTGCTGCTGGTGGGAGTGGGGTTGCTGTCATCAACCCCAAGAAGACAGCTCTCAGGCTCTGGGAAGCAGGTGCTTCAATTCTCTTAGTCCCAGGCAGTGGTCTCCCTGGCGAGCTGCACTGCCTCTTGCCTGGGGCATAGGACTCTGTGTGAGCTAGAGTGCCGGGGACCCTGCCGCACTGCTGAGACCAGCTGGTGTAGCACTGCCACAGCCCTCTGGATGGATGCAGGGGGATGTCATTGAAGCTCTGGGATGTGAAGATGCAGGGATCCTGAGAAAGATGCATTCTGGTGGGAGCTGAGCTCTCAAAATGGCACTGTGCTGTAACTGCTTTGTCTGTAGGTCTCAGAGGGTGCGGGGCACCCAGTATGAGCTTCGTCTCTAGAGCAATGTTGTCATGCAATCTCCAGGCAGCTCTGTATAATAACCTCAAGGCCCACAAGGATCAAGGGGCTGTCCTGTAACTTGGGTTGCAGGGGTGTGTGGTGAGAATGTAGATATTTGAGGTTCTCTTACTTATCCTTCCCCAGCACTGGGGAGCCTCTCAAGGCTCACAGCTGATTTTGGTGGAGCTGGCTGCCTCACTTCTGTCTCCTTTTGTGTCTGAGGTGTTTCCCATCTTTTCTCTGCTGTATTCCAGTGCTCGCTCTCAAGTGTTCTATTAACAGTGTGATTATCTATTTACTTTTTTGATTCTTTTTTTGTGGAGGAGGCAAGTGTTTAATGCTTCTAGTCAGTCATCATAAACCCTCCTCATATTAAGGATAATATAAGATTTTTATAAGTATTAAAAAAAGGGTGTGATAGAGTATGAAAAGGTTTGGAATTAGATTGATAATATCAACAGGAGAGTACTATTGTGATAGACCTGAAGGATAAAATGTCCACCACATGCAAAGGTAGAGTAAGATCTATAGACAAAGGAAATAAAACAACAGTTCTTAGAGCTTACTGCATTAAAGGAACAGAAAGAAGGTTTTCTGAGAAGTAGTTAGGGACCAAGTCATGAAGGACTCCATAGGCCAGTGTACAGAAAGGGCTTTATCCTTGGTGTAAAGAGAAGCCCCTAGATAATTCAAAGAGATAGAAATAGAAAGTAGAGATATATAAAGATATAAAGAGCAGACACAGCAGAGAAACTATCCCAGAAGAGGAGAGACAAAAACTATCTTCAGGAGAGGAGACAACCTATAATCAGTGGGCATATTGGATATGGATATCAATGAATTGATTTGGGAAATCAGCATACGGTACAGTCAATTTCAGGGTTTAGAAAACAAACAATTTACACACACCTAATAATGTGTATTATTTTCAAATTCACTTAGGTTTTATAAGTTTTTAAATATTATTTTATACTTTTAATTTTACATGTTTTGTATATTTTTATAAAATTATACCTTAGTTCTATGAATACAAAACTTCTAAATTATATTTTTGAATTGATGATAGTTGGTATATAGGTGTATTAGCTAGCTTGGGTTGCCATAACCAAATATCATAGACTGGGTGGCTTAAATAATAGAGATTTGCTTTCTTACAGTTTTGAGGCTAGAAGTCCAAGAGCACGTGTGAGTACAGTCAATTTCTGGTGAGGGCTTTCTTCCTTGCTTGTGGACTTTCTTCCTTGCTTGTTGACTTTCTTCCTGGCTGTGGGCTTTCTTCCTTGCTTGTGGACTTTCTTCCTGGCTGTGGGCTTTCTTCCTTGCTTGTGGAAAGCCATCTTGTTGCTGAGTCCTCACATGACAGAGAAACAGAGACAGAGAGAGAGAGGGGGAGAGAGAGAGTGAGCTGAGGGCAAGGGGGGGAGAGGGAGAGAGAGACAACCTCCTCTCTGGATTCTTTTCTTATACATGGACACTAATACCATCCTGAGGTTCAAATCCCCATAACCTCAACTAAACCTTATTATATACCAAAGGCCCCATCTCCAAATACCAGCATATTGGAGATTAGGGCTTTAATGCAGAAATATTAAGGGGACACAGCTCAGTCCATAGTGGTAGCAAAGTTATCTGATTTTTGTATAATCATTTGTTAAATAGATGAAATTTTTTTGTTAAGTCTGTTTTTCATTTTCATTGACTATCTTGAGTTTATAAGTTAGGGAGACAATCATATAATCTCCTGATAATGACAATCGTGTTTGCTTCTTTCCAGTAGTAATGAGTCTTCACTCTTCCGTTTTTGCAAAATTTTATTGTTAGAAATTTCTGTCATATAGTAGAAAAATGGTATTGATAACATGTTTCAGATTATCATTGGATTGCTTCTAGTGTTTCACAGATCAGAACAACACTGACTGTTAGTTTCAAATAGATGTACAATTCCTAATTTAATAAAAGATTGGTCTCGCTGAGCATGGTGGTTCACACCTGTAATCCGAGCACTTTGGAAAGGCAAGGCCCGTGAATCTCTTGAGCTCGGTAATTCAAGACCAACTTGGGCAACATGGTGAAACCTGCTGTCTACCAAAAATACAAAAAGTTAGCCAGTCATTATGTTGCATTCCTGAGGTCCCAGGTAGTTGGGAGGCTGAGGTGGGAGGATTGCTTGAGCCTAGGAGGCAGAAGTTGCAGTGAGCCCTCCAAACTAGGTGGCAGAGTGAGATCTCATCTAAAAAAAAAAAAAAAAAAGATTTCTTTGTGTTGTTTTTTGTTGCAGTCATTTTTCCTGTTCTCCCATCTAGCTCACCCAATCTGCATGGCTAATTAATTTAACTAATGCCATTTTGGTATGAATTATAATCATTTCACAATGATTTTAAACATAGGTTCATTGTAATGGCAATTACCAGGAAAACTTATAATGTATTAATCACAATAAATCTAGAAGAAAAATATAATTGTATATTTGCATCTATAAAAAGCTGACATTTAAAGAGGTTAAATTCATTGTTAGATAGAATTCTAAATTCAAATCCAGCTGATCCAAAACCACTTTGATGAATTTTAATGTGATTAATCAATGTTCATTGCTATTACATTAGTATGGATAGACGCTATTACTTAAGATGTTATGTGACCAGGCGTGGTGGCTCAAGCCTGTAATCCCAGCACTTTGGGAGGCCGAGACGGGCGGATCACGAGGTCAGGAGATCGAGACCATCCTGGCTAACATGGTGAAACCCCGTCTCTACTAAAAAATACAAAAAACTAGCCGGGCGAGGTGGCGGGCGCCTGTAGTCCCAGCTACTTGGGAGGCTGAGGCAGGAGAATGGGGTAAACCTGGGAGGCGGAGCTTGCAGTGAGCTGAGATCCGGCCACTGCACTCCAGCCTGGGCGACAGAGCGAGACTCCATCTCAAAAAAAAAAAAAAAAAAGATGTTATGTAACAAAATTTCTAGGGCATTTAAAGTTAATACATTCAATTTTCCTAATCACCATATGAGGTAGAGTTTACCATTACTCCGTTTGTAAATGAGGAAACTGAGGCACAAAACACTAATCACGTTGAAAAATCTTTATATTTGCAAGAAAATCCCACACATAATAATATATTAGGCCTTAGTAAAGTGCTGAATTTACTAGTAATTTTATTTATAATTTTCTTGTGTTTATATTTCTATTTGAAATGTATCTCAAATTTTTTGTGCCATATTTATTAGGTTAATTAGAAAGCTTCTAATTTTTATGAGCTCTAGAATATTATAGAAATAATTACATAATTTCAAGAAGCTTACCTGTTCAAAAAGGTTCAAAAGAGCTTACCTCTTAGTTATCTGTATTTGAATGTTTTTGAAGGGCATTCTCTCTCAATTTATAGTATCACACCCACTGTATTTCTTTACATTTATTAAATCAAGTTTTATAAGTAATATAGTTTTACAATTTAATAAATATCTCTAAATATATTTGTATCACTTTTCTCATTTTAAAAATTTAGGAGTTTTATTTTCTTTGTGCGTATGTATATTAATATATATATTTTGCGAGTTAACAAGTTTAATGTATTTTTTGGCCTATTCAATCAACTAGCTTTCAAATTTATTTATTGATTATACTGTATCTTGTTTTGTTTTTTTGTTTTTGTTTTTGTTTTTGAGAGGGAGTTTCATTCTTGTTGCCCAGGCTGGAGTGCAGTGTCTCAATCTCGGCTCACCGCAACCTCCACCTCCAGGGTTCAAGTGATTCTCCTGCCTCACTCTCCCATGTAGCTGGGATTAAAGGCATGCATCACCACGCTGGCTAATTTTGTATTTTTTTAAATTTTTAGTTTATTCTAATTTATTTATTTATTTTTTTTATTTTATTTTTTATTTTTTTGTTATTAATATACTGTAAGTTCTAGGGTACATGTGCACAACGTGGAGGTTTGTTACATATATATACATATGCCATGTTGGTGTGCTGCACCCATTAACTTGTCATTTACATTAGGTATATCTCTTAATGTTATCCCTCCCCCATCCCCTCACCCCAGGAAAGGCCCCAGTGTGTGACGTTCCCCACCCACCCTGTGTCCAAGTGTTCTCATTGTTCAATTCCTACCTATGAGTGAGAACATGCCGTGTTTGGTTTTCTGTCCTTGACATAGTTTGCTCAGAATGATGGTTTCTAGCTTTATCCATGTCCCTACAAAGGACATGAACTCATCCTTTTTTATGGCTGCATAGTATTCCATGGTATATATGTGCCACATTTTCTTAATCCAGTCTATCATTGATGGACATTTGGGTTGGGTCCAAGTCTTTGCTATTGGGAATAGTGCCACAATAAACATACGTGTGCATGTGTCTTTATAGCAGCATGATTTACAATCCCTTGGGTATATGCCCAGTAATGGGATGGCTGGGTCAAATGGTATTTCTAGTTCTAGATCCTTGAGGAATCGCCACACTGAATTCCACAATGGTTGAACTAGTTTACAATCCCACCAACAGTGTAAAACTGTTCCTATTTCTCCACGTCCTCTCCAGCACCTGTTGTTTCCTGACTTTTTAATGATTGCCATTCTAACTGGTGTGAGATGGTGTCTGATTGTGGTTTTGATTTGCATTTCTCTGATGGCCAGTGATGACCATTTTTTCATGTGTCTGTTGGCTGCATAAATGTCTTCTTTTGAGAAGTGTCTGTTCATATACTTTGCCCACTTTTTGATGGCACTGTTTGATTTTTTCTTGTAAATTTGTTTAAGTTCTTTGTAGATTCTGGATATAAAGCAAATAGTAGTTGCTCCCAAAAGTGCATGACTAGAATAAGCAGGGAAGACATAATTAAGAGACAACATTTCAGAGATGAGAAAGGGCTTATTACATTTAAAGTATAATTTCTTAGAAAGTATATATATATATATATATATATATATATATCCTGATGAAATATGTGAATCACAAACAGGAAATAAAAAACACTGAAAGAATCAGAGGGGTAGATTGTAAAAATTTTCTCCCATTCTGTGGGTTGCCTGTTCACTCTGATGGTAGTTTCTTTTGCTGTGCAGAAGCTCTTTAGTTTAATTAGATCCCATTTGTCAATTTTGGCTTTTGTTGTCATTGCTTTTGGTGTTTTAGTCATGAAGTCCTTGCCCATGTCTATGTCCTGAGTGGTATTGCTTAGGTTTTCTCGTAGGGTTTTTATGGTTTTAGGTCTAACATTTCAGTCTTTAATCCATCTTGAATTAATTTTTGTATAAGGTGTAAGGAAAGAATCCTGTTTAAGCTTTCTACATATGGCTAGCCAGTTTTTCCAGCACCATTTATTTTTTAGTAGAGGCGGGGTTTTCTCCATGTTGGTCAGCCTGATTTCTAACTCCCAACCTCAGGTGATCTGCCCATCTGGGCCTCCCAAAGTGTTGGGATTACAGGGGTGAGCCACCGTGCTGGGCCTTGTTTCTTGTTTCCTAATTAATTAAGTCTTGCTTTGGTTTTCATCCCTAATTAATCCTATCTCTTAGTTTCCTTGAGATAAGTTTGGCATTCCAATTATAGTTTCTTATATTGAGGAGTTAGTTTATTATTTGCATACTTATCTATTTACTTATGAAATGTTTAGATTTATACCTCTGATTTTGAGTGTAGAATTTGCTGTTTCATTCATTTTGCACAGATTCTGTTGTCTTTTTTGTTAGTTACCACATAGACTGTACAGTTTTGCTTTGAATTCTGGGTTACCTATGGATGTCAGGAAGAATTTTTAAAAATTACCTTTTGATTAGATAACTGTCCCCATTAAATATATCATACTGACAAAAATGAAGACTATATTATTTTTGCTTTTCTAAGTTAATTGAAATTTGCATTGTGGCCTTTTAGGGTTCTTCTAGGTAAATATTTTCTAAACTCTATAAATAGTGTGTAATCTTAAGTGTAAGATTAAAAATTTATATATAAATATAAATATAAAAAACCTTAATTAGATTATTTATGTGCATTGTATCTTGATATAATTTGATGCCTTCTGCACCAATGTATTTTGTCACTCATTATTGTAGAGAAGAGATCTGAGGCCAGGTCTATTTTGCATCCACTATACGTATCTGCTTTTTTCTCTTAAATTGAAAAACCCTGATTCTTTCAGTGTTTTTTATTTCCTGTCTGTGATTCACATATTTCATCAGGATATATATATATATATATATACATATATATATATATATATATATATATATATATATATACTTTCTAAGAAATTATACTTTAAATGTAATAATGTAATAAGCCCTTTCTCATCTCTGAAATGTTGTCTCTTAATTATGTCTTCCCTGCTTATTCTAGTCATGCACTTTTGGGAGCAACTACTATTTGCTTTATGCTAAAACCTCTTTCATATATATATGTGTGTGCATGTGCATGTATATTACATATACAAATGAGCACACACATATATATCTCCTCAAATGTATGAGATATATAATATACATGTATATTATATATAATGTATTATATTCTATATTATATATACATTATTATTATACATGTATTATACATGTATATTATACATTATATATAATATACATGTATAATATATGTTTGTATTATATATCCTCATATTATATATACATATATCCCCCATATATTATATGTATATATATTACACATGTATATTATATATACATATTATTATATACACAAATAAATACACACAGAGGCACACACATATATATGTGAAAGAGGCTTTAGTATAAAGCAAATACTTAAATATTCTCATGATTCTGGTCTATATACTGCTGTGATTTTCTGCAACAGTGAATAACCACTCAAGAGTCAAATGGATATTTTATCACTGATTTATAATTTACTGGAAGGTTTTTGATAACTTACTTACTGCTTTCTTTTCTTCATCTTGTTTTTGTCTTATGTCCTCCCCTGACACTTAGGATGTCCTAAGCTTTGTTAAATAAGTAACTATAATTTTCTTCTAGATCTTGAAGTAAATTATTGTCAGAGATATGCTGTCTTCAGTGTTACTCCCTTACTCTTTTGCTGCAAAATTTTGTATTAGCCTGATGCTAATTACTTTTCTTTTAACAGAGAGTTTGGATCTATAAGGATTTAATTTTTGTTAGCAGAACAAATGAATTTTCTTAGGTCCTGTTTTCTTATTATTTGTGCAGTGGTGAAATTCCCTTCTGAGAGAGCGTGATCGCTGAGGGTAAGTTGCTTTAGCCTTAGCAAGGAGCAAGCCATGCAATTCTTTATTATTTTCAGGCTTTTTTTCTACTACATGCATAATCTGATTTTCTGGTTCTAAACCAATATAGTAGATAAATTCCATAATTTCCAGCATGCTGCAACAGGGTTTTTAAAATATCTGTCACCTCTTCAGTGCTCACTTGTAGTTAACTATACTTTCCGGAAAGTATGCATGGTGTTGTTTCCTTTGCAAACTGCACCTGAAAGGTAAAGAGGAGTGCTTGCCTAATATTTGGTTAGTACAGATTCTGAATTAGGGAATGCAAAATAACATCTTTCATGTTGTTTTGCAGTCAATCTCTTGACTTTAGTGGAGGCTAATGCCAGAATTAGATAGGTTCTTTCTTCCTATCTCTCTTTCTTTCTCTCTTCTTTCCTTCTTTCCTTCCTTTCTTTTTCTTTCTTTCTTTCTTTCTTTCTTTCTTTCTTTCTTGCTTGCTCTCTCTCCTTCCTTCCTTCCCTCCTTCCCTCCTTTCTTTCTGTCCTCCTTCCCTCTCTCCCTCTCTCCCTCCCTCCTTTCTCTTTCTTTCTTTCTTTTTTTCTTTCTCCTTCCTTCCTTCTTCCCTCTCTCCACATGCCTCTGTCCCTCCCTCCTTCTCTCCTTCTCTCCTTCCTTCCTTCCTTCTTTCTCTCTCTCTCTTTCTTTCTTTCTTTCTTTCTTTCTTTCTTTCTTTCTTTCTTCTTTCTTTCTTTCTCTCTTTCTTTTCTTTTCTTTGCCTTTCTTTCTCCACCTTTCCCTTCTTCCTTCCCTGCTTTCCTCCCTTTCTTCCCTCTTTCTTGTGTTCTCCCTCCAACTACTTCTGTGTTTATTTTAAGTATGTCAATTGCATCCCAATTATAGCCTAAGGCTAAGGATCTCTTTTCCTTATTAGTTTTTGTCTTTTTCTGTGCTTTATTTTTTTTCCTGTCTAGAGAAGGCACATTAGGGGTCTCATAGCCACATATCATTTAAATGGGAATTATTACATTAAATTTTCTAAACTTTTAGTTTAAGTCATCATCTTTACTTTCATTGTTGTAAACAATCCAACCATTCTGCATATTGTTACCTGGTAGCCGTAATAAATTTTGCTTTGCTTGTATTCGTTAGGTTACTTTGAATTTTGTTAAATTGTCCTTATTGCTTACAAAATATCCATAAAAAGAATGATAGAATCACAAAGTATCATTATAAGATTGTATTATAAACAAATATCATTCTACAACAACAGAAATGAAATTTAAACGGATTTAGCACAGGTCACCTGTTTTGAAAGTGGAAGAACTCTTGCTTCAGAATCTCAGAGAAAATTCTTAGAACCCTGAACCCATACAAAACATCTGAACCAAATACATTGTGCATCTTCCTATTACTTTTATTATCAACTTTATGTGAAACAAAAGGAAGCAAAACCACAAAGTATGAATTAAAAGTTATTAGATGAGTAGTAATATTAATACATTTCAAATACTGGTTAAATACATTCAGGAATGTGGAGCATTTTTATAATGCCCTGACCTTACTCTTTTGGTCCTGGAGGTCACCTGCAGTTTCAGTAAAGAATGTCATACAAGCCAATGGCTTCCCACCTCAGACACCTCAACCCGAGGGCTGTCTGTAGTTGTAGAAGCACATGAGGTCTGCTTAAGGAGCAGGTCAGAGGTGTGGGAAAAGTAATGCCCATAGGACCATCTTTCAAACAATAAGGAATATTGATTGTTAGATAAAAGCTCAGCTTTTTCACTCACTGAGGAGAAATTCTCTCAGTATGAAGTCAGCAAATCTGAGTCTCCAGTTGCTCACAGCAATGACCATTTATTAGCACATGGTTTACTGACTTTATCCCCTTTTTGATCTCTCTTCCCTAACTGTGCTTTCTGGGATCAGGCTCTACTTGTGAAGAAACGTCACCTAAGAAGTGCCCTTCTTTCTTAGAGAGCATTTCCCTTTCTTAGACATGATTCTTAGACTCAGATTCACCTCCAAGCTTTGTATATATGATACCAAATCATTACTGGAGGTGTCAATCAATGCATATATGTCCAAGAGGTAATTTCTTATAAATTTATTCTATTCAGTTAAACTTGTCACCAAAACGTTTGTTCCAAGCCATTGTTTTACATAATTATAATAGTGCTAGCTTCTCATGTAAAAGCTTCATGCCAGGAAGTCAGTAATTGTTGCCAACCCAGGTATCCATCTTGCATCATCTTACTTTATTTTAAAAATCTTTTAATTTTTAATTTTAATTTTAATTTTAATTTTTTATTTTTTTTGAGATGGAGTCTTGCTCTGTCGCCCAGGCTGGAGTGCAGTGACGCGATCTCCGCTCACTGCAAGCTCCGCCTCCCGGGTTCACGCCATTCTCCTGCCTCAGCCTCCCGAGTAGCTGGGACTACAGGCGCCTGCCACCACGCTGGGCTAATTTTTTGTATTTTTAGTAGAGACGGGGGTTTCACCATGTTAGCCAGGATGGTCTTGATCTCCTGACCTTGTGATCCGCCCACCTTGACCTCCCAAAGTGTTGGGATTACAGGCGTGAGCCACCGCACCCAGCCTAAAAATCTTTTTATTTTTAAAATTTCAAAATATGTCAAAATTCTAAAAGCAGAGCCTAAGACCCCATATATCCTGCCATTCAGTTTCAGTAAATATTAACATTTGCTATACATTTTAATGTGTCCTATCCCAATTTAGGTTTTAAAATCTTCATGGAATTGTAATATACACAGAAAAGTGCATATATCATAAGTGTACAGTAAAATGAATTTTCTCAAACTGAACACACTGATGTAACTAGCACACAGATGAAACAAACAGAATATTGTCAGCACTTCCAAATTCCTCCCCCATTCACATTCCTTTCAGTTAATACTCACATTAACAAAGGAACATATTATATTATTCTATTTTTCAAGAGTCTTTTAAAGCAAATAACACTCATCTTGTCATTTTATTATTAAGTCTAATCTAAAGACAAACCACTCTCTAGTCACACCATGCTTTACCTTCCTAACAAGTATACGGTTTTTCCAAAAATTTTGTTGAAAAATGTTTTAATTAGAAATGAACAAAACCTGGATTTAGTTAATTGAACAAAAATGTATAATGACAGAGTAAAATACATGCTTTCACTCTACAGGTTTGGAATTAGTCAGAAAAACAGTGTCCCAGGTTCAAAGATTGTGAAAGACACGCACTGACTTTTAGAGACTTGCTATGTCTTCATACCTCAAATTGGATTAATTTGCTAAGAAACTGTAATTTTATTAATAATATGCTTAGATTATAGCATTGCATTCTAACTTTAACCCAGGTTTTCAAGTAATTATTTTATTTGGGCATAAATCATAATCTATGTTGAAAGACTTAGGACGACTAGAAGTGTTTCAGAATAATTTTCTTTTCCTTGGGACATATCTGTTAATTTAAAATCCAGCTTTGAATTTGCAAATGCTCAAAATAATTAATTTTGATATGACATAATGCAATATATATTTTTTAAATGTTGTCTTTCCCCACAACATAGAGTAATTCCATATTTATTCAAGGCTTCTTTATTTGATAAACAAATGCCCAAAGGATACAATTATTGCTTGTCTGTCTCAGTGAACTGCCTTTTCTGCTGAAATGTAACCTTTCCTCTTGTTAGCTTAGAAATAAAGAACTGATAATGAATTTTGAGTTACTTCTTTACATTTCAAAATAAAGTGAGTCTCATGTTTATTTTCCATATTGAATTAATAATGTTAGAAAGAGTTGTAAACAGGAAATTGTGAAAACATACCTGGTTAATTATCACTTTTAAGAAAGTCTAGGTTTGTAATAAAATATTTATGTTTGCCCTCCTTCAATGATATGATGATAACATCACATTTAGTTAATAAAACATTCAAGTAAACACAAAATATTGATTTCTCACACAACGGTGAAAACTAGTAAGTCTAAAATAAAGTTATGTATAAAAAAATCAAAACTCATGACAGATTGTTTCAAATAATTTATAGTGAATATTACTGTTATTATTATTATTAATTTTAAAGTCAGAGTTTTTTTCTGTTAGCCAGGCTGGAGTGCATGGTGTAATCTAGCTCACCACAGCCTCAAACTCCTGAGCTCATGATATTCTTCCATCTTAACCTCCAGATTATCTAAAGGACTATAGGGATGCACCATCACTTCTGGCTAATTTTTAGTATGTATACATTTTGTAGACACTTGCTCTCACTTTGTTTCCCAGACTGGTCTTGAACTCCCGGCCTCAAGCAGTTCTCCCAACTCAGCATCCCAAAGTGCTGTGATTAGCGGCATGAGCCACTGCATATGGCTTATAATGACTGTTATTTTTAATCTTAATTTTTAAACTCCCTAAGGAATTCACACTCAGAAACAATGACTTCCAACATGCAGAATTGAAAATTACCTATCTTGTTTATTTTGCAGATAGTGTATAATTGCCATTTATTTTTCTAATTTAGCAAGCATTGAAAATATATGCATTTCTTAAAATTCTTTGACTCAAAGATGTTTATTTTATCTGTCTAAATCAATTTTTGAAGAAAATACTTGAAAGCATAAGTTTCCAGGGATGCTTTCAAAAAGAAGGAGGGCAGTAATATAGTAAATGTCTGTAACACTAATTGTTTACCTCTCAAATAATAATTAAAAGCACTTGAAATATGTATCAATAAAAAACCTCATTTTTAGTTTGTTCTTTCTCCAGTATCCTTGCTGTCATAGCTAATTTGAGCTCATTAAGAAGTATCAGTGGGGTGGAGCTTTTGTCCTGGTAATGACAATCTGGTAATTTGGATGAAAATTGCCACTGAAAAATCACTATTTTGTAATGAGAATTTTTGTATAGCTATATATCTACATCAATCTATGTGTTTGTCTGTCTGTCTGTCTATCTAAACAAGAGAAATAACAAGCTAGTGAGAATTGTGGGGCTCAGATTTAAGAGATAAAAAAACCTAGAATAGTAACCCAAGCATAGAGGTCACTTTCCTTTCTCTTCACACAAAGAATTAGCATGTTCCTGAAGATGTGGCCAAGAGGCTGAAAAGCAAAGCAAAATATTTCAGCAATTTCAAAGGCCTAGTAGGATAAAGTTGTGACTTAGGATCCACTAAAAAAAATAAAGCATGGTAAAATACCAAGTTTAATTTGAAACCCAAAAGATCTGCAATTTAGGAGTAAAGATGAAACTGAAATAGACTAACTCTCACTGGGTCTGAATCACAGCTTTAAATCAACCCCAGCACTTATATGATTAAGGTAATCAGATAATATCATATTGCCTCAACTCTCAAATAAGTTCTACAATTTATTTATTTTCCAATTATTTTTAGTTTCTTTATATTTTAGAGATGGGGTTTTGCTATGTTACCAAGGCTGAACTTGAACTCCTGGGCTCAAGCCATCCTCCCACCTCAGCCTGCAGACTAGCTAGGATTACAGGCTCATGCTACTGAGGCTGGAAGTTCTACAATTCATTTTAAAGTAAACAATACTGGTGGCTCAATCCAGTATATACAAATATATGAAGAAATAAGGCAAATTGATTGCTATTGTCTGAATTGTGCCACCTCTGCCCCAAATTCATATGTTGAAGTTTTAACTTCTAGTACCTCAGAATATGATTCTGTTTGAAGATAGGGCCTGTAAAGTGGTGACTTAGATAAAATAAGGACAATGGATGAGTTTTATCTAATATTATCTGATGTTGTTCCAAGAGGAGGATACTAAAACAGACACAGAGGGAAAATGATGTGAAAACATCAGATGAAGATGGTCATCTACAAGCCAGAATTGTGAGAAAATGTATTTCTGTTATGTTAGCCACCTAACTGGTGCTTGTTCATCACAGTACTGTTATGCCAATATAGTGATAAAAGCCCAAGAAACATAAAATAGAAATTTCTATAGGGAAGACAGATAGTTGTGGTCTATATATAGGGAAAACAAAGTCTATACCTACAATATTCCAGGAACTAAAATAAATGATTTACACAGAAATGGAAACTGTTACAATAATCTGAGAAACTCTGTAACTGGAAAATTGAGAAACTGAAATCAAGAACTCAAAGATTGATTTAATAACAGATTTGATATAGATGAAGAAACACTATTGAACTCGATGATAGATTAGAAGATAATTTCCCAAATATAGAAAGAAAATATAGAGGAATAGAAAATACAGAAGAGAGCATATGAGACAAGAGATCAATAAAAATAGTCTATATATACATTATTGGATTCCAAGGAGGAAAAAGTATTAAAATTTAAAGATATGATAACTGAAAAATTGTAAAACAGATGATAATATAAAGCCTCAGATTAAGAAGCAAATGTGTAATGACACCCATACACTCAAAGTAAAGGGTTGGAGAAAGATCTATCGTACAAAAGGAAAACAAAAAAAGAATCACTATTCTTACATCAGGTGTAGTAGACTTTAAACCAACAACAGCAAAAAAGACAAAGAAGGACATTACATAATGATAAAGGATTCAATTTAACAAGAAGACATAACTACCCTAAATACATATACACTCAACATAGGAGCAGCCGGATACATAAGACCACTACATTTAGATCTAAGAAAAGACTTCCACAGTCACACAATAATACTGGGGGACTTCAAAAGCCCACTGACAGCATTAGATGGATCGCTGTGACAGAAAACTAATAAATTCTGGATTTAAATTCAACACTTGACCAATAGGACCTAATAAACATCTACAGAATACTCCACCCATCAACCATAGAATATACATTCTTCTCGTCTACACACAGAACACACTCCAGGATTGACCACATGCTCAGTAATAAAGGAAGTTTCAATACATTCAAAAAAATCAAAATCCTACCGACTGTACTCTCAGACCACAGTAGAATAAAACTTGAAATCAATATCAAGATCTCCACAAATCTCATAATTACATGGTAATGAAACAACTTGTTCCTGAATGACTTTTGGGTAAACAACAAAATTAAGACAGAAATTTAAAAAAAAAATTATTTGATATAAATGAAAACAGAGACACAAAATACCAAAATCCCAGGGATGCAACAAAAGCAGTGTTGAGAGGAAGGTTTACAAGGCCAAATGTCTGCATCAAGAAGTTAGAAAGACTTCAAATGAATGATGTAACATCGCACCTGGAGGGACTAGAAAAGAAAGAGCAAACCACAAACATGGCAGAAGAAAAGAAATAACTAAAATAAGAGCGGTACTGAATGCAGTTGAAATCCCAAAGCCTATACAAAGAATCAACAAGTTCAAAACTTGGTTCTTGGAAAGGATAACTGAGATTGAAGATCTCTAGCTAGAATAACAAAGACAAAATCCAAATAAGCACAATCAGAAATGACAAAGGGGACACTAGAACTGATCCCACAAAAATACAAAAGATTCTGAGACTATTATGAACACCTCTATGCACACAAACCAGAAAATCTGGAAAAAATGGATAAATTCCTGGAAGCACACAACTCCCAAGATTAAATTAGGAAGAAATTGAAAACTGCAATAAACCAATATCCAGTTCCAAAATTGAATCAATAATAAAAACCTAGCTACAAAAAAAAAAAAAAAAAAAAAACCCAGACCAGATTAATTCAGAGACAAATTTTATCAGACATGCAAAGAAGAGGTAGGACAAAATCTACTGAAACTATTCCAAAAAGCTGAGGATAAGGGACTCCTCCCTAATTCATTCTAAGAAACCAGAATCCCCCTTATACCAAAACTGGCAAAGACACAATGAAAAAAAGAAAACTACAGGCCAGTTCAAAAATCCTCAACACAATACTAGCAAATCAAATCCAGCAGCACATCAGAAAGTTAATTCTTCATGATCAGGTAGGCTTCATTCCTGGGTTGCAAGATTGTTTCAACATGCACAAATCAATAAATGTGATTCACCACATTAACAGAAATAAAGTAAAAACCACATGATTATCTCAGTAGACACAGAAAAAGCCTTTGATAAGATCCAACATCCCTTCATGATAACGCCCCCCCAACCCCGCCCCCAGTAAACAAGGCATTGAAGGGACATACCCCTAACTATAAGAGCCATGTATGAAAAAACCCTCAGCAAACATCATACTGAAGGGCAAAAATTGGAAGCATTGCCCTTGAGAACAGGAACAAGACAAGTATGCCCCCACACTTACTACTTCTAATCAAAATAGTACTAGAAGTCCCAGCCAGAGCAATCAGACATCCAAGAAAGAAATAAAAGGCATCCAAATAAGAAAAGAAGTAGAACTATCTTTCTTCATTGATGATATGATTCTATACCTAGAAAACCTTAAGGACTCTGCCAAAAGGTCCGACACTAATAAAACAACTTCAGTAAAGCTTTGGGATACAAAATCAATGTACAAAATTCAGTAGCATTTCTATACACCAATAATGTTCAAGCTGAGAGCCAAATCAAAAACACAGTAGCTACAAAAAAACATAACACACCTAGGAATACATCTAAGCAAGCAGGTGAAAGATCTCTACAAGAACTACAAAACAAAACACTGCTAAAAGAATTCACAGATTCCATGAACAATTGGAAAAACATTCATGTTTATGGATTGGAAGAATCAATATTGTTAAAATGGCCATACTGCCCAAAGCAATCTATAGATTCAATGCTATTTCTCTCCAACTAGCAATGTCATTTTCCACAGAACTAGAAGAAAAGCTACTCTAAAATTCATAGAGAACTCCCCCCCCGCCAAAAAAAAAAAAAAAAAAAAAAAGAAAACTGAAAGCCAAAGCAATCCTAAGCAAAAGGAATGCAGCTAGAAGCACCACATTACCCAACTTCAAATTGTACTGTAAGGCTGCAATAACCAAAGCAACATGGTACTTGTACAAAAAACAGACACATAGACCAGTGGGACAGAGTAGAGAACCCAGATGTAAAGCTGCACACTTACAACCATCTGATATTTGACAAAGTTGATGAAAATAATCAATAGGGAAAGGACTCCCTTTTCAATAAATGGTGCTGGAATATCTTGTTAACCATATGCGGAAGAATGCAACTTGACTCCTACCTTTCACCATATCCAAAAATGAACTCAAGATGGATTAAAGATTTAAATATAAGATTTCAAACTTTAAGAATCCTAGAAGAAAACCTAGGAAACACCATTCTTAACATTGTCTTTAGGAAAGAATTTATGACTAAGTCCTCAAAAGCAATTGCAACAAAAACAAAAATTGACAAATGGGACCTAAGTAAACCAAAGAACTTCTGCACAGTAAAAGAACCTATTATCAGAATAATTGGGCAGCCTACATAATGGGAGAGAACATTTACAAACCATGCATCTAAAAATGATTTATAAGGAACTTAAATGATTAAACAAGCAAAAAACTAATAACCCCATTAAAAAGTGGGCAAAGACATGAACAGTCACTTCTCCAAAGAAGACATACAAGCAGTCACAAGTACATGAAAAAATGCTCAATGTCAGTAATCGTCAGAGATATACAAATCAAAAATTCTGTGAGATACAATCTCACCACCAGTCAGAATGACTATTATAAACAACTTAAAAAACAATAGATGCTGGCAAGGCTGTGGAGAAAAAAGAATCCTTATACACTGTTTGTGACAATATAAATTAGTTCAGTCACTGTGGAAAGTAGTTTTTAGATTTCTCAAAGAACTTTAAATAGAACTCTCATTTGACCCAGCAACCCCATTACTGGGTATATATCCAAAAGTAAATACATTGTTCTACCCAAAAGACACATGCACTTGTATGTTCACCGCAGCACTATTCATTATGGCAAAGACAAGGAATCAATCTACGTGTGAACCAATGGTGGAAAAAGAAAATATGGTACATACACACCATGGAATAATACATAGCCATAAAAAAAGAATGGAATTATATTCTTTGAGGCAACATGGAAACCATTATCCCAAGCACAGGATGAACACAGAATTAATGCAGGAACAGAAAACCAAATACTGCATATTCTCACTTGTAAGTGAGAACTGAGCATGGAGTGTTCATGGTGTAAAGATGGCAACAATAGACACTAGGGACTACTAGAGAGGGAAGGGAACTTGGAGGCTCTGCATTGCAAAACTAACTATTGGGTACTATGGTCACAACCTGGGGACAGAATTATTTGTATCCCACACTTCAGCATCACACAGTATACCCATGTAATAAACTTGCACATGCAAGTTTAATAAAATGAATGTAAAATAAAAAGTTGAAATTATATTTAGCCATTATATTTATCAGAAAGAAGTCAAATGAAGAAAATGCACTTCCACATAATAAGATAAATATGCTACTAAAACTAAACAAAACAATCAAAGAGAAATCATTAAAGCACCTGGAAAAAAAGATGGGTTACTTGCAAAGAATTTAAAATAGGATTGAAGTCAGATTCCTCAACAGAAAAAAATTAAAGCTAGATGGCAGGGAAATGATATCTTCAAAATATTAAAAGTTAAGTATTCTATACACAGAGAAAATAGTCTTCACAAATGAGTGAACAAGAGGAAAAGGTGCTCATTCTTAATCACAATATGATATGGTTCGGATGTTTTGTCCTCTCCAATATCATGTTGTAATGTGACCTCCAAAGTTGATAGTGAGCCCAGTGGGAGTTGTGTGGGTCATGGGAGAAGATCCCTCATGAGTGGCTTGGCGATGTCGTCATGATAATGGGTGAGCTCCCACCATACAAGTTCATGTGAGATTGGCTTGTTTAAAAAGTATGACATCCTTCTTCTTGCTCTCTCATCGTGTGATACACCTGCTTCCTTGTCCTCTTCTGCCATGATTGTTAGCTTCCTGAGGCCCCCACCAGAAGCTGTGCAGATGTTAGTGCCATGCTTATATAGCCTATAGGAACATGAGCCAAAATAAACCTCTTTTCTTTATAAATTACCCAGTTGCCATTCCTTTATAGCAATGCAAACAGACTAATGCAAAAATGCAAAATGAATGTGCACTATATGTCTTTTCTCATCTATTGTAATGGAAAAAGTTTTAAAAGTTTGAAAGTATTATGTTAGTAAGACTTGGGGAATAAGCATTCTCATTTAGCACAAGATAGTGCAACAAGTATGGAAAGAAGTTAGGCAGCTTGACAATATCACATACACATTTTCCCTTGTATCTAGAAATTCTTTCCTATCCCAAACATATACTGGCAAAAGTATACAAACAGACATGTGTACAGGAAACAAAATGTAGTACTATTTATAAAAGAAGAAGAATATAATACGGTGCAAATGTACATTAATAGGGATTGATTCAATGAACTATGGTATGATGCTTAGTTAAGGACTTTTCCAAGCAAAGTTTTGAAGATGTGACCTGATTTATGCTTGGTGGGGATAGTAAAATTTGAGAAGAGAGATAAATTGAGAGAAGAATTATTGTACTAAAAGGACAAGGACTGATGATTTTTGGAAATTCTCAGCCAATCCACATTGCAACTATGGTAAGATAAAAGAAATTTACAATCAGGAAAGTGTGATCTATAGGAAATGCTGGGGATGTGACTTTAAAACTCTTTCCTGAAACCTCATAAAGATCAAAAGATATGAGTATTTAGTCACACGAAAAGCCTTTTTTTTTTTTTTTTTAAGATTAAGGGTGTCACTCACAGAACTTCTCAATTAAACCATAGGACCTCTAGAAAACTTGAGGTCAATGTTCCTCAATAGTAGCAAAACTCAAGAAGGGATTATTTATGTAAGATCTCTTAATAAGTCTCTTGTATAATGGAGCAAATTCCTGTGATATACACAGAAAGTTCCTGAAATTTTTATGTCTCGAGAAAAACTATCTGGTTGGACTAAAAGCGACAGAGAGTAAAAAATGAAAGAATGTTTCACCCCAAAAACTCTAGTGGTAAAAACTAGGCTGATTAAAGTAGTCATATGTAGAGTTTGGAGCAAGATGGCAGAATAAGAGGCTCTCTCCCCATTTTCTCCCCATGGACACACTGATTCAACAATAATACATGAACCATTTTCCTTGGTGAGAAATTAAGAAACCAGTTGACTGGCTCCAGTACTCCCAAAAAGAATGAAACTAGTTAGATTAAAGTTTTAGTAAAATTTGAGGATCCTTTTTACTGTAATCCCACTGGTGCAATGCAATCCAGAGGAAATCCCAAGGGCCTAACTTCTTCCTGGAGAGAAAATGAAAGAGCTGAATTGTATATCCAATGTTGTCTCCTTTGGCTGCTGCATGGTGGACTGATTTCTGTTTTTCCTGAATCTGAACACTGACAGGAAAGGACCCATATTGGGAACTGCTGAGAACAAAGACAGCAGTTGGACTAAAACACAGGCACTCATTATAGCCCAGAGGTGTCCAATCTTTTGGCTTCCTTGGGCCACACTGAAAGAAGAACTGTCTTGGGCCATATATAAAATACACTAACACTAACAATATCTGATGAGCTAAAAAAAAAGGGGGGGGGGGGCAAAGAAATCTTGTAATGTTTTTAAAAAGTTTACAAATTTCTGTTGGGCTGCATTCAAAGTTGTCTTGGGCAACATATGGCCCATGGGCCATGGGTTGGACAACCATAGCCCCTATCCTGGCTCAGTGCAGAGAAAGCACATGAAACCCCCCAAACTTAGCCTCTCCCTGGAGAGGAAAAGAGTTAAAGTATGAGTCCAATATTCCAACTTTTCAAGAGGTTGCCCGAGAAACTGACATCTGTCTGCCTCTCACAGAGAACCGATAGTACCTGGCAAATTTAGATGCCCGAGGGCCTCTGGGAACAAAGGTGGAGACTTATTCTAGCACATGTTCACATGACAAAATCCAGCTTAATGCAGCATGCTTGGAAAGTCTTTCAGCTCCTGGCTTACTGCAGGGGAAGGAAATAAACAATTGGAACATCTGTCCAGTGTTTGGACTTTTAAGGTGACTGCCCAAAAGACTGGTTTTATTTTCACCTGTATTGGAATGTGGACAAGATCTGGCATAATCTAGATGCCTAGAGGCTACCAATAATGAAGTAAGAGAGCCTAGGAATTGCTTCAGCTCCAGAAGCCACAGTACAGCAGAGGGAGGAAGCCATTACAAACTTCTGAAAAAAGAAACAGGAAAATCTCTCTAATGGAGAATTTATATGAACAAGTCCAGAGAAGATGCATACACAGTTTTAGAGGCCCCCAGAACATCTGAGAGTTTAGGATCTCTTCCCTTCTAGGTTTTCACTAAAATTTAAGGTTACTAAAGATAAGAATTCTAGGTAAGATATAATTCTGTATATGAAATGTGCCAAAAAGATGTGTTTTATTGAGAAAAAGAATAATTTTGTCTAATTCAGAAGTTGTCTAAAGATTAATTCACATTACAGACTGGAAAAGGTTATTTATTAAAACAGTAGGAAAGAGGAGAGAGATGTGAAAAAGTTATAGATATGAAGATGTGTTTTTGTTATGGAAGTTTGTAAAGAAAAAAAAATTAGGATGAAACAAAAAGTCCAAGAATGTTATAGATAGTCTGTGTAAGTCATATGTAGTTTTTCTCCTATTTCCCTGTATGTGTATCTCTGTGCACCTTCAGAGAAAATAAAAGTTGAAAAAATTTAGATAGTGAAATATTATTTAAAACCTGATAGGAAATTGGAGAAGTGTCTAGTTAACCCTGCTCATAGCTAAAGTTCTTAATCTTGATGAAGGTAAAGTAAGAAATACTGTAAGAAAATACATTGGCAGTTTGGCAATTCTTTTTAAACATAGTTAGGCATGAAGCCAGATTTAACATGGAGCCAAATTTCACATAAATGTCTGCATTGCATTGTTTAATACTATATTTGCTTGTCTGCATAGGTAAAATTATTTGGGTTTTATTTACATGTACATATATATAAAACCATTGATTTTTTTAGGTTCTGATGAAAGGCTTTCATTTGATTCTATTTATTAATAGCCATTTTGTTCCCTTTGCATTTCCAGCAACTTCTCAGTGGTTCTATGTATCTAAAATTCCTAAGCTACATTTGTCAGCCTGCAAAAAAATTGATAGAGGATACTAGCCACTTAAAATTTGATTGATTTTGTTTGCTTCTGGTGATCTAGAGGGCTATGTGAGCTTTAAGGTTCCCAGCAAAATGTAAAACAAAAATAAAGGACTTATGTTTACAAGTTCTAAGCCAAAATAGTACATTATTTTGGTATTTGTTAGGTGAGAATAAAAATGTTTAAATCATGTTTATTTCCAAGATAATTCAATTTAATCAATAATTTGAGTTGTTTTCGAATCTCTTCCTTTAAGTAATGAAAAAAATCTATGATACAAGTACAAAGTGTTAGTGTTCAGCAAAGATTGGCCTTGTCTGCAAGGAAATTATATTCATTGGGATTTATTTCAAACTAATTTTGTTATCTTTGCCAATATTGAAGTGTAGTGATGCTCACTTGGATTAAGTAGTAATAAAAATATGTGAGAGTTTCTAGTGATTTTTTTATTCCAAGACATTTATCACTGATGTAACTTCATGTATGTACTTGAAAACAAAACATATACAAGTGTTGCACTGATTTGAAGATTTTAATGGTGGAAATTGCCTAATCAGTTGTCAGTACTGTATCTGGAAACTAATCTTGGTAATGTGTGATGATGCCCTTTCAAAATAGCTGAAAAGAAATTACCTTGTGCTTGTTCTTACTTCATTCCCGTTTTGTTGTATGGTGTTTAAATGAAAGATTATTTATCCTCCTATTGAATTTCCAAAGCTGATGTTTGCATTTGCCATTTTTTAATGATGGATAGAAACACTAGTTGTCTTACTTTGCTAACTTTGGTGTAGGACCTATCATATTTTTCATGTTTTTCGTCACAGTCCTGTTACTAAAATGCTAGCAATTAGACATACACAATGAATAACCTAATTGCTTTCATACAGTGATTTGAAGTGCTGCAGGCAGTAATTTCTATACTCCGAATCACAGTGTTTTAACTTGTAACATGTTAGAGGGAATTAAAGGACTTTCTATAATATAAATATCCTATTAACTAATTCTTGTGCTGTTAAGTTACAGGCTTGGAGTTCTGGGTCTGAAAAAGTCACCTACTTCAGCTAAATCTTGAGCATTGACACAAGTCAAAGTCTTGTCTTCAAACCTGGGTGAAGGTGACAATAAAAATGAACTGCTTTTGTGAGACACAGGGCCAGAAATTACAACCATTCAATCCATTTAGGCTCAGGGACTATCACAGAAGAGGTGGGCATGTGAAATTATCAGAGTCAATTCTGAGGGGTAAACTTAGATCAGAGTTTTTCTATAAATTAAATATTAATGTCAAAAGTACACTGATGCAAGACCAGTGTTGGAGCCCATGTGTCAGAATAACAGGGTTTTCTTGAAGCACTGGTCTGCTCTTTAATAGCAAGTTGTAAAAGTTTATAAAAGGTTTATGGAAATCTTGCCTTATGGTCAAACTGACTAAAATTAGATAATTTGTTTATAAGGTTTTATTAAAATTAGTTTTAACATTAATAATACACTATACAAAGGTAAAATTTGGTTTTCCTTTCTGAAAAAAATTTATGTAAGGGATAATAAGAGATTTTTGTTTACCTTATGAGTAAAATGCAGGGGAGAAAAGAAGGATGGGGAGACACAGATTTATTTGGCCTCATGCTATCTTTATTAGATCTTATTGTTTGGGAAATTGAGTCTACTCACTATCAAAGGGTAAATGTCTTCATATTATCATCTTGGCTAAATGAATGACTATTTTAGAGTAACTTGTGATTCTATTTTGTGATATCAAATATCTTAAAACTTTAATATTTGACATATTTTCCAACGGCAAAATTTTAAGTTTTAAATTCAGTCTTTTTGACCTCAAAGTAACTGTTTTTGGATATTGCGTCCCCTGAAGTCCAAGTGAAACATATTAGGCTATGTGGTATGTAAAATTATACCAGAAGCGTTGTCAAATGTGAGGTGCCATTTAGCTTCATTCGAGTTGTGTTTATATAGATGTGTTAATATGTGTTCCAGGATTGTGTAACATTCCTGAAATTCTGATGTGTGCGATTATGTTGTCAGTAATGATTGCAATTATTATTTTAAATTTCTGTATGCCAACAGAAATAACGAAATTTCCTTGCTAACTCTGTCTTTACTTATGGCTGCCCTAAGACTTTTGTCATTCACAATTGTTTTGTGTTGATTCTTCCCAAAAGTGACTTATAATCAACTACAGTCCAGAGCTTTCTTCTTTCGGGGAGCTCATGGAAAGGACTCTTGAATGCAAGTTTCTCATAACTTTGGAAATTGTGCCACTGGATTAGAGAGAAACCTTCCGGGACCCTAATTAAAAGACTATTGTGTTCACAAAGACTACTAACCCAATATGAAGCAGAGCAGGAGTTGCTTGAATAGACTGAACTAATGGAGAACTGAAATAATTTTTATGGCTTTTTAAATTTGAAATGGTGCTGATTATTTTTGTTTTGTTTTTCAGGGTCTGGAGAACTTTTTTTGAGCTATTTATAGCTTTTAAATACACTTTAGGTATACTGAGTAGAGTATACAGAATTTGAGGCATATTTATCTCTCTTTGCCTAATTTCTCTGGAATTTGTAAACTATTTGTGATTCTTAATTTATGGCAATGTGTTTGTTTGCATACATTTAATAAGAATCTGTTTCCTTTTATAACAGGACACAGTTGGAGGAACTAATTATTTTCCCATGGCTTTGACTGAAATGACCTTGTGAGAGGTTCCAGCAAAGCCAATTTAGAAGAGCCTTTGTAGACAATAATTGTTGCTGCACTTTGTGTGGGTAATCAGGCCAAGTATATGGGACTGAAGATTATTTGGTAGGTAAGTTGGTCCCACTGTGATTAGTCTTTGGTAGAAGTGGAGGACTATGGAGAGAAAGATTGTGTTTCAGCAAGTAACTACAGTATTAGATTAACCTTTGATTCCTGGGTGGCCACGTGGTCACCCATGGTATGGAGCTGCAAAGGACACCCCCTTATCAGTATGAAGCAGCCAGAAACATTGGCAACCAGATTCCCAATGACTAAGGAATCAATCAATACAAAAAAGGGACTGAAACTGTCCCATAGACAGCTTTGTTTTGTTTTGTTTTGTTTTGTTTTGTTTTTGATAAACATAGAAATTGACCCTTCTGGTTTTAAGCTTGAAACAGCAGATCTGACAATGAGAAACCAGACCTCTCAAAAGTTACCAAAGAACTGAAACATCCCATCTAGACAATAAGAACCAGGCCCCTCATTCATTATGATTGCCTTCTTACTCCTCCTGAGTCCCTGTTTTTCCATACATAGTTACATTTCTTCCCTGTCATACGAATCCCTAATTTTAGTTGGTCAGGGAGTTGGATTTGAGATTGATCTCCCATCTCCTTCACTGTGGCCCAAATTAAAAGCCCACTTCCTTGGCAATAATCATCGTCTCTGATTGGCTTTCTGTGCAGCAGGACCTAGCAGGAGCAGCAGGACCTAGAACAAACCTCTCATGTTTCAGTAACATAGTCTCTATGAGAAACAGTATAGTGACTCCTCAATATATTAAAAATAGAATTATCATATGATCCAGCAATCCTACTTCTGGGTATTTTTTGAAAGAATTTAAACTGGGTGGGTACAGTGGCTCACACCTGTAATCCCAGCACTTACAGAGGCCGAGGCAGGTGGATCACAAGGTCAGGAGTTCAAGACCAGCCTGACCAACATGGTGAAACCATGTCTCTACTAAAAATACAAAAATTAGCCAGGAGTGGTGGCCTGCGCCTGTAATCCCGGGTACTCGGGAGACTGAGGCAGAAGAATTGCTTGAACCCAGGAGGCGGAGGTTGCAGTGAGCCAAGATCGCACCATTGCACTCCAGCCTGGGTGACAGAGCTAGACTCTGTCTCAAAAAAAAAAAAAAAAAAAGAATTGAAGTCAGAATCTCAAAAATTTATTTCTATTTTATTTTCATCTCAGTATTCACAACAGCCGAGATTTAAAAACAACCTAAATGTTTATCAATGGATGGATATATAAATACAATGTGGTATATACGCACTCAATGGAATATTATTTTACCATTAACAAATAAAAATCTGCCATGTGTGACAACATGGGTGAACCTGCAGGACATTGTGTTAAATAAAATAAACCTGTCACATAAGAGTAAATACTGTATGATTCCCCTTATGTAAGTATCTAAAATAGTCAAACTAATTGAAACAGATAGTAGAATGGTGGTTGTCAGGGGCTGGGGATAGGGAGAAGTGGGGAGTTGCTGTTCAAGTTGTGTACAATTTCATTTATACAAGATGAATAAGTCCTAGAGATCTGCTGCATAACATTTTGCTTATGCTTAACAATACTATATTGTATATTTAGAGATTTGTTAAGATAATAGATCTCACATTACATGTTCTCATCACAATAAAAATGTTAAAAGCAAAGTAAAAAGTTGGTGTTGGCAAGTCAGGTTTGGTCCGTGGAGTCCTATTTGCTAATCTTTTGTCTAGATTATCCTGACTGATATAGTCTCATAATGGAGTCATGGGAAATACATGAATGCGAACTTCAAATCATGTATTTTGTTTGATTCTCCTGATGTTTTATATCTTAAAGTTAAACTAACACTTGCAAAGCAGTTTTGACACTCTGTGGTTTTCATTTTCCATGTAGTTTCTAAATAATTTTAGGACTGTGTTTAAATTTTAAAAATAAATTTCTATACCCTTGAATTAAAAAACAAACAAACAAACAAACAAAAAACTATTCACCTGCAAATCCTGCTAACTATCATTAAAATGGAAGGATAATTTGTGAGGTCAGCAGAGACCAGAGCCACAAAGAATTACTCCAGGTCGTGAAACATATGGAGCTTGCTGGGCTTGATTTTGAAACTATTTTAGAATGCTTACTCCATTTTATATTCAATTTTCTCCCTGTTTGAACCATAATGTCTGTAACTGTTATGCTATGCCTGTCCCACCATTGTGGTTGGGTAGAGAAAATGTGTTTTTAATGTCCCTTATTCACATATGGAGAAAAATTGTTCCCAGGTGCTATACCTAATGGATTACTTAACGGATTCAGGTGATGTGATTTGGGGGGACTATTGAGCTGATTGGATTTGAGATTTTAGACTTTGACTTGATGCTGTAATGGACACTAGAAGGTCACTGCAAGATCAGAGGAGGAGGAAAGAACTTTCCTTTTACCTATATGATTTGTCCCACATAAAAGTTAGTGGATTGTTATGTAGGAAGCCTACTATTATTCAATCACAGCATCAACTTTCATAGGTTATGAGTCCTTGCCTTCCAGCAAGTTTCTCTATTATCATAACAGCAGCTTTTCGACTCCATTATGGCCAGAATCCTTCAAAATTTTTTGTCATTGTTCACCAGACAAAGCAGGAGGTAATGGTAGTTAGGGGAAAGCTGAAGTCTTAGCCCCAGTTTGTCACAGTGGGCTCCTAGTTGGCCTACAGATAATTCCATAGCTGTTTTTCCAGTTTCTGAATATGTATTAGAAAAAATACACTTGGCAACTGGTAAAATCCACACTAGCTTTGTGGCTCATGAATAAAGGCCACAACGACAACAAGGTCTAAATGAAAGCCTCTGAGCCTTTTTCTCCCTATTCAGATATTAAACAAGAAACAATGCTTTGAAGGCTTTGAAAATATTTGTACTGTCATCATATAGACTTGTAAAAATGCAAGGTGGTGATACTTACCATATCTTCATTTAACTTGACTATTTGACATACACAAAAGTTGGATGGATCTTAGAGAATAATTTTGATGACTCTGTTTGCAGTCAATAATCCAGATATAATATTTTGACTAGAAAAATCAATATAGTGCTTGGGACTTGGTTTTCAGATACTGACCTAACCAATTCCTTTTTCTCCAGGCAAAAATTGCAAGGACCACCAGAAGTTTGCCTCATCTAGCACTATCAACGGTACATTCTCACAGCCATACCTCAGGGTTACATCTCTTCCCCTCTGTGCATAATACAGTCTTCAGAGGTCTTGATCACCACATTCCACAAAATATCACATTGTTTCTATAAATTGACAGTATTGTTGAAATTGGACTGGAAGAGCTGGAAGTAGCAAATTCTTTAGATATCTTATTAATACATATATGAGCCAGAGAGACAGAGATAAGCCCCACAAAATTTCAGGGGCTTCTCACATCAGTATAGTTTCTGTAAGTCAGATGGTCTGGGGCACAAGATATATTCTTCAGGTCGAAACAAAGGTTACTTTACTTCTCATTGTCTAACTACTGCTTGCCCCCAACTCCCATCTCTACTAAAAATACAAAAATTAGCCAAGCCTGGTGACAACTGCTACTTGGGAGATTGAGACAGGAGAATCGCTTGAATCTAGGAGGCAGAGGTTGCAGTGAGCTGCATTACACTCCAGCCTGGGTGACAAGAGCAAAGCTCCATCTCAATGAAATAAAATAAAATAAACTATCAGAAGATTGATGATTCTCTCCATGTTTGAACTTTTTAAAACTTTAATGTAAATACAATGAGACTAAGTAAATTTGATGATTAATTAATATAAACAACAATTCATATAATGATGATTAAGACTGTATGTCTCCTTATGTTAAGGAGAGGATGAGAACTTCTTTACTTGTGTGAGGTATGGCTGCATCTTGTCATATGGAAATATAGAGCTGTGTTATTCACCCCTCCTCCATTTTGGAATAGAAACAGCTTTGTGTAGTTGTTGCTTCTATACAAGTTTACATTTACTTTTTGGAGGTTAACCACTTTTTACTAATTAACAGATTTTATATTACATTTTCCCTGTTCAAATTGCTGTTGTGGTTTCTATCTCTTGTTGGATGCTAACGGATATGTCACTTCTACATATCTATTGCTGTATAGCAAAACACCCTCAAACTTCATAGCTTTACTCATCAATGTTATTAGTATTCCATGGTTTGATAGCATCAGCGGATGATTCTCTCTTGGAGTGTCACTTTTTCTCATGTGGCTACAGTGATGTGAAGGCTTTACTGTGCTCAATGTCCAAGATTGCGCCCTCATAGGGGTGGTAGTTGATGGTGGGAGTTCATTTAGGGCTCTCAACTACAGTATCTACATGTGACCTTCTGGGCTTCCAGTTCAGAAGGTGTGTTGCCAGAGGTATCATCTTAAGAGCAAACTTTCCAAAGGAAGGAAAATGAGAGATCTCAAAGCAGTCAAGAGCTATGCCGAAAGACAGTGCCACTTCTGCCATATTTTTACTTTTGTCCAGCCAAATAAATATTCCAAGATGCTATCACTTTCCTGGGATTCTGCTGCATCACTTTAGGTACCAAGTTATCAGTTGAGTTTCTTATGTGCAAGCATCATAATCTGACTTTGGCAACTTAATGACAACAAAAAATAACTATTGGAAGGATGTCGAGGATCTCACATAAATACCAGAATAGAAGAAGCCTACGGTCTTCTTCTATTAGGAAAGAGCCTAAATCCTTTCCTAACAGAATTACTGCTTTCATTGGTAAAAACACCATTCCACAGTTCATCTTGCCAAAAATAAGAGCACTGAGCACCAAATGCTGTTGTCCTTAAAACCTTACACTTACTGCCTCTGCTATAAAGAATTCTCTATGATGCCCAAGTCTTTGTGTATTAGCTCAAGACTCACACACCAAAGAGCTTCATAAGCTTGGCCAAATCTAGATCAATATTCTGGAATCCTATTTGTCAGAAGAAATTGGTAAGTTAGAATCTTATGCCTTCAGCTTTTATAATTGTGGTAGAAATTTGCTTCCAGTCAAGATTTATACAATGGAGCCTTCTCCAAACATAGGAAAAGGCACGGATACTAGGCAGGCTCCCAAATACAAAAATGTCTGTTATGTATAGAATATATTTATTTTCAAAAAGCTTTATAGAAATATTGAGTGAATTGTATTCAGGTCTCTAAGATATAGCCTTAGTCAAATAACACAGTGTGAAAAAATCTTTACACACACTTATTAACATGGATGCAGCTTAATCACTGCATGATATGGTTCCTGTACACCTGTTTCGATTACCAAATAGGGTAATTAAATAAACAATTAATTGAGTAATATCGTTGTGAATGATTTATCATGATATGTATGAACACATTTGTTTTTAGGGATATCAATGTGTAACAGTGTAATTTTTAAGGTGGGGGGCAATATAAAATGCTGGCTTGTACTCCTCATACTTTAATATCCATAACAATTTTTTTACCTGATAATGCCAATATAAAATATATTTTATTATATGAGTGTTAGAAATAATCAAGGTTTTATGGTATTAGAGAAAATAATAATCACAGCAATGATAACGTGTTCCATTAGTACAATGATAGTATTTCCAATGATGTATGGTTTTAAACTTAGAATCCATTCTTTGCAACTTAAGATTTAGAGGTTAAGAAAAAAGGCCTTGGAGGAAACAACTGCTTCTTTAAATCTGAGGAAAATATTGACTTGCTGGGGGAAGGTTAAAAGCACTAACTGATGTATATATATATCCACTGTACACGGCTTTAAAGGAGTGGCTAGAGGGAAAGAAAGAGGACTCTATTGAGCAGGAGACAACAGCCCCATACACTACATAAACCTGTCTACAAATAACAACTTATACTATAACATGGCTATAGAACAGGGTTACCTACAGATAAAACACAGCAATATCAGTTAGTTATTAGGGACCCAGGTAAAAATCTGAAATTAAATATTCTTTGAACAGTTAATAGGGAATTTATGATTCATGCAATTTAATTCTATCTACCCATCAATCCATTTATTCATTTTTTCATTAATTTACTAAGTAGTTATTGAAGGCTTTCTATTTGGCAGCAAAGAAAACATTGATGAAGCAAAATTTCATTTTTTTCATGTATATTTGGTCAAATAGGGAAGAAGACAAAAATTTAATTAATGACTATATGAATAAAGTGACAAACACAGAAGTAACCAAGGATTGCACCTAGAATATTTTGTGGAGAATTTACTGATCGGTGCAGTGGTCCATGGACTGTTATGATTTGTAAACTGTATATTACTGGCTCACAATGATGTAAATACAGAAATTGATAGTATATATTTAGAAAACTCCATAGTATTTTAACAGAGTAAAATTTGATATCTGTTGAATCAATAATACATGCACAGGCTTATGTTTTATATACTTTTTCATTTTTTTCTAGTATCTTATTTTTGTCTTATTTTGCAAAACTATCAGTCCACAAGGATTTGGGGAAAAATAAAAACCTATCCCTTATTGAACATGATTGGAGAGACCCTGCCCTTTAAAGTAAGCCGTTTACTTTCTTTTCTTATCCATCTCATAAACCCAGGGCCAGTTTTTATAAGCCAATTGTAAATATTCAGTTAACTCTGTTTGAAATGGGTTGACATGACTTTCATTAAGTTCAAAATTTATATTTCCCAAATCATAACAGATAAAGAGAGAAGTAACTGGAAAAAATAAGTAAAGATAGAATATGAAAATAAGGACGATGACTCAAAAGTCTTAAAATCAAAATAAAACATGGATGAAGGGCCAAAATCCCTGCACTACCTCAGTGTTCTTAAAAGCATATACTACACAGGAGAGTAACTGATCTTCAAAACTAGGAACCTGCATCAGGAAGAAAATACTCCAAGTATATATTATTTATAATGATAAGCAATGCAATACATTCTTTTTAGAAAAATCCAAAATTAAAAAAAAAAGTCACACAATGAACTATATAAAAGTCGTAAGAACAAAGTAATTACTACTAATAATAATATGGGCAAATCTCATAAGCATGTACAAAATAACCCAGAAACCAAAAGGTACATAATAAATGCATAATAAATGATTTATTTATATAAAGTACAAAACAGGCAAAGCTAATCTGAGCTGTTAAAAGTCAAATAATGCTTTTCCTTTTGATAAATATTAACTTGGAGGAGAAAAGAAGGGTGTTTTGTAGGTGTAATACTTGTTCTTTTGTTTTTGGTACTGGTTACAGAAATCTGATAATTTTGTGAAAATTCACTGGCCTATACATTTGTGGTTTATTATACTTTTGAATGAACTTGAAAACAATCTTTTTTGTTTGTTTTGAAGGAATGACTATTCAGCTTTCTATAAAATTCTAACTTGAATGATTATTTTCCTAAATAATCTGGATAAATCAAGATTTTTATTGTTGTTTTTGAGTTTATGTCTTGCTATAGAGCTTCTCCTTAAATTCAGTTGTTGATCACTATTTTATAAGAAGTCTTTTCATCTAAGATGACTATAAAAAAAGTCATTGAGATTTGTAAAACAAAATCTTCACAGTTGGGCAATAGCTCTGCAGATACAGTAGCGTATGTATTGGAGAATAACAATATTTGGAGACCAATGTATAGCTATAAAAAAGGCATATTGTGTGTACTCTGGTTATGTATTAATACAGTAGTCCCCTTATCCACAATTTCACTTTGGGGAATTTCAGTTACCTGTGGTCAACTATGGTCTGAAAATATTAAAGGAAATATTCCACAAGTAAATAATTTGTAAGTTTTAAATTGTGAACCATTCTGAGTAGCATGATGAAATCTTGTGCTCTCTTACTCCATCCAGCCTGGGATGTGAATTACCCCTCCGTCCAGTGTATCCATGATGTATATGCAACCTGCCTCTTAGTCACCTAGTAGGGATTTTAGTTATCAGACCTACAAATTACAAGAAAAAGAAGGGTCAGTTTAGTACAATAAGACATTTTGAGAAACAGTGAAAGAGACATCATATTCACATAATTATATTGTTATAGTTTTGTTATTGCTATTTCTCAATTTTATTGGATAAGGGGAACTAACGTAACAATTGTTATTATAACTACTCTATTTTATCATTAGCTACTGCTGTTAAACTCTTATTGTACCTTATTTATTTTTAACAATATTTTTATTTATTTATTTTTAGTTTTTAATTTTAACTTAAGTTCCAAGATACAAGTGCAGAATGTGTAGGTTTGTTACATAGGTATATGTGTGCTATGGTGGTTTGCTGCACCTATCAACCTGTCATCTAAGTTTTAAGGGACCAATGCATTAGCTATTTGTCCTAATGCTCTGACTCCCCTCACCCCCCACCCACTGACTAGCCCAGGTGTGTGTTGTTCCCTCCCTGTGTTGATGTGTTCTCATTGTTCAACTCCCACTTATGGGTAAGAACATGTGGTGTTTGGTTTTCTGTTCCTATGTTAGTTTGCTAAGGATGATGGCTTCCAGCTTCATCCATGTCCTTGCAAAGGACATGAACTCATCCTTTTTATGGCTGCATAGTATTCCATGGTGTATATGTACCACATTTTCTTTATCCAGTCCATCACTGATGGGCATTTGAGTTGGTTCCATGTCTTTGCTATTGTAAATAGCCCTGCAATACACATACATGTGCATGTGCCTTTACAGTACAATTAGTTTTTTTTGTGGGGGGGGGGGGGTTACATGCCCAGTAATGGGATTGCAGGATCAAATGGTATTTCTGGCTCTAGATCCTTGAAGAGTTGCCACACTGTCTTCCACAATGGCTGAACTAATTAACATTCTCACCAACAGTGTAAAAGTGTTTCTTTCCATTTCTCCACAGCCTCACCAACATCTATTGTTTCTTGACTTTTTAATTATTGTGATTCTGACTGGCATGAGATGGTATCTCCTTGTGGTTTTGATTTCCATTTCTCTAATGACCAGTGATATTGAGGTTTTTTTTTTTTTTTTTCATGTTTCTTGGCCACATAAATGTCTTCTTTTGAGAGTGTCATTTCGCATCCTTTCCCCACTTTCGACAGGGTTGTTTTATTCTTGTAAATCTGTTTAAGTTTCTTGTAGATTCTGGATATTAGACCTTTGTCAAATGGGGAGATTGCATAAATTTTCTCCCATTCTTTAGGTTGTCTGCCCACTCTGATTATAGTTTCTTCTGTTGTGCAGAAGCTCTTTAGTTTAATTAGATCCCATTTGTCAATTTTGGCTTTGGTGGCAATTGCTTTTGTCAAAGCAATGGCAAAGGCTTCTGTCATGAAGCCTTTGTCCATGCCTGTGTCCTGAATGGCATTGCCTAGGTTTTCTTCTAGGGATTTTATGATTTGGGGTTTTACATTTAAGTCTTTAATCCATCTTGAGTTAATTTTTGTATAAGGTATAAGGAAGGGGTCTAGTTTCAGTTTTCTGCATATGGTTAGCTAGTTTCCCCAGCACCATTTATTGAATAGGAGAGCCTTTCCTTTCTCCATTGCTTGTTTTTGTCAGGTCTGTCAAAGATCAGATAGTTGTAGATGTGTGGTGTTATTTCTGAGGTCTCTGTTCTGTTCCATTGGTCTATATGTCTGTTTTGGTACTAGTACCATGCTGTTTTGGTTACTACAGCCTTGTAGTATAGTTTGAAGTCAGGTAGCATGATGCCTCCAGCTTTGTTCTTTTTGCTTAGGACTGCATTGGCTATACTGGGTCTTCTTTGATTCCATATGAAATGTAAAGTTTTTTTTTTTTTTTTTTTTTTTTAATTCTGTGAAGAATGCCAATGGTAATTTGATGGGAATAGCATTGAATCTATAAATTACTTTGGGAAGTATGACCATTTTCATGATATTAATTCTTCCTATCCATGAGGATGGAATGCTTTTCCATCTGTTTGTATCCTCTCTTATTTCTTTGAGCAGTGGTTTGTAATTCTTCTTGGAGAGATCCTTCACATCCCTTGTTAGCTGTATTCCTAGGTATTTTATTTTCTTTGTAGCAGTTGTGAATGGGAGTTCATTCATGATATGACTCTCTGCTTGTCTATTGTTGGTGTGTAGGAATACTTGCAATTTTTGCACATTGATTTTGTGTCCTGAGACTTTGCTGAAGTTGCATATCAACTTAACGAGTTTTTGGGCTGAGATAATGGAGTTTTCTAAATATGGAATCATGTTGTCTGCCAACAGAGACAATTTGACTTCCTCTCTTCCTATTTGAATAGCCTTTATTTCTTTCTCTTGCCTGATTGCTCTGGTCAGAACCTCCAATACTGTGTTGAATAGGAGTAGTGAGAGAGGGCATCCTTGTCTTGTACTGGTTTTCAAATGTAATGCTTCCAGGTTTTGCCCATTCAATATGATATTGACTGTGGTCTTGTCATAAATAGCTCTTATTATTTTAACATATGTTACAGCAATAGCTAGCTTTTGGAGAGCTTTTAACATGAAGTGATACTGAAATTTATCAAAGGCATTTTCTGCATCTATTGAAATAATCATGTGGTTTTTGTCTTTGGTTCTGTTTATGTGATGGATTATGTGTATTGATTTGTGTGGGTTGAACCAGCCTTGCATCCCAGGGATGAAGCTGACTTGATTGTGGTGCATAAGTTTTTTGACATGCTGCTGGTTTCAGTTTGCCAGTATTTTTTTGAGGACTTCTGCATCAATGTTTATTAAGGATATTGGCCTGAAGTTTTCTTTTTTTGTTGTGTCTCTGCCAGGTTTTGGGATCAGGATAATGCTGGCTTCATAAAATGGGTTAGGAAGGAGTTCCTCCTTTTTGATTGTTTCCAATAGTTCAGAAGGAATGAACTTTGTACCTCTTCTCTTGGTACTTCTGATAGAGTTCAGCTGTGAATCCATCTGATCCTGGATTTTTTATGGTTGGTAGGCTATTCATTACTGCCTCAATTTCAGAACTTGTTATTGGTCTATTCAGGGATTCAACTCCTTCCTGGTTAGTCTTGGGAGGGTGTACGTGTTCAGGAATTTATTCATTTCTTCTAGACTTTCTAGTTTATTTGCATAGAGGTATTTATAGTATTCTCTGATGGTAGTTTGTATTTTTGTGGGGTCAGTGGTGATATCCCCTTTATCATTTTTTTATTGTGTCTATTTGATTCTTCTCGCTTTTCTTCTTTATTAGTCTGCTAGTCATCTATCTATTTTGTTAATTTTTTCAAAAGACAACTTCTGGATTCGTTGATTTTTTAAAGCAATTTTCGTGTCTCTATCTCCACCAGTTCTGCTCTGATCTTAGTTATTTCTTGTCTTCTGATAGCTTTTGGATTTGTTTGATCTTGCTTCTCTAGCTCTTTTAATTGTGATGTTAGGGTGTCGATTTCAGATCATTCTAACTTTCTGATGTGGAACTTGAGTGCTTTAAATTTTCCTCTTAATACTGCTTTAGTTGTGTCTCAGAGATTGTGATATATTGTCTCTTTGTTCTCACCGGTTTCAAAGAACTTCTTGATTTCTGGCTTAATTTCATTATTTCCCAGGAGGCACTCAGGAGCAGGTCATTCAGTTTCCATGCGGTTGTGTGATTTTGAATGAGTTTCTTAATCGTTAGTTTTAGTTTGATTTCACTGTGGTCTCAGAGACTGTTTGTTATGATTTCTGCCCTTTGGGATTTTCTGAGGAGTGTTTTACTTCCAATTATGTGGTCAATTTTAGAATCTGTGCCATGTGGCACTGAGAAGAATATAGTCTGTTTATTTGGGGTGGAGAGTTCTGTAGGTGTCTATTAGGTCCATTTGATTCAGAGCTGAGTTCAAATCCTGAATATCTTTGTTAATTTTGTCTCATAGAGCTGTCTCATCTTGACAGTGGGGTGTTAAAATATCCTGCTATTATTTTTTGGGACTCTAAGTCTCTTCGTAGTTCTCTAAAAATTTGTTTTATGAATCTGGGGTATATATATTTGGATAGTCAGCTCTTCTGGTTGAATCAATCCCTTTACCATTATGTAATGCCTTTTTTGTCTTTTTTGATATTTATTGCTTTAAAGTCTGTTTTGTCAGAGACTAGGATTGCAACCCCTGCTTTTTTTTTCTTTCCTTTTGTTTGGTAAAATTTCCTTCATCCTTTTATTTTGAGCCTATGTGTGTCTTTGCACATGAGATGGGTCTTTTAAATACAGCACACTGATGAGTCTTGACTCTTTATCCAATTTGCCAGTGTGTGTCTTTTAACTGGGACATTTAGCACATTCACATTTAAGGTTAATATTGTTATATTTGAATTTGATGCTGATATGGTTATTTTGCACACTAGTTGATGCAGTCTCTTCATAGTGTCATTGGTCTTTACATTTTGGTGTTTTGTTTTCACTGGCTGTTACTGATTTTTCCTTTCCATGTTTAGTGCTTCCTTCAGGAGCTCTTGTAAGGCAGGCCTGCTGGTGAAGAAATCCCTCATCATTTGCTTGTCTGGAAAGGATTTTGTTTATCCTTCACTTATGAAGCTTAGTTGGCTTGATATGAAATTCTGATTTGAAAATTCTTTTCGTTAAGAATGTTGAATGTTGGTCCTCACTCTCTTCTGGCTTGTAGTGTTTCTGCTGAGAGGTCTGCTCTTAGTCTGATGGGCTTCCCTTTGTGGGTGACCTGGACTCTCTTTCTGGCTGCCCTTAACATTTTTTTCTTCATTTCGATCTTGAACAACCTGAAGATTATGTGTCTTGGGGTTGATCTTCTCATGGAGTATCTTAGTGGTGTTCTCTGTATTTCCTGAATTTAAATGTAGGCTTGTCTTGCTAGGTTGAGGAAGTTCTCCTGGATAATATCCTGACGTGTGTTTTCCAGCTTGGCTCCATTCTCCCTGTCTCTTTCAGGTATTCCAATCAATCGTAGTTTGGTCTTTTTACATAGTCTCATACTTCGTGGAGGTATTTTTTCATTCCTTTTCATTCTTTTTTTTCTCTAATCTTGTCTGCATGCCTTATTTCAGCAAGGTGGTCTTCAAACTCTGATACCCTTTCTTCTGCTTGATTGATTCAGCTATTGATACTTGTGCATGCTTCACGAAGTTCTTGTACTGCCTTTTTCAGCTCCATCTGGTCATTTATATTCCTCTCTAAACTGGTTATTCTAGTTAGCAACTCCTATAACCTTTTATCATGGTTCTTAGCTTCTTTTCATTGGGTTAGAACGCGCTCCTTTAGCTCAGCAGAGTTTGTTATTACTCCCCTTCTGAAGTCTACTTCTGTCAATTCTTCCATGTCATCCTCTGTCCAGTTCTGTTCCCTTGCTGGGGAGGCATTGTGATCATTAGGGGAAGAGGCACTCTGACCTTATGGGTTTTCAGCGTTTCTTTTTTTGTTGATTCTTTCTCATTTTCATCACTTTGTCTAATATTAGTCCTTGAGGCTGCTGACCCTTGGATGGGGTTTTTGTGGGGACTTTTTTGTTGTTGTTGATGCTGTTGTTGTTGCTTTCTATTGTTTGGTTTTTCTTGCAATGGCCATGTTCCTCTTCTGTAGGGATGCTGCAGTTTGCTAGGGGTTCACTTCAGACCCTATTTATCTGGTTTACCCCTGTGCCAGGAGATGTCACTCAAGAAGTCTGGAGAACAGCAAAGATGGTTGCCTGCTCCTTCCTCTGGTATCTCTGATCTTGAGGGGCACCAACCTGATGCCAGTAGGAATGCTGCTGTATAGGGTGTCTGACAAACCCTGTTGGAGAGTCTAACCCAGATGGGTGGCACAGGGCACAGGATCCATTTAACAAAGCACTTTTACTGTTACTTGGTGGAGGGGGTGTGCTTCGTTTGGTGGAAACCCACTCATCTGAGATGCCAGGATTCCTCAGAACTAGTAGGAGGAAAGTCTAAGTCTGTGGGTCCGCACAGACTGTGGCCACCCTTCCTCCTAGGGGCTTAGGCCCAGGGAGATCAGAGTTCTGTCCCTGAGCCCCTGTCTGGAGCTGTTGGAGTTCCTGCAGCGAGGCCTGCTCAGTAAGGAGGGATGGGTCAAGGTCAGGCCTGAAGAAGCACTCTGCCCGCACTCTGCCACAGCCTGTGTGTTGGGCTGTGGGGGATACCTCTTGGGACTATGCCTCCAAGCCTTCCCAGCTTTAGCAGGGGAAAAGCGCAGCCTGGAGCTACAGAGATTACTGCCTCTCTTCCCCAGCCCTGGGAGTTTAGTGTGTTAGGTGGCTATCAGTCCAAGTGTCAGCCGTCACCCCTCCCACAAGGAGCTCAAAGGGCTAAGGCAAGGGGCAGCTGCAGTTGTGGTGCTGGTCGCCCCTCCCCTTGGGAACTCAGCAAACTTAAGCAGATTCTAGCTTAGGGGCTGTTGAGAATCTGCAGGGCTCTGTGGTTGGGAACCTAGGCCCCCATGGCGTGGACTCATGAGTGGGATCTTCCGATCTGCGTGTTACTCAGTTCCGTGGAAAAAGCACATTTTCACACTCTGGGTAGCATGCTCACTCACCACCTCTTTTGGCTGGAGTGGGGCTGTCACCCCTTGCACAAGGAGCTCAAAGGGCTAAGGCCTACCCTGTGTGGCTCTCGGGTGGGCTGCCGTACCACATTGCTCTTCTTTCTTCTCCGTGGGTCAGACCAGCTGCCTAGTTAGTTCTGATGACAGAACCTGGATACCTTGGTTGCCAGTGCAGGATTCACACGCTGTTATGGTTATTTTTGATGGGAGCCTGGGATCACCACGTTTCCAGTTGGCCATCTTGGCCCCACCCCTTGTGTACTTAACTTATAATTGAACTTTATCATAGTTAAACAAACATAGGAAAAACATGGTATATATAAGGCTCTGTAGGTACTAGCCATGGTTTCATGCATTCTTTCAGGGGTCTTCAAATGTATCCCTCTCTGGATAGGAGGGAACTACTGTATATAAAATTGAGTTAAAGTGTGATTAAGCATGTGCATTTATCAGGTTTCTTGATTGAAAGCTCTAAAAGCTGAACCTGAGTAACCCAGGCAGAAAATCAATTTATTGGAAAATTATTGAATTATCAATGAATTTTTTAAAACTAGGGGAGTTAAAGGAAATAGGTCAAAACTAGTGGAGACTAGGTAGAAGAGGACACAGTAAATGCCTTGTCACAAAGATAATTTAGTTAGAACATATCTGCCAGCACTGATCCCCTTATACACTTCATGCTGCCCTTTGAATTGTCATCATAATGGTCACCACCTTTTGAGTTTATCCTTTCCATCTCTGAGACTTTGGTTCACTATTTTCAAGATTCAAACCCCCAGGTAAAAGTATCTGGTTGGTCATAGTCCCTGCTTCTTGTAAAGACTTACCCAAAATAAGAAGAGGGACCAGATGCTGCTTAGCTTAAAAAAAAAAAAAAAATTAACCAACTTACACTATAAAAAATAACAAAATGAACACAACTTCCCAGTTTTATTTTCAACATCTGTGACCTACGTATTGCAAGAATGTAGCCAAATAAAAGATACTACCTGGTAGCCATTAAAGTAATCTGAATCAATTATGTAAAACATAGAGCATGATGACAAAAAAAACTTCCCTTTTAAAAAAACCTTTGATTACAATGAGTGGATTGGATTTTGGGGTTACTTTTTGGTTTTGTTCACATATATACATGTGAACAAAATTTATATATATGTATTATATATTATATATAAAATACATTTTATAATTTTTAAACATATTAATAAATAACATAGCAGGATATAGAATACATAATAATCTACGGGAAATATGGAAACTAGATGATTATGTATTCTATATCCTGTTATGTTATTTATTAATATAATATTTAAAAATTATAAAATACATTTTCTACATGATTTTATATTAAAATTAAATATAAAATCTAATGGCTAGCAATAATTTAATTTTTAATCTAATTAAAAATCTAAGGGCTAGCAAGAAGCTTTGTAGAATGAAATGATTTTAGATATAAATTATAACTTGAAGATGTTAAACACTGAAAGAAATTACTACCACAATTCGAAATTATGGTGATTTTAAGTATTTTGCATGAGAAAACTACAATGCTAATGAGCAAACTATAAATATGCAGCTTTCAAAGTTGACAGTCATCAGTTTCTTCCCTCCCTATATGTTCATGATGTGCCTGACATTAAGAAACTTAGTCTAGTTCTCCTCTCAAATCTAGGCTACTTGAAGAATCAAATGAGTTGGATGGCATGCTGTGAAAATTTGGATCAAGCTTTTGAGAATATTGGCTGCTTTAACTTCTGCCCTCTTGGAAGTCAACCATCAGGTGAGAAGTCTGACTCCTCTAAAGCCACCATACTATTATATATATGGAAGCATAAGCTAGCCAGGAGAAGAGTCCAGGTGGAAACAGAAAATTACTGGCCAGCCATAAACTGTGTCATCCTTTCTAGTTGAAGCTTCCTTGTATGATCCAGGCCAAGATGGTACTATGCAGAAGAGAAGAGCTGCACAACTGAACCTAACCAAGATTGCAGAATCATGAGAAATAATAAATTGTGCTTTAGAAAATAAAATAGCCGGGCACGGTGGCTCAAGCCTGTAATCCCAGCACTTTGGGAGGCCGAGACGGGTGGATCACGAGGTCAGGAGATCGAGGCCATCCTGGCTAACACGGTGAAACCCCGTCTCTACTAAAAAATACAAAAAACTAGCCAGGCGAGGTGGTGGGTGCCTGTAGTCCCAGCTACTCCGAAGGCTGAGGCAGGAGAATGGCGTGAACCCGGGAGGCGGAGCTTGCAGTGAGCTGAGATCCAGCCATTGCACTCCAGCCTGGGCAACAGAGCGAGACTCCGTCCCAAAAAAAAAAAAAAAAAATAGCAAAGAAAAGAAATAAACTAAATTTGGTTTTGTTTCTCCTCAGGGAGTGGGGAACTGAAATAGAAATTAGTACCTACAAGTGGGATACTGTCATGAGAAATACTTAAACATATAGTATTGTCTTTGGGACCAAACTGAGCCCTGAAGGGCAGCAAATAGGCTGTTTTTATAGATTGAAAAGGAAGACATTACTAGAGCACAGGGAGCTTCTGCTATGCATTGTTGAAACAATAAGACTATCACTTTCAGTGACACAGAAGATAAAAAATGAACCAATAGAGTGCGGATTTGGATAAGTATGTTTCTAGGCAGCACTTTGAAACTAAAGTTGGCTGCTTTTAGCTGTCTATGATAACATATTGCAAGAAAGAGATAAAATAAATAATAGTTGAGTTTTCAAAAAGACTTTAGAAGAAACCCTCCTAATCAAGTATTTTCTGGGTTACATTATCAGCTCCACCAAAAAGTAAGAGATTTTCAAAATAAAAATGACCTTGGGAAAGACAAAATTTAGGGTACTATGGGTAAAATATGCTCAGAGTCAGTTTCAAATTGAGAGTTAAGACCTCTGGAAGATTTAAGTCAATACCTTGAGTTAGAGCTTCTCATCTACACAAAAGTACTAGTCATATTATAGGTATGAATCTTAAGAGCATAGTCCCATAACTTAACCCTGTCTTGTAAAACGAACTAGAAAGAACTCTGCCTCAGAAAGACTTGTGAGTGTGATTTTGATCTAATGAAAATAAACCCAGTAAGACTCATAGAAAATTCATGATATTTTCAAGATAATTTTATTGGCAAAGTCCCCACAAACATTCACTAAAAGAGAAAGAAAAAATGGAAAAGAGGCCTTGGGGCATCCAAATTTCTATGGGCAGGAAGCAGACTGAGAAAGACACTTAGTTGCAAACACTAGCCACTTCTTATGGAAAATAGAGAATAACTCAGAAGTTAGAGCTAACAGCCTGCAGAAAAGGCTTAAGGGCCATGTAAAATAATCCCCAGAAAGTACATGTATCCTTGCCAAGGAACATATATTGTACCTTGCCTCTGTAAACGAGAAGACTTCAGAAATATTCCCTTCTGTATTTCAGAATTACTTGGATTAACGACTGCTATGTGTCATTTGTTTTTTCTTTTTTTGAGTAAGAAAGTGTTTTAACAAAATGTGATTTTGTTAAAGTAAAATCTCCTGTTTTAGCAAACAATCCCACTGTATACCTGCTTCTACAGAGATAGATTAGATTATATTTGCCATTGTCACAGGATCTTTGGGGTGTAGGTTTACCATCTTGTGCCTGAGTATTGCTTGTGCCCACTTACCTCGTTTTGCCCACTTGGCCCAGCAGGCTATGCTCAGCTTAAGCTACTGGCCTGGATCTCACACCCGCCAGGAGTGAGCCAGTAGTGGAACAGTGAGGAATGTGTGGGTGAACAAGTGCAAGGTCTGGCCACTGCACACAGCCAGACACACAGGCTGCTGCATCAGGAAGGCAGCTCCAAGCACTGGCACAGGTGCCAGCTCCATGTGAAGCTGTGGCTCAACCAGATGTATTGCACATGGCTTTTGCAGCAGGCACCTGTGTCTAGAGAAGGGGAATGCAGTGGTATCTGGAAGCTTGGAGATGCCTGGAACCGCAGAGCTGAAAGAGGGTATCACAGCCCTGGCTCAGGGAGTCCCTAGATCTGGGCTTCCCAAAGGCCTGCAGCTAGTTTCTCTTCATCTCTCACAATGTGGTGAGTGTGGAGACAGGGGGCACATTTCAGCCCTGTTTGTGTTACAGTTCTTTCTGTCCAGCCATTCTGTGGGTCCAAGTTCTTGTCCTGTGTCCTGGAAGAATGAGGTACATGGACAACTCGAAGGTGAGCAAGACAGAGAAGAGCTTCATTGAGCAACACAACAGCTCTCAGGAGATCCAAAGTGGACAGTTCCTTTCTGTAGCCAGGTCATCCTAAAAGTGTCCAGCTCTAGGCAGAGTGTAGACCCACAGTGGGTAGTTCCTTTCCACAGGTCTCAACATTTGTCCTAGTCTGGCTGAGTCTGGGGTTTTTATGGGCTCAGAAGTGAGAAAGCTTGTGCTGATTGGTCCATGGGTTGCCACGGGCAGGCCCAGAAAAAGCACTATAGATTCTCACTATGGGTACCAGACTCCACCTAGAAATGGCAGGCTTCAGGCTGTCCCTGGCTTGAAGGTGAGATTTAACAGGGACCCACCCATTTCCACCCAGGAGCCTGTCTTCCTCCTGCCTCTGTCAACATGCTGTTCACAGTGACCAGGTCATTTGTGCTGAGGGGCACCTGCAGGCCTGCACTGAGCCACCATCAGCCCGCTCCCCAAGTCTCCTTCCCTGAGCTTGTCAGTGCCCAAAGTTTCAGAGGGGGCCAAGGCAGTAACGAGTTCAAGGAGGGAGGCTTGGGGTGGGGGCACTGAGGGTGGCTCAGTGCATGCCTGCAGGTGCCCCATCAGTGACCAAACTTTCAGAGGGGGAAAGCGGCCTGGCATGTCAGTGCCACCCCAAGCACATGCACACCTGTCCAGGTCAAGACAGTGCCCAGGCTTGGCTTCAACTTTCCTTAAAAATCAGAGCAGGTGCCGGGAGCAGGGAGAGGCCAGGGAGCAGGAACAGGCACTTTCAAGCCTGCAAGGGTAGGGGGGCTTCCCGGGCCCCTAAGAGTGTAAGGGTGCCTGAGTTCAGAGTTATGGCTGGGCAGCTGCAGTTGCACCTACCAACTCGGTACGGAGTGGGGCTTCCACCTGTTCCCATCCCCCTCTGGCTCCTTAAGTGCATATCCCCAGTGCACCTCCCCTGCTGTAGCTGGCGTCTTTGTAGTGGTCCCCCCAGATGGGCCATCAGTGCCGTCACCATGTTTTCGTTGTTGGTGTTGGTGTTGTTTTTGCCTTTAACTGCTTTCTTCGTTTTCTTTGCCTGAGATTGTACTTTAAGATTTTACCACTCAATACCATGAAGTATCATTATTATAGAATAAATAGCACATTAAGAAATAAATTAAACTCTTTAAGACAGAATTGTTCATGTAAAACAAATTGCCCCCATTTCAGGCCCCATAATCTTGATTGTTAATATTTAAGTAGGCTTCATTTAATCCCATCTCTAGATAGATAAGTATATCAATGGAAAGATAGATGGATGAATGTATAGATAGACAGCTAGTTAGATGGATAAGCATATATATAATGCCTGTTAACTTGGGACTTTGTTGCAAAAAAAAAAAAAAAAAGCAAATTATTTATTAACAATGATTTAGCTTACTGTTTGAAATAAATACTTTTTAACAATACCCATACACCAGGAATTGCAGATGTGCAAACGGATTCTGATCCTGCAAATGGATTCTGATCAGTCTTCAAATCCTTTTTTTATTCATCAACTACTATGGCCAAATAAGTAGTTCCTGTTTAGTTTGTATCTGTATTAGTTATCTATTGCTTTCTAACAAATTACCCCAAAACTTAGCAGCTTAATGTATTTACTCTCTCATATACTTTCTGAAGATCCATTATCCTGGAGCAGTTTGGCTGAGTGATTTATGCTAAGTGTCTCTTACGGAGTTATCGTCAAGCTGTTGGCCAGACCCGTGGTCATCTTGAGGCTTAACTAGTGCTGGAGGATCAGTTCACCTGATTATTAGTGAGTCTCAATTTCCTTAAACTACCATCCAGCATTGCCATTATTAACATAAACAGAAATTATATTTGAATATATAATAGGAAAATATAATTATAGGAAAAAGAAATACCATTTTTGATTGAGTTGTCAAACTTTGATATAAAAATATAATCTAAAAATTTGTAATGTCTATGGCAGAGAGGTTAATACAAATTTTATTTTATATTATAGGATATCACCTGTCTTCAGGGATTTTATAGTATTTCATGGATATGGTTTGTGAAGAATTTTGAGAGAAGGTCTGCCTTTTCACGCAGTGAGAAAGTGTCCAAATTCTTATACATTTCTAATCTGTAACACTGTATTATTAATTGCTTTATGTTAAAAAATAGCAATTTTATTTAACTTGTGAGTGCAGGTACACTTCAAATCTGTGCTGCACTTCTGAGGTTATGTATCTGTGTACACCCAGTTCTGCTTGAGAATCTTGTGGCATCAACCTCTGAGGAGACAAGAAGAGTCTTTTCAGCTTCTGAATGCTTTCTCTCGTCCTTTCTATTATCCTTAAAAGAAATTTCATTGATGGTACAGATGACTGAAGTCTAGTGTGGACTGGTTCTATGATGATAACTTGAAAACTTTGGAAAGTGTTTCAGAGATAGTAAGCACCAGGGAGAGCATCAGCAACAGCATCATTTCAAGTTCACAACCAACCAAAATCCTAATAAATTGTCTGCGCTGAAAATATATTGCTACAATTTTTGAATAAAGACAGAGAGAATTCTTATATCACTGGTGATGAAACAGTACAACAAAAATCAATGATATTTTAGCAAAACCAACATTTACAATGACGACAAGAGGTATTTCTTATTATTATTTTTTTTTGGCCCAGTATTGACCTAAATATGGAAAATGGCAATTGTTTTATGGGCAATATACACATAATTAGAGCTGCATGGAAAATTTTCATATCATCTGTGAAATTATTTTTGCTAGAATTTTTCATTTTTTGCCAAGGGCCTTTTCGTTAATTTAGTCATACATAAAAATAGTTTTTGTGTAAGAACAGTTTTCTATATTCTCTATTCTAAAATTATTGTCCCTGAGGAAAAAATAGTAATCTTGTATGTGTACTAGAGAAGAAAATAAATCAATACAAGAAATTGTCACAGTTAATTCACATTTGATTATTCAAGGTTTTTGCACAGTGAGTGGAACTTGGATCACTCAGGGAGGCTTTTGGCTTTCAGTAAGAGAAAACTCAATTAAACATGGCTGAAGCAATATGGACAACTAATTCAAAAATTATACCCTAAAGCTCCAATGTGGTTCCAGAGCTATTGAATTTGACACCTCTGAGAGGCTATTAGCTTTATTGTCACGATGACACAATCGGTCATGTTGCTCCAGGAATCCTGTCTTTCCACATCAGTGACCAAGGCAGGCAAGAAGACAGGACATGGGGTACCTTCTAGTAGCCATGTCTTTATCAAAATAAAAGTTCTCTTTGCAAAGGGAACAATGAAGAAGGTTCCCATGGCCCACATCTAACAAATGAAAGGGACTACAGATGAGCCCCTTTCTTCCATGTATGTCCAAAGTTAACTTGTTTACTTGGTAGTCATATCTTCTTTATAAAATAGAATGCAAGAGAAAACATTTGACCTTATTTTTGGTTGAAATTTGCAATAAATCGGCAATTTTAATATTTTTTAATCTTACACACATTAAATAATTTAGTTAACATACTTCAATTGGCTTCTCTGGAAGCAATCTGAATAGTAACCACAATTGACAATAAGTATGCTGGGCTAAAATTTAGTTTCTAGAATCATAAATACCTAAGTTAAATGTAAATACATGACATTGGAAAAATTGCTTTGTTTCATTTGTAAAGTGTGGATAATAATACTAAGGGTGTGTGTGTGTGTGTGTGTGTGTGTCTGTGTGTGTCTATGTGTAGGGAACATTAAATAAGACTATGCTCATAAAATGTCTAGGGTATTGTTTTGCAAAGTAAGCATTCAGCAAATATGAACTACCAGAATGTTGATAATGAACAGGGAGAAAAAGATGATGATTTGATCTTGTATTTCTGGCTCTGACCTGGAAACTAAGCATGGTCACATGAATCACATATCCATAACCTTATATTGATGCCAGTAAGTTGACTATCTAGCGCTCAGTTTAGTGTATATCCTTTTTCTTTTTCCTGTCATTTATTGAATATTGACTGTTCTCCAGACACTGTGCAAAGCTCTTATTTGCCTTGTTTTAATCCCCAATTAATACTTGTTTTGCTGAAGAGAAAACAGATTCAGAAAGTTAAATAAGTCATTCAACTCACGGTTAGGGAGAGACGTAAGTCTGCTTTGCTTCCAGCTTCTGTTTTTAACCACTGTAGAATTCTTCTTCTTTTTTACAATGCTTTTATGATTTTTTCTTCTTTTCTTTCTTTTTCTTTTCTTTTTTTAATGAAACCCACCTATATAATTAAATTTTAAACTAAAAATATTGCCCTTCGGTTTAGAACTCTAGAGTTCTGTTTTTATTTTTCTTCTTTTCTCTTGTAGTTTTCATTCATCATACGTCCTCTTTACTTACCTAATACACATGTGAAGGGATTGTATAAGAACAGCTGCAACCCTGCAACCTGTTAACTAGTTTCCCTATACAAACATTGGCATTGTGTATAAGTTGGGGTTCTCTAGAGGGACAGAACTAATAGGATATACGTATATATGAAAGGGAGTTTATTAAGGATAATTGACTCACACAATCACAAGGCAAAGTCCCATAATAGACTGTTTGCCAGCTGAGGAGTCAGAAAGCCAATCGGAGTCCGAAAACCTCAGAAGTACAGAAGCCAACAGTGCAGCCTTCAGCCTGCAGCCAAAGGCGCGAGAGTCCCTGGCAAACCACTGGTGTAAGTCCAAGAGTCTGAAACCTGAAGAACTTGGAGTCTGACATGAGGGCAGGAAGCATCCAGCATGGGAGAAAGATGAAGGCCAGAAGACTCAGCAAGTCTGCTCCTTCCAATTTCTTCTGCCTGCTTTATTCCAGCTGTGCTGGCAGCTGATTAGACGGTGCCCATCCAGACTGAGAGTGGGTCTGCCTCTCCCAGTCCACTGACTCAAATGTTAATCTCCTTTGGTAACACTTTCACAGACACACCTGGGAACAAAAGTTTGCATGCTTCAGTCCAATCAAGTTGACAGTATTAACCATAACACACTGTAACTCATTTATTGATTTTTTCCTATTAAGATTTATTATTTTTACTGAGTTTCTTCTCTGTCAATAAATTATTTTAAATTTTTTATAGGATATGCGTACTTGCTGACTAAGCAGATAACAATGAGGTTTTCACATAAATTGGCATTTGCCTGTCTTATTGTAATACTGAATTTTGAGTGGATGATGTGTTTATAGTTCATGAGATGAGTTGAATTGTGTTCCCCTAAAGTTCATATGTTGAATCTCTAATCCTCAGTACTTCATATGTGGCTATATTTGAGCTTAAGGCCTTGAAAAAATGATTAAATTAAAATGAAGTCTTTAGGGTGGGTCTTAATGTAATCTGAATGGTGTTCTTATAAGAAGAAATCTGGACATACCTAAAGGCAGCAGAAATGAGCATGGAGAAATAAGAGACCATGTCAGTACACAGTGAGGGGACAGTCATCAGAAGCCAAGGAGACAGGCCACGGGAGGGCCCTACCCTGGCAACACATTGATTTTAGACTTCCAGCCTCCAGAGCCTTGAGAAAATAAATTTCTGTTGTTTAAGTCACTCATTATACAGTATTTTGTTATGGCAGCCCAAGTTGACTAATTTATTAATTTATTTATTCAATGAATATTCACCACAATTCTCCACTTTACTCTTTACTCCAGATATGTTCCTAGTACCTTGGCATGCATGGTTGGATAAAATGAAGCATCCTGGAAATTATGAAAAGTCTGTAGAATGTTACTACCATGTATGAAAAGAACAGAGTATAAAGTGAGACTGAGATATTGTGATTCTTATGGTTGTCGCTGGAGACAAAATCATGATCATGATAATGTACCATGAAAATCAAAATTTTCAGGTGAGTTTTTGTGAAAGAATTTTTTTGTGAGAGATTATGAAAGTGTATATATAACAACGTGGATGCTGTCAAACTGATGTCCCTCAATTGCTAGTAATTCTCTGTGCACTGTGGCAACTAAGTCCTTTTACACTGAGAAGTTCAATGTTATGAATGGCTTATAGAAATAGGTAACATTAATTTCTTCCTCATTCCCTGGACCCTACTCTCTCTATATATATATGTACACGTATATGTATATATGGATAGACAGTTATATATTTATATATGATTATGTAATTATATAACTATATATAAAATATAAATCTATTTATATATTACAAATATAAATTTATAATATATTATAAATATAATCATTACATATATAGAGAGAGTGGGGACCAGGACTATATTTTTATATATAGTAGGAGCCCAGAACTATATTTATATATGGTATACAAATAAATATAAATAAAATATATATATATATCTTTTCTGATTTACATGGAAGTTGAAATGCCTCACAGGAGAATGACATGTTTAGACATATTAGGTATATGGATTGGCATGTAAAAATGGAGACAATTGGCAGGAGGTTGAGCTATCAGAGAAAATGTCACCAAGGAACTTGTGAAGTGTGAAGTGATGAGACAGCTTTAACGACAGGGCCTGAGGTTCCTAGTACTGTGTGACAGCTTTGACCCAGATTTTCTAGAAGCAGATATGTGCTGTGGGGATAAAGAACTGTGTGAAATGCTGAAAGAGTTGTATTTTTAAAGTCTGTATTAATTTGAGAAGCAGAATAAAGAGAAAGGAGACATTTGACTGTTTTCTTCTGAGAGTTCAAACAGCACCTTTGTCTGTTGGCAATGAAGCAACAACACAAGAGGAAGCCTAGATGGCATTCTGGTAGTTGTCTAAGTGGCAAACAAAGGGCTTGGATGAGAGGACTAGGCAGTCTGTGGAGAGCACTGAGTGAAGCTGGACTTGGTCTTGATGAGTCTTAGGTCCACTGGGCATATAATCCAAGGCTGTATACATTCTAGATGGAAAGAGCTTCTTGGAAGAAGGCTGAAGTTCTGCAGTTGTGGAGTTTCAAAATGTGGAACCAATAGCTAACCTGATTTACTTGTGTTTCACGTGGGGATCAGGCTTTGGGATCATTTTTGATGGCACTGTGACATATCCTCCAAACCAAGGGGAGATAATCAAATTGACTACTGAGTGTCCTTATTGGAAATGTTTATTATACATAAGGCTTGAAACTAAAATATAATTCTCATGTTACGCATTTTCTACTATGATTTAAACCTCTTCAAAATTTTTTAACACATGATTTTGTGGGAGTCCATGCATCACAGTTACTCTTTTTTATACCCCGGATTTTATAACTCAGAACAAAATAATGGTTTTATACTGTAATTAAATTGGACAATTTCCAAATTTTGACTCTTTTTAAGAACAGTTGAAAAGAAATGCCAACAGTGGAATTAAGACTCATGCCTATAATCCCAGCACTTTGGGAGGCAGAGGTAGGCAGATTGCTTGAGCCCAGGAGTTCAGGACCGGCCTGGGCAAATGGCAAAACCAAACCTTAGCCAGGTGTGGGGTCATGCACCTGTAGTCCCAGCTACTCGGGAGGCTGAGGTGGAAGGATGGCTTGAGTTTGGGAGGCGGAATTTGCAGTGAGCTGAGATAACGCACTTCAGCCTGGGTGACAGAGTGAAACACTTTCTCAAACAAAACAAAACAAAAACAAAAACACTTTCCAACAGTAAATTCTATTCTATTGTTAGTTATTTTATTGAATTTCTGAATGACTTAATTTTGCTCATTTTCCTCAGTTGCACTAATAAAAAATAAGCAAAGAACAATGGTGAATAAAGTAAGGTGACAATTCCTTGAAAGATCATTTCAGTAATATGCAGTCTACAAAATAAAGCAATATTACACAAATGTAATATATGCAGTGCTGTTATCTGATTTGCAATAACTGTTATCTGAATTTAATAACTATTCCCTTGCACTTTCTTTTTTTGGAGGGTTATCCATTTTGCTTTGAGATAGACTTTTTTCTGAATGCAATTTCTTGCTCTCTTCCTATATAATTTGTGGTTTTCATTTCTTAATCTCTTTTATAGTCTAAATTGAAAATCTGAAGAGAGTTCACATTTACGTTACCATTTGCAGTCTTTAAATGAAGCACTCAAGTCATCCTGGGTTTATGAGCCTGTTGTAACTGCCAGATACTAAATTCCAACTACAACATATTTTCAGTCTATTTCAGAAAGGAGGATAAACATGTCAGATAACTTTTACCTCTTCTGTCAATTCACATAAATATAAAACTCATTAAAACATTTTTAACTATACCCTATTTGTCTAAATAAATCAAGTAGGTGTAAAGCCAGTTTTTTTCCCCCCACTTGCCCTGTGTTTCACAAAATCCTGAATCTCTACTAACAGGTATTTCTATAGCCACCCAAAACAAACGTAGTTACAAATAGAACAGGCTTTGTGATGGTAAAATATTTCAAATAACATTTTTAGGTTGCTCATTTAGGTGTATTGCATTGGGGGTGGATACTGAAATATAGATGAAAGGATGTGATCACATTTAACTGTACAAAATAAAAAATTGGCAAGCACTTATTAGTTTATAGGCATCAGGAGCTAGGACAGACTTTAGCTCTTGTATTGCTAATAACTGAAAACTCATGTAATTAAATAATGATTTGGGGAAACCTTTCATATATACTATGTATGTAGTGCTATTATTAAAATTATACATTTAATTTGATTGTGTCATGGCTTAAATTGCTACAGTTTTCATTGGTAATACACATCTGAGAATGTTCTCAGAGCTTAAGATTATGCTTCTATCTGTGTCTGGTAGTAAATACATCTGTATGGGCAGATAACTTGGTATTTATCAAGCCTTTAGAGCAGATTTTCAAACTTTTATTTTCTTGAAAAAATTATAGATTCCCTGGACCCCACATTAAAATTCTGATTAATGAGATCTGAGATGAGTCACAAAATAGTACAGAGTATTAATGTGTGTATGCTTTCTTGTTATTGTGCAGGTTCTGGTGGTTGAAAAGAAAGAGAATATGTTGATATTAAGTAATACAGAAGTGATTGTCTTAAATGCTCTCTTTGCTTAAAAAAATAAAATAAAAAGCTCTGTTTGTACTTCACCATTAGACCTTTTCAATACTGAAAGAAGAGAATGACTTTGATCAGTTAAAGAAGGTTGTGTGTTATTAATCCTTGTATTATGGAAGTAAACGTTAATGTTTCCATGAGTATCAGTATAAGCTACCATCCAAGCCCAGCAGTTATGAAAAGAATGCATGTGCAGTAGTTCTTTTTTTTTTTTTTTTTCCTTGAGGTGGAGTCTTGCTCCGTCACCCAGGCTAGAGTGCAGTGGTGCAATCTCAGTTCACTGCAACCTCTGCCTCCTGGGTTCAAGGATCCTCCTGCCGCAGCCTCCCGAGTAGCTGGGACTACAGACGCCCACCACCACGCCCAGCAAATTTTTTGTATTTTTAGTAGAGACAGGATTTCACCATGTTAGCCAGGATGGTCTCAATCTCCTGACCTTGTGATCCGCCCGCCTCGGCCTCCCAAAGTGCTGGGACAACAGGCGTGAGCCACCGCGCCGGGCCGCATCAGTTGTTCTTTTAGAGACTTCATTGCAGTCTGTTGGCTGGGAGGCTGAGAAATGAAGTAACCCCAGAGACTAAGAAATTAAACACCTCCATTATTTGACTCTGTCTCTTTCCCAGGGAAGAGAATGGAATTTTGACTTCACAGGGAAGACTGGCCAGTTGTTGCCTTCTGTCTCCTTAGATTCTACTACCAACAGTTGTAAATACTGCCAGTTACAACATTTTACTGTAGCATATAAGTTAACTCATAATACAGGCTTTAGGAACATGCTAAAATTTTTCTTCCTGAGTAAACCACATCATCAATTGATTTTCCTAGTGTCTTTTAAATACTCAATGAAATAACAAAAAACTGATGATTACTAAACACATAGAAAAACATTTATCCAATGAAAATCACTTTTGCTTAATATTTTAGGCAAACTGTTTTTCTTAAAAATAGTTGGGAGGTGATTATTCATTAAGTGGAATTGAAAGTTTACATTGTACCATGAAAAAAGTAGAAAATAAGTATAATAAGAAAACAGATCACCCTGGCTGGGCATGGTGGCTCATACCTGTAATCCCAGAACCTGTAATCTCAGTCTCAGAGGCTGAGACAGGCAGATCACTTAAGTCCAGGAGTTTGAGACCACCTGGGCAACATGGCAAAAACCCCCAGTCTCTACAAGAATTAGTCAGGCTGATGACGTGTGCCTGTAATCCCAGCTACTCAGAGGCTGAGGCAGGAGAATCACTTGAACCCAGGAGGCAGAGGCAGCAGTGAGCCAAGATCACACCACTGCTCTCTAGCCTGGGCAATAGAGGGAGACCCTGTCTCAAAAGAAGAAAACAAAAAAGAAAAGAAATCATAAATCCCAACTGAGGTTATTGTTCCTGTGGACTGTTCCTGTAGATATTTGGGCAGAATAAAATGTGGACTCTCTGTAAAAAAGGATAATATAGTTGGTCTGTCGTTTCAGTAGATCAAGAAACACTGCTTCCTGATATTTTGTTCCTGGGATAAGATATTTAAACATTTAGGCACAGTCTCTCCTTTATATGCATTGTGTTAGAACTATAGGATGAACTTCAGGTTTTATTTCTTAGGAAGTTCCCAGCCATTCTGCAAAGATATTTTATCAATGAATTTGATTTTGACAAGTGAAATCAATGATGTATAAATAAAAGAAATAAATAGAAATTAATTACCTGTTAGAATTAGTATATTCTAATGAAGTCATAAGACATCAAAAGTGCACAGTCATACCATTTTAATGCCCTATCATCTCTCTTTAGCTTAAGGAATTCAGATTTCAATTTTATGGATCATAGGAGTACAAATAAATAAAATAATACGTATCTCTAGTTAGCAGAAAATTTCTATCACTTAAAAGCTGTTAAAATAGTATTTTCTTAAACACATTTTCAGTTTTATCCTATTGTACATAGGCAGTTCACATTTTACTCTTTGTTACTCACTTGCTACATCACATTTTCTTACTAATTTATTTAAATGTTTCTTTATTTGATTTTTTGTTGGTTTTGAATCACATTTAAAGATTTCTGGATTTTTATGAAGCAATGAGAAACATATACAAATACATAGTTAGATGCAGCTCAATCAGGTACCAATTCATACAAGATGTTCATAGAAAGAACTTTAGATCTGTAGCGTAAAAGAAACTTCTTCAAATAAAGATGGCTTTGAGAGACACATTTATTTATCCTTCATCTGACAAAATCTGGGAGACAAAGAGAGATGAAGAGGAATCAAGCCTAGCTTCAGACCAACCCAAAGTTTATGCATAAGTACTGTGTTTTCAAATCTGAGTCTGCTGCTGACACTCTGTGTAATTATGGTTAGGTAACTACATGTATGTGGGACATACATTGTTTCCTAAAGAGAAATTACCAATGACAGTCTTTATACTTTCCTATTCATGATCATCTAGATATTCAAAAATTGATAAGCTTTCAGGAAATCTATCATTATTTTTATATTGAATGATGAAATGCATATAGTATCAAGTAAACTATGTAACTGAAATGTCTTGTCTATCAGACTTCATAAGGCATTAAATTGCTTTTATCTGAAACCATTAAACCGGTTTCCAAATTTATCTAAATATTACTAAGTTAGAAGCATTTAAAAAATTGGTTGGGGTGCACTACTGAAAGGCAGCCTATTCATTTTTCTATCTCTCTTATAAAATTAATATTCCCGGCCGGGCGCGGTGGCTCAAGCCTGTAATCCCAGCACTTTGGGAGGCCGAGACTGGTGGATCATGAGGTCAGGAGATCGAGACCATCCTGGCTAACACGGTGAAACCCCGTCTCTACTAAAAATACAAAAAAAAAAACTAGCCGGGCGAGGTGGCGGACACCTGTAGTCCCAGCTACTCGGGAGGCTGAGGCAGGAGAATGGCGTAAACCCGGGAGGCAGAGCTTGCAGTGAGCTAAGATCTGGCCACTGCACTCCAACCTGGGCGACAGAACGAGACTCCGTCTCAACAAAAAAAAATAAAAAATAAAAAATAAAAAAAATAAATAAAATAAAATTAATATTCCCCCAGTGGTTGGTAAATACAACCTCATTTTCAACATATTTTGTAAGATGCTATGGTTTTCTGCTCTTATAAATTTTCAAGTAAAATTTGAAAACCTAAAAAAAGGAAGGCAGCTAATGTTGATATTGTTAAATGAATAAGATTACGAGAAAATAAGTTTTCTCCTCCTAATATGTCTTCATAGTTTAACAATAAATGAGCTTCATTTAAAAAACATTTGTTTAATGTCCAAGAAAAGGAACATTTGGACACATATGTAAGAGCAATAGCATAAACTTTGTAAGGCCAAATAAAGATAAAGGGCCCATGTGGAAAATATCTCTTGATAGCATTATCTTTCTTATGCCAGTATATTTAATCCCTAGGACAGAGATTGAATAATATAGATTGTTTCTATAGACTTATTTCCCAGACTTCCTATAGTTTTATCCCTTTGATTCATCATGACACTGCATCTGGGACACCTTTATTGTTTAAAACATTCTGATTACGTCACTCCCAATTTTGAAACCATTCATTTGCTTATATTGCCCCAGAGAAAAATCTAAATTCCTTAATGAGGCTTAAAGAGTCCTTCAGGATTTGGCTTCTGACTTACCTCATCAACCCAGTTTCTTACAGCTCTCCACCCCGGGTTCATTTATTTAATCAATCAACATCTGTCTTTTGACTATCGATTGTGTGTCAACAACTGACCTAAACTGTAAGGATACAAAGGTAAATATGACCTACTATCCACGTTCTCTTGAAATGTAAGAGTGAAGAGGAGGGAAGTGTTCATTCACTTGTTTAATACGTATTTGTTGAGACTCTATAATATGCCAGGCACTGATCTAGATACTGATGAAATAACTTTCAAACACCGAAAATTATATCCTGAAACAGAGATAGAAATGCTCAAATATAGGCAATAAACAAGTACAGTAGTGCCCCCTTATCTGCTGTTTCACTTCCGAATGTTTCAACTGCTAGCAATCAACTGTGGTCTAAGAGTACTATATTACTCTTGGAAAGAGAGAGTGAGCATAACATTCACATAACATTTATTACAGTATATTATTATAGTTTTCCTATTTTATTATTAGATGTAATTATTAATCTCTTACTATACCTAATTTGCAACTTAAACTTTACCTTCAGTACATATGTGTAGGAAAAAACAGTGTTTTTAGAGTTTTATACTCTCTGTGGTTTCAGGCACCCACTGGGGGTCTTGGAACATACCCCTCTGCGGATAGGAGGGAACTAATGTAATGATGAAAGTAAGTGATTATAAATTGCTACAACTGTTAATACTGAAGTTCTATACGTTTTCATGATGGTAATATAAGGGAGATGTAATCACTTAAATATGTCCTTGAGGAGGTGAGAACTAAGCTGAGAAAAAAGGATAAGATTGATCCAATCGTGGCAGAACCAAATGGGCAAAGAGTGTAAATCAGGAAAGAGCTTAGAGTGTTGGAGATGTGAACCAAAGCATGAGAGACTGAAGAATAGCAAACATTTAAAGAAAGCTAAAATGTAAGAAGCAGGTGATAATGCAGAGTATTAAGAACCGTGGGAATGAGCATGCACTCTGTATGCTAAATATTTTGATTTCTGAGAAGGTGCTATGTTTTCCATTTACAATCTGTTTTCCACTTATAATGTTTTATTTTACATCTGCTATTATTTCCTAGTCACCCCATCAATGACTCTTCTTCCTCAAAACCTTCCTCCTTTTTCCTTTATAACCCATTTTATGCTCCTACTTTGCCTCAGTTGTGGCATTCATCCTACTATATTGTAAATCACAACTTATCTAAATCCATAGGCTATAGTTTCCTTGGGCTGGTGCTATTTAATTTTAACCTTTCTGTCTTCCGCATCTAGCACAATGGTGGCACATAGCAAATGCCTGGAAAATATTTGTAAAACAAATGTGTTCATTTCCTAGTGTCAGCTCTGCCTCAATGCATTTCATTCAATGTTAAGCTTGTTCAGCTCTTGAAATGGCAATTATCCCCAAAGCCAAGCAGCAGTGTTAGACATGGTGATTGCTCTCCTAAGTGCCTTCACTTCCAGCTGGGATCCTGGACCTGGTACTGAAGCCAAGCTACAAGTGACCTAATTAGTCCTTTGGTTATTTCCAAAAAAATTGGGAATAATCATGAACGGGGATGGCCAAAAACTAGGACATGCAGAGTTTGATGAAAGCTGAAATGTCGAGGGTGCCAGATGCAAGTCTTTTGGACAGTATCAATAGTTCCCAAAACAAAGTAGTTTGCATTTTAACTGTTTTCTGGAGCTTTTATCAACAAAATATGTTCATTGGCTAATCAGATCTTTGTACCAGATTAGAAATTAACGGTGTGCTGGCCACAGAAATAAGATACAAAATCTCTTTCTTTCTGGCCCTGCTATAAAAGAATTTCTGACAGCATATTCAGCCAGATGCTGTGTATCTTTCCAGAGTGTAATTTTGGGTCTAACAGTGAGCTGCCTTCCGATCCCATGTTTCTAATCAATGTCAGGGAATGGATGCTAAGAAGGAAACTCTCCCACAAGAAATCAGTAGTTGATAGATCTTTGACAGGCTTTTGATGTTTTTGTTTTTGTTTTTTTCCTGAAAGCTCATCTCTTGCTTCATAGTCACAGTATGCTGGCGAGTCTGCTGGCTGATGTCATAGATAAGTGTAACTAATACCCTGTTGGTATCGTATTAACTCAGGGGAAAAGCCAGGGGCAAGATATTCTTTAAACAAGACAATGTTCATGGAGCAGCTGATGAATTTAAAGTTAAGCGTCACGTATTTAAGATGACGCTGTTACCAAGAAATTGTGCTTAATCTTTAGAACACTCCCGTAGGTGGCTAGCACGCAGTACCTTGTAAGAATTTGCTTTGGCGGTGGCTCAAGCCTGTAATCCCAGCACTTTGGGAGGCCGAGACGGGCGGATCACGAGGTCAGGAGATCAAGACCTTCTTGGCTAACCCTGTGAAACCCCGTCTCTACTAAAAAATACAAAAAACTAGCCGGGCGAGGTGGCGAGCGCCTGTAGTCCCAGCTACTCGCGGAGCTTGCAGTGAGCTGAGATCTGGCTGCTGCACTCCAGGCTGGGCGACAGAGCAAGAATCCGTCTCAAAAAAAAAAAAAAAAAAAAAAAAAAAAAAACAAAGAATTTGCTTTGGGTCCTACATGTCATTCTGAAGTGTGCTGAAGTGACAACTGACACTCAAAATATGTACTTACTTGGATGGAACATGGAAGTCTATGTATAAATATACAATTGAATAACATCTATATAATCTACATTTATGGATTTTATACTATGTGGTTCGTGATTCTGGAAATGAGTAATAAATACTCTCTAGTTTTGAGGACAACAGCACCAAGGCCCAGGCTGAGAATCCAAACAGTCAAAAAATACTGAGCAATTTTGGAACTATAATGGTTAAAGACCATGTATAGAGATTTTAATGAAATAGCTGAGATTTGAAAGCCAGGTCTGCTTCTTTCAAACACTTGTATAAAAAGGGGAAACTGATCATGGTACTCATTGATGGGAACTTAAAGTTTTTTAAACATTAGGTGACCAGACCCTTGTATTGGGACCTGTTTGTATAGATGTGCACATTGACATCACAGAATCGGCTAATAACAGCTGAACAGAATGAAAAACGAGCCTAGGGAATTAAATGCAAATATCTAGGGTAATCCAGCTTTAAAGTTATTCATTTTTAACTCCAGCATTTTGTAAATGAGTTCTCTTTAACAGTTTAAACATTCCAGTAGAGTTCTGCGGATTCGTTCTGCTTCAGTGGAAATGCCAGTCTTTCTGTAAAATCACTTTCCGATCATAATAATACAGGTGGGTCTTTTGTTGTGTGCATAAATCTGTTGTACACATTAATTGATCCTTTTAATATTGAGTATAGATCTTAAACATTGGAATATAAATGTATCCATCTAAAGTGGTCTGAGATCACTTCAACCAGAAGATGACTGCACATTTCAGGCAAATATTCCCACCTCTTTTCTTTACTATAGCACATGCTTACTCTATAAAAAAATTTTTTTTCCCTTTTTCTTTTGTTTCTGAGTATAAATTCTCTCTCTGCTTCTAGGAGAAAATTCAGGGGTTTGTGGGGCTTGAAATTCATACAATTTTAGGAGCCCCATAAAAAAGAAATTGCATTATTTTTTATTTTATTATACTGTACATTATATAACATTACAAATAAAAAAGCATGACAGTCGGCCGGGCACGGTGGCTCAAGCCTGTAATCCCAGCACTTTGGGAGGCCGAGACGGGCGGATCACGAGGTCAGGAGTTCAAGACCATCCTGGCTAACACGGTGAAACCCCGTCTCTACTAAAAAATACAAAAAGCTAGCCAGGCGAGGTGGCTGGCGCCTGTAGTCCCAGCTACTCGGGAGGCTGAGGCAGGAGAATGGCGTAAACCCGGGAGGTGGAGCTTGCAGTGACCTGAGATCCAGACACTGCACTCCAGCCCGGGCGACAGAGCAAGACTCTGTCTCAAAAAAAAAAAAAAAAAAAAAAAGCATGACAGTCAATATTTATTCAGAAATAAAAAGTCATACAAATTACAAGTTTTTAAAGATTGAAAGATGCATTATCATACAATCTTGAAAAATACCATTATTTTAATTTAACTTCCATTATCACACTCTGATACTATTAGTTGTCATGTTTCTTTAGTCCCTTTAAATCTGGCACTGTTCCCTAGTCTATCTTTATCTTTTATCATCATAACATTTTGAACAATCTATGCCAATTGCTTTGTAGACCCTCAGCCTTGCTTGTCTGAAATTTCTTGTGAAATGATTAAATCCCTTCTTGATTGGTGGCTTGCAGTATTTGCAGTATTGTACTTTGTAAATGCCTTTTTTGTTATTGTTTGCCTGCTTTGTATATGTCCTTGTTTTATGCCACTGGCTGCAAATCTTCTTGCTACAATATTTGAAGTGGTGAATCAGAGAACACAAGGAGAGTAGCTAGCATAGAACTTGACAGATAGGTGTTACTCAATAAATAGCAGTTCCCTCCACTTCCATTTTCTGGCTTTGTGTTTCTAAATGTCTTTCAGAGTTACAATATTTTTTCAGCTTGGTTACATTTTGCATCACTCAAGGGAAATTATTGTTGCTGAAGTAATTTTTTGATGCCTTCTGAGTCTGGGTTAAAAAATACTGCTTGCTGTCTTGAACTCTTTGTCAATTGGAAGACCTCACTGTGTCCTCCGGCCTTTGTTTCTATTCATACTACTAGCATCCTGTGGTGTCTTAACTGGTTTTGCCATTTCTCCCATGCTCTTCTCTTTTTGACTGCATTCTCCTTCCATTTTCTTGCAGCAATCTTTATAAATTTTCAACTATTACTAATTGCCCTTTTAAAGCTTGTCATATCTCCCACACTTGATTAAATACACAGAAATAGAGATTTTAGTCTTATTTCAACTTTTTTTCCCCTCTACTTACTCTGATCTTTTAAATAACAGCTACAGTCTATGCATTCTCCTGGCCATAAGCCTAGGAATCTCATTTAATTTTTCCTGTATATTCCTTGCATCAATCTCTCTGTTGTTAATTCTCTGGTATCAACATTTTCCTCCCTTTTTCCATGACTTAAACTCTCATCCAAATGGTTAGACTCACAACTATAATGTTGTCAAGTTCTCAATGTGGAAACATTTTCCTTCAACCTATTTTATGTGCTTCAGAAGATGTGAATTTGTCAACATCTGTTTTTCATGAATACTGAGAACTTCTGGTTGAGAATACATTTTGTGAAAGAACAAATAGATTATCTAGGGACAATAATCACTTGAATAATATATGCCAAATATATGTTAGATTAGTGTTATGCTTGGCACCCGTCTGTTCCTCTACTCTTAGTATGCTTAAGTATACCTTTAACTTTCTCCAAACCAACCTGCGAATATGTCAAAGGCATAGTTATTTACGCACTAATCTTGTTCCTAAAAGATAGAAAGAAAATTTGCAATTCATAGGAATATATAAAATAAACATTAACATACAGAAGAAATTGGTGATACAGGAAAAGATATGTAAAACACAGGCAGGAATGCGAAATGATGTCTAAAATGAAGCTAATACAAAAAAACCCATAAAGCATACCACCTCATAATATAAACATAATGTTCTGAGTGATTAAAGTTATATCTCTTTATGGCAACTTAAATGATCTTTAGATTTCTCTTTGGAGGAATACTCTCAATGTATTCCATTTATTCATATTCTAAGTGTGACTTGTAGGGCAAATGCAGGCTGGCTGCTTTTACCTTTCATGTGATCCACATAAGTATTGTTGATGTTGTTACCAAAGGAGGACAAACTCACTGAGATGGCATTCCTGCAATGCATGTCCACTCCCCTGGCATAGAGTAGGTATTAGGTTAATGTATTAGTCTGTTCTTGCATTGCTATGAAGAACTACCTCAGACTGGGTAATTTATAAAGAAAAAAGGTTTAATTGACTCACAGTTCTGCAGACTGTACAGGAAGCATGGCTGAGGAGGCCTCAGGAAACTTACAATTATGGCAGAACACGAAGGAGAAGCAGGCACATACTATGTGGCTGGAGCAGGAGGAAGAGAGTGAAGGAGGAGATGCCACCCACTTTTAAACAACCACAGGCTCCTCCTCCAAAATTGAGGATTACAGTTTGACATGAGATTCGGATGGAGACACAAAGCCAAACCATATAAGTTAATATGTGTGCAGTAAGATGATAAACTGAAATATTTATGTGCTTTCTTTACCTATATTGTCAGAGACACCTACATCATCTGTGGAAGAACAAGGTCATTATTGGAGAAATACAAAGAGAAAGACCTAGTGAATAGTCTGTTTCAAAACTCCAAAATAGCTTCTGAAGGCCACATCAGTACAATTATTCTGAATATCAAAGCTTTGATTAAAAAAGTATTTGGAAGAAAAATATGTCTTTGAAGATTAAAAAAGAAAGTCATGTTCTTCAATTAATGGGAAATAAGAATAAAATAAGATCAGCCCAGGGAGAGTAGGTGAGCATCGTCAATCTGGGAGGTGGCCAAAACTGCATGGTCTGTAGGGCTGGCAGTGAACAGGTGGAATCTGAGTGACCACATAGGGAAACAGGCAGCACTGAGATATTTCTCTATGCTCTTTTTTTCATTATCAGTGAGTTAAGCAGAAGTTGAGACATCTGCAGATCATCCCCTCTTACAAAAGTTAGTATGGCATTTTATTTTGTTTGAGACATGTTTGTTTAATTTTGTATTTTAGCTCACTTAGTATTCAAGCTAAGACTATTCTGTAATGCCAAGGTTAATTATTTTTTCATCTCCTCATTAAGAATTGTAAAATTTCTTTTAATTTTTAAAAGGTAAACTTTCTTGATCAATTATTGTTTTGATCTCTTTCAAATGTCGTATAGTTTTTAGACTGCTAATGCACTAGTTTGCACCTACAGAGGCCAAAGATTATTATGCCATCATGGAAAATATAATGGTTAACTCCTGAGGAATTAAACTCATTTACATATTTTATTGCTAGCTTTATTTCTTTCATCAATTACCTTGTGATTTCTCTTAAGTGGGAAGGGGATATAATATAAGTCCTACTGGTCCATAATTCCCTGTATAGCCACAAACATCCTTTTAAAATTTCAGAACAAACACAACATCCAGTTTTCTAGAAAATAATTATATTTTCTATTAATTATTTTGAGACATTTGTACTTTAGAACGTTCAGAATTCTCAGATGAATACTACTGTTTTTCCAGAGGTTTGAAATGTTGTTCTAAACTTGTCATTCAAACATTTCTGTTTTTGATAACTTACGTAGGTCTTATTTCTCTTATCTATAAAGAACAAACAAATGTATGAATATTTTTCACTACTGTGAGCAAAATGTTGAACTTTTTTTTGTGAGTTTTACATACATTAAAAAAATGCACAACATGTGATGATTATTTCCTTAAACTGTGTAAGCCGAATAGTAATGTCTTATATTAGAATAAATGTGTGAATAGAATGCACTGTAGCACAGTATCATCTGTTTCAACAAATGTGACAAGTTCATCTAGTGGTTTACAAATATTTAAACACATAGTTAATTGCTCTCCATTCAGAAAACATATTGGTTGTTTTCAGGTGTTGCTAAGAAAAATCAGGCTATGATGAACATTACTATAATTTCTCCTTATACATATATATGTGTGCAACAGTTTCTTTTTTTTTTTCTTTTTTTTTTTTTTTTTGAGACGGAGTCTCGCTCTGTCGCCCAGGCTGGAGTGCAGTGGCGGGATCTCAGCTCACTGCAAGCTCCGCCTCCCGGGTTCACGCCATTCTCCTGCCTCAGCCTCCCGAGTAGCTGGGACTACAGGCGCCCGCCTCGTCGCCCGGCTAGTTTTTTGTATTTTTTAGTAGAGACGGGGTTTCACCGGGTTAGCCAGGATGGTCTCGATCTCCTAACCTCGTGATCCGTCCGTCTGGGCCTCTCAAAGTGCTGGGATTACAGGCTTGAGCCACCGCGCCCGGCCATGTGCAACAGTTTCCCAAGGATTTATTCCAGGAGTTGATTTATGGTGTCATAAGTCATGGTAACCATCAGTTAACCATCAGGAGCAGGTTTTCCCAATATCTGTCGCCCAATGTGGGGTTTGAACCCACGACCCTGAGATTAACAGTCTCATGCTCTACCGACTCAGCAGGAAGTCAGGGACCCTGATTGGAGGGAGCAGCTGAAGCTGCAACAGAAGAACATAAATTGTGAAGATTTCATGGACATTTATTAGTTCCCTAAATTAATACTTTTATAATTTCTTACGCCTGTCTTTACTGCAATCTGTGAACATAAATTGTGAAGATGTCATGGACACTTATCACTTCCCCAATCAATACCCTTGTGATTTCCTATGCCTGTCTTGTCTTTATTCTCTTAATCCCATCATCTTTGTAAACTGAGGAGGATATATGTCGCCTCAGGACCCCGTGATGACTGTGTTAACTGCACAAATTGTAGAGCATGTGTGTTTGAACAATATGAAATCTGGGCATCTTGGAAAAGAGAACAGGATAACAGCGATGTTCAGGGAACAAGGGAGGTAACCTTGAACTGACTGCCGGTGAGCCAGATGGAACAGAGCCATATTTCTCTTCTTTCAAATGCAAATAGGAGAAATATTCTGAATTCTTTTTCTCAGCAAGGAACATCCCTGAGAAAGAGAATGCACCCTGAGGGTGGGTCTATAGATGGCCCCCTTAAGGCGACCGCCTTTTGTGGTCGAAGCCGAAGGGATGAAATAAACCCCGGTCTCCTGTAGTGCTCCCAGGCTTGTTAGGATGAGGAAATTCCCGCCTAATAAATTTTGGTCAGACAGGTTGTCTGCTCTCAAACCCTGTTCCCTGATAAGATGTTATCAATGACAATGTGTGCCCGAAACTTCATTAGCAATTTTAATTTCGCCCCTGCCTCCATTTGCCTTGGGATATTTTATTACCTTGTGAAGTATGTGATCTCTGTGACCCACACCCTATTCGTGCACTCCCTCCCCTTTTGAAAATCGCTAATAAAAACTTGCTGGTTTTATGCCTCGGGGAGCATCATGGAACCTGCCGATGTGTGATGTCTCCCCCAGATACCCAGCTTTAAAATTTCTCTCTCTTGTACTCTTTCCCTTTATTTCTCAAACCAGCCGAGATGCCTAGGAAATAGAAAAGAATCCACCTTAACTATCGGGAGCAGGTACTCCCAATAATAAGATACACACATCTTTTACTTCTACCAGATAATGTCAAATCATTTTCCAAAGTTATCATATCAAATTACATTATACCAGCAATTGTTCCACATCCTTGCACTTAGTATTGTTAGACTTTTTAATATTTTCTCTCTGGTGGGTGTAAAATTGTATTATATTGTGACTGTTAAAAAGTATTTTATGGCTGAGTGTGGTGGCTCACGCCTGTAATCCCAGCGCTTTGGGAGGCCAAGGTGGGCAGATTACCTGAGGTCGGGAGTCACAACCAGCCTGACCAACATGGAGAAACTCCATCTCTACTGAAAATACAATATTAGTCGGGCATGGTGGCTTATGCCTGTAATCTCAGCTACTCCGGAGGCTGAGGCAGGAGAATCACATGAACCTGTGAAGTTGCAGTGAGCCAATATTGCACCATTGCACTCCAGCCGGTGCAACAAGAGCAAAACTCCATATCAAAAAACAACAACAAAAAAGTATTTTAGAATGACTAGTTAGGCTGATTGTTTTTTCATGTTTTTATTGGACAGAGGAATTTTTTCTTCTGTGTAATATCTATTCTTTTTTTCATTTTCTATTGGAGTAATTATTTGCCTTTAATATGGTAAAAAAAAAAAAGCGTAGTTTCTAGGTACAAGTATTTGTCAGTTTATGTTGTTGAAAATTTTTTTGAATTTGTATATTGTCTGTATGGTGACTTTTGATTAGCAGGTGTCATAATTCCCTACTTTTAAAAAGTAAAAGTTCTAAATTTTGCTTTTTATGTAATAAGTATTTTACATAATAAGTATTCCTGGAAATGATTTATATAAGATGTGAAATCGGCCGGGCGCGGTGGCTCAAGCCTGTAATCCCAGCACTTTGGGAGGCCGAGGCGGGCGGATCACGAGGTCAGGAGATCGAGACCATCCTGGCTAACACGGTGAAACCCCGTCTCTACTAAAAAAAAAATACAAAAAACTAGCCAGGCGAGGTGGCGGGCGCCTGTAGTCCCAGCTACTCGGGAGGCTGAGGCAGGAGAATGGCGTAAACCCGGGAGGCGGAGTTTGCAGTGAGCTGAGATCTGGCCACTGCACTCCAGCCTGGGTGACAGAGTGAGACTCCTTCTCAAAAAAAAAAAAAAAAAAAAGATGTGAAATCAAAATCTCATTGAATTTTTTAAAGTAAATTCAACTAATTTTGCTACTACAATTTTTTTTTTAATAGTCCACACTTCTATTGATTGGCAATGATAGTTTTATCATTTGGCATTTAATATGTAAGCCTGGGTACTCTAGTCTCTGTAATTTATCCATTCATTGCTCAGTCTTAATTACTATATGTATATATATTGTCTCCTTGCATATGCTCTACATGTGGTAGAGCAATGTCATACTCATTCTTTTTTCAGGTATGTATTAGAGCTAGATGTTTTATATACATTTTGGTGTTAGAAAAACAAAAACAACAAAACAGATGATATAGTGATGATGATTGGAGGGACTCTGATTTTATATATTAATTTGGGGAGATTTGATATTGGAGATATTGAGTCCTCTTAGTCTGGTTATGATTTGCAACTCATATTCTGTAATGTCTTTTTATTTTTAATCTCCCTGGGCTAAGGTGATCCTCTCACCTTGATCTCCCCAGTAGCTGGGACTATAGGTGTGTGCCACCATGCCTGGCTAATTTTTTGCATTTTTTATAGAGACAGGGTTTCACCGTGTTTCCCAGGCTGGTCTCGAACTCCTGGGCTCAAGTGATCCGTCCCTCTTGGCCTCCCACATTGCTGGGATTACAGGCATGAGCCACTGTGCCCAGCATCTTTAATGTCTTATAATAAAGTTTTGTAATTTTAGTTTTAGTCTTATTTTAGTTGTTTTAGAATCTTTCATAGTTATTGTATTTTTATGAGTATTATAAATTATATTTTAATTTATTACTATTTTTTGAGATGGGGGTCTCACTTTTTTGCCCACACTGGATTGCATTGACACCATCATGGTTCACTGCAGCCTCAACCTCCTAAGCTCAAGTGATCCTCAAGCCTCAGCCTCCCAAGTAGCTGGGACCACAGCTGCATGTCACCACGCCTGGCTAATATTTATAATTTTTTTTTTTTTTTTTTTTTTTTTTTTTTAGAAACAGGGTCTTGCTATGTTGCCCTAGGAGTTTCAAACTCCTAGGCTCAAGCCATCCTCCTGCCTCAGCTGCCTCAGCCTCTAAAAGTGCTAGATTTATAATCGTGAGCCACCAAGCCTGGCCTATTTTAATTTCTGATTGATAACTTGTTTGAAAATTTAATTTATTTTTCTATAATGATTTTATATCTAGCTTTTGCATTTAGATATTTTGCCCATTTCTTGTATTAATTTCACCTGCTATTTTCTGTTGGTTCTGAGGCCCACACTCACCTTCAATTCTATCCCTCTACTGCTGAAGCTAGATACTTAAAAATGAGAATTTCTAGAATTCCTTGAGAACTAGGTTGGGATTATTTCTGCCAAAAGTCAACACTCTGGGATTAGAGAGGAGGAAGGTGCAAGTCATTGGCCTGTGGCTTCCACAGGCAACTGTTGGCTTTCACAGTGTCAGCGGCCATAGCAGAGGTGGTTTTAGGCAACTGATTATAGCAATTGATTATGGCAACCATGGTGTTGGTGCTGGTAACAGGAAACAAATGGTGCCTTCTGTGGTGATTAGGTCACACTTAGGGACAGAGAGAAGTAAGTTCAGAAGAGCACAGGTTTTGGCGGCTGGTAACCAGCAAAGGGCTGAAGTTTTCTGCAGTAGTGTCTGCCCCTGGGATAGACCACCAGATCTCCCTGTAGTACCTGATTTCTTCCCCCATTTTTCCTAATCTCTTTATTATTTCCACTTTGTTTTGTTTCTCTAATCCATCTAGGAATTTTGTAACCTAATTGCTGGCATTAAATTCTTGTCTATTATTTCCATTTACCTGACTGTACCTTGAATTATATATTAATTGTGTATCTACAGATTTGGGGGGTTTTCTGTTTAGGGTATCTTATAACATGCTTATTATGAAACACTTGTTTCTTCCTTTTAAATCTTGTATCTTATTTCTGAGATAGAAAGCCCCTAAGGGAAAAATTCTAAACATACATGCATGTGACCACCCCCCGGGCTTACACAAACAACTTATCTGGAAAACCCCCAGCCGTTTGAGGTTGCGAAAAAGGCGGGAACCAACCAGAAACTGCCGAATGTTCAACTTTAAATGTTAACCAATAATAAGCTTGTAACTACTGTTTCTCTGTGACTTGTTTGTACCTCGCTATAAAAGAAACCCTAAAACAGCAGCCGGGGCCTCTCTCTTTACCTGCCATTGTATAAAGCGGAGAGGTCCGGGTTCGAACTCGTAATAAAGCAACCCCGGCTATTTGGCTTTGACTCTGGACTCTGGTGGTCACTTACTGGGGTCTCGCGACTTCGGGCACAACACTTCTTTATCCTCTCTGATTACACTGACTTTAGCATCCTGTAAAAGATGGAATAAAATTGCTCATAGTAGGCATAGTTTTGATTTACAATATAATCTCTATTTTAAAAGGAATACACGATTTTAATATGTTTCACTATGAGTTTTGGGTAAATACTCTTTATCATATTTTGAAACTTTTCTTCCTTGTGTTGAAGGATGTAACATGAAAAATTATAGACTTTTTATTTATATATTTTCTCCCTGTGTTTATCAAAATGATCATTTAGATATTCACCTCTACTCTCTTATTGTGGCAAATTACATTAATAGTCTTTGGCATGAAACTAACTGAAATTCTGGGTTAATCTCAAATTCTCAATAAGTTATATATTGTTTCTGAGTTTTGTATCTATATTCAATAGTAAAATTGATATATAAAAATTCTCTTTCGTAATGTCCTTATCTGTTTTTGTATCAATGTTATATAATTCCAGAAATGAGTTGTAGGATAGTTCCTCTTTTCTATTTGTAAAAAATGTTATCATCTATTATGTAATATTTATTACTTACTAATAAAACCATCTAGGCATGATGTATTTTTGTGGAAAAATTTAAACTTGCTGAATTAAGTTCTTTAGTAGTTATGGACTATTCAGTTTATTTATTTCTTTTTGAGGCAGTTTTGTTAGTTGGAATCTCTGTAGGAAATTGTAAATTTCATCTAAGTTTTAAAATGTTTTGGCACAAAGTTTTACAGCTTTCTTGTATCCTTTTCTGTGATTCTTTCTCACTGGAAGCTGTTGATAGGTGCTAACTTCTACTATTTTCTCTAAAGTCTGCTTTGACAACATTGACATCCTGGCCAAGAATGTTGTCTACTATTGCTTGCAAAATTTAAGATCTTAAGATATGAAAACAATGCACAAACACTAAGAGTTTTCAATCTGCTAAGAACATGACATATGTATATGTATATGTGCGTGTGTGTATATATATGTATGTATATGTGTGTTTTTGCATAAACATGAAAAACTCTACTCTCTCACTCTTCCTCACACATTTTTCCCTTGTCATGAAGCATTAATCCCATGCTTGTATTTCAAAGTCCCTTGAAGACTGAGCTCAGATTCAGCTTTCAGGGTCTCTCTCCTTGAGATTTCAGCACGAATGAGGTCTGGCGAGGAGGCTACTCTCCACAATACACGGTTTTTCAGTCTCTATGTTTCCTGCCCAGGCTTGGATGTTCCAAATACTCCTTCAGCTAGTGAGTTTGCAAATCAACTCCTAGAGACTGCAGCCATCACTTTATGAGATGAGATGTGCCAGACATGTTGATCAACAATTATTATTCATTTTGTCACAGAATAAACTTTTTTACTTCACTTATGAAACTTATTTAGTGATGCTGTTAGTATTTTAAATTCTTGTCAAGCTAAATTTTATAGTATTCCATATTAAATTTTCTATATTAATTATTATGGTTTCCTGATCATGGTTTTGATGTTGTTTACAAGGATATTTAAATTTTTGTAATAAAATTGTGTTATTGATTTTTACATATAATTTCATTTGATTACAATATTAGAGAAATCTTTATCTTTCTACCAATTAATTAATGTATTCTGATGTTTTTGCTGTATTGATCACTGCAACCTAGCCCAATGAGGTATGTTTTAAAGGCTATCTGTACTGCTGTGTTTGTTTTTGTATAAAAAACAATATTTTCAATACTAATAATACTTTCATTTTACATTTGAAGCTGTTATTTGGTACCTAATGCTCAGTTAATGTTATTATGCATCAATTAAATTATCCTATTTGCCTCTTACAATGCTTGTGCCTGAACTTTACTTTGAATATAGACAGGAATATGATCAGAAATATAATCATTATTTGAAATGATCATATTCCAAATAATGACATGGAATTCAAAAGCATGGCATAGATCAGAGATTAGAAGTGGATATTAAATACCTAAAGATGGTGGATGAAGTATTAGAAGTGAATGTTAATATTCATGGCTAGACAACAAAGAAATGAAGGAACAAGGGAACAAAATTTTGGAAACATTAATATTTAAAGTCTTGAAATAAGAGCTAGCAAAGGAGACTAACATCAAGTTGGTAGAAAAGGAGTTTGGCAAAGAAGTGGAATTAAAATATATATTCTTGATATATATTGCATCTATCAAGAAGGTGGTGTTGTCAACAGCATCAAAATATTTACTGTGCACAAAGAAGTTGACATCCACTTTCAGCCCATCTATTCAAATATATAGACTACAATGCAAGATGGAAGACATTTTAAAATGTTTTCTTCACTGGGGTATCTCCAGATTCTAAAACATTGTCTGGCACTTAGTAGACAGGAATAATATTTGTTTAATGAATTAAATAGATGAATTTATTGATTATGAAATCAATTATCACAAGCATATAACATTTTTAGACAAGTGTACTCTGATACTCAAATATTTTTTCTATGTCCACTATACTACATTGTTACTTATAGAGTTAAAAAGACCACAAAGTAGAACTATTTGAAACACTTTGGTTATAAAATAGTTTACTGGAAACTATTGCATAAAAACATCATATATTCATGTCATAACATTTTTCCTTTATTCACTCTAGTTTCATGAAGATATACACATTTATTAATAAAACTCAATTTATCTGTCCTAATATTGAGAGTTCATCATAATAAAATGGCCAGTTCTTATAAAATGGAATTTAGAATGAAACACCAGATGAATAATTACTATGCTGACATTTTTATATATAGGTAAAAGATAAATTGTTAAAAGCTTACTTTACAAAAGTTTATTAATATACTTAATTCCACCTAAAAATTTAAATAATAAAAAAGCAGTTATAAAAGCCCCATAATTTTTAAATGACATAGACTCTTTTCAAATTTTATAACCATATAAGAGCAAGTAAATTATTGACTCAATCTAAATTAATTAATAGAAAAAAAAGTAGAAACAATTAAGTCAGTCTTAGAAATTCTATTGTGTTTATGTTTTTTTTTTTTGTTTTTTGTTTTATTTATTTACTTATTTTGAGATGGAGTCTTCGGCCTGGCGCGGTGGCTCAAGCCTGTAATCCTAGCACTTTGGGAGGCCGAGACGGGTGGATCACAAGGTCAGGAGATCGAGACCATCCTGGCTAACACGGTGAAACCCCATCTGTACTAAAAAATACAAAAAACTAGCCGGGCGAGGGTGACGGGCGCCTGTAGTCCCAGCTATTCGGGAGGCTGAGGCAGGAGAATGGCGTGAACCCGGGAGGTGGAGCTTGCAGTGAGCTGAGATCCGGCCACTGCACTTCAGCCTGGGCGACAGAGCGGGACTCCGTCTCAAAAAAAAAAAAAAAAAAAAGAGATGGAGTCTTGCTCTGTTGCCCAGGCTGGAGTGCAGTGGCGCGGTCTTGGCTCAATGCAACCTCTGCCTCCCAGGTTCAAGCAATTCTCCTGCCTCAGCCTCCTGAGTAGGTAGGATTACAGGTGCACACCGCCACACCCAGCTAATTTTTGTATTTTTAGTAGAGATGGGGTTTCACCATGTTGGCCAGGCTGGTCTTGAACTCTTGACCTCAAGTGACCTACAGGCCTCGGCCTCCCAAAGTGCTGGGATTACAGGTGTGAGCCACCACACCCAGCCATTGTGTTTGCTTTTTAAAAATTGTAAAGTAATTGATAGACTTTTGTAAAATAATGCCAATAATTAAAAATAAAAAAAACTTTTCCAAAACGTGTATAATTAAAAAGTAACTGTTGTCCAGATAATAGTTACTTATGAAACGATTCACTTCTTCAAAATATGCTGCTCCTGCCCTTAAAGCTCATTTGGAATAAGAAAACAAGAATGAATTAAATACATATATCTACCATTTAAATGTTTTAATTAAAATTATATTAGGGCCGGGCACAGTGGCTCACACCTGTAATCCCAGCACTTTGGGAGAACAAGGCAGGCAGATCATTTGAAGTCAGGAGTTCAAGACCAGCCTGCCCAATATATGACATCCCACATCAACGAAAAATACACAAATTAGCCAGGTGTGGTGGCATATGCTTGTAATCCCAGTTACTGGGAGGCTGAGGCAGGAGGATTGCTTGAACTCAAGAGGTGGAGGATGCAGTGAGCCGAGATCGTGCCACTGCACTCCAGGCTGGGTAACAAAGAGAGATTCTATCTAAAAAAAAAATTATATTCAGAATCTGTGACATATTCTTGTTAAATATAGATTTGAAAATTATAACCATTTCTCATTCTGAATTTTTTAAATAATATAGAATTTCTACATACTAAGTTTGATTGATATTTTGATCTAGTGAAATAAATTATGCATAAAGAGGATCTAAATCAACCCATTGGCTTCTTATGACTTTAAAGCACATAACTTTTTGAATATCAGACATCTTTAATTTTTCTCCTTGGCTTTTTGACATACATTTTTGCATATGCCCAGACACCTATGTCTTTGCCTTGACAACTATTTTCTGTAGAAATGCTTTGCTTTACTTCTTTCAGAATAAAGAATGAGTGTTTGTTACTCAAAATGTGGAACACCGTGTTCTGTAAAAATGTTCTACATGTTCATGGTGTTTGAGAACTAGTCATATAGATCCAAATTCAGATTTCTTTATTCTCATAGTTTATTTTCTTAAGAATTCAGATCTGAAATTTCTGATATTTTCGTCAGTACTAGAGTTAACTTGATGACTGTTTTGTACATCATAATGACCATCTTTTCTATAATTTTTAATCCTTTTGTGCTGATAAAAACTTTTATTCTTGAATTATCTTTAACCATGTTTTTAACAAGTCAGTTGTCTCACTTGAAGTTCTTATTACAGTTGTACAAAATGCAATATTATTCCTTCATATGGAAAATAGCATACCTTTCTCATCAATGCTATTAACATAAGAATAAATTGTTAAACTTAAAATTTGGTGTTGTAATGCAAAGTACATATTTGTACCATCACCCAGTAGTATCTCCCCAAATACTACATATTCTAAAAATTCCTCATATTTACTTTTTATTAGTGTAATAAATGTGCTGACTCTGTGCTAGTCTAAGATATGAAGCGTTCACAAGTAGATTTTACTTGGGCTAAACACAACCAGTTTAATGTATGATTTTTTTTATCAACTTGTGAATATGTCCTCCTATATTACCTTTGACAAAGAAGTAGAGACTGAATGCTTATGGTATTTTTGGATTGACTAGAATTACTGCGTTCAAAGACACTTAAAGAATCATTTGTTTCCAGTCTGGAGAGAGGTTTTCACTACAATGCTTGTATTTACATCTATCTTGTTCAATACTTCAGATCAACAATTTAGATGAATGATTTGTCATATCTATTAGATTACAGATTTAGCAAGAGAACATCAAATGGGCGAGGTTCAAAGTTTAAAAAAAAATAACCTGCTTATGCAGAATGAGACAGTTTGATTTTATCAGCAGAGTGTATAAAAAGCCTTAGAACTCTTATTTGGCTGAAATCTAAATGTTAGTCATTAGTGGGATATGATTGCTTGAAAATACAGATTTAGGTTATATTCTGAGAGTAAGAGAGGTCACAGTCTTATAATACTTTCCCCTAGTCAGAATAACCCTTGGTGTTAGGGTAACACCATAAAGATAATAAAATAAAATAATAAAAGAGTGTCAATGGATTTGGAGGCACTTGAAAATGTATATAAACTGTCTTCCTTCAGATTGGGAAATTTTACCTTTGAAAAATAAAGAGCGGTAAAACTAACTTTTGTTTCCAAATGTTTAAGAATGCCTGTTGGTGACTTGTTCCGCTTGGCCGCAAATTGTTGCAACACTATCATGGAGAGGAAGTGCCAGAGAGGCAGTTTTGTTTTCTATTATAAGAAAGAACTTTCTAATAATGGTAGATATTCAGATAAGGAAAGAGCTACCTTAAAAGTAATGATCTTGATGCAGCTATGAAAATATATTAATAGTTCACGATTTTCAGACTCAGAGGAGGTTCTGGCTAAGGAGGTAAATTGGTAGGACAAGAGACCTCTACTTCAACTTAAGAAAAACAACTCCACATTTTTGTATTTTATGTATCCAGATTTTATAAGATGAAAAGATAACAAATCTATGTTTTAAAATTTTACAATCACAGAATTGCATTGGCAATATTGCTGTAAAGAGCATTTAAGCATTTGAAAGAGTGTTTGAATTAGAGAGCCTTTAAAGTCTTATCAAACATCATTTTAATAACTATCATGAAATTAAAGCATTGTCAACAAATAAAGTGCTAGAGAGCTTTAAAACTCTCCTTAATCCTCACCATAGCCCTGAAAACATTATTATACTCATTTTAAATATGAGAGGAATGAGGATCAGAAAGGTTCAGCACTTTGGATGAGGGCCTATGGCATGTGGAAAGAGCTGGGCTTATAACCTTACTTATACTCGACTTGTACCATGACACAATATTATAAAATTGTAGAGTTGGGAGTACTCTTAGGGATCATATTCTAAAATATTCTGGTTCTGTTATTTTAAGGCATATAAAACATCACCATCTAGTGATAGGCTAATCTGTTTTTCAATATCTTCAAACTCACTCCTCTGTTCTTGGGTTATCTAATTACTTTTGGAGTAGTTCAAGGTTAAATTCAGAAGTATCTTCCTGTGTGAGCTGAAATCTGCTTTTTCATGTAACCCAATTAAAAATATAGTGCTTTTTTGTGTTCCGTTGCTCTGGTCTCTTCTTTGAAGGTATTTATATTTAAATTGCAGAAATACAACATGGAGATAAAGCATACAAATCTATTAAGAACTTCCCAGTAGGATTATACCCTTAAAAACTATTTGTCCAAAATAAATTATAATTTAAATCAAAAGAGTTAACATAATCACCCATTGTCATTAGGTCTGTTCTGGCAAACATATTTGTAAGATAAGAGACTATCATAACAAACATAGTAGTAGCTCAACAAACTGCAAACATCCATTCTAAAGGATGGTTCAATCTGCAACTGAATATTAGAGAATCATAAGCTCTAAGTGGAATCTCAGCTGCTAGGTTGGTCAAATCAATCAGGAGGCAACAAGGATGTCCTTGACATGGGTGGAGAAAAGTATTTCTGTTGTCAGGGCCTGACAACAGAAAAACATGGGTTAAACCAAGAGAGATTTTACAGCAGGTACCCATTCATAAATATAGGGCACCAAGTCAGTATTTAATTTCCAGGACAAAGCAGTATCTACTTCTCAGCATACCAGTCAAAAACAGATATGGGCAAATGGTAAGTCTGATCACTGGATTGCAATTCATCTCAATATGTGGATCAATAACTTAAACCCAGGTAGACAGTTAATTGTAGAGTGACCAAGTTTAAAAGCTGATTAGAAACACACACACACATACATACATATCATACTTGTAAGTACAAAATCACACTTATTTACCTTAATAAGGAACTTTTTCAATTTTTTCCCATTACTTTATGTTAGAACATTACTATCACTCAGGAGACCAATTTTGCTTTTAAAGATAGAAATATACACCTGGTCTAAAATGATAATTAAGCTAATTATATATCAAAATGTTTGTAACATTGATAAGTTATATTATCTTCTGTACAAAAAGGTATACTTACCATCTGAAATACAATCACTGAGCTGGACCTCATGTCCCAATGTGCCCATTATTTTCGGTATTCCCATTTGGACATTAATGGCCCCCAAAAAATGCTTCCCAAATTTGGCGTAGAATATCACTGAAGACAACAAGAGTTCAATAAAAGTAACATAACATTTTGGACAAACTTAATGTATTTACTTACTCGAGAGAATCCAATGAATTTTAGCAAATGCAACCATGTTTGCTAAAGCTGAGATAGAGCACACATATAGGATTTCATGAGATCAAAATAAGAGCCGCTGTTTCATCATTACGTGACGGTGCTATGAGCAAGACATAGAAGCTAAATGTAATTCTGTTCATTTCTTTCTCATTTTTTTCTAGTCTCTAATTTTATGAGCTCCTAGCAAACTATAAAGTCTTCTGGGAAAATGCTAGTTCATTTTAATGGAAATATGCAAATAAAAAGAAAGCACTGTTAGAAACTATATATATACACACACACACACATACAGTTATTATTATATATAATTATATATTTTATATACTATATTTATATATATATATCTGTATAATACACACACTCTGAGAAATATCACAAAATTTGCCATTATCCAGCAATCAATTTTTGACTGCTGTGTTTGTCCTGTGTAAGATTTCAGGCTTGAATCCTAAAAGGAAATGTTTCTCAATTTTATCTATATTATTTTCTTTAAAATAATTATAACCTTATCTTTGTACTTTTACATCTTTAAAAAATAAAGAATTGTATACAGTCAAACCATTTTCATTATAGAGAAATATCCTGAATAACAATAAATGGAAAAAACTGGGAGTGTTAGAGAGCTCATATAAAGTTTATAATGGGAGTTACAAAAAGGATTGAAAAGTTGTCATCATTTGCTAACACATTCTGCAATGACTGCTTAAAATCAAGTTAGTTTTTTTTTTTTTTGAAATCACATTTCTGTGTCACTCCTGATATATCATTTTAGCTACCCTCTTTGATTCTGCTTATTTTATTATGATGGAATCATATTTGCTTTCATTTTACAGAAGTATGACAGCCCTGGGAAAAATACTGAGAATTCTAACAAAGTACCAATAATGCAATAGGAAAAAGGAGGAAATGAGTATTTCAACTCCATTTTGTTCTGACTCTCATGTTTTGGACATAGTTTTCTGCAACTTGGCAGCAATGATGCTGTAGGGCAGAATCAACAACTCACTTTCTACCACATATTTAATTATTAGCCTTCCCTCTTAGTTTGCAGGGATAAAGCATAATGTTGGCATTGGCTTTCTTGTTTTGAACTTAAATCTTCCGGGGAAGAAAAAAAACATAATCTCTTTTCCCTCCTTCTGTGATTAATTTCTGGAATGTTATATGTGAGGGAAGCTGAGTGATGCTGTGCCCAGCAAGCTGTGGTGGACATCTGCTTCAAAGAAGTTAGTGACTTTGCAACCAGCTCTCTGTGGGTGTCACTTGTGTGCAGTGGTGCAGAGGGAAAATATGGAGAGGACGAAAAGAAAACCATTAATGCAGTTTGTGTTTCAGATTCATGCCAATTTAATATTGTGTATTAATGATGCATTTTGGCAATAAAACCATTTAATAATCATTAAACAGAAATTGCCATTCCCCATTAAGTGCAGACTGTGTTATAACACATTTGCTAATTTCTCATTAAATTCAACATAAATTAAATAACAGATTTTATGTGTATAACTAAAGAGAAAAACCCCTTTAATTTATTTTCCAAAGAAAATAAACATCTTTTGGGAAAATTGTCCAAATCTTTGGGATATAATTAGAGAACAAAATGGAAAGCTTCTTTTTTTTAGTGTTTAAAATTAACATCCAAAGAAAATGAAGATTGTTCAAATATGGTGTCTTTTGAAAGAATGGTTGTTAAATGCAGGATTCAAATTTGCAACCTACAAATGTATTTAACTCTCAGTCATTAAAAACACTTCAAGAGAATTAAAGGTGGAGATTCTCAGTAGTGAAGCGAAAAGGGGAGATGGAGATAGTGGTTCTAGTTCCTCCTTACTGCCATTTCCCAGGCACAGTTTTGAGATGCTATCTGAATAGGTGGAATTCGGTAGTATTGGTCCTGCCAGGTAAAGTTTGGAGGTTCACCTCTTCTTATTTGTCTCTATGTATCTGGGAATGTCAAAAAGACTTCTAAACTGGGAATGTTACACGCATTTTCACCCCAGAAGAGGTTAAAACATATTAAGTGGTATTTGATATTTATTATTGTAACATGTGCTTGATTACAGGAAAACTTAACAGAGACCCCTAAGAAGGAATAGAAGTACAAAGGAAGACATCTGCATTTGCATGTATAGAAGTGTGGTTCTAGACAGAGTTCATGTGTACAGAAAAACTTAAAAATCTTTGCTTCTGTCTTGTGAGATTTTGAGTGATTTTAACACTATTTCTTATATTTCTAGTTGGCTCTTGAACAATATTGATTTGAACTATGTGGATGCAGTTACATAAGATTTTTTTCAATAACAGTCACACCCAGTGTGCCTGCTTACCTGCCTCCCTCTCTTCCACCTCTGAGACAACAAGAGCAACCCTTCTTCCTCCTCCATCTCAGCCTACTCTAGGTGAAGATGAAGAGGATGAAGACCTTTACCATAATCCACTTACACTTAATGAATAATAAATATATTTTCTGTTCCGTATGATTTTCTTAATGACGTTTTATTTTCTCTTGCTTACTTTTTTGTAAGAATGTAGAATGACATAAATATAACATACAAAATATGTGTTAATTGACTTTATGTTATGCATAAGGCTTCCAGTCAATGGTAGGCTCTTAGTACTTAAGTTTTGGGGGAGTAAAAAGTTATACACAGACTTTCAACTACATTGGGATGTCAGAGCCCCTAACTTCCATGTTGTTCAAGAGCCACATGTACATATTTAACATTCTTCTTTATATTTGTCATTATTGTTGATTTTTCTATGTGAATGTTTTTCAATTGGAAAAATATGTTCAAAAATTATTATAGTTGAAATGATTATATGAAATACAGAGATAAAGACAAATGAAAAACAATGATTTAATTTAATAGTATGAATCATACTGAATATTTGTTAAATAAAAAATTTAGTTAGAATTGTGACCGGGCGCGGTGGCTCATGCCTGTAATCTCAGCACTTTGGGAGGCCCAGGTGGGCTGATCATTTGGGTTCAGGAGTTCTAGACCAGCCTGACCACATGGTGAAACCCCATCTCTACTAAAATACAAAACTTATCCAGGTATGGTGACAGGTGCCTGTAATTCCAGCTACTCAGGAGGCTGAGGCAGGAGAATTGCTTGAACCCAGGAGGCAAATGTTGCAATGAGCCAAGATCGCGACAGTGCACTCCAACCTGGGTGACAGAGTGAGACTCTATCTCAAAAAAAAAAAGTATCTGGAACAGGTCTCACTCAGCTTAGAAGTTTATTTTGCCAAGGTTAAGGGCATGACCGGAAGAAATAAACCTAATATCACAGAAACAGTCTGTGGTCTATGTCTTCCTCCAGAGATGACCTTGAGTGCTTCAAGATGTAAAAGGGAAAAAATGGGCTGAAGGAAAAATAAGGAGGGTCTGATAATTCACATGTTGTCAGGGAAAAGGAGCAGGTAGGGGAATGTTCAATATTATATTCATCTTGCACTCAGTAAATTGGCACTTTTCATAAGATAAGGTGAGCGTAGAGTAGCTACCCATGGAGACATTTAACCTTTTATCTGTAGCTAACTGCTTAGGAACAAAAGGAAAGGCAGCTTCTTTCATGACTCAACTTTCAACTTTATTTATTTATTTATTGGCGTAGTAGTGAATTGGAATCCTTGAGTTTTTGTTTTTCTTTCACAGAATGGATCGATAATATAGAGCCTTCTTTAAATTTAGTGGGAAATGATTGTAGTGGTTATCTAATAATTAAGCAGATGAAGAGTATTTTTTATGAATTGATCAACTGAAAGTTTGCTTAAATAAAAAATAATGTTTTATTTCTAAAGCGTGTCTACGCAAAGTTGAAACATAATATCAGGTAGAAACTATAACTCTCTAATAAATGCCATATACATAATTTTAAATATTCGTTGCTCAAAATATTCTTGTGATGCCAACCATGAAGTAAGGAAATGTTACAATACTTCGTAAATCATTCATGGCGTTGACCATATCTGCAGTTTTATGAACAGCGTAGTTTAGCACCAGGCCATTAAGAACTTCTGAGAACCACTTAATCCAAACCTTCACCTTTACCAAGAAAGGACAATACCAGAAGTCTTATGTAATCCTATCAACTTTTTCAAAATACTACAATGTGCTTTCAAATTTTCTTCAAAAATCCATTTATTCAAGTCCTACTATATTTACCTTCCTCTGCTTTCCCCAGAGATTTCTCACTGCTTACTTCAACATAGGTTTTTCTAAATTCCTGTTCAATTATTAAAATTAATGCCTGCCAAGGCATTAATAGTGACAATACTATTAGCCTTTCTTCTCCCATCCTCCTTGCAAACTTATTAAGGTACGTTGTTAAGTGAGATTTTCCATTCTCTAGTGGTTCAATTCCCACCAACTAGAGCTTCTTCTTTGTCCTTGACTTTTCTTACCTGGCAATCAGGCTCTGGAGCTGCTTCTCACGACCACTCCTTTCACATACCTCAGCACTACCTTCCAAAATGTTTGTTGGCTTCTAGGAATTTTTCTGTCCTTCTCCTTTATATCAGTACTTGCCTTGTTCCCAATACTTGGCTTTGCTTTGAGACATACGCAAAAGCTCTGACTAATGTCATAATATAAAAAGCTCAAATCCTATCCAAAAAGTAATCAGTAAACTAACTCTCTCTTCCTATATTTGATCGGCTACCTTCATGGAAGTGAATTGTGGCTCCAGACAAACTTAGAGACTCTTGCCTTTCATTCTGTGAACCAGATGAGTAACCAGTCAAATTCTGACTCCTAAGAATTAAACCTTAGAATGAACTCTTTCTGGATCATCCTCTTTAGCCCACTTCCGAGAAAATCCAGAAACCTGGATAGGCTAGAAAGAGGAGATAACAGCACTAATAAGCTACTTCATAGCAAACCTTAGATGCTTCACCTCCTGACCAGACACAGTGGCCATGCTGCACAGATGCAGGTCTGAAAACTTTTAATTCTGAAATGTAATGTTTATGTTGTGCTCACATGTAAAACACTTTGTTCATATTAAATTGATTGGATATTAACCAAACTAAACCATAGCCAAGCTGATCAGAGAAAGAGAGAGAGAGAGAGGATACAAACTAACAGCAGAGGAATTAGAGAAGTGACATCACTATGAATTATATAGATATTAAGGAAATATTAAAACCAATAGCAGTATATCAATAAATTCAACAATGTCAATAACAAAGGCGCATTATTTAACAACCTCAAACTACTAAAGGTCATGGAACAAGGATAACTGAAATAGCCTTATATTGACTAAATAAATTGAATTTACAGTTTAAATCTTCCCATAAAGAAAACTCTGACCCTATATGCCTTCACTAGTGAATTCTATTAAACATTAAGGAATAAATAATACTAATTCTACACAAACTCATATAATTGAAGATAAGGAAATAGTTCTCAACTCGTTCTATAGGTCAGCTTTCTCCTAATACCAACGGGACAAAGACATTACAAGAAATATAAACCCACACAAAAAACACAGACCTATATTCTTATAAACCTAGGCACAAACATAGGTGCAAAATGTAGGTGCAAAACTTTATAAACATGGGTGCAAAAATTTTAATCAGCAAGTTAGATGAAATGACATTTTTAAAAGTATAATATGTTATGAGCAAGTGAATTTATGGAGACTTGCATGGTTCTTATTTTTGAGACAGCATCTCGCTGTGTTGTCCAGGCTGGAGTGCAGTGGTGTGATCTCGACTCACAGAGACCTCATCCTCCCAGGTTCAAGTGATTTTCCTGCTTCAGCCTCCTGAGTAGCTGGGACTACAGGTGCATGACACCACATCTGGCCAATTTTTTATATTTTTAAGTAGAGATGGGGTTTCACCATGTTAGCCAGGATGGTCTCAATCTCCTGACATCATTATCCACCTGCCTTGGCCTCCCAAAGTGCTGGGATTATAGGTGTGAGCCACTGTGCCCAACCTGGTTCTTTTGAACATTTCAAAATCAGCTATGGAAAACCATCACATTTGCAAACTGAAAAAGAAAAAGTGTATGATTATCTCAATGGATATAAAAAAAGCATTTGGCAAAAATCTAGTATTTGTTCCTGTTAAAACTATCAGAAAAATAGAAACTGAAAATGATTTCCTCAACTTTATAAATAGCATCTATGAAAAACTTACAGCTAATGTTATATTTCATTGTAAAATACTGACTGATTTTTCTCATACAATCAAGAAAAAGACAAGAATGACTACCCTCACCACTTTTCCTAATATATTATACTGAAGGTTGTAGCAAGTGTAATATGACAAGAAAATAAAATCAAAGGCATACAAATGGGAAAAGAAGTTAAACTGTGTTTATTAGCAAATAACCTAGTCATCCATGTGAACAATCTGATGAAATCTAAAACAAATCTACTAAAACTAGTAATGGAGTTTAGAAAATATTCACTGTAAAATATTGCTTTGAAACATATCAGTTGTATTACTATCTGCTGGCAGTAAAAATAGAAAAATTAAAATTAAAAAATGTAATTTACAATGGCATCACAAACTGTTAAATACTTAAATAAATCTTACCTGAAATATGCAACACTTGAACACTGAATAAAAACACAACATTGCCAAGAGAAATTTAAAAAACATAAGTAAATGGAGGGACATATTTTGATCATGGGTAAGAGTATTTAATATTGTTAAGGTAACATTTATCCCAAAATTGATCTGTAGAATCCACATAATTCCAATAAAAAATTGGAAGAACATACCATGCTTATGGATAGGAAGAATCAATATCGTGAAAATGGCCATACTGCCCAAGGTTATTTATAGATTCAATGCCATCCCCATCAAGCTACCAATGAGTTTCTTCACAGAATTGGAAAAAACTGCTTTAAAGTTCATATGGAACCAAAAAAGAGCCCGCATTGCCAAGACAATCCTAAGTCAAAAGGACAAAGCTGGAGGCGTCACGCTACCTGACTTCAAACTATACTACAAGGCTACAGTAACCAAAACAGCATGGTACTGGTACCAAAACAGAGCTATAGACCAATGGAACAGAACAGAGTCCTCAGAAATAATACCACACATCTACAGCCATCTGATCTTTGACAAACCTGACAAAAACAAGAAATGGGGAAAGGATTCCCTATTTAATAAATGGTGCTGGGAAAATTGGCTAGCCATAAGTAGAAAGCTGAAACTGGATCCTTTCCTTACCCCTTATACGAAGATTAATTCAAGATGGATTAGAGACTTAAATGTTAGACCTAATACCATAAAAACCCTAGAAGAAAACCTAGGTAGTACCATTCAGGACATACGCATGGGCAAGGACTTCATGTCTAAAACACCAAAAGCAACGGCAGCAAAAGCAAAAATTGACAAATGGGATCTAATTAAACTAAAGAGCTTGTGCACAGCAAAAGAAACTACCATCAGAGTGAACAGGCAACCTACAGAATGGGAGAAAATTTTTGCAATGTACTCATCTGACAAAGGGCTAATATCCAGAATCTACAAAGAACTCAAACAAATATACAAGAAAAAAACAAACAACCCCATCAAAAAGTGGGCAAAGGATATGAACAGACATTTCTCAAAAGAAGACATTCATATAGCCAACAGACACATGAAAAAATGCTCATCATCACTCGCCATCAGAGAAATGCAAATCAAAACCACAATGAGATACCATCTCACACCAGTTAGAATGGCAATCATTAAGAAGTCAGGAAACAACAGGTGCTGGAGAGGATGTGGAGAAATAGGAACACTTTTACACTGTTGGTGGGATTGTAAACTAGTTCAACCATTATGGAAAAGAGTATGGCAATTCCTCAAGGATCTAGAACTAGATGTACCATATGACCCAGCCATCCCACTACTGGGTATATACCCAAAGGATTATAAATTATTCTACTACAAAGACACATGCACACATATGTTTATTGCGGCACTATTCACAATAGCAAAGACTTGGAATCAACCCAAATGTCCATCTGTGACAGACTGGATTAAGAAAATGTGGCACATATACACCATGGAATACTATGCAGCCATAAAAAAGGATGAGTTTGCGTCCTTTGTAGGGACATGGATGCAGCTGGAAACCATCATTCTTAGCAAACTATCACAAGAAGAGAAAACCAAACACCGCATGTTCTCACTCATAGGTGGGAACTGAACAATGAGATCACTTGGACTCAGGAAGGGGAACATCACACACTGGGGCCTATCATGGGGAGGGGGGAGGAGGGAGGGATTGCACTGGGGAGTTATACATGATATAAGTGATGAATTGATGGGTGCTGACGGGTGCAGTTGATGGGTGCAGCACACCAACATGGCATAAGTATACATATGTAATAAACCTGCACATTATGCACATGTACCCTAGAACTTAAAGTATAAAAAAAAAAAAAAAAAAAAAATCCTATCAGTTTTCTTTTTGTAGAATTTGCAAGCTTATTGTAAAAATGCATGTGAAAATACAAAGAAACCAAGAATGATCAAAATAACTTTGAAGGGAAACAAAGTAGGAACACTAACATTACTTGATTCCAAAATATAAAGCTAAAGTATTTAATATAATTGAGTGTGATATTTGCATAAAGATCGACAAACAGTTTAGTGGGTCAGAACATGAGTTCAGAAATGGACAACAAAATTTTTGGCAAAAGTAAAAAGTATTTGTGTGGAGGTAGGATCAGCATCTGGTGATTGAATAATTAAAATTCAATATCCTCCCTATTTCCTTATAAAATGAACTTATGTCTACCCAAATACAAAAATTTTAACACAAATCGGATCTTACGGTTAAGTGTAAAATATAGAACTATAAGATATCTAAAAGAGGCCAGGTCCAGTGGCTCATGCCTGTAATACCAGCACTTTGGGAGACCAAGGCCTGGGAAACACCTAAGATTGAGTTCAAGACTAGCCTGGCCAACATGGTGAAACCCTGCCTCTACTAAAATTACAAAAATTATCTGGGCGTGGTGGCAGGCACCTGTAATCTAAGCTACTCAAGTGGCTGAGGCAGGAGAATCACTTGAACCCCGGAGGTGGACGTTGCAGTGAGCTGAGATTGTGCCGCTGCACTCCAGCCTGGGCAACAGAGCAAGACTCCATCTCAAAAAAACATAATACTAATACATAAAATAATAAAATAAAATATCTAAAAGAAAACAAAAAGTCTTTGTGACTGTATTAGTCCATTCTCACACTGCTATAAGGAACTACTTGAGACTTAGTAATTTATGAAGAAAAGAGGTTTAATTAACTCACAGTTCTGCAGGCTTAACAAGAAACATGACTGGGAGGCCTCTGGAATCTTACAACCATGGTGGAAGGTGAAGAGGAAGCAAGCATCTTCTTCACATGGCAGCAGGAGAGAGAGGGCGAGGGAACAGGGGGAAATGCTACACACTTTCAACTAATGAGATCTTGTGGAAATTCTATCAGAAGTACAGCAAGGGGGAAGTCCACCCCCATAATTCAATCACCTCCCAACAGCTCCCTCCATGAACACTGGGAATTACAATTAGACATGAAATTTGGGTGGGGAAACAGAGCCAAACCATATCAGTGACTTTGGGTCCCATATGTTGCAAAAATAATGAAATAAAAAGTTGAAAATTTTGAATTTATCAACATTAAAATATTTAGTGCTTCAAAGGACACTGTTAGGACAATAAAAAGAAAAACTACAATGCCAAGACCAGCTCGGTTGGGGAGATCCTAACCCAGCAGCCCTAGAGGAATAAAAGATACACACACAGAAATACAGAGGTGTGAAGTGGGAAATCAGGGGTCTCACAGCCTTCAGAGCTGAGAGACCCGAACAGAGATTTACCCATGTATTTATTAACAGCAAGCCAGTCATTAGCATTGTTTCTATAGATATAAGATTAACTAAAAGTATCCCTTATGGGAAACCAAAGGATGGGCCGAAGTAAAGGGATGGGTTGGGCTAGTTATCTGCAGCAGGAGCATGTCCTTAAGGCACAAATTGCTCATGCTATTATTTGTGGTTTAAGAACACCTTTAAGAGGTTTTCCACCCTGGTGGGTCAGGTGTTCCTTACTGTCATTCCAGTAAGCCCACAACCTTCCAGAGTTGACGTTATGGCCATCATGAACATGTCACAGTGCTGCAGAGATTTTGTTTATGACCAATTTTGTAGCCAGTTTATGGTCAAATTTTGGGGGGCCTGTTCCCAACACTACAAACTTGTAGGAAAAAAATCATAAATGATTCTTATTAAAAGATATGGAGAAAATATAAAGAATCCCTAAACTCAATAAGAAAACAACCAAAAATAAAATAAAAAAGAATTTGAACAGATACTTTACTAAAGAAGATATATGTATAAAATATAAGCATGCAAAAATAATCAATATCATTAATCAGTACAGGAATATAATTTGGAACCACAATAAGAGATTACTATATACTTATTGGATGACTAAAATTAAAGACTGACCATACAAATTGTTTGTAAGAATGCGGAGGATCTGAAATTCTAATTCATTGCTGATAAGATTAGAAAATAGTGCAATCATTTAAAAAAAAAATAGTTTGGCAGCTTTTAAAAATACGGAAAAAAAAAAAAGAAATCCCTACCATTTGGTCTAGCTATTGACTTTTAGGTATTTATGCAAGTGAAAATACAGCCTATAGTCATACAAAGATTTACACATAAATGTTCATAATGCTTTATTGTAATAGCCAAAAACTATAAACGATCCAATTCGCCATTAGCAGGTGAATTGATAAACAAATAGTAGTACATCCATACAATGGAATCATATTCAGCAATAACAAAATGAACTACTAACACAAACAACAACATAGATAAATCTAAAAATAACTATACTAAATTAAAGAAGTCAGAGAATAATCTTTATATATTGCCTGATTCCATTTATCTAAAATTTGAGAAAATGTAAATCAATTAATAGAGACAGCAAGGAGATCAGAGTGATTCCATGTGGAGGGCTGCGATGAAGTTGGAGGGAGATATTGTATAGATGGAGGGTGGGATTACATAGAAGGAGGGAGGGATTGCATAAAAGCAGGAAGAATATTTGGAGGGGGTGATGAATATGTTCACTACACTAATTCTAATGATGGTTCTTCAGGTGTATGGACCTGTCAAAACTTTTCAAGTTTTAACTTTAAGTATGTGTAATTGATATACATCAATTGTACCTCAGTTAACAAGGAAAATAAAAATATTAAACCTTTTAATTCTAAAAAATTGCATTCATGTGTTTGACTCACATATAAAACCAGTTTGATCTTACAGAAATAACTGGACATTATCCTGTAGTTTTTACTCTGAGGGAATACTTCCTTATGTTCTTGTCTAATTTAAAATAAATTTCTTTCAGTCTTACTGAGGTAGAGATAAATAAAACAGCAAATTAGCTCCTCTGTCTAAAAATGCCCATTAGTGTTCTCTTCTAAACAATTTACTTTTCATTAGTAATCAGATCTCATTTTGGCAATAGTAATTTTCATTCCTTTTCTCTAAGCCATAGTTTCCCTGTTCATTCAAGGGTACATTAATCGCTAGAAGATCTTGTCTAAATCCTAGAGGAAAATAGTTGACATATTCTAATTCAGCGATTCTCACTGGAGTCTGAGAATCTGGGCTAAGCAGAATTTATATGTATCACCTGGAGAAGTTTGTTAGTATTATCAGTACTTGATCCACACCTTTGTAAATTCTAAATTCTAAATCCTATCAGGAGTGGACAATCTTTATTTCTTAAAAGCTTTCCTGTGTTGATATGTAATGCATGGCCAGTCTTGGGAACCACTGGATGTTTCTGAACAGTAGGACTTCCTAAGAAGTGATAAGAAGTAGAAAAATTCTGATAAGTGGATTTGCATCAATTTATAAGATCAAGGAAATACGTATACATTTCTTCAAAGGAGAGACTCGACTGTGATTAACAATTTAGATCAGCTAACTACTCAAAAAAAGTAAAAAGACCTGTTTCCTTAACTACAGAAGGAAAAGGGGAATATGGACACTTGCCAAGGAGCCCAGGCAAGTGTAAAATGAAGTGGAGAAGAGTAAATGTTTCTTTAGTTTATATCCTGATAGAAGGATATAAAATATAATAATATGTTCAGACTATAATTATAGAAATTCTGACTGATATGATAGTTTTACCCCTTGCCATTCATTACTTCCTAAAAATAAATAACATTCTGAAATAGCTACAAAATATTTGCAAAACATAGTTATGTCTTGTTTTGGCATGAATTATTTCGATGATTTCTGCAATGCTCCACTTAATTTAGCTTGAAACTAAGAATGGTTTCAATCTTAGGCTAAAAATTGGGGAATTACTTTTGCAGCCAAAGCTCACAGTTTTGTCTTGCATTCCAATAGTATTTCCCTTCCCAACTACCCACCCAAAACTCATTAGTTCCCAAATCATATTTTAGCCATCATATCAAGGATCATTGTATCCAAAATCCCTTCTGGAGAATTCACTGGAGAATGATTAGAATTTAATGACAGAAAGGCTAGCATGTCCTTCCTCAGGCAATTTCCACACTGCAATCAAGCAAGAAAGCCAGGGATTTCCATTTTGTTAATGTGTTTGACTAGATACGCTGAATATCTTCCTATCATAAAGCACTTAAACTTATGGATAAAACATTGAAAAACAAATATTACAAATGGACAGCTAAACTCTCAATAAAGTAAATAAAATATTTATGTTTCAGATTGATGATGAGACGGAAAATTAGAGTGATAAATTTAGGAGGTGATGATGCAGCTTTAGTCTCAGGGAGGAAAGGAATTTTAGTAGCTTGGTTACAATGTTTACATTAGAATAGAAGATGAAGTAGAGAGTGCTGGTAGTGAACTGAAACTGAGATTTTCAGCAGGAAGTGCTAGATCTGCAAAAGTGCTATACCTTCACTGGAATGATAGAATAAGAAAACGCAATTTTCCTCTGGCACAGTAAGACAAATTACACCAGTCATGGTGGCTCACGCTTGTAATCCCAGCATTTTGGAAGACTGAGGCAGGGGGATCACTTGAGGTCAGGAATTTGAGATCAGCCTGGGCAATATGTAGAGACCCTGTCTTTACAAAAAATACAATAAAGAGCTAGGCGTGGTGGTGCATGCCTGTGGTCTCATCTACCCAAAAGGCTAAGGTTTTTTATTGCTTTTTTATTGTGACTCAGTCTCTGGGTAAAGAGTAAAAAACATCCTCCTTAGAATTTGTAATCAGATATTGAGGTTCTATATCACATGCTCTGTGTCCATCTTCAATTTCTGCTACAGCTGTGGTAGAGACTTTCTATGCGTTTAGTGGAGTCCTCAACTCATGTAACTGTCCCACCCCCCAGCTTTTCTCTAAAGCCCATAACCCCTCTTGGACAATCCTTAATCAATGGAGGATGGAAATTAGGAAAAACATTTCTCATCTCCTTTCCAAAGGAAGATTCTGAGGGATATTTCACATTGTTTCTGAGAACAGCCCAGAAGTGTTGAGCTCCATCTCCCTCCAGCGATGATGACAGCTCAGTAGCATACACTTTATTGGTATCGTGTTCTTCACTGCCCCATTCTGACTTACTGAGAACCCCCTCCCAAATATGCCACCTATACATAAGTCATTGTATCAAGCAATGCTTTCAGGAAAATACAAATTAATACAATGCATTTCATGACATGTGAATCTGGGCTTCATTTTTTCAATTTTCTATAAGATGTGGGCATCCTCAAGCTAAAAGTATTGGTGTCAAATTATACTTAGATCAGTGGATCCCCTCATGCATCTGACAAAAACAAGTGCAAGACACTCTGATGGTAAGCACTCTAAAACCAAACCACCTGGTGTCATTCCAAATAAAACTCTTCCAAAATGAGTTCAAAATACAAAATGGCAAACCAGGAGAAGAAATAATCCATTCAAAGCAGTATCCAGCACTAAAGATTGTGGTATTTAACTTGCTTAGCAGCTTAAAGAACACTAATCATATTATCTCTCAGTTTTTAAGGGTCACACACTCAGTGCAGAGGGGTGCTTTCTTTCTGCTTCCACATTATTTGACATATCAGCTGTAAGACTTGACGACTGACTGATTTGAATTGTCTAAAGAATTCATTGGGGATAGAGAAGCTGCTTCTAATGTTACTTCACACGGCTGGAGAATTGGTGCTTACTGCTGGCAGTCAGTCTCAGTTTTTTCTCCATATGATCTTCTCCACATGGCTACTTGAGTGTCCTCAGAACATGGTAGCTAACTCCTCCCAAAATGAGCAAAATGGAAGACTAGAGAGGAGGCTGTAAACTTTTTAATGACCTAATTCCTATATCACACACTTTCACTTAAACAATATTCTATTTGTCACATATGTAAGTCCTGTTAATTGTGGGACAGAATTATATAGGAGTGTGAATACCAGGAGCCAGTGCTTACTAGGAAAATATTGAATGCTGGTTACTACAGAGACCATGGTGGATTTGTCTTATATGCCAAATGAACTGAACTGGAATTGCATTCCCCAGAATTCCCCTCCAAGCATAGTTCTTTTGTATTAGTCCATTTTCATGCTGATGATAAAGACTTACCTGAGACTGGGTGATTTACAAAAGAAAGAGGTTTAACATGGACCTATAGTTCCATAGTGGCTGGGGAAGCCTCACAATCATGGCAGAAGGAGCAAGTCACATCTTACATGGATGGCAGCAGGCAAGGAAAGAGAGAGCTTGTGCAGGGAAACTCCCCCTTATAATACCCTCAGATTTCGTGAGACCCACCTAACACCACGGGAAAGACCTGCCCCCATGATCCAGTTACTTTCCACCAGGTCCCTCCCACAACACTCGGGAATTCAAGATAAGATTTGGGTGGGGACACAGCCAAACCATATCATCTTTGTTAGTGAGGGCCATGAGAGATATTTTGTATGAGATTTGGAAGGATGAAATGAAACAGCATCTATATTCTTTTTATTTTCAGAAAGTCAGCACTGGGCACATGGCACTACTGTGGCACATGGCACTGTTGTAGCTCATGCAGGTGTCATTTATCTGTGGGATCACCTTGTTGGAGTAGGGCAGTAGCTAGGCCCTCAGAAATGCCACAGCTGCCAGACACCCACTTTCAATCACTCAATGTGACTTTCAGTGAGGTATAGTTTAGCTCATAGCAGCTCCTCCTGCAGATCGCCCCAACTTTGAAGTTGGTCAAATGGAAGCAGGGTTGCAACTCTGTCCTGATAGATTCGGGTTTATTCTTGCAGGTACCAGTTTGTCTTGCTTCCCTCATTTTACGTCCATTTTATCTTTCAGACTGTGTGTGCTGATGACTTGAGGCTCAGCACTAGACACAGAAACAATAGCTTCACAAAGACTTTTTAACAGTTTCCGCAGATATATAAGGCAAATCCCTATTACAAATCCCTTATTATACACAAATCTGGTGGTACTGCTTCTCAGATCAAACTCTGACTGACACAGAGACTATAAAATAAGTAGCTTTAAATTGAATGAAGCAGGAAAGAGGAAATCAATTACTATAAGAGATAAGGTGACATAAGAAGCAGATATATTTGAAAAGAGACCAAATAGAAGTTATAAAATGAAAAATATATTAAATAAGAAAAACCTTCTAATACATGGATTTATTAGTTAGGTATACACTCTGAACAGGATATAGGTGGCTTTGACAAAATTCCACATAAACAGTAGTTCAAATAAGATAGATGTTTATTTCTCTCTCTCTCTTTTTTTTTGTTTTTGAGACGGAATCTCACTCTGTTGCCCAGGCTGGAGTGCAGTGTTGCATCTCGGCTCATGCAAGCTCCACCTCCCAGGTTCATGCCATTCTCCTGCCTCAGGCTCTGGAGTAGCTGGGACTACAGGTACCTGCCATCACGCCTGGCTAATTTTTTTGTATTTTTAGTAAAGACAGGGTTTCACCATGTTAGCCAGGATGGTCTCGACTTCCTGACCACATGATCCGCCTGCCTCTGCCTCCCAAAGTGCTGGGATTACAGACATGAACCACCGTGCCTGGCCTATATCTCTTTCATAAATTGTAAGCATTTCAGGACTTTGACGATGGATGACATTTTCAAATTGTCAACAAACCAGATCCTTTATTGTAACTTCCTCAATTAGCTTTTTAATCAGAGTCCAGCTTGGATGCTCCACATGCAGCCATCATGTCTGCACCCCCACAGTGAGTGTGTTATTAGGTTGGTGCAAAAGTAATAGCAGTTTTTCCCACTGAGAGTAATGGCAAAAAACGTGATTACTTTTGCACCAACCTAATAGTTTAGGCTGCTGTCACAAACTACTACAGGCTGGTGGTTTAAACAACAAACAGTTGTTTCTCATGGTGCTGGAGGCTAGGAAGTTCAAGATAAAGGTGCTGGCAGATTATGTGTCTGTTGAGGTTCACTTCTTGGTTTATAGACTACCAAGGTCTTCTTATTTTCTTATGAGGGGAAGAGAGTTAGCTACTCTATAGCCTCTTCTTATAAGAGCACTAATCCCATCCATGAGACCACTAACATTATGACTTAATTGACTCCGAAAACTACCACCTCCAAACACTATCACATTGAGATTAGGAATTAGGGTTTCAACATATGAATTTGGGGGGCCAAAAACATACATTCCATTGTAGTGGGAAAGAAGAATGGGAAGGCCTACTCTTTTCCTTTTAAAACTGTGATCCAAATGTTGTACAACAATTTTAGGTATATACCATTTATCTGACCCAAAGTAGCTGCAAAAAAGGCTGAAAAATGTTGTATTTAGGTAGATGGACACATATTTAGCTAAAACCAACATTACTACAAGAAATATATGGATATTCAGAAAGCAATAATAGATTTTGACACAATGACTAAAAAGTGGATAATTCTCAACAGGCAATTAACAGAGAGAAAGAACTGAGGATTTTACAGATACTAAAAGCAAATTTGAGAGATAAATAAGATACTAGATTAAAATGGGATAGACTGAATGAAAGACTAAGAGGGAAATGAGATGGTAATTACGATTTTTTTCAAAATCTCAGTAGCATGAACTTAGTATTTGAGAAGCACACTGGATCTGGAGCAAGATAAGATAAAGTTCACACACACACACACACACACACACACACACACACACCCAGTGCTAAAACCAAAACCAAACACCCAAGACATAAAGATCTTCAAAATCAACATAAATAACCTATGAGGAAAACTACTAGCTTCTTCATAAAATCTACATTTCAATGCATTGCTGTGTTTGTGGGAAAATAAGTAAATCTCTAAGCACTCCTTAGATAAGCAACCTAATAAACGTGCAAAAAATGACCTGAATCCTGAGATAGAATCAAAGAACAGTGCGCTGCCTGCAAGACACAAATGGGAAAGTTGGAGCTAGCCTGAGACAAATGTTGATATTAGCATTGTGTTCCAGAGACTAAGCCTGAGGGAGCTGATCCTGGAAACCTGGCATTATGTCAGCAAGCCTGGTCCCAGGTCTTACTACACCAAACTCCTGGGAGAGATAATTTCAAATTCTACCCTGGAGAAAAATTTGACCCTAGGATACCTAAAGATTAAGATTAAAGAAATCAAGCCATGAGACAGCAGAAACAACAAATAGCAAACATCTAATTAAGACTCCCAAGGGCTTCAGATACAGAAATTATCAGAAATTGAATGTAAAATGATTATATATGAAATGTTTAAATAAATAATAGGTGAAATTACAAAATCAGTAAACACGAAAATGTCATGAATGAACAGACACAGAATTTTACTTCTGGCCATGCTGATTAAAAGAGACAGAAGCTTTCCTAACATTATAAATATCTGGAAAACTTGGAAAATGTATGAGTCAAATTCTTTCAGATATAGGAGATTAGGCAATTTAGGATTATGGTCCAAGGGAACTGGAAACAAAGTGAGCTCTACCAACCGCTGGGAATCACTTTGCAACCTGTGGTGTAGAGGGGGTCACTAGCATGATCTCACTGAGCTGAGTAAACAGAGATCAGAGTTAGGGAAGGCTGAATTACCTGGAATATAGAATGTGTAGGGCACATTACCAATGAGAAGGAAAGTAGGTGAAGGAGGAGCTCCAGGAATATGCACAGGGGTTTCCTTGAGAATGTTGCTAGGTACTAAGTTGTACATGCATGGGAAAAGTCAAAGGGCTGGGAACTTTAAGCTAAAGGACTCCCAGAGCCCAGGTAGGGCAGGGAAATGTTTACTTTTCAACCAACCAGAACAGATTGAACATCTAAGACATTCAGTGGAAACATGGGAAGGGTCAGGCCTTAGTATAAGTGCTAAAGCAGTCCCGAGGTAAAGAATTCTCTAAGTCCAGCCTAAAAAGCTTAAAGGCAAACCTCTAAAGAATCACACTGTGCCGGGCGCAGTGGCTCAAGCCTGTAATCCCAGCACTCTGGGAGGCCGAGACGGGTGGATCACGAGGTCAGGAGATCGAGGCCATCCTGGCTAACACGGTGAAACCCCGTCTCTACTAAAAAATACAAAAAACTAGCCAGGCAAGGTGGCGGGCGCCTGTAGTCCCAGCTACTCGGGAGGCTGAGGCAAGAGAATGGCGTGAACCCGAGAGGCAGAGCTTGCAGTGAGCTGAGATCCGGCCACTGCACTCCAGCCTGGGCGACAGAGTGAGACTCTGTCTCAAAAAAAAAAAAAAAAAAAAAAAAAAAGAATCACACTGATCCACAATTACATACTGAGCAAAATGAAACTGACGTTTGTAAAAGGATGACAACAAAATCCAAACACTCAACAGTATAGCTCTCATAGTTTGGGATCAAATTTAAAATTACTGTACATGAGAAGAAGCAGGAAAATGTGAGCCATGACCATGAGAAGAATCAGTGAAGAGAAACAGAAACTGAAGATGGATTTATACGAGTAGGGCTTCACAAAAGCTGTTTTAAATGTGCTCAAAAATTTTAAAGGAAACATGAATAAAAATAGATATGGACGGTATAAGAATGAAGAAAATGCAAAATTTAGTATTAAGAAGTAAAATATATAAAATAAAAAATTCTTGATTTTTAATAGTAGCCAGACACTGAAGAAGAAAAGATCAACGAACTCAGATATATGATATAAAACTATCCAAACTGAAACACAAAGAAAAATAATAAAAAGCCACTGAACAGAGTCTCAGTGATGTGTGAAGCAATTTCAAGGGGCATAAACATTATGTGATTGATGATATAAAAAGGAAGATGAAAAAATATTTGCAAAAATAATTACCACAAATTTTTCCCATTTTGAATTAGACTATAGACAACTAGGTTTTCAAAACTTAACACACCATTGTCTTTGTATAAAGAAAAAGAAAATCACAGTGAGGCACATTATAATCAAATTGTTGAAAAATCAGTGATGAAAGAGAACATCTTTAAAACAGCTAAAGAAAAATTACACATTACTTACTCAAGAACCAAAATAAGAATATTAGCACATTTCTCATCTGAAATATTACAATCCAGAAAATGATGACACTATATGGTTTATATTTCTGTGGGTAAATACATTGTTTCTCCTCATTTAAAAATATTTAGAAATTGTTAAAAGCAAACAGATTATAACAAGTGGGAATAAAGGGAATGTCAATAATAACAATTATAACAATAAAAGGATGAGAAGGGCCAGGCACGGTGGCTCACACCTGTAATCCCAGCACTTTGGGAGGCTGAGGCAGGTGGATCACGAGGTCAGGAGATCGAGACCATCCTGGCTAACATGGTGAAACTCTGTCTCTACTAAAAATACAAAAGATTAGCCAGGTATGGCGGCGGGCGCCTGTAGTCCCAGCTACTCGGGAGACTGAGGCAGGAGAATGGCATGAACCTGGGAGGCGGAGCTGGAAAAAAACAGAAAAAGGATGAGAGGTAGGAAGTAGAAGTATACAATTGTAAGATTCTTACGTTGTAAGTAAATATATGATATTGGTATACTATTACTCAAAGATATAATACGGTAAGTTTGTAAACATGAGAAGAACTACAATTCACACTTGAACAACTCGACCCCAATGCAGTCGAAAATCCTTGTATAACTCTTGACTCCCAAGAAACTTAACTGCTATTAGCTTCTTTAGAAGTCTTATCAAAAACATAAACAATTGACACATATTTTGTATGTTACATGTATTATGTTGTGCATTATTAACATAAGTTAAGCTAAAGAAAAGAAAATGTTATTAGGAAAATCCTAAGGAAGAGCAAATACGTTTACAATTTATTAAGCAGAAGTGGTTCATCATAAAAGCCTTCATCTTTATGAGCTTCACCTTGAGTAGGCTGAGGAGGAGGAGGAAGGGAGGGGTTGTTCTTGCTGTTTTGGGGTGGCAGAGGTGGAACAGTTGGAGGAGGTAGAAGGAGAAGCTGGAGAGAGGCTGATGTACTCAGTGTAACTTTTATTGAAAAATATCCACAGACAATTGGACATGCACAATTCCAACTTGTGTTGTTACAATGGTCAACTGTGCTACAAAATCAAAAAGTGGGGCATAGTTACTAAGCCAATATTAGAAATAAAAAAAAAAATACTTAAAACTACAATATCAATTCAAAACAAGGCAGGAAAATTGAAAAAATCCTAAGTAAACAGTAATATACAACATGTTAATAGATTGAAAAATTAAGTATTGTTAAGATAATTTTCTTTCATTGAGCGCAGAATAAGCAAACTCCCAATTAAAATCTCAGCAGGACTTTTGTAGAATTTGGCAAACTGGTTATAGAATTTCCATGTAATACAAACAATTTTAAATAGCAACAGTGATTTTAAAAATTAAGAGCAATGTTGAAGAACTTACGCTACTAGATTTCAAGACTTATCATACACTGCAATAATAGATGGAGTGGGGTATTGGCATAAGGACACATATTTAGGTTAAAAGAATAACATAATCTGGAAATGTTTATAAGCATACATAGTCAGTTGTTTTTTTTTAAATCAAATTTGCCAATGTAATTTGATGGGAAAAGAATGGTGCTGGAACAACAGAATGTCAATGTACAATCACTGACAGCGATTCTAACGGTAAAATTTAGGCATTTGGTGGTTGAGGGCATGATGGGACATCTACAAAATAAAGGACAAACTATTTCTTACTGCACTGCAGTAAGATGGAAGCACAACGTTTGGTAGTCCTTTTTGGATAGAGGAGGCAGCATAGTTCACATCTGAGGATGCTCTACTAGACCATGTATTGGGTAATACAAATGTTTGCATTCATTAGTGTACACTCACTGTGGTAGAAGTGCGGAAGCACTAAAAATCTTAGTTGACAGAATGATTTGTCCAGTTGATAGCAACCCATGTTTGTCAGGGTTCTCTAGAGGGACAGAACTAATGGGATAGACGTCTATGTGAAGGGGAATTTATTAGGAGAATTGACTCACAGGATCACAAGGTGAAGTCCCACCATTGGTTGTCTTCAAGCTGAGGAGTCAGGAAGCCAGTCTGAGTCTCAAAACCTCAAAAATAGGGAAGCTGATAGTGCAGCCTTCAGTCTGTGGCAGAAGGTCCAAGAGCCCCTGGCAAATCACTGGTGTGAGTCCAGGGGTCCAAATGCTGAAGAATTTGCAGTCTGATGCTCAAGGGCAGGAAGCATCCAGCATGGAAGAAAGATGGAGGCCAGAAGACTTAGCCAGTCTGGTCCTTCCACTTTTTTCTGTCTGTTTTTATTCTGGCTATGCTGGCAGCTGATTGGATTGTGCCCACCCATATTGAGGGTGGATCTGGCTTTCTCAGACCACTGACTCAAATGTTAATCTCCTTTGGTAATACCCTCACAGACATACCGAGGAACAATGCTTTGCATCCTTCAATCCAATCAAGTTGACATTCAATATTAACCATCACACAACCCAAGTGTGAGTACGAAGGGCATGTAGACATGATAACCGACGTGATGTAAGGAAGACTATGCCTAAATTCAGTAGAATGGGTTCCCTATCTCCAAAACAAATTTATCTCCTGTTATTGCATGATGTCCATACATACAAGACAAGCACTGAATCCCCCTAATAGCACCATTCTGCATGGAGACCAATTAGCTTCTGGGTGGTGCATAGTGGAACAATGGCATGTTAAGTTAAAGATTTCAATGGGATGCCTAGCTCAGACATGAGACCATACAAAGATGGGCTGTCATTTTTTAGGGTGTGTATTCTAAATCAACAACCATAATATGATTTTTTTTCCCAGTAGATAAAATACATGAGTCTAAAATCAGGGGCTTAAAATATAAATAACTTACTTAACACCACCCCATTTCTCAATTACAGAGTTTGAGCTTTCCAGACCCGCAAGTTTGGACTGCATGATGCAGAAGTTCTGGTCGACAAAGATACAATACATTGACTCTGGGACACTGCAAAAATTTCAATGAACTGAAGTTATACCTTCTTTCAGTGTACTTCAGGGGACTTTTCCCAAATGACTTGAAGAGAAATCACTATCCTGATAGGATAATTGATCTGAACTTCAGAGAAAGGTAGACAGAATGTAAAGCAGGAGGAATATTTTTAACAGTAACTAATCCTAATCCACTTTGGTGTCTTTTGATATTGTCTTGTACAACTTTGAGAATCAATGTAATAACACAGCAGCCAGGACCCAAGAAGGCATAGCAACTGTGACTATACGACTGTCACAGATGAAGGTCTGAGTCTTCCGAAGTTAGGCCACCTGACCAGCAGAGGTGCTATTTAAGGGTGAAGAGGGTGAAAATGAATAACTAAGAATATCTTAGCTCAGGCCTCTGTAACAAATACAGTGGGTGGCTTAGAAACATAAATTTATTTCTCGCAGTTCTGGAGGATGGAAAGATCAAGGTGGAGGTGCTGGCAGTTAGTTCCTGGCGAGGGCCCTCTTCCTGGTCATCAGATAGCTGACTTCTTGCTGTGTCCTCCCATGGTGGGGAGAGAGTGAGAGCTTTGGTCTTTCACTTCTTATAAGGACAGGAATTCCACCACGGGGCCCCCCACCTCTATGATCTTACCTAAACTTAACTATGCCCCGAAGGCTCTTCCTCTCAATGCCATCACATGGGAAGTTAGGGGTTCAACATATGAATTTTGAGGGATACAACATTCAGTTTGCAACAAGGATGGTAATGTCGAATATCAGTTACAGCCCGAAGATCTACTGCAGAGTTGGAAGCTGTGTGGTTTCTTCATTTAATAAGTCTCCCCTAGAGAAATAAAAAAATACACACATACCAGAATCATGGAGAAGCTGCTCCCAACGTATGTGTACACATGGATTTGAGCATCATGGATTAACTGAAGTGGACACTGTGCTTCACTACTCATTTCCTGAGCTGCTTATTATATAAACTGTTGGAGTGCTGCTGCCTAATAGAACTGCCTTCCTGGAAGTCCTTCATCTTTTTATCTTTTCCTGAAGCATCACACATCCAATACTGGTGGATGCAGGAGTAAAAAGTCCTGGTCCGGTTGCAATAAATCAGAGAAATGCTAAAAGTTATCCCAGTTCCAGAACTCCAAAAGAAGCTATTGTTGTGAATGAATCAAAATCCAATCTTTTTTTTTTTTTTTTGAGGTGGAGTCTCATCTCATTGCCCAGGCTGGAGTGCAGTGGCATGATCTCAGCTCACTGTAACCTTTGCCTCCCAGGTTCAAGTGATTCTCGGGCCTGAGCCTCCTGAGTAGTTGGGACTACAGGTGTGTGGCACCACACCCAGCTAATTTTTGTAGTTTTAGTAGAAACAGGGTTTTGCAATGTTGGCCAGGTGGTCTCGATCAAAGTCCAACTTCTTTGTCTTTCAATTCTGCTTCCTTTCCTTTCCTTCCTGGTGTTAATTCTAAGAACACTACCCGATCAACCTACTGTGCTATGTTTTACCAAAGTCTGCTTCCCAGGGAGCATAACTTGCAACATGAAAAACTTGAGAACAAACATATAAAAGTGAAAAATCAACAAAGTAACAAACTCTTTGAAATGATGAATCAAAGTAATAAACTCCTAGGAAGACTAATCAATAAACACAGAAAGCACGTATTTAAAATATGCAGAATAAAAGAGGATGTCACTATAGACTGTAAAGATGTTAAAATATAATAAGAGGATATTATAAACAATATTATCCCAATAAAATTTGCAAGTTATAAAATAAGAACATATTTCTTGAAGAACACAATTTACCAAAACAGACATTAGAATAAATAGAACCATGAAGAACTTTGCTAAAAAATTTGAAAAGAGAAAAATAATTACAAATACATAGATAAATATAACTTACCAAAATTTATAAAGAATGGCTTTAAGTAATCATAAAAGAATTTAAAGAAAACACCAGGCTCGATGCTTTTATGGTGAAGTCTGCCAAAATTGAAAAAAAATTTTTAATTCTATGGACAACTTCAGAGGATAAAAAATAAATATAGGTCAGAAACTCAGATCTACATACAGAAAGGAAGAGCATTTTTAATGAAGGCTAAAATAAAGACTTTTTTTTCTTATTCTTAAGTGAGCTAAGAAATAATGATTAGTTCAAAATATTAATAACAATAACATACTTTATTATGTACATGTATACGTATGTATGTGCACTATATATATATATATATATAAGTGAAATGAATGACAGTGATGATAAAAGAGATGAGAGAGAGGAATTGAGATATTTAAAAATTATTATTATAAGGTACTTGCACTAACCATAAAGTGGTAAAGTGTTATTTCAAAGTGGACTTGTTTAATGTATATTTCAAACTCTAGGGCAACCTCCAAAAAGCACTAATAAAAGAAGTATAACTAACGCTTTTAAGAAAGGAGAGAAATGGAATTATACAAAATGTTCAGTTAAAACCACAGAAGTCATTAAAAAAGTGGAAGACATTAGACTAAAAATAAAGCGAGAGAGAAAGACATGCCATGATCTCACTAATAAAAAAGCAGGAATAGCTATATTGATTTTAGACACAGCAGACTTCAGAGCAAATAGAGGTATCAGAGGTAAATTAGTACAGTCATTATGGAAAACAGTATGACTAGTTTGTTTAAAAAAAAAAAAAACTAAAAATGTAACTAGCATATGATTCAGCAATCCCACTTATGAATGTATATCCAAAAGAAATGAAGTCAGTATGTCAAAGGGTTATCTGCCCTTTCATGTTTATTGCAACATTATTTGCTAAGACATAGATTCAACCTAAATGTCCACCAATGGATGAATGGATAAAGAAAGCGTGGTACCTATGCACAATGGAATATTATTCAGTCTTATTAAAAGAAAAAATATATGAAACAACATCGATGAGACTGAAGGAAGTTATGCTAAAGGAAATAAGCCAGACACAGAAAGACAAATATGGCATGATTTCACTTATACTTGGAATCTAAAATAGCTGAAATCATGGAAGTAGAGATGAAAATGATAGATACCAAAGGTTGGGTGGGCGAGGGGGATAGAGAAAATGGGAAGTTTTTAGACAAAACGTACAATGTTTCAGATAGGAAGAGTAAGTGTTGATATTTATTGCACGGCAGTGTGACTACGGTCAATAATGTATTTTATATTTCAAAATAACTAAGAGAGTACATTTCAAATGTCTCACCATAAAAATGATGGATAAAGGCCGGGCGCGGTGGCTCAAGCCTGTAATCCCAGCACTGTGGGAGGCCGAGACGGGCGGATCATGAGGTCAGGAGATCGAGACCATCCTGGCTAACACGGTGAAACCCCGTCTCTACTAAAAATACAAAAAACTAGCCGGGCGAGATGGCGGGCGCCTGTAGTCCCAGCTACTCGGGAGGCTGAGGCAGGAGAATGGCGTAAACTCGAGAGGCGGAGCTTGCAGTGAACCGAGATCCCGCCACTGCACTCCAGCCCAGGAGACACAGCAAGACTCCGTCTCAAAAAAAAAAAAAAAAAAAAAGATGGATAAAGTAGGTGATGCATATATTAATTAGCTTGATTTAATTATTTCACATTGTACACACATATCAAAATATCACACTGCACCCTATAAATGTACAATTATAATTTGTCAGTTAAAAATAATATTAACTTAAAAGGAGGAGCATTGCATAATGGTAAAGGGGTTCATTCTTCCAGAAGTCATAACAACCTGTAATGTATATGTGCCTAAAAACAAAGTATCAAAGTATGGAAGGCAAAAACTGATGGAACTGCTAGGTGCAATTGATGAATCCACTGTTTTAATCAAAGATTTCATCCTTCAATCATAAATGGACACATCCAACAAACAGAAAATAAATTTAAGAACATAGTTGAACTCAATAGCATCATCAATCAACTGAATATGATTGACATCTATAGACTTACTTTATCCAACAACAGCAGAATATATTTCTTCTCAAGCTCACATGGTACCTTAATTAAGATAGAACACATGCTGGGCCATAAAACACACCTTAACAAAAAATTTTAAAAAAGAATGATGCATTGTCTGCTCTCAAGTCACAATGTAATTAAACTAAAAACCAATAACAGAAAGATAACTGGAAAAATCTCAAAATAACACATTTCAAAATAACATATAAATAAAAAAAATAAAAAAAAATAAAAAAAACGGGAATACACGAAAACGAAAACACTGTAACATTTGTGGGATATAGTAAAATTAGTTCCTAGAATTTATAGCATTGAATACATATTTTAGAAAAGTGCGGTGGCTTCCACCTGTAATGCCAGCACTTTGGGAGGCCAAGACGTGCGGATCTCTTGAGGTCAGGCGTTCCAGACCAGCCTGGCCAACATGGTGAAACCTTGCTTCTACTAAAAATACAAAAACTAGCTGGGCGTGGTGGCATGTGCCTATAATCCCAGCTACCCGGGAGGCTGAGGCAGCAGAATCACTTGAACCCAGGAGGCAGAGATTGTGGTGAGTCAAAATCACACCACTGCACTCCAGTCTGGGCGACAGAGCAAGACTCCATAAAAATAAATAAATAAATAAATAATAATAAGAAGAAAGATCTCAAATCAATAATTTACGCTTCTACCATTGGAAATTAGTAACAGAAGATAAAATTTAATTCAAAATAAGCAGAAGAAAAGAAATAATAAAAACTAAAGCAAAAATCAATGAATTTGAAAGTAAGATATCAATAAATAAAATCAATGTAACCAGAAGCTGATTTTTGCAAGGTAAATAAAATAGATAAAACAGATAAACCTCTACCAGGTCAACTAAAAGAAAAGGACAAAGGACACACATTTTTCATGTCAGAGATGGAAGACGGAATATCACTACAACTCCACTGACAACAAAAAGATAGTAAAGGCATACTATGAACAACTGCATGCCTATAAATTTGACAACCTAGATTAAATGCATCAATTTCTTGAGTAACAAAATCTGCCAAAGCTCACACAAAAAGGAATACAAAATCCAAAGAACCCTACATCTATGAAAGAAATGGAGTCAATAATTAGCAACCTTCCACAACAGGTAACAGGCCCAAAGAAGTTCACTGGTGAATTCTAACAAAGATTGAAGGAAGAAATTATACCAATTCTCTACCATTTGTTTCAGAAAATAGAAGTAGAAGGAGTACTTCTCAACTCATTCTATATGAGGTCAACATCATCCTGATATCAAAACCAGACAGACTTTATAAGAAAAGAAAACTGCAGACTAATATCTCTTATGAGTATAGATGCAAAAATAGACTTCAACAAAGTATTTGCAAATTTAATCCAAAAATATATAAAAAGATTTATGCATCAGAATCAAGTGGAATTTATCCCAGATATGCAATGCTGGTTCAACAACAAAAATCAATTAATGCAATTCATTGCATCACGTGACTTAAAAAGTCATGAAATTGTAACAATAGATACAGAAAAGGTATTTGACAAAATCCAACAGTGACATATGACAAAAACTCTCAGTAAACTGGGAATAGAAGAAATCTTCCTCAAACTGAAACGGAATAGCTATGAAAAGCCTACAGTTTAACATCATCTTTAATGATGAGGACCTGGAAGCTGTCCCACTAAAATAGAAAGAAGGCAAGAATATTTCGTGTCACTACTGCTTTTCACCATTGTCCTGAAAGTCCTAGTTAATGACATAAAACAGAAAAAGAAATAAAAAGTATACTGATTGGAAGGGAAAAAATAAAACTTTGTTCACATACGACATAATCATTTATGTAGAAAAGCCTAAAGAATTGACCCAAAAACCTCCTAGAGCTAATTAGCAATTATAGCAAAGTTGAGGGACAAAAGGTTAATACGTGAAAGTCAATCACTTTCCTATATACCAGCAATAAAATTTGAATTTGAAATTAAAAACACAATGTCATTTATATTAGAACCTACAAAAATAAAAATTTAGGTGTAAATCCAACAAAATATGTACAAGACCTGTACAAGGAATACTACAAAACTATGATGAAACGAATACAAGAAATAGAGTGATAATCCACGTCCATGGACAGGAAAACTCAATATTGCCAACACATCAGTTCTTCCAAACTTGATCTGTATATTCAATGCAATCCTCATCAAAATCTCACTAGTCATTTTGTAGATATTGACAAACTGATTCTAAAATTTATGTGAAAAAGAAAAAGAACCAGAATAGCCAAGACGATATTAAATACTAGAACAAAATTGGAGGATTGGTAGTATTGACATCAAGACTTACTGTAAATCTACAGTAATCGAGGTAGCCTAATATTTGCAAAAGAATAGATAAACAGATCAGCGGAACAGAAGAGAGCACCCAGAAATAAAGCTACCTGAATGTACTCAACTAATCTTAAACAAAGGATCAGAATCACACTGTGGAGAAGATAGTCCTTTCAACAAATGGTGCTGGAATAACTGGATATGTACATACAAAACATTAAATCTAGATGCTAACCTTATACCCATCACAAAAATTGATTCAAAAAGGTGGAAAAATGTAAGTGTAAATGCGAATCTATAAAACTAAAAGGAAACATAGGAGACATTGTAGATGACCCCGGATTCGCCAATAACTTTTTATATATGATAGCAAGGGCACAATTCATGAAAGAAAGAATTGGCAAGCTGAACTTAGTGAAAATTAAAAATGTCTACTCTGTCAAAGATATCGTTAAGATAATGAAAAGGCAAATCACAGACTGAAAATATTTGCAAAAGACATATCTCATGAAGGACTGTTATTCAATATATACAAAGAACTCTTAAAATATAATGATAAGAAAACAATTTTTAAAATGGGCGAAAGACCTGACACCTCAGCAAATATGATACACAAATAGCAATAACCATGTGAAAATATGCTCTACATCCTATATCATGAGGGAAATGCAAATTAAAATAAAGAAATTCCAGGCCGGGCGCGGTGGCTCATGCCTGTAATCCCAGCACTTTGGGAGGCTGAGGCGGGCGGATCACGAGGTCAGGAGATCGAGACCATCCTGGTGAACATGGTGAAACCCCATCTCTACTTAAAATACAAAAAAAAAATTAGCCGGGCGTGGTGGTGGGTGCATGTAGTCCCAGCTACCCCAGAGGCTGAGGCAGGAGAATGGCGTGAACCCGGGAGGCGGAGCTTGTAGTGAGCCAAGATTGCACCACTGCACTCCAGCCTGGGCGACAGAGCGAGACTCCGTCTCAAAAAAAAGAAAAAAAAAAAAAAATCCCACTACACACCTATTACAGTAATCAAAATCCAGACCATTGACAACACCAAATGCTGATGAAGATGTGGAGCAACAGGTACCTTCATTCATTTTGCAGGGGAATGCAAAATGGTATAGCCACTTTGAATGACAGTTTAGCAGTTTCTTACAAAACTAAACATTCTCTTATCCTACAATTCAGCAGTTATGCTCCTTAGTATTTACCCAAAGGAGCTATAAACATGTCCAAGCAATGATCTGCATATGGATGTTTAAAGCAGCTTCATTTATAATTGCCAAAACACGGAAGCAACCAAGTTGTGTTTCAGTAGGTAAATGAGTAAGTAAACTGTTGTATATCCAGACAATATAACGTTATTTATTGCTAAAAAGAAATGAGCTATCAATCCAAAAAAGACATGGAAGAAACGTTAATGCATACTACTCAATAAAAAAGCCAGTTTGAAAAGGGTATATACTATATCATTTCAACTATATGACACTCTGGAAATGGCAAAAGTATTGAGACAGTCAAACAGTACAGTGCTTTCTAGGGGGTGAGGGGAGGAATGGATAAATAGGTGAAATACAGAGCAAATTCAGGACAGTGAAAAATCATCTATCTGATATTATAAAGATGGATACATGTCATTATAAATTGGTACAAACCTATGGAATGTACAACACTAACAGTGAACAATAATGTAAATTTTGGACTCTGGGTGCTGATAATGTGTCTGTGAAGGTTCATCAATCGTAAGAAATGTACCACTCTGGTGGGGGATGTTGATAATGAGAAATGCTATTCGTGTGTGGAGACGACAGGAGGTACATTGGTGCCATGACCCTTCCTGTCACTTTTGCTGTGAATATAAAACTGTTCTAAAAAAATACTGTAAGAAAATCCATGGTGAAGAAATTTATAAATAAAGACAGGCTATTGTTGCTTGTTTGTTTTATAACCCTGTGTTTTGTGCAAGAGAAAAAGTTGTTCCCAATGAGCCCTAGGTTCTAGTCAGGGCCACAAAACTGTCACATCCTCCAATAAGGGTTGATGACAGTGTTGGAACAAATGAGGCAATGCAGGCCTTTATGTATACTCATGGTTTTTTATTTTTATTACCTTTTATTAGCTTTTTCCATTTGGTTCAACAAATGAAATTTATTGATATTTTACATAAATGTATATTGCAGAGCCCATTTCTTCTTTTGCATCAGGCTCAGAATGGCTTTTCATGGCACTGAGGAAGACATTTATTCTTCTTGACTCTGGGGTTTCCTAGTCCTTTCTATCTCCATGATAATGGCCTAAATGAACTGAACTTCCCTAGCACTGTCTCTGCACAATAACCTCATGGGTCTTTTTTCCCTAATCTGAGTTTTAAAGGCCTTCTGAATAGAGAAAGAAGATCCTAGGGAATTCTGAAGTAGGCAAAGATGTTTCTGTAGTACTTCAATTTCCAACTTTACATCATTTCACTTTCAAAGTATGCCCCCATTTTCACTCACTGACATTCATAGTATTTTACCTTTTTATCATCTCAAAACATTTGAGAAATTTGTGGAATAAATTAACTCATTCTGAGGTATAAAAAAAAAAAAAAAATTCAAAATCAGCTGAGTGGGCTCTACATACTCACAGAAATAGCATGTGTTTTACCAAAATTAAAATTTTGTTAGCTAAAATAAAACACTAGCTGATAAATGTCAAGTATTAACTCATGGGTGAACAAGTGAAATCTTTCAATAGCCTTTTAAAATTTTTTAACAATTACTTCTTAAACTATACATAAAAACCAGTTTTAATATATATCACAACAAAAACACAGAACGACTTTTTCTAAAAGGTCAAGAGTTTTATTTACAAAACAATGTCTCTGGATGTGGACATTAAAAAGACTACTTCCAAGAAAATTAAATTTTTGAAGTCTTAATTAAATCCCAAATAGGCAATGTGTGCCAACACTACAAAAGATATCAAAAGTCTCTTCATCTGCCGAATGTTGCCCAATTTGAGCACAGATTTTATTTCCCGTGTGAATGCCATGTCCTATTCCCTGAAACCTGAATGACTAACATTGGAAAATATAAGACACATAAAGTGATAGGTATTACGTGCAAACTTTCTTAATAACACAACAAATAATCTTTAGTGAACAAAATGGACAGTTTCCATGACTGAATCCCAAGAATTGGAATTACAATGACTGAATGACTGAATTTATAATTTAGATATATTGGTTTTTTACTTGGTGACTTATTTAGGTAGTTACAATAATTGGTATTTTCTAAGCAATTAACATGTGCCAGGCATGATAATAGGCTGCTAACATAGTTTATTTGTTTACTTTTCACAAGAGTCCTATTTAATCTCCTTTTGCACATTTTTCATATGAGAAAGCTAAGTTATATTCTAAGATTAAGGAACTTGCCCAAGTTTACACAGGGATGTGGTTCAGGACGTGCTGTCCAAAATACAGCACCTTGACACAATAAGTATTTTAAGCTGAAGGAATTGATCAAACCACAGACACAGGAAGATGTCTCTGAAGCAGGATATAGAAACAGTTAATAGAAGGACTTCACCTTGACCTTGTCTCCTGAAGCAGACCATAAAACCCAGTTGAGCTTCCCCTGAAAATAGGTCAGAAGACTCTCATTTCAGGGGATTTTTGAAATATACTCAGAAGAAAGGAATGTCACAGAGGAACACCAAGAAAAATCTGAAGGGGAGAAAATATAATATTTTTTCTGAGTCCTCACAGGTCTTTGCTAGGATACCTGTGTAAAACAAACAAACAAACAAACAAACAAAAAAAGACAAAAAAGACAAATGAGCAGGAACAAAAAGGTATACAAATTTTACTAACGTGTATATAGATATAGGAGTCATGCACAGAGTATGAGACTCAAAGGAAGTGCCAGATAGCTGAAGTTTTTGTACCATCCTGAGGTTACAGAAGGAATAGGGGCAGGGTAGGATATGGGAGGCAGAGAAGAGGAAAAGTATGGTGAGCAAAAGCAGCCTTGTTATTGCAGATGAAATCTCACAGCTAGCAACTCTCACAAAGAACACATGGTGGCCAGCAGTAACATTTTTCTGTCAAACCTTCTTTAAAGGTATAAGACTTTAAGTCTCTTTTTCTGCGAGTTAATCTTTCCTAGATCCAGATAAGAGGACCCTCAGAAAATGTCTGTTTGTGTTGCTGTATTTTTTTTTTACTAATGCAGATTTTCTCTATAATGCAAATCTCCCCTAAAAAGGGCAATTTTTTTCAGAGGTATTTCTGTGGGTTGCAACCCTTCCGAATAGCCATACAGAAATATGCCCAAAAAGTATATTTTGTGGTGAAATATTCTGGTTTCTGTCAGAACAAACAGGTCTTGCTAAATTTTCCCCCAGTTTATAGCTATTAGATCACATTTTCCTTTTTCCCAATCATGTTCCTCCACAATTGTCTACTTCTTCGTCAGGCTTAGCACAAAATACACATAGTTTTCCCTATTTCTTTGAGTCTTCACCTCTGAAGTTTCCATATTACATAAAATGTATATTAAATACATTTGTATGGTTTTCTCTTGTAATCTGTCTTTTGTTATAGGGGTCACAGTCATAAACCTAGTGATGGGCAAGGAAAAGAAAGAGCTTTTTCTCCCCTGAAGTTTCACAGATAGCACATGCAGAAAAGCCGGTGAGACACACACACTCAGCTGGAGAAAAGACCTGGCATATCACTTTTTTTTTTTTTTTTTTTTTTTGAGACAGGCTCTCACTCTGTCACCCAGATTGGAGTGCAGTGGCACAATCTCGTCTCTGGTAGAGATGGGGTTGCCTAGGCTGATCTCGAACTACTGAGTCCATTGGATCCACCCACCTTGGCCTCCCGAAGTTCTGAGATTACAGGCATGAGCTACTGTGCCCAGCCCATACCACATTCTTAACATACGCTAGTACATTCTTTACTCACCAACTTATAGTTCACTACTATTTTCCCTCTCCCTTTCTCATTTGTTAATTTATTAATTTTCCGTTACTTGGAAGGCAAAACTTTTATATAACATAATAGCAATCTGTATCCCTTTAAAAATATTGACTGTTTTTACATGCCTTGTAAACCTCAGTAAAATGAGTATCTTAGAGAATTATATAGATCCCTCATCAATTCCAAGGGATTCAATATCCTTTTCCTGTTGCAGATCAGAACTTTATCAGGCTACTTAGGTGTGAAGTAAAACTACCTGTTCCTGTTTTCCATGAAGCAGAGCAAACAATAGGCAACAAACAAACAAACAAACAAACAAACAAAAACCCAAGCTTGTTGAAGCAACAATAGCTATGGAACAAATAATAATATGAAATTGCAATGCAGAATTCTTTCAAAGTTTTTCCTTCTACTGTTCACAAAAATGTTCACCAAAACATCAGGGTCACTGACACAGGCCAAACTGTGCATAATGCAATATGTTAAATAACAAGCATTGTCCATTATAATGAAATGAAACAAGTGTCAAAGGCACAATATTCATAAAACACTTGGAATCCATAACCCACTAAAATTCAGGCTACCAGTCAAATATTACAACATCTTCAAACATCAGGTAACTTAAGGTGTATGATTTGAAACTCATAACACATAATTTCCAAAGAGCTCTGTATAGGTAAACAGTGGTGATGCAGTGAGCTATTTGTGTCGAGTATGTCTTTACTGTTTAATTGCTCCAACTCCCTAGAGGTTAGGAGTCTATCACCTGCAGTTCTTCAGCTGCTAAGATCAGAGAATATAACACAGATGGAGTGAGCTATGGTCTCATGGCTGCTGCTTCACAGAGATAAGGCTGCAGGTTGGAGAAGTGCTTAGCTCTGCCTTCCTCTGAAAGAGCCTGAACAGCTATCAGTAATTCCCAGTTACTTCTCTACTGTTATGTTAAACAACACTGCCTTGCATACACAGGTGCAATTTGATGAAAGAGAGTTGTTTAAATCACTTGAAATGCCTGTAGCTTTATTATTGCAGGTCTTTGTGTTGTCTCTCGTCTTTTCTTTTTATAAAAAAACTTCTTTTTCCTGCCCACTCCCTCCCCCAGGTCTACTGCCAAACTGCAATGATTTAAGAACCTGGTTAAAATATTGGATCACATTTCTTCACCAGTTGCCTTGAGCGTGTTTGGTGAGCTATTCTTTAGCCACCCTTGTCATTCTGCTGTCATTCACAGCATTATATTTCTAGGTATGAGAACATTGCAAAAATCAGCTACGCTCATTCAGGAACATGTATTATGTCTGGATATGATCTCACAATTAAAATAAGCCAATTTTCAGCAGCCAGGGTATGGTAGCTGCAATCCCTTGTGTCCCTGAAATTTATACAGTTCTTAATTTTATCAAAAGACAAAGATCATTTTACTTCCAACTCCTAACTATGCAAATACAAACTCTCCACACCCTCTTCCTGTCACTGGAGAGTGGTAGAAAGACTCAGACTGTGCTACTAAATCGGGCTTCATATAATTTACCATTTTGATCAGTTATCATAATTGGCATCAGCTTTTGCTTCCTGTGAAGCAACACATGGAATGCGCTTAGTACAGGGCCTCCTAGCCTATTTTCAGATATCAACTACTGCTGATTGCCAATGTATTTGCAGCCCTTTCCCTCCTGATATGTCCTTGAGCATCAAGTTCAGTGGCTGTTTTCCCCCACTCAGCCTAGATACTCTGGGATTCTTTGAAAATAAGCTGATATGACTTTCAACAGTGTCTCCACACTTTAAAAATGTATCACGAACACTGGTACAAGTGTTCTTTATTATATAGAAACAATGATAAGGGATTCATTGTCACAAGATTTTTAAGCAGTGAACTGATTAAATACTCATTCCTTGGGTTAATTGTACATATTTAAAACACATTTTTTTTTTTTTTTTTGAAATGGAGTCTCATTCTGCCACCAGGCTGGAGTGCAGTGGTGCAACCTCGGCTCACTACAACCTCTGCCTCCCAGGTTCAAGCGATTCTCCTGCCTCAGCCTCCCGAGTAGCTGGGACTACAGGTGTGTGTCACCATGCCCAGCTAATTTTTTTTTTTGTACTTTCAGTAGAGACGGGGTTTCACCATGTTGGCCAGAATAGTCTCGATCTCTTGACCTCATGATCTGCCTGCCTCCGCCTCCCAAAGCGCTGGGATTATAGGTGTGAGTCAATGCGCCTGGCCAATGCATATGTTTTTTAATAAGTGTTTCTCATACTTTTCCTTAATCTCCTTTATAGTACTAGCACCTTATTCTTTACTGTTAATACAACATTCTGATTCCCCCTCTAAGCCCAAGGTAAGCTGCTTCTTACTAAAAACCAATCATTTTTGAAAGAGTTAAACATGACCAAGCAAAGACTGAGCTGCATGGTCACACCCTGTTATGTAAATGAGGTAATTTAAAACAAACTTCGTGTTTTGTTCTTTTATATTTAAGCTTATGTTTTACCTAGATGTTTAAGCAACTCTGCCAAATGTACAGTTCACAGTGTATCATAAATACTATTACAAATTAATTAAAATTATTTTCTGACATTTATGTAGTATATATGGATATATATTTTAAATTTTAGTTTAATTAAAAGATGTTAAATAATTTGTAAATCTTAGAAGTAAGTTATTTTCCAGATGAATGAATTTCTAATTTTATGTAAAATTCAATTGGAAAATAGCACTACAGTGTTCTGTTAGCAGACCACATCTTCTGTTTGATACCTAAGAGATAGTCTATAATCTCAAGTCTCTATGGTTGTCTACAATTCATCTGAGCTCATCAGGCTTACTGGAGAGTCAGGTTTCCCTCTGTGATGCAGTATTTCATAGACTAAGCATCTTTCCCCTTTCCCCTGGATGTTCATGGTTTCACACCTTGGAATGGTAGAGGTCACCAGGCTCCTCTAGCCCACAGTGTGTTTCCACGTTGACATCCTCCCAGTGGATACCCCAGTAATAAACGCCAGCAGCACCGGTTATGGCAGCAGTTTCTTTTAGTCTCCTAGATGACCCAGAATTTCTTCTTTCCTTCAGTAACTGGTACTTCTGGGAACAATACCTCTGAGAAAACCTGTTTATCTCTTATGATCTTTTGGTAGCTGGGCAACTCATTATTACTTTCCTGACTCCATGTTAAGAATTCATGTTAGGCATGATTTTACAAGCATTCAGTGTCCTGTAGTACATTGTCATTAAATGAGTATCTGTAAGGGGAAACATGTGAGATATTTTCTGTAAAGTTGGAAGACACAGTTCACAAGACCATCCTCACTTTGAATACCAATTGTATGTTTAGGGTTTCCCAAGATCACTCTCAGATTTAACAAGTCACTAGAAAGACCCACAGAATTCACTGAAAGCTGTGATATATTCATGGTTATGGTTTATTATACAGAAAGAATGCAGAATAAAATCTGCCAAGGGAAGAGGTGCACAGGGCAGGTTCAATGGAGTGGGGGTGTGGGTGTTTCAAATGTGAGGCTTCTATTATTTTCAGGATGCATTACCCTCCTGACATCAATGTGTGACAATATGCATAGAATATTGGCAACTGAGGAAGCTCTTCAGGGCTTTAGTTTCCAGAGATTTTACTAGAACTCCATGTTTGACTGCCCACATGGCTGGCCTCTAGTGTATGGACTGTTAGAGGTTGAATGGTATCATGTCGCCCAAAGCTGTCATCATAATTCACATGAAAAGGAGCACGATTTCAAATTATTACATGTAATATGTATGGATCAGTGGAACTTTTGGTTTCCATTGCTCTGTGTGTGTGAGGGTGATGATAGAAACCATGAATTATTTTGCCTGATGACTGTATTTTAATGCATATCTTTTGAATTTAGCAGGCCAGTAGATGTTTTGTTTTTTCTCAGATCAGCGGAGGTCTCTCTAGCACCTCCGATTTGAGTTTCAGAATCCTATAAAGATAATATTCTAGGGAAGTCCATCGACTCAGGTTTTATTGGTTTATAGAAACATAATTGTATTGTCTTTATTTGGATTTGAATATAAGTAAAATGTTTTCCGTGGTAACTCTTTCTTTCTAGGAATATGTGGTATCTTTCTAATTATTCAGGTCTTGTTTTACATTTTTAAGTAGAGATTTATTATTTTCTTCATAACAGTCTTGCAGATTAATGTTGTTTAACCCTTCTTTTATTTGTATTGTGGGAAAGATACTTGTATTAGTCTGTTTTCATGCTGCTAATAAAGGCAAACCTGAAACTGGGTAATTTATAACAGAAAGAGATTTAATTGACTCACAGTTCCACGTGGCTAAGGAAGCCTCACAATCATGGCAGAAAGCAAAGGGGAAGCAAGATATATCTTACATGGCAGCAAGCAAGAGAACGTGTGCAGGGAAACTGCCCTTCTATAAAATCATCACATCTCATGAGACTTATTTACTATCATGAGAACAGCACAGGAAAAACCTGCCCTCATGAATCAATTAACTCCCACTGGGTCCTTTCCACAATTATGGGAGTTACAGTTCAAGATGAGATTTGGGTGGGGATACAACCAAACCGTATCAAGACTTTTACATTATTTTAAAAAAATCTGGTTATTTCTGATATTATAGAGCTATAGTATAGAGCAGGGATATGGCATAAGGTATGATATATCTTGTCTTGAATCTTACTGTGTTCTCTGATAAATTTGAATATCATGTTAGTCAATGTACCTATATTTCTATTTATTATTAATAATAAAAGCTATCATTATTAACATTCCATTACTAAGATGACTGAATTCTTCAATTTTCTACTATATTTCTTAAAATAATAATATAAATAATAGTTGTTGAATTGGGCATCGTTTCTTTGTTCTCTGTTAATAAGGGGTTTTCTATTGATTCATGACATTCTTCAATAGGGTAAATATTTTGTGTCCTATTCTTAGTTTGTCACATAATTGTTTTTTAAAAAGTAAAGATGCACACTGATTTCAAATTATTTTTTCATATCTTAAAATATCTTTGTAGACTTTTCTTTTTAATTTAATAATACATATTTTTATTTCCTACTTTCTCATAATATTTAAGAGTTTTAATTTTTATGGAAAAATTTTAGCTGCATTGTGTAGTATTTTTATACATTGTATACTCAGTTTTGTTCAATTCTAGTTTATAACATACTTTGATTTCTTGTTTATTTGAATAAATATTTGGAAATGTAAAACATTTGATCGTTATTCCATTTCTTCCTTCTTTCCTTTCTTTTTTTCTTTTCCTTTTAATTTTCTAATACCACTTTCCAAAACTGAACAATTTGTGCTAAATATTTTTATGTTTGGCTTTATTATGTTGTTGGATATTTAACAGTGCATCCAAAACATTGTTATACTGGCAAACACTATGGTTTGCTTAGCTAATAGGTGTTCTCCAATCTTGCATAAACAAAACTCTTTGTTTTGACTCCAAAGTTCCCAGTCTAAGAGGATTCATTATCATTGGTTTTGGTCATTGAAGCCAATCTTATTCTCCTTGATAAATCCTTGCTTTCATGACTGTCCTTGCTGCTAGAGCTGAGCATGTGACCTAGTTCTGTCCAATGAGTTGTAAATGGAGATATCCTGAGGAAGCAACTGGAAAAAGAATATCCTCTTAGATAATAAGGGGACAACGGATGATATCCTGAGGAAGCAACTGGAAAAAGAATATCCTCTTAGATAATAAGGGGACAACGGATGGAGACAGCTCCTGCTTCTTCTCCCTCCTGCCCTTGAATAAAATCTAACTTGCGGTGGCTGAAGCTGTGACAATCCTTTGGTATCCCAGGGAAAAACAAGAAAATTATAATAGAAACAGCTTAAAGTCTATATATGTACCAACTTTTCTTGATGCTAGTTGCTGTCAGGTCTTTAAGTTGTGACCAAAGATATGCAACTTTTGATATTTTTCCTCTTTCTGGTTTATCCTGTTGCATACAGCTCTACCTAAAGCAATTTTTTTTTTTTTTTTTTTTTTTACCTTAAGGTGAATTGAAAATGGAATTCCAAATAAAAATGATGTAACAAGGTAAGAAGATGTTAGATCTCCAATTCTGTGGAGCATCTTTTCAGCCATGGTTCATGTATCTGAACTTTTACACAGTAAATAATTAAATTTCCATATTTTTAGCCAATTTTTATTGTGAATTTTCTGTCCCTTAAATCATGGTTCATGTATCTGAACTTTTACACAGTAAATAATTAAATTTCCATATTTTTAGCCAATTTTTATTGTGAATTTTCTGTCCCTTAAATCATGGTTCATGTATCTGAACTTTTACACAGTAAATAATTAAATTTCCATATTTTTAGCCAATTTTTATTGTGAATTTTCTGTCCCTTAAATCTAAAACTAATCTTAACTAACACTGGTGCTGACTCAGAATCCTGATTTTTTTGAAATGAGTAAGGAAAAGCATGACTGCTTAACTTTAGGTTCTTGTTAAGTGAAATATTCTCTTACCTCATGGTTGGTTTCTCTGTTGCTTGTAGGAAAAGTGTTCACTATAAAAAATAAAGACTTCACAGATATAGTCATAGATTTGATAACTATCCTTATTTGTTATATTAAGTTCCCTATGTGAGAAGAAAAGGAACTGCCAATAACCTACAGAATTGATACTTCTGGAGTACATTTTGAAGCACTGTATTTGAAAACGAACCTATTTACCTCTGTTGCTGATTTTCATAGAGCTTTTAAAGAAAATAATCTCCCTTATAAGATAGTATTTCCATTTCCATATTTCATAGCTATGTTAAAATATAGCTTTTTTTTTTAGCATGATAGCATAATTTCTATTTAATTTGATACCTGACTTAATATATGTGTATTTATCTATGTGTTTAAATTCTAATATTCAAAATTTTTCCAAAAACACAATCTGCCCTTTGTGACATGATAAAGCCCAGATAAAAAGCTCTTAATTTTTGTCATTCAAACATCTACATTTTAATGGCTTAAATAAAAGCTGTCATCCAAATACAAAGCATTCTTTGGAGATACTACATATTATGAAGATCGTGGCTAGTGGACTGAGTTTAGTAAATTAATAGGTAGAAAGTTAATTCTAAGTTAATTTCATAAAGAAAGTCCAGGGGACAATAAGTAGCTTGAAGAAGACAATTGTTCAGAAAAGTAGAAAGTTGTTGCTTTTTCCAGCTGGTTGATCTTTCAGGGTCATTTTATATTTTAAAATTACCAGTCTTTCTACCACTTGAATGTCTTGGAGTTGTGTATATGAACACAGTCAACTCTTCTATTGCCTTGAGCATTGCTGGAGGATATTCAAGCTATTTGCTGATCTCTAGCTATGTTTTAACCAAACTTTATTTTATAAAGAGTCCCTAGGTGCAACTATGAGGCATTTTTATGCCTCCTTTGATTGATTCTTCCAGCCATAGCCCTCGGTGATTTCGTAATACTTTAAATCCTTGCCTAAGTTGTTTCACTATTAGATAACCAGTGTGTAGAGCTGCCGGAATATTTGTATTCCTTTCTCTGTGGCCAAGAACTGACTTAATGTTCCCTGAAAGAATTTTATTGTTTGATGGCCCTCCTCATTCTGTTTTCTACGTTCTGTGGTTTTACAGAAAACTTATTATCTTTGAAGTTAGACCTCATCTTCTTATCCTTCTAATCCTATCACTTCCAGGGTTTTTTTTTTTTTTGTCTTAGAGATGGAATTAAAAGGCAGTCATACCTGATTTTGAAACTAAGCCCCACTAGTGTCTAACTAAGGCTAAAACCTGACATCTTAACCACAAGTTCCATAAACTGTACATTGTAGAAAATAAATAAAGTTGTGATGTAATAGTGCCAGTCACATGGTAATTGCTTAATAAACTTCAATTTCTCTCTTTCCCTTTTACTCATATTGCAGTTATAATTTGTCTTTTTGTATTGAAGAATTAATGGGCTTTTAAATAATAAATATAATTTTCAGTCAACATTTATCATATATGTATACTCGGATTTAATCAATAATTTGTTTTTATTCTTTTTGTTCTTGAGCTAACTGGTTGATAATTTGTAACTCAGAACTTTTCTGATTAATTGGACAACTATGCATTTTTTAAACCAGAAATAAATGGTTGAAATAGAGCAATACCAATTTGTTACTACATTTGGATGAAGATGCACATTTTTTAATTTATTGAATAAAAGTAATTTTTATGGTTAAACCATTCATTAGTACTTTAGAATATATTAATCTGGAGTTTTCAAACATATATTCAAGGTGATTGTATGTTAAATTGCAAATAATATTTTATATTCAGGTTTTGTAAAAAATATTGTTTTACTTCTCTTAAGCTTTAAGCATTGATTTACATAAGGTCTACATGATCAATTTTTTAACTAATCAATAAGTGATGAATCTTTGTATTCAACATGACTTTTATGTTCCCAAAACTATCTTAATCTCACCTGGAATTTTGCACTTACACTTCAGGATTCTTAATTCCATAGCAATATTGTTCTAGTTTTACATGCAGGAAAATTTTGCTTTTAACTTGTGGTGTAAAATCAGAATACTTTCTTAGCAGTTAACTGTGTTTGTTTGTTATTTTAGCTACTGTAAATTGGATTTATCCTGGGATTTACTAAGCTCAGGACAAAGAAACTGTGTGTGTGTGTATGTGTGTGTGTGTGTGTGTGTGTGTGTGTGTGCGCGCGCGTGTTTATTTATTTATTTATTTATTTTTTGAGATGGAGTCTCACTCTGTCACCCAGGATGGGTGCGATCTTGGCTCACTGTAACCTCTGCCTACTGCGTTCAAGCGATTCTTCTGCCTCAGCCTCCTGAGTAGCAAGATTATAGGTGCCCACCGCCATGCCCAGCTAATTTTCTATATTTTTATTAGAGACAGGGTTTCACCATGTTGGCCACGCTGGTCTCGAACTCCTGACCTCAGGTGATCCACCTGCTTTGGCCTCCCAAAGTGCTGAGATTATAGGTGTGAGCCACTGTGCCTGGCTGAACCTGTTTATTTTTCTGAGAAATTCCAATATGGTGTGCATCTCAATATTTTTAGGAAAAATAAAAGCTTTTATTCCTAAATAAACTTTTAGAAATAAAAAAAATGCAATTTAAAAAAAAATTCAAAACTTTCTTCCTTAATCATTTTACAAAGATACTAATGGGAGAATTAGTCCATTAAAACTAATAAATGATATTTTCTTTTTCCACTTAGAACGTAGAGTTGCAAGAGGATGTCTCTTCAATCCTAACCACAAGAACTTTAAAGTCATAGTTTCTTAAGCTCATTACAGTGGGAGCAAGCAAAGAAACCTACTAAATTATAACCCACACAGTGATTTGCTTAGAACAGAAGTAATCCACAAATGCTTTAATCTGTGGCCAGACAGCTGGATAATGAAGAAGCCACCAAAGCTATGACCAAGAAGAAAACAGTTATACTTTCAATGAGTTGTTAAAACCTAATAACAGACTGGTATGACAGAATCCCTAGGAGTCATAGCTGAAAAATATCTGCAACTATCTGCCAACTCTTTCCTACAAGCCTTATTGAGCTCTCATGAGAAAGATCGTGGGCAGCACAGGAGAGCTGAGACAGATTCCATGGGAGGTTCAGGTGTGTGGGGGCTGCTGAAGTCTGAGGGGAAGAAGTATGACTGAGAGAAATCCCTGGACACTTCAGGTACTCATCAAGTGGTAATGTGATGAGCCTGCTAAAATGTGAGGGCAGAGCAGTAATATTGCAAGAAAGTCCTTAAGCCACGGTGCCTTATACTTAATAGGGAAAAGCACCTCTCTGTGCCTAGAGAACAGGTGAGAATAACCTCTAAAGGTGCAAATGTACAGAGATTACTGAGGTCTGAGGACCATGAGAGAAAAAAAAAAAAAAAAAGGAGGGCATCCCTATATGCATTCTGGGACTGACAGTAAGCATGTGGCAGAAGCCATTTGTAGCTGGGTGTTGGGAAAGAAAGATGAGATAAAACTATCCCAAGTGCATGAGCATGAGGCGTGAGGACAGGAGAGTAAATGGTCATACACTCAGATCCCAAGTTGATTAAAAGAAAAGTTCTAAAACTACCCTCAAATAATTTGAAACCTGTAGGGAACTAAATCTACCTGAAGCAACAGCAGGGTTTAGACCTAGGTCAACTATAGACTAGGTTGACTCAGAAGGAGCATGCCCTTTTGTTGCCACTCAGAAGGAGCATGCAATATTTATTTCAGCATCCTTTTTTTTTTTCACAAATTGTCCAGAGTGTAAGCAAAATTTATGGGACAAATGAAGAGGAAAGAAAATGAGACCCATTATCAGGAGAGAAGCAGTCAAGAGATGTGAGAATTATCAAACAAGACTTAAAAATAACTGTAATAAAAATGTTGAACGGTCTTAAGGAAAGGCCAGCTATTTTAAAGTAACTATGTGAAATATGTTAAATGACCCTGGGCAAAAAGCAGATGACAATGAGCAGGAACAGATGGGAACTGCCAGCACAGGCAGATATGATAAAGAATAAGGTCAAAGGAAAATGCTAGAAATTAAAAATATGGCAACAGAAATGAATAATCCTTCTGATCAGCTAGCTTATTGGAAGACTGTGCAGAGCAGAGGAAAGAATCAGTGCATCAGTGACCAACATGCAGGTAAGTAGAAACCGTTCAAATTGAAATACCAAAAGTAAAAGAGAGTATTATTCAATTCTCTCATTGCTATAAAGAACTACTTGAGACTGGGTAATTTATAAAGAAAAGAGGTTTAATTGACTTAAGGTTCCACAAACTGTACAGGAAGCATGGCTGGGGAGGCCCCAGGAAACTTACAATCATTGCAGAAGGCAAAGGAGAAGCTGGCACATCCTTCATGGATGGAGCAGAAGGAAGAGTGAGCAGTGGGAGGTGATACACACTTTTAAACAACCAGATCTCATGAGAATTCACTCACTATCACGAGAACAGCACGGGAGAAATCCATCCCCATAATCCAATCACCTCCCACCAGGATCCTCATCCAACACTGGGGATCAAAATTCTACATGAGATTTGAGTGGGGACACAAATCCAAACCATATCAAAGAGTAAATAAAAGAGAATGGAGCTTGCAAGATTTGAGGGATGCTATAAAATATAAATATTGAATATAAAACTAAAACATAATATGAAACATAGTATTTGAAGCTCAAGAAGCTGAAGTAAAATTGCACATAAAAAACAATTTAAAGATAGAATAGCAAATGTTTTTTCAAAATTGGTATTACATCAATTCACAGGTTAAGCACAATGTGCATGCTGAAACTGTACATGGACATATCATAGTGAAACTGCTGAAAAATAAAGAGAAAGAGGAAATAGTAAAAACTGGTGGAGAAAAAAAGACATTACATTCTTTAAGGTGGAATAACATTAAGACAGTTACTGATTTCTTACCAGAAATGATTGAAACCAAAAACTGTTAGAATGAAATCTTTATACTGTTGGAAAAAATTATGCATAAAAATTTCTATATTCAAAGACAATAATCTTGTAAAATAAAGGTATGTTTAGATAAACAAAAGCTCAAAAATTTTGTATTACAAGAAATGCATTACAAGAAAGACTAACATAAGTTCTTCAGGCTATAAAAAGTGAGTATCTATAAATCTAATACACATAAACCTAGAACATCAGAAAGAGCAAATATGTAAGTAATTATAAAGAACATATTTACAAAAATTTCTAAATATCTGCATCTATGTTCATGACTTTATATCAATATTTATATCTATCTCTTTAAATATCTTTAAGATACTATTGACTGTTTAAAGCAATATAACAAAGAACTGTGATATCCTGTAACATTTGTATAATTAAATATATGATGAGAGTACAAAAATCAGGAAGGTAGTAATTCAAATTATATTTTTGTAATATTCTTATTGCTTACAAAGTAGTACATTATTTTAGAAGCTAGATTGTTATAAATTAAAGATACATAAGAGAAACCACAAAATAAATAGCACAAAGAAACATAACTAAAAATGAAAAGAAGAGATAAAATGGAATACTAAGATATCAATTCACTCTAGAGATGAAAAACAAATACCATTGTAGTAGACTTAAACTCAAACATAGTAATTATTACATTAAAAGTAAATGTCATTTGGTTCTTCTAGAAAGTTTACTCACACAGAGTAGAAGTTCAAGATATTTTATCCTGGTAACACCCGTGAATAACAAACACGAGTGTCATTAGGAACAGCAGGAAAGCCTTCCTATTGCCAACGTATTAATACTGGTAAAACTAGAAAGAGGAGGAAAACAAATTGCATAAAAAGAGCTTTAGATTGTAAAGTATCTTTTTCATCACCTTTTAGTAAGGATGTATGCTAACAGCATGACTTATTGTTGATATTAACTTTGATTACCTGACCAAAGTAGTGTTGAACAGCTTTTTCAACTGTAAAGGCATTCTCCTCTCTTCCATACAGTAGTTTTTGAAAGCAAGTCACTATTTGCTACAACCCACACTCAAGAGAGAGTGTCTTAGTCTATGTGGACTAATATAACAAAATATCATGAACTGAGTGGCTTAAAAATAACAGAAATTTATTCCTTACAGTTCTCGAGTCTTGGAACTCTTAAGTTCAAGGTATTGGCAGATTCAATGTCAATTGTCAATATGTCAATACTTACATATTTGTATCTGTATTATGCTGAACATAAGTTCATACAGCTGTCTCTAACTCTAATCCATTACCACGTGGTTCATTCTAGTTTTCCCTGTCCTTGCCTATCTGAAACTGCTCTTCCAATAGGAATAAACCTGCCTCACAGCATCCACCATATATTTACATATTCGTTCAACCTACTCTATATATACAGTTTTTTCAGAATTGTTAACCCAGGCCACTGTGAAAAACAACTAGAGTATAGTGTTTACGTACAGTTCCTTTAGTTTCTAGTCTTAACAGTTTCCAATCAAAGTACCATTTTCCAAAGTTACTTGTCGGCTAGTTTTCTGCCCACCCTTTTCAGTGAGGATTTTCCATAAATTTGTTATACAACTAGAATCTTTTTGTCACCATGTTCATTGCACACACTACATTTTTCTGGTTAATTCTTTTACTTTGCATAAATTAAGGTTTACTCTTTTTGTTGTACATCTTTATTTGTTTTGAGACGGAGTCTCTCTCATCGCCCAGGCTGGAGTACAATGGCACAGTCTTGGCTCACTGCAACCTCCACCTCCTGGGTTCAAGTGATTCTCCTGCCTCAGCCTTCAGACTAGCTGGGATTACAGGGACCCACCATCATGCCTGGCTAATTTTTGTATTTTTAGTAGAGATGGGGTTTCACCATGTTGGCCACGCTGGTCTCGAACTGCTGACCTCATGATCCACCTACCTCAGCATCCCAAAGTGCTGGGATTACAGGTGTGAGCCACTGCGCCTGGCCCTTTTGTGGTACAACTTTATGGGTTTCAATAAACGCATAGCTTTTTATATCCACCACTACACTATAATACCAATTCGTTTCACTGAACTGAAACATCTTAGTGCCTCTCCTAGTCAAACACTCTCCCTTCCACAATCATTTGAATACCCTGATCTGTCTTTCAATCCAACAGTTTTTCCTGCTCAAAAATGTCATATGAATGGACTTCAACATGTAGACTTTCAGACTGACTTCTTATGCATAGCAACATGCACTTAAAGTTCATCTAAGTAGCTCCGTGAGTTAATAGCTTGTTTCTTTTTATCACTGAATAATATTCCATTATATGGACATACCATTGTTTGTTTATCCATTTATCTAACTAAAGGATATTATTTCAACGTTGCTTGAAATTTTTGGTGATTATGAATAAAACTGCTAAAAACATTCCTCTGCATGTATTTTTCAGACATACATTTTCAAATCAATTGTGTAAATATTCAGGAACATGCTTGCTACATTGGATGATAAATCTAAGTTATATTTAGTAAGACACTGACAAACTACCTTGCAAAGTGCCATTTTGTGTCCCCACCAGCAATGAATGAGAATTCCTGCTGCTCTGAATCCTTGCCAGGTTTAAGAATTGTCAGTGAAGAGTCTATTTAGATCTTTTACCTTGTTATTTAAGTAAAAGTTTTTTATCAGATATATTATTTGCAAATATTTTCTCCCAGTTTATGACTTGCTTTTCATTCTTGCAACTGCATCCTTCACAGAGCAAAATATTTTAAAGTTTTATTTAAAGTTTAATTTATCATTATGTTCTTTCATGAGTTATACTGTTAATGCCATACTTTAAAACACATAGTCAATCCCTAGGTAATGTACACTGTTGTCCTATGTTTTCTTCTAGATGCAGAATTTCTTTTTCACTCTTTTTGTTGTAAATTTTTATGTGTTTTGATCCTATTTGTGTAAGTATATTTTTAGAATCTCTACTGTGTTCCATTGATCACTATTTCTATCTTTTTGTTAATAGCAAACAGTTTTAATTACTGAAGCTTAATAACATGTTTTAAAATCAGGTAATTGGAGTCTTGGAACTTTTTCTTTTAAATATTGTTCTGATTATTTTAGTAGTAGCTTTACCTTTCCACATAAATATTGAACCATCTTATGAGCAGAACATCTACAAAAAAACTTGTTGAGATTTTTATTTTTTTGAGATAGAGTCTAGCTCCATCACCCATGCTGGAGTGCAGTGGCACGATCTCGGCTCACTGCAACCTCTGCCTCCTGGGTTCAAGCGATTCTCCTGCCTCAGCATCCTGAGTAGCTGGGATTACAGGCGCCTGCCACCATGCCCAGCTGATTTTCGTATTTTTAGTAGAGACGGGGTTTCACTGTGTTGGCCAGGTTGATCTAGAACTCCTGACTTCGTGATCCACCCGCCTCAGCGACTCCACTTGCTGGGATTTCTATTGAGATTCTGTTAAATTGATAGATGAAATTGGGAAAAATTAACATCTTAACATTATGGGATGTTCCAATTCTTTCTTCTTTTCATTGCTGAATATGAAAAATTATTTTAAACTTAAAAAATACTAATTATAATAGCACAAAAATTGAAGCACATAGACATAAATATAGCAAAATATGTTAACATAAGTTTTAAAGAACAGAAATCAACAAAGTATGTTCTCTGACCATGTGGAAATTAAAATATAAATCAATAACAGAAAGATAATTTTGACAAACAGCAAATATGTGAAAATTACCCAGCATACTCTAAATGACCATGAGTCAAAAAAAAAAAAAAAAAAAAGAAATCAATATTAGGAAATACTTAGAAATAAATAATAGCAACAATGTGAATTTTCAAAATGTGTGAGATGAAGCTCAAGTGTATACTACAAGGCAATTTAGTAACAACGTTTACAAATCAAAAATACATGCAATTTACAATGTATGCCTCAAACTTTTGAAGTTAGAAGAAAGAAGAAACTAAAGATAAGAGTGGAAGTCATTACACCGGCAACTTTGAAAAGGTCTGTACAGCCAACGGTTGTACAAATGCAATAAATAACTCAGTGCGAATAAGTTTGACAATGTGAATGGAGTAGAACAATTTTTTGAAAGACATAATCGGCACAAGCCATAGAAAATCTCAATAGTATTGTTTATATTTAAAAACTTAAAATTTTAATGAGGGAATCTTCTTGCAAAGATAACTCTAGGACTGTTTTGCTTCACTAGTGAATTATAGGCATTTAAGAAAATGATAATATACTAATTATATTAGAAAATAGAATAAAAGTAAGTATTTCAAACTTATTTTATTAGGCAAGGATATCTTTGATTCCAAAACCAGACAAGGATACTCAAACAGAGAAGTATTACAGACAAATACCTCTCATGAATAAGAGGTACATTTTTCTTTTAAAAACATTAGCAAATTGAATGCTACATGTAGAACATATTACAAGAAAATATGGCTTATCCCAATAATATAAGATTCATTTAAGATACAAAAACATACAAAAATTATTTAGTGTAACACATTAATAGAAAAAAGAAAAAATATTATGTGGTCCCTTCAGAATATTAAAAATATGATTACATTTAATATCCACTGATGAAAAAGTATCTTATCAAACTAGAAACAGAAGGACATATCTTTAATGAATGAAGTTATTAAAAATTTCTGTAGCTAATATCACACTGAATATGAAATAGTGCATTTCCCCTCACAGTTAAAAACATAGCAAATGATTTTCCTTTCACTTTTTTGTTTAAGATATGAGGAGACACTGGCTAGGATATATAATAAGTTAAGGAAAAGAAATACATATAGAGATTACAAAGACAAAAATAAACTTTCTCCTATGACCTCCTTTGTGTGTAGAAAACTCTAAGGACTCTACCAAATAATACATATAGAACTAAGAGTAAACATACCAATGTTGCAGAACACAATGTTAATACCCAAAAGTTAATTCTATCTTTTAATACTATCAATTAAATATTGGAAAATAAAATTAAGGAAATCTATAAAAATATCTACTAGAGGCAGTAAGTGAATTTCACAAAAATTCAGGTCACTAAGTGCTATGGTCTGAATGTTTGCATTCCCTTTATATTCACATATTGAATCCTAATCAACAGTGCAATGATTTTAGGAGGTAGGGCCTTTGAGAAATAATTAGCGCATTATAGCAGAGCCCTCATGAATTGCATTAGTGCCCTTATGAAAGAACAGCCTGAGCGCCGCCTTTTCCCTTCGGGCATGTGAGAACATGGCTAGAAGGTGTCCTCTATGAGGCAGAAAATAGTGTTAAACAGACATTGACTCTGCTGGCACCTTGATCATGGGATTGCCCAGCCACAAGAACTGTGAGAAATAAATCTCTTTTGTTTATAAGGTATCCTGTTTATGATGTTTTGTTATAGCAGTACTATTGAATTAAGACACTAAGTTAATATCAAAAAATCACTTGAATTTCTATGCATTAGCAATGACCAATTAGAAAACAAAATTTTTAAAAGAACAATTTACACTAACATTTAAAAACATAAAATAATTTATGGTAAATTTAATGAAAAGTATGTAAGACTTCTTCTCCAAAACTTCATTGATTAGACTCTAAGAGTATTTTAGGCATAAAAGAGAAGTGAACAAAGTACTTTTTATTAAGGTAAAAATGACACTGGTAAAGTGGAGAAAGGAGCAAATACAGTATTTTTGGAATTACCAAGTAGTTCCTTCACCTCCATATCATGGTTCTTCAGCTCCCAGATGCGAAGAGTCTTACTGCATGACACAGAGAACAAAATCAAACCGCCACTGGGTGTAAAGCTCAGATCTGTCACAACATCTTGGTGGCTGGAAAGATTCAAAAGCAGGAGCCCCATCTGCCTATCATTGAGTCCCATAGCAAGGACCCCGCAAGAGACGTCTGGCACTTGGGGATGGTGGCATGCCCAGAGCTTCCTGCTGGGTGGGAAATAAGTAATGAAATAAAAATATATACCGTGTGTGGATTAAAGTACTTCATTTATGAATATCTTAATTATCCCCAAATTGATATATAGATTTAATGCAATCTCAGTATCCTAGCAAACATTTACAAATAAATTAACTCACTGTTTTAAAAATTTATATAGAAAAACAAAATAATTGTGAAAAAAGAACAGACTTAGAGAACTTACTCTAATTCACTTCAAGATTGATTATTAATAAAATATATAATAATCAGGATATTGTGATATTGGTGAAACAGACCATAAATGGTATGGCACAGAAGAAAAAGTTAAAAGCAATTCCCGATAAAAACCTCAAATGATTTTTTTTTTTTTTTTTTTTTTTTTTTTTTTTTTTTTTTTTTTTTTGAGGCAGAGTCTTGCTCTGTGGCCCGGACTGGAGTGCAGTGGCCAGATTTCAGCTCACTGCAAGCTCCGCCTCCCGGGTTTACGCCATTCTCCTGTCTCAGCCTCCGGAGTAGCTGGGACTACAGGCGCCCGCCACCTCACCCGGCTAATTTTTTTGTATTTTTAGTAGAGACGGGGTTTCACCGTGTTAGCCAGGATGGTCTCGATCTCCTGACCTCGTGATCCGCCCGTCTCGGCCTCCCAAAGTGCTGGGATTACAGGCTTGAGCCACCGCGCCCGGCCTTCAAATGATTTTGATCCAGTAGCCAAAGCAAGTCAATTGGGAAACAAAAATTATTTACAACAAATAGTGTTTAAACAACTCTATACATATATATATACACACACATATACACATATTCATATATATTTATATATATGAACCCTTGACTTCTATACCACATTTGAAAATTAATAGAATATGAATAATAGACCTAAGATAAGAGCTAAAAGTAAAAGCCTTCTGTGGACAAAAACAGGATATCTTCATGATATTATTTGTGGATACTCAAAAAGTATCACTGGACATTTTGGTATGTTAAATGAAATATTACATTATTTTGTAAAATAGAAGGAGGAAGAGAAACCCTGAGAGTCCCCTTTATAGCAATATATTCTAAAAGATGTAATTTCTCCAAAGACATGCCCAAAATATAATTGTAAGAAATGGTTTATAAATAAACATGAATCCATTTAATAACAGAAAATACAAATACTGGTTTAAAAATGTATAATTACAATATATGAAAGTGTGCACTAAGATGTATTCTTTTAAAGAATGTAGTGATTTAATTAATATTTGATCTCTGAAGATACATATAAAACTTTTTATAAATGAACAGAATTCATTTCTTTTTTTTTTTTTTTTTTGAGACGGAGTCTCGCTCTGTTGCCCAGGCTGGAGTGCAGTGGCTGATCTCAGCTCACTGCAAGCTCCGCCTCCTGGGTTTACGCCATTCTCCTGCCTCAGCCTCCTGAGTAGCTGGGACTACAGGCGCCCGCCATCTCGCCCGGCTAGTTTTTTGTATTTTTTAGTAGAGACGGGGTTTCACCGTGTAGACCAGGATGGTCTCGATCTCCTGACCTCATGATCCACCCATCTCGGCCTCCCAAAGTGCTGGGATTACAGGCTTGAGCCACCGCGCCCGGCCAGAATTCATTTCTAACAGAATTTGATGAACTGTTAACATGACTAAAATACTAGTAAAGAAAAAGAATGTTAAAGTGAGGATTTATTATTAACATTAAGAAAATTAGGATGGCCGAATAGGAACAGCTCCAGTCTCCAATTCCCAGCGCGAGTGACACAGAAGACCGGTGATTTCTGCATTTTCAACTGAGGTACTGGGGTCATCTCACTAGGGAGTGCCGGACAATCGGTACTGGTCAGCTGCTGCAGCCTGATCAGCGAGAGCTGAAGCAGGGCGAGGCATTGCCTCACCTGGAAAGCGCAAGGGGGAAGGGAATCCCTTTTCCTAGCCAGGGGAAATGAGACACACAACACCTGGAAAATCGGGTAACTCCCACCCCAATACCACGCCTTAAGCAAACGGGCACACCAGAAGAATATATCCCACACCTGGCCGGGAGGGTCCCACGCCCACGGAGCCTCCCTCATTGTTAACACAGCAGTCTGCCGCGATCTAACCGTGAGGCAGCAGTGAGGCTGGGGGAGGGGCGCCCGCCATTGCTGAGGCTTAAGTAGGTAAACAAAGCCTCTGGGAAGGTCGAACTGGGTGGAGCTCACAGCAGCTCAAGGAAACCTGCCTGTCTCTATAGACTCCACCTCTGGGGGCAGGGCTCAGCTAAAAAAACAACAGGGGAAGCAGGAGAAGCCTGAGCAGATGCAAAAGACACTGTCTGACAGCTTTGAAGAGAGCAGTGGATCTCCCAACATGGAGGTTGAGATCTGAGAACGGACAGACTGCCTGCTCAAGTGGGTCACTGACCCCTGAGTAGCCTCACTGGGAGACATCCCCCACTAGGGGCAGTCTGACACCCCACACCTCACAGGGTGGAATACACCCCTGAGAGGAAGCTTCCAAAGGAAGAATCAGACAGGTACACTCGCTGTTCAGCAATATTCTATCTTCTGCAACCTCTGCTGCTGATACCCAGGCAAACAGGGTCTGGAGTGGACCTCAAGCAATCTCCAACAGACCTACAGCTGAGGGTCCTGACTGTCAGAAGCAAAATTATCAAACAGGAAGGACACCTATACCGAAACCCCATCAGTACGTCACCATCATCAAAGACCAGAGACAGATAAAACCACAAAGATGGGGAAAAAGCAGGGCAAAAAAGCTGGAAATTCAAAAAATAAGAGCGCATCTCCCCCTGCAAAGGAGCGCAGCCCATCGCCAGCAACGGATCGAAGCTGGTCAGAGAATGACTTTGACGAGATGAGAGAAGAAGGCTTCAGTCCATCAAACTTCTCAGAGCTAAAGGAGGAAGTATGTACCCAGCGCAAAGAAACTAAAAATCTTGAAAAAAGAGTGGAAGAATTGACAGCCAGACTAATTAATGCAGAGAAGGTCATAAACGAAATGACAGAGATGAAAACCATGACACGAGAAATACGTGACAAATGCACAAGCTTCAGTAACCGACTCGATCAACTGGAAGAAAGAGTATCAGCGATTGAGGATCAAATGAATGAAATGAAGTGAGAAGAGAAACCAAAAGAAAAAAGAAGAAAAAGAAATGAACAAAGTCTACAAGAAGTATGGGATTATGTAAAAAGACCAAATCTACGTCTGATTGGGGTGCCTGAAAGTGAGGGGGAAAATGGAACCAAGTTGGAAAACACTCTTCAGGATATCATCCAGGAGAACTTCCCCAACCTAGTAGGGCAGGCCAACATTCAAATTCAGGAAATACAGAGAACGCCACAAAGATACTCCTCCAGAAGAGCAACTCCAAGACACATAACTGCCAGATTCACCAAAGTTGAAATGAAGGAAAAAATCTTAAGGGCAGCCAGAGAAAAAGGTCAGGTTACCCACAAAGGGAAGCCCATCAGACTAACAGCAGATCTCTCGGCAGAAACTCTACAAGCCAGAAGAGAGTGGGCGCCAATATTCAACGTTCTTAAAGAAAAGAATTTTAAACCCAGAATTTCATATCCAGCCAAACTAAGTTTCATAAGTGAAGGAGAAATAAAATCCTTTACAGATAAGCAAATGCTTAGAGATTTTGTCACCACCAGGCCCGCCTTACAAGAGACCCTGAAGGAAGCCCTAAACATGGAAAGGAACAACCGGTATCAGCCATCGCAAAAACATGCCAAAATGTAAAGACCATCGAGGCTAAGAAGAAACTGCATCAACTAACGAGCAAAATAACCAGTTAATATCATAATGGCAGGATCAAGTTCACACATAACAATATTAACCTTAAATGTTAATGGACTAAATGCTCCAATTAAAAGACACAGACTGGCAAACTGGATAAAGAGTCAAGACCCATCAGTCTGCTGTATTCAGGAGACCCATCTCACATGCAGAGACATACATAGGCTCAAAATAAAGGGATGGAGGAAGATCTACCAAGCAAATGGAGAACAAAAAAAAGCAGGGGTTGCAATCCTAGTCTCTGATAAAACATACTTTAAACCATCAAAGATCAAAAGAGACAAAGAAGGCCATTACATAATGGTAAAGGGATCAATTCAACAGGAAGAGCTAACTCTCCTAAATATATATGCACCCAATACAGGAGCACCCAGATTCATAAAGCAAGTCCTTAGAGACTTACAAAGAGACTTAGACTCCCATACAATAATAATGGGAGACTTCAACACTCCACTGTCAACATTAGACAGATCAACGAGACAGAAAGTTAACAAGGATATCCAGGAATTGAACTCATCTCTGCACCAAGTGGACCTAATAGACATCTATAGAACTCTCCACCCCAAATCAACAGAATATACATTCTTCTCAGCACCACATCGCACTTATTCCAAAATTGACCACATAATTGGAAGTAAAGCACTCCTCAGCAAATGTAAAAGAACAGAAATTATAAAAAACTGTCTCTCAGAACACAGTGCAATCAAACTAGAACTCAGGACTAAGAAACACAATCAAAACCACTCAAGTACATGGAAACTGAACAACCTGCTCCTGAATGACTACTGGGTACATAATGAAATGAAGGCAGAAATAAAGATGTTCTTTGAAACCAATGAGAACAAAGATACAACATACCAGAATCTCTGGGACACATTTAAAGCAGTGTGTAGAGGGAAATTTATAGCACTAAATGCCCACAAGAGAAAGCAGGAAAGATCTAAAATGGACACTCTAACATCACAATTAAAAGAACTAGAGAGGCAAGAGCAAACACATTCAAAAGCTAGCAGAAGGCAAGAAATAACTAAGATCAGAGCAGAACTGAAGGAGATAGAGACACAAAAAACCCTCCAAAAAATCAATGAATCCAGGAGTTGGTTTTTTGAAAAGATCAACAAAATTGACAGACCGCTAGCAAGGTTAATAAAGAAGAAAAGAGAAAGGAATCAAATAGATGCAATAAAAAATGATAAAGGGGATATCACCACGGACCCCACAGAAATACAAACTACCATCAGAGAATACTATAAACACCTCTACGCAAATCAACTAGAAAATCTAGAAGAAATGGATAATTTCCTGGACACTTACACTCTCCCAAAACTAAGCCAGGAAGAAGTTGAATCCCTGAATAGACCAATAGCAGGCTCTGAAATTGAGGCAACAATTAATAGCCTACCCACCAAAAAAAGTCCAGGACCAGATGTATTCACAGCTGAATTCTACCAGAGGTACAAGGAGAAGCTGGTGCCATTCCTTCTGAAACTATTCCAATCAATAGAAAAAGAGGGAATCCTCCCTAACTCATTTTATGAGGCCAACATCATCCTGATACCAAAGCCTGGCAGAGACACAACAACAAAAGAGAATATTAGACCAATATCCCTGATGAACATCGATGCAAAAATCCTCAATAAAATACTGACAAACCAGATTCAGCAGCACATCCAAAAGCTTATCCACCATGATCAAGTGGGCTTCATCCCTGGGATGCAAGGCTGGTTCAACATTCGCAAATCAATAAACATAATCCAGCATATAAACAGAACCAAAGTCAAGAACCACATGATTATCTCAATAGATGCAGAAAAGGCTTTTGACAAAATTCAACAGCCCTTCATGCTAAAAACGCTCAATAAATTCGGTATTGATGGAACGTACCTCAAAATAATAAGAGCTATTTATGACAAACCCACAGCTAATATCATACTGAATGGGCAAAAACTGGAAAAATTCCCTTTGAAAACTGGTACAAGACAGGGATGCCCTCTCTCACCACTCCTATTCAACATAGTGTTGGAAGTTCTGGCTAGGGCAATCAGGCAAGAGAAAGAAATCAAGGGTATTCAGTTAGGAAAAGAAGAAGTCAAATTGTCCCTGTTTGCAGATGACATGATTGTATATTTAGAAAACCCCATCGTCTAAGCCCAAAATCTCCTTAAGCTGATAAGCAACTTCAGCAAAGTCTCAGGATACAAAATGAATGTGCAAAAATCACAAGCATTCTTATACACCAGTAACAGACAAGCAGAGAGCCAAATCAGGAATGAACTTCCATTCACAATTGCTTCAAAGAGAATAAAATACCTAGGAATCCAACTTACAAGGGATGTAAAGGACCTCTTCAAGGAGAACTACAAACCACTGCTCAGTGAAATCAAAGAGGACACAAACAAATGGAAGAACATACCATGCTCATGGATAGGAAGAATCAATATCGTGAAAATGGCCATACTGCCCAAGGTTATTTATAGATTCAATGCCATCCCCATCAAGCTACCAATGAGTTTCTTCACAGAATTGGAAAAAACTGCTTTAAAGTTCACATGGAACCAAAAAAGAGCCCGCATTGCCAAGACAATCCTAAGTCAAAAGGACAAAGCTGGAGGTGTCACGCTACCTGACTTCAAACTATACTACAAGGCTACAGTAACCAAAACAGCATGGTACTGGTACCAAAACAGAGCTATAGACCAATGGAACAGAACAGAGTCCTCAGAAATAATACCACACATCTACAGCCATCTGATCTTTGACAAACCTGAGAGAAACAAGAAATGTGGAAAGGATTCCCTATTTAATAAATGGTGCTGGGAAAATTGGCTAGCCATAAGTAGAAAGCTGAAACTGGATCCTTTCCTTACTCCTTATACGAAGATTAATTCAAGATGGATTAGAGACTTAAATTTTAGACCTAATACCATAAAAACCCTAGAAGAAAATCTAGGTAGTACCATTCAGGACATAGGCATGGGCAAGGACTTCATGTCTAAAACACCAAAAGCAATGGCAGCAAAAGCCAAAATTGACAAATGGGATCTAATTAAACTAAAGAGCTTCTGCACAGCAAAAGAAACTACCATCAGAGTGAACAGGCAACCTACAGAATGGGAGAAAATTTTTGCAATCTACTCATCTGACAAAGAGCTAATATCCAGAATCTACAAAGAACTCAAACAAATATACAAGAAAAAACAAACAACCCCATCAAAAGTGGGCAAAGGATATGAACAGACATTTCTCAAAAGAAGACATTCATACAGCCAACAGACACATGAAAAAATGCTCATCATCACTCGCCATCAGAGAAATGCAAATCAAAACCACAATGAGATACCATCTCACACCAGTTAGAATGGCAATCATTAGAAAGTCAGGAAACAACAGGTGTTGGAGAGGATGTGGAGAAATAGGAACACTTTTACACTGTTGGTGGGATTGTAAACTAGTTCAACCATTATGGAAAACAGTATGGCAATTCCTCAAGGATCTAGAACTAGATGTACCATATGACCCAGCCATCCCACTACTGGGTATGTACCCAAAGGATTATAAATTATTCTACTAGAAAGACACATGCACACGTATGTTTATTGCAGCACTATTCACAATAGCAAAGACTTGGAATCAACCCAAATGTCCATCTGTGACAGACTGGATTAAGAAAATGTGGCACATGTACACCATGGAATACTGTGCAGCCATAAAAAAGGATGAGTTTGCATCCTTTGTAGGGACATGGATGCAGCTGGAAACCATCATTCTTAGCAAACTATCACAAGAAGAGAAAACCAAACACCGCATGTTCTCACTCATAGGTGGGAACTGAACAACGAGATCACTTGGACTCGGGAAGGGGAACATCACACACTGGGGCCTATCATGGGGAAGGGGGTGGGGGGTGGGATTGCATTGGGGAGTTATACATGATATAAATGATGAATTGATGGGTGCTGACGAGTTGATGTGTGCAGCACACCAACGTGGCACAAATATACATATGTAACAAACCTGCACGTTATGCACATGTACCCTAGAACTTAAAGTATAATAAATAAATAAATAAATAAAATGAAAAAAAAAGAAAATTAGGAATAAAAAATTGAAATTAAATGAGATGCAGATAATTATCAGGAAAATAGGGAATATTATTTAAATAATTTTATCTGGATATACAAAATTAAAAAGAGAATAACAATGTTTCTAAAGTTGTAACATTTTCAAATATTAAGTAGAGTTAAACACAATAAATTAAATAATCAAAAAGGAAATAAAAAAATTATTCCAGAATCTACTATGTAAAGGCTTTGACTTAGTGCACTATGAATAGCAAAGGGCATAAAATATATCTCTGGTATCAGAAAGCTCAGATCGTAACTGAAAAGATAAAAGATACTCATAAAAGAAAGGCTTTGTAAGCAGCACATGACAAGTACTCCATGATTTGTGTGCACAAGTGCTGCTGGAGATAAGATCAATCTTTTTTTGAACTATGGTATTTATTAGTTAGGAGTAAATACAAATAATAACATAAAGCTATGAGTTCACAGATTTATTTTTTCTTTCTCTTCCCTAAGTTTAGGAGTAAAGCTTACTGTAGTAGCCATCTTGATTTGTTATCAGTCAAAGGGAGGGCTGAGACTGCCAAACTGTAGCCCTGAAACAAGTCCAGCAAGCAGCATCTATGTCCAAATATTTACTCTGAATCATGGCAATGAGCTGTGTTCTTAGGATCCATTCCAACAAAGTAATCCAGGAAATCAGGTAGCCAGAAAAGACAAAATTTGTCACACTGCACAGAGATATTTTTCTTAGCGAAGACAATGGAAATATAGGCTTTGTTTATCACAGAAATAGCTCATACATTCTTATTGTGAATTAATTTTATTCTTTTCAATTTGCAATAGACATGGAATACTCCTTAGAATAGAAGAGAGAAGAATGGTATTATAATGTTAACTCTTTTGTTGACAAGTTGTTGGAATTTCTGAAAGTCACTTAACCTCCATAAGACAGTTTATTTTCCTAAACAAATAGAAAGTAACAATCTCAGATTGTGATAACTAAAATTTAGATAAGATAAACAAATGAAAGCAAGCATATATTCAGTATACCCAGTATACATGGAAATATTTCTTGGCAAGAATTTCATTGGGGCAATTTTGTGATATTATGCATTATCATCTTGTTTGTTCTATCTTTAAAACAAGCAATATTGTACTTGCTCCTATTTCTCCTTAAAGGTTCAGTAACATAAAAGTGGATTAATAACCTGCAGTATTTATATATATATAAATTCAGTGATACATAATATAATGCTAAAAAGAGCAAGTTGGTTTTTATCTTGGAAATTACTTTCTGCTGTAAATAAAGAGAAATCTATGCCTTGGCAGTTTCTGTTCACCCATAATAAAAATATATGCAATGCTATTTTATTAAAATAATCTTTAATATATATTATATCTTACTAATATCTATCCATAAAAGCTATTGATATCTGTAATATACTTGCCATTAAAAAATTAACAATCCTGTATTTGGCACCAAGTAATTAGGGAAGGATAATACTTTAATTTCTTCTAATTCTTACTGTACCAGGTTAAAATTTTTGATTTTGTGGAGACAACGTCTTCAATCAAAAATAGTGTTTCTATTTATGATAATCTTAGTCGTTATGCAGATCAATATTGTGAGCAGAGATTTGCTGAAGAGAGATACATTTCTATAAATCGTATGAGGAATGTTGTTTAGGATCAAAACTGTAATAAGGTTAGCTACATCATTGGCAGAATTATCTTTAAATATATATAATTTGGATTTTTAAAAAAAGGTGCAGCATGTATCTTTCATTTAACACAAAATTTCACATAAGTATCCTACACAAACCTCACAATAATAGAATAAAGCAGATAACAAACTTCATTTTGCTATGCAGGCCAGTGGTATCCATGTATGTAAAATCAGAGTTGAATGTTTTTGGCTTAAAATACCCAATCTCCGATTTTCATAGATTACACTAAGCCACCGTAAGTTAAAACCTGAATTTGCAAGTCCAGTGACTCTATGATTCTGCCAGCCGTGAACAATGCTGATTAAGGACCATATGTCATTTAGTGATTATTTCACGACACAACGATCATTTCAAATTGTTAATGAAACAGAAGGATTTTCATAAAAATACAATTTTGAATACTATTTTATTTTCTAGATGAATGCCCATTTATTGTTCTTTTTTTTCCCTCCCAAATCCCATGGAACATGTCAATATGTAAATAAGTCATTAGCCAAAGGGAAGGGAAATAAATAAATCCCTGTACTCAGCCCTAATAAGATTTCAGATGGGCTCCTAGTAATAAACATATGAAAATAATAGATATATTCTCTACTTCCTCCAGGAAATTTCTATCTGACCTAGTTGCAATGCTACAGAGTTGAGTATGTTTCCCTAAATGTTAAGGGAAATTTGAGAAGCTTTGTGACTTCTTAATGTATTAAAAGAGAAGTGAAATAACTCGGGTTTAAGTGAGTCAAACAAATTAAAACCTTGGTTTTATAAAACTGGAAAAAAAGAGTAGAACTGTTCTTAGTGATTATATTAATAGAGCATAATTTCAATATAATGTGGACATACATATGCATACATTTATATATATGTATGTATTGGTATATTTTTCTTTTTCAGGACTCAAAAGCAACTGGAAGATTACAAAAAAATAGACTAAAAACAGAAAAATATATAGCTCCAGAGTACCCTGAAGCTAAGGCCACTTGCAATCAAGGCCCTTCTTAAAATGACAGCCAGCAGGTGAGCACTGTGAGACAGGGGAGCCAATGGAGCGCAGGCTTCTTGGGCCAGACAATGGCCAAGTGATTGCAAATGTGTCAGAACTGTATTCTACTACAATCACCCAACACAGCCCAGGGTGGTGCGAGGTTCTGTTGACAAAATTGTATGACGTTCGGTTTCTTCAAAATAGAACACATTTTCAGGAGAAGACACACTATCATCCAGAACCCACGTGCTTTTATAGCTAACAAAAAAAAAAAAAAAAAAAAAAAAAAGGAAGAGAAAGAAGAAAATAGGATTTCTGTGACCCTTCCCTTTCAAAGACTCCATTTGAAATATGAGAAATGTTCTGTGGAAGTGAAATAAGAACATTTAGAATAATGCAGGAATTTAAATAGCTTTTAAGGAAAAAAAGAGAGCCTATTTCACTGAAAATTTAATGTCAAAAATGGAAATAGCATGGGAGGAAGACAAAAGTGAGTTGGACAGGGCCAATTTGTTGTAAATCAGGTCTCTGAGGAGGAGCGAGACTTAAGAGTAAGCTCAATGGCAAGCAGTGAGAGAAATGTGTTAGGAGAAAAGGACAAACAATTAGAGACTAAATTCATTACTCAGGATTTCTGCAGCTACCTCTCATTTCTCCACCATCATTCCTGCTTGTCTCAACACTCATCCTTGAAGTCTGGAGTATTATTGCTTAACTTGCTTGAGATTTTGAGTTCAGGCCGAAGGATGAAAGCAAATTTAGGTCAATTTATCTAGTCAATGTATTAAAGTTGCATGCCAATGAAAATATTTGTTACAAAATTGTAAAACTACATTTTTTGAAATCTATTATGGACTAGACATAGGTATGAAGCTCAAAATCTAAATTATTAATTTTTATAAAAATATTTGATAGACTGGGGGCAGTGACTCACACCTGTAATCCTAGCACTCTGGGAGGCCAAGGCAGGTGGATCCCAAGGTCAAGAGAGTGAGACCATCCTGGCCAACATGGTGAAACGCCGTCTCTAGTAAAAATACAAAAAATTAGCTAGGCTTGTAGTCTCAGCTACTCCGGAGGCTGAGGCAAGAGAATCACTTGAACCCAGGAGGCAGAGGTTGCAGTGAGCTGAGATCACGCCACTGCACTCCAGCCTAGCGACAGAACTAGACTCCATCTCAATGGACAAACAAATATTTGATAAAATTTAATATTAAATCATAAGTATGTTATAATCTGGTTAAAAGCATAGATAAGAATTATGTAAAAATGAATATTAGAACAATTTCTTTAAAACTTTTAAAGAGGAGAAAATAGAAAAAGACAGAAGTAGAACATTGATTCTTCACAACATGTACACTATGAGTTGCAGAATGATATCACTGGAGAATCATCAAGGCAAGTTAGTAATAACTTTACTTATTGAGCACTTAGTAAGCATATGATAATTACCAGTTATTATCATATGCCAGATACTGTGCTAAGTATTTTCATAATGTATTATATTCCATCCAGATAACTAGTCTATGGGAACAGATTTGATATTCATGTTTTCCAGACAAAGCGTAGTTGCAGATACTCAGTAACTAGTCCATACTCATAGGGTCAGTAAATGATAAGTATTTGAATTTGTACTTCCCTGACTCCAAAATTTATTTTGTTTACTGAGCTATGTATGTTTTTAATATCATAAGCTATCTCCAGACTCAGAGATAATACACAGCTCTTAGGCTATGACTCCCTGAGAGCATGTTAATTAATGAGAACCTCAACCTAAGACTTAAACTAAACCCCAGACTTGTGTCTAACCCTAACTCTACCTCTGGAAATAGTAATGATCTCAATTACCTTGCTCCTCTATGAAGGTGTTGTATTTTGAAAGGAGAGGCCAGGCATTTCTGTTGGTGAGGCTGGTGAAATGGAGCAGGCCTGAATATTCAGACTTCAAACCTTTCTCGTTTTGGGAGTCTAAGTCATGATAGGCAACAATCTCAGAATTACAATGTGTCAGCATAACATTTAATGTTTTCTGAGGATGCATGTCCAATGTGCATCATCATGTGAGCTCTGCTTCACAGCCATTGAGAGACATGAGTCAGGGAAGAGTACAGAGAGAATGCACACCTTCATGTCCATTCTTATCCTGGAAGTGGCACGATTCGCTTCTGGATTCATTGGCTAGAATTAGTTTCATGGCTCTCTCTTCATATGGAAGCACATGATGTATTTGGTAAATTTTATATTTTTGCTACTAGGGGTAGGGAGAAGTACCTGAAAGGCTGTCGAAATCACTTTCTCTTCACCCTGTGCCAGGATTTGTGTAGACAGAGAATGTGTTTGATGTTATGGGCTTTTCTTGAGAAGTTTTTTAGTTTGTTTTGTATTAAAGCAGATTCTCTCAAGAAAGAGTTGTTTAATTAGCAATGTTAAAATGTATTTTTATGTATTTAAGAACCATAATATTCTCATAGTTATCAATTAGATTATATGTTAAAATTGTTTATTTTCATTGGCATGAATTTTGTAGATTCAGTTTTATTCTAATAATACAAATTTGACATTTAATTTTTTTATGTTAATGGCAATATTGTGCTATAATACTTTATATATTATGTAGAGTCATATATTAAAATAATTTCAATAATCTAATTTATATTTTAAATTCTATTGATTTTACAGCATTCATTGTCATCTCATTCTTTTTTAATTTTTAACTTTTGTGGATACATAGTAGGTGCATATATTTGTGGAGTACGTGAGATATTTGGATACAGGCATGTAATGTGCAAATCATTATTCGGGATTTCTACAGCTACCTCTCATTTCACACCAGGGTAAATGGAATATCTGTCATCTCAAGCATTCATCCTTTGTGTTACAAATCATCCAATTATACTTTTAAAGTTATTTCTGAATATACAATTACATTATCATTGACTATAGTCACCCTGTTGTGTATTCAAATACTAAATCTTATTATTTAATTTTTTGGCATCGATTAACCACCCCAATTTTTCCCCACTCCCCACTACCTACCCAGCCTCTTGTAGCCATCCTTCTACTCTCTATCTCCATGAGTAAAATTGTTTTACTTTTTAGAGCCCACAAATAAGTGAGAACATGTGAAGTTTGTCTTTCTGTGCCTGGTTTATTTCACTTGACGTGACGACCTCCAGTTACATCCATGTTGTTGCAAATGACAGGGTCTCATTTTTTTAATGGCTAAAAAGTACTCCATTCTATACATGTACCACATTTTCTTTATCCATTCATCTGCTGATGAACATCCAGGTTGCTTTCAAACCTTGGCTATTGTGAATAGTGCTGCAATGAATGTGGGAGTGCAGATATCTCTTTGATACACTGATTTCATTTCTTTTGGGTATATATCTAGCAGTGAGATTGCTGGATCATACGGTAGTTCTAATTTTAGTTTTTTGAGGAACCTCCAAAATGTTCTACATAGTGATTGCACTAATTTACATTCCCTCCAACAATGTACCAGGGTTTGCTTTTCTCCACCTCCTGCCAGCATTTGCTATTGCTTTTCTTTTTGATAAAGGTCATTTTAATGGAATGAGATAATATCCCATTGTTTTCATTTGCATTTATCTGATGATCAGTGATGATGAGCACCTTTTCATATATCTATCATTTGTATGTCTTCTTTTGAAAAATGTCTATTCAGACCTTTTGCCCATTTTTAAATTGGATTATTAGATTTTTTTCTATAGAGCTGTCTGAGCTCTTTATATATTCTAGTTGTTAATCCCTTGACAGATGGGTAGTTTGCAAATATTTTCTATCATTCTGTAGGTTGTCTCTTCACTTTGTTGATTGTTTCCTTTGCTATGTAAAAGCTTTTTAACTTGATGTCATCCAATGTGTCCCTTTTTGCTTTGGTTATCTGTGCTGGTGAAGTATTACTCAAGAAATTCCAGCCCCATTCAATATTCTGGAGAGATTCCCCAATGTTTTCTTTTAATAGTTTCACAGGGTGAGGTCCTAGATGTAAATGTTTAACCCATTTTTGTACATGGTGAGATAGTCAAGTTTTATTCTTCCGCTATAATATCCAGTTATCCCAGCACCATTTATTGAAGAGACTGTCCTTTCCCCAATGTATGTTCTCGGCGTCTTTGTTGAGAATGAATATCCTATAGATGGATGGATTTATTTCAGTGTTATCTAATCTGTTCCATTCATCTATGTGTCTGTTTTTATGCTAGTACCATGCTATTTTGATCACTATAGCTCTGCAGTGTAATTTGAAGTTAGATAATGTGATTTCTTCAGTTGTTCTTTTTGTTCAGGATAGCTTTGATTATTCTGTTTTTTTGGTTCCATATACATTTTAAGAATTATTTTTTCTATTTCTGTGAAGAGTATCATAGATAACTTGATAGACATTGCACTGAAACTATAGATTGCCTTGGGTAATATGGTAATTTTAGCAATTATTTATTCTTCCAATCCATGAGCATGGAATATTTTTTGATTTTTGTGTCCTCTTCAATTTCTTGCATCAAAGTTTTATAGTTTTCATTGTAGATATCTTTAACTTCTTTGGTTAATTTCTAAGTATTTTATTTGTAGCTATTGTAAATGGGATTCCTTTCTTGATTTATTTTTCAGATTGTTTGCTGTTGGTACATAGAAATACTATTGATTTTTGTGGATTGATGTTCAATCCTGTAAATTTACTGAATTTGTTAATCAATTTCAATAGAGTTTTGGTGGGGTATTTAGTTTTGTACAAACATGAGGTCATAGCATCAGTAAAAAAGGATGATTTGACTTTTTCCTTTCCAATTTGAATTGACTTTATTTATTTCTTCTTTCTGATTGCTCCAGCTAGGACTTCCAGTACTACATTGAACAACAGTGGTGAAAGATGGCATTCTTGTTGTATTCCAGATTTTAAAGGAAAGGCTTTCAGTTTTTCCCCATTGGGTACAATACTAGCTGTGGGTCTCCTGTAGATGACTTTTCTTATGTTAAGGCATGGTTTTTTATACCCAGTTTATGGGGTTTAGATAGTAAAGGGGCATATGTTGAATTGTTTTTTGACTACCAGGGATAAATCCCACTTAAACACAATTGATGATCTTTTTATTGTGTTGTTGAACTTGGTTTGCTAGTATTTTCTTGAGGATGTTTGCATCAATTTTCAACAGGGATATTGGCCTTTAGTTTCCTTTCTCTGATGTATCTTTGTTTGCTTTTGTTATTAGGGTAAATCTTGCCTCATAGAGTAAGTTTTGAAGTGATTCCTCTTCTAATTTTTGGAATAGTTTGAGTACAACTATTATTAGCTCTTCTTTAAATGTTTGGTAGAATTCAGCAGTGAAGGCATCATGTCTTGGGTTTTCTGTTGCTAGAAGAATTTTTTATTGCTGCTTCATTCTCATTACTTGTTATTGGTCTGTTCAGGCTTTGGCTTTCTTCATAGTTTAATCTTGGTAGGTTGTATGTGTCTAAGAATTTATATATTTATTCTAGATGTTCCATTTATTGGCATATAGTTGCTCATAGTAGACACTAATGATCCTTTAAAATTCTGTGGTATGGATTGTAATGTATAGCTATTCAAATCTGATTTATTTGTGTCTTTTCTCCTTTTCTCATAGTCTTACTAAAGGTGTGTTCATTGTGTTTATCTTTAAACATAACCCATCTTTTTGTTTCATTGGTCTTTTGCATTATTTTCATCATTCCAAATTTATTTAATTCTGCTCTGATCTTTTTTTATTTCAATAGGTTTTTGGGGAACAGGTGGTGTTTGGTTACATGGATAAGTTCTTTTGTGGTGGTTTCTAAAATGTGGGTGCATCTGTCACCCAAGCAGTGTACACTGTACCTAATGTATAGTCTTTTATCCCTCACTCCCCTCCCACCCTTTCCTCTGAGTCCCCAAAGTCCATTGTATCATTCTTATGCCTTTGCATCCCATAGCTTAGCTCCCACTTATAAGTGAGAACATACAATGTTTGGTTTTCCATTCTGGAGTTACTTCACTTAGAATAACGGTCTCCAGCTCCACCCAGGTTCCCGCAAATGCCATTACTTCATTCCTTTTTATGGGTGAATAGCATTCCATAGTGTATATATATACACACCACATTTTCTTTATCCATATGTTGATTGATGGGCATTTGGGCTGGTTTCATATTTTGCAATTGCAAATTATGCTGCTATAAACATGTGTGCAAGTGTCTTTTTCATATGATGAATTATTTTCCTCTGGGTAGATACTCAGTAGTGGAATTTCAGGATCAAATGGCAGATCTACTTTTAGTTCCTTAAGGAATTTCCACAATGTTTTCTATAATGGTTGTACTACTTTACATTCCAACCAACAACGTAAAAGTGTTCCCTTTTCACCACATCCACACCAACATCTATTGTTTTATGATTTTTTGATTATGGTCATTCTTGCAGAAGTAAGGTGGTATCACATTGTGGTTTTGATTTGCATTTTCCTGATCATTAGTGATGCTGAGCATTTTGAATGTGTTTGTTGGTCATTTATACATCTTCTTTTGAGAATTGCCTATACATGTCCTTAGTCCAGTTTTTGATGGGATTATTTGTTTTTGTCTTGCTGATTTGTTTGAGTTCCTTATAGATTCTGGATATTAGTCCTTTGTTGAATGCATAGTTTATAAAGATTTTCTACAACTCTGTGGGTTGTCTGTTTACTCTGCTAATTATTTATTTTGTGGTGTAGAAGTTTTTTAGTTTAATTAAGTCCCATCTATTTATCTTTATTTTTGTTGCATTTGCTTTTCAGTTCTTGGTCATGAAGTTTCTGCCTAAATCAATGTCTACAGAAATTTTTCTGATGTTGTCTTCCAGAATTTTTGTGGTATCAGGTCTTAGATTTAAGTGTTTGATCCATATTGAGTTGATTTTACTATATGGAGAGAGGTGAGGATCCAGTTTCATTCTTCTCCATGTGGCTAGCCAATTATCCCAGCACCATTTGTTGAATAGGGTGTCCTTTCCCCATTTTATGTTTTTGTTTGCTTTGTGGAAGATCACTTGCCTGTATGTATTTGGGTTTATTTCTGGGATCTCTAGTCTGTTCCATTGGTTTATGTGCCTATTTTTTATACCAGTACCATGCTATTTTGGTGTCTATAGCTTTATATTATAGTTTGAAGTCAGGAAATGTGATGCCTTGAGATGTGTCCTTTTTGCTTCATCTTGCTTTGGCTATGTAGGCTTTTTTTTGGTTCCATATGAATTTCAGGATTTTTTTTCTAGTTCTATGAAGAATGATGGTGATGATTTGGAGAAAATTGTGTTAAATTTGTAGATTGCTTTTGGCAGTATGGTCATTTTTACAATATTGATTCTACCCATCCATGAGCATGAAATGTGTTTCCATTTGCTTGTGTCATCTATGATTTATTTCAGCAGCATTTTGTAGTTTTCCTTGTAAAAGTCATTCGCCTCCCTGGTTAAGGATATTCCCAAGTATTTTATTTTATTTTACTTATTTTATTTCATTTTTACCACTATTGTAAAAGTCGTCAGGTTCTTGATTTGATTTTTGGCTTGCTCACTGTTGGTGTATAGCAGTGCTACTGATCTGTGTAGACTGATTTTGTATCCTGAAACTTTACTGAATTCATTTACCAGGTCTAGGAGCTTTTTTGATGAGTATTTGGGGTTTTCTAGGTATACACTCATGTCGTGGGTAAACAGCAACAGTTTGTCTTCTTCTTTACCGATTTGTATGATCTTTCTTTTTTCTCTTGTCTTATTGGTCTGGTTATTGCTTCCAGTACTATGTTGAAAAGAAGTGGTGACATTGGGCATCCTTGTCTTGTTTCAGTTCTCAGGGGGAATTCTTTCAACTTTTCCCCTTCAGTATAATGTTGGCTGTGGGTTTTTCATAGATAGCTATTATTACCTTAAACTATGCCCCTTCTAGGTAGATTTTATTGAGGGTTTTAATCATAAAGTGATGCTAGATTTTGTCAAATGCTTTTTCTGCATTTATTGAGATAATCACATGATTTTTATTTTAAATTCTGTTTATGTGGTGTATCACATTTATTGACTTGCATATGTTAAGCTATCCTTACATTTGTAGCATGATACTCACTTGATCATGGTGGCTTATCTTTTGGATATATTGTCGGACTCAGTTAGCTAGTATTTTGTTGAAGGTTTTTGCATCTATATTCATCAGGGATATTGGTCTGTAGTTTCCTTTTTTTGTTAAGTCCTTTCCTGGTTTTGGTATTAGGGTGGTACTGGCTTCATAGAATAATTTAGTTAAAATTTCCTCTTTCTCTATCTTATGGAATGTTATCTAATACTTTCAATGGGATTGGTACCAATTCTTCTTTGAATGTCTGATATAATTCAGCTGTGAATCCATCTGGTCTTGGACATTTTTTGGTTGGAAATTATTTTATTACCACTTCAAATTCACTGCTTGTTATTGGTCTGTTCAGAGTTTCTATTTCTTTCTGATTTAATCTAGGAGGGTTGTCTATTCTCAGGAATTTAGTCATCTCCTCTAGGTTCTTTAGTTTGTGCATATAAAGGGGCTCATAGTATCCTTGAATGATCTTTTGTATTTCTGTGGTATTGGTTGTAGTATCTTTCATTTCATTTCTAATTGAGCTTATTTGAATCTTCTGTCTTCTTTTCTTGGTTAGCCTCACTAACGGTTGATCAATTTTATCTGTCTTTTCAAAGAATCAGCATTTTGTTTCATTTATCTTTTGTGTTTTTTGTTTGCATGTAATTCAGTCCTTCTCTGATCTTTGTTATTTCTTTTCTTCTGTTGGGTTTATTCCTATTTCTCTAGTTCCTTGAGATGGGACCTTAATTGCCTATTTGTGCTGTTTCAGACTTTTTGATATAAGCAATTAATGTTATGAACTTTCCTCTTAGCACTGCTTTTGCTGTATCCCAGAGTTTTTGATAGATTGTGTTACTATTGTCATTTGGTTCAAATATTTTTAAAATTTCCATCTTGATTTCATTATCGATCAACACTCTTTCAGGAGTGGATTATTTAATTCTATATATTTGCATACTTTTGAGGATTCCATTTGGAATTGATTTACAATATTATTCCACTGTTGTCTGAGAGAATACTTAAGATAATTTTGATTTTCTTAAACTTATTGAGACTTGTTTTGTGGCCTATCATATGATCTATCTTGGAGAATGTTCCATGTGCTGATGAATGTAATGTATATTCTGAAGTTGTTAAGTAGAATGTTCTGTAAATGTCTGTTATGCCCATTCTTTTCTAGGGTATAGTTTAAGTCCATTGTTTCTTTGTTGACTTTTTCTCCTGATGATTGTCTAGTGCTGTCAATGGGGTATTGAAGTTCTCCACTAATATTGTGTTGCTGTCTAACTCATTTCTTATATCTAATATTAATTATTTTACAAATTTGGAAGCTCCAGTGTTAGAATATATATTTAGGACTGTGATATTTTCCTGTTGGACTAGTCCTTTTATCATTCATTACATAATGTTCCTCTTTGCCTTTTTTAACTGTTGATGCCTTAAAACAACTCATTTTTGGTGTCCATTTGCATGGAATATCTTTTGCCACCTTTTAACCTTCAGTTTATGTGGGTCCTTATGTGTTAAGTGAGTCTCTTGAAGACAGCAGATACTTGTTTGGTGAATTCTTATCCAATCTGCCATTCTGTATCTTTTAAGTGGAGCATTTAGCTCGTTTACATTCAGTGTTAGTATTGAGATATGAGGTACTATTCTATTCATCCTGCTAGTTGTTGCAGGAAGACCTTGTTTTTTTTCTTCATTAGTGTTATTGTTTTATAGGCCCTGTGAGCTTTATGCTTTAAGGAGGTTCTCTTCTGGTGTATTTGGAGGTTTTGTTTCAAGATTTAGAATTCCTTTTAGAAGTTCCTCTAGTGCTCGCTTGGTAGTGGAGAATTATCTCAGTGTTTGTTTGTCTGAAAAGGACTTTATCTCTCCATGTATGAAGCATAGCTTTGCTGGATACAGAATTTTTGGCTGATAATTGCCTTGTTTAAGGAAGCTAGATACAAAATTCTTAGCTGATAATTGTTTTGTTTAAGAGGGCTAAAGATAGGACCCAATTCCTTCTAGCTTGTAGGGTTTCTGGTGAGAAAATTGCTCTTAATCTGATAGATTTTCCTTTGTAGGTTACTTGATGCTTTTGCTTCACATCTCTCAAGATTCTTTATGTTGACTTTAGATAACCTGATGACTATGTGCCTAGGCAGTGTTCTTTTTGCAATGAATTTCCCAGGTGTTCTTTGTGCTTCTTGTATTTGGATGTCTAGGTCTCTAGCAAGGCCAGGAAAGTTTTCCTTGATTATTTTCTCAAATAAGTTTTCCAAACTTTTAGATTTCTCTTTTACTTCAGGAACACCAATTATTCTTAGGTTTGGTCATTTAACAGAATCACAACTATTGGAGACTTTGCTCATTTTTTTAAATTCTTTTTTTCTTTGTCTTCATTGGATTGGGTTAATTCCAAAACCTTGTTTTCAAGCTCTGAAGTTCCTTCTTTTATTTGTTTGATTCTATTATTGAAAATTTCCAGTATATTTTGCATGTCTCTTAGTGTGTCTTTCATTTCCAGAAGTTGTGATTATTTTTAATTTATGATATCTATTTCTCTGGAGATTTTTTGGTCTATATCTTGTGTTATTTTAAAAATTCCTTTAACTTGGTTTTCACCTTTCTCTGGTACCTCCTTACGTAGCTCAGTAATCAACCTTCTGAATTCTTTTTTTTTCTGGCAAATCAGAGATTTCTTTTTGGTTTGGATCTATTGCTGGTTATCTGGCATGATCTTTTGGAGATGTTAAAGAATCTTGGTTTGTTATATTACCAGAATTGTTTTTCGGTTTCTTCTCATTTGAGCAGACTATGTCAGAGGAAAGATCTAGGATTCAGATTCTTTTATTCCAAAGGGTGATCCCTTGATGTGGTGCTCTCCTCCTTCCCCTAGAGATGGGGCTTCCTGAGAGCTAGACTGCAGTGATTTTTATTGCTCTTCTGAGTCTAGACACCCATTGGAGCCATCAGGCTCTGGACTGGTACTGGGGAGTGTCTACGAAGTGTCCTGTGATGTGATTTTTCTTCAGGTCTCTCAGCTGTGGCTACAGCGTCCTTCTGCAGTGGAGGTAGCAGTGGAGTGATTTGGACCACTTGAAGGTCCTTGGTTTTAGTTTTGTTTAATATGCTGGCTTTCTCAAATGCTAGTTGTGCAGGCAGTGAAGTCATGTGGACAGACTCAGAACCTCTGGTTAGTCAGAATATTAGAGGTGGTAGAATTAGCCATTGTTTTCTCCTTTCTTGGAGCAGGGTCATTCTTTTATGAATTGTTGCAATGGCTTGAGTTGGTTAGCTTTCAGTCAGGAGGTGGTGCTTTCAAGACAGCATCAGCTGCAGTAGCATAGTGTAGATACAAGCTTGCCCTAAGGTTATTTGGATAGGTATTTTGGTTTCTCAGGCACTGGAAGAGCCATAGAACTCCCAAGAGATTATGTCTTTTGTCATTGGCTACCAGGATGGGTAGAGAAAGTCCACCAGATCAGGGCAGGGTTAGATGTGTCTGAGCTCAGACTCTTCATGGGTGCAGCTTCTTGCAGCTGCTGTGAGAGATGGAGGTGTGGTTCTCAGGCCAATGGGGTTATGTTTCCAGGGGGATTATAGCTACCTCTGCCGCATCATACAGGTCACCAGGGAAATGTGGGTAACACCAGCAATGACAGGCCTTACCCAGCTCCCACACCACCAACAAGGTCAGTCACTCCCTCCATGCTTCATCAACAGTACTGAGTTTATATCCAGGTATCTGGCTGAGATCTTGCTCCTGTCTACATACCTTTCCACTGAGAAAGCAAGCAGGGCTTTTAGGACTCACCCCTTCCACCCTGCCATGGCTTCTGTGCTCTTATCTGTACCTCCTATTCACCCCCCTGCTACCTAACCCCAGATTTTGCCCAGGAAAATTTACGCTTGGGCAAAATTATTACAAAGTTCAGCTGAAAGTTTCCTTCTCCCCTTCATCCTTCCCCAGTTCCACTAGCAGCCCTCCCCTAGTATCCCTGTGACATAAAGTGAAAAATGGCTTCCCAGGGGACTAGGAGTACCTATGGGGCTCTTCCTGCTGTTCTTCTACTTTTATACTTTGGTTAACTCTCTAAATTCATTTCAGCTCTGGGTAAAATTAAATCCTTCTCCCGTGATTTGGATTTTCAGGTTCCCCAGTGAGGATGTGTGTTCAGAGGGGAATTTTCACCTCACACTTTGGACATTCAGTTTTTTGGCTGTCTAACAAAGTTTGCAGCAGCAAAGCTGTTTCTTTCAAACAGAAAATTCTTTCTGTTTTCCTGGTATGTTCCTATGGTAGTTCTAGGAACAAATGTTTACAATGTGAGCCTCCACACATTGTTCTGGGGCTGAAAGAACAAAAGAAAAACTGGCATTGCCATAGTAAAGGAAGGACCACAGGTGGAGGTCAGCAACAGAGTGTTTCTACTCTGATATTCATTATTTTTTTCTTCTGTGAATTTTGATTTTGGTTTGTTCTTGCTTCTCCAGTTCTTTAAGATGCATTGTTATGTTATTTATTGGAAGTTTTTCTACTTTTTAATGTAGGCATTTATAGCTATAAATTTTCCTCTCAGTACTACTTTTGCTGTTTCCCATAGGTTTTGGTATATTGTGTTTCCATTATCATTTCAAGACAGTTTTAAATTACCTTCTTAATTGACCCACTAGTACTTTAGCAGCATATTGTTTAATTTCGACATGTTTGCAGAGCTTCCAAAATGCCTCTTGTTACTGATTTGTAGTTTTTTTGCATTGTGGTCAGAAAAGAAGCTTGATATTTTTTCTGTTTTTTGAATGTTTTAAGACTTGTTTTGTGCATTATATGCACAAAATAATATATGGTCTATCCTTGAGAAAGATCAGTGTGTTGAGGAGAAGAATGTTTATTCTATATCCATTGGATAAAATGTTCTGTAAATATCTCTTAGGTCTATTTGGTCTACAGTGCCAATTAAATCTGATGGTTCCTTGTTATCTGTCTAGAAGATGGGGTCAATGCTGAAAGTGGGTTGCTATGTCTCCAGCTATTATTATATTGGGGTCTATCTCTCTCTTTAGTTCTAATAATATTTACTTTTTATATCTGGATATTCTAGTGTTGGGTGCAGGTAAATTTGCAATGGTTATATCCTCTTGTTTAATTGATCACTTTATCATTATTTAGTGACCTTCTTTGTCTCTTCTTATAGTATTTGTCTTAAAATCCTTTTTGTTATGACATAAATATAAGCTACTTCTGCTCTTCTTTGGCTCCCTTGTCATGGAATATCTTTCTATTTTTTTTTTGGTTTTGGTCTATATGTGTCTTTATAGGTGAATTGTGTTACTTGTAGGCAGCAGATCCTTGGGTCTCATTTTTTCATCCATTCATCCACTCTATTTTGATTGGAGAGTTTAGTCCATTTTCAATCCATGATATTATTGGTAAGTAAGGACTTACTGTTGCCATTTTATCATTTGTTTTCTGGTTGTTTTGTGGTCTTCTGTTTCTTCTTTTCTTCCTTCATGTCTTCCTCTTAGTAAAGGTGATTTTCTCTGCTGGTATGACTCAATTTCTTGCTTTTTTCTGTGTATGTATCCATTGTATTTTTTTCTATTTGAGATTATCACGAGGATTGCAATACTATAACTTATTATTTTAAGCTAATATCAACTTAACACTGCTTGTCTAAGTAAACAAACATGCAAAATAAAAACTCATAAAAACTCTACCCTATAACTTTGTCTCCCCACTCTTTAATGTTTATTGTTTCTATTTTTATCTTATTGTACTGTGTATGTCTTGAAAAGTTGCTGTAGTTGTCATTTTTGACTGGTTCATCTTTTAATCTTTCTACTTAAGAGAAGAGTAATTTATACACAACAATTAGAGTATTATAATATAATATTTTGTGGGTTTTTGTGTACTTACTAGTGAGTTTTGTACCTTCAAATGATATATTATTGATCATTAACATCCTTTTTCTTTCTGATTGCAGAAATCTCTTTAGCATTTCTTTTAGGACAGGTCTGGTATTGATGAAATCCCTCAGCTTTTGTTTGTCTGTGAAAATCTTTATTTCTTTATCATGTTTGAAGCATATTTTCAGTGGGGATACTCTTCTATGGTAAAAGTGTTTTTTGTTTTTCCTTCAGCACTTAAAATATATGCTACTCTCTTCTGCTCTATAAGGTTTCCACTGAGAAGTCTGCTGCCAGACATATTGGAGCTCCATTGAATGTTATCTGTTTCTTTCTCTTCCTTTTACAATTTTTTCTTTATCATTGACCTTTGGGAGATTAATTATTAAATGCCTCGAGGTAGTCTCATTTGAGTTAAATCTACTTAGTGTTCTATAACTTTCTTGTACTTGAATGTTGATATCTTTCTCTAAGTTTTGGTTATTCTCTGTTATTATCCCTTTGAATGACATTTCTACTTCTATTTCTCTCTTTAACTCTTATTTAAGGCCAGTAACTTAGATTTGCCCTTTTAAGGCTATTTTCTAGATTCTGTAAGTATGCTTCACTTTTTAAAAAAATTTATTTTATTTTATTATTATTATATTTTAAGTTCTAGGGTACATGTGCACAACCTGCAGGTTTGTTACATAGCTTCATTGTTTTTTTATTCTTTTTTCTTTTGTCTCTTCTGAGCGTGTATTTTCAAATAGTCTGTATTCAAGCTCTCTAATTCTTTCTTCTTCCTGATCAATTCTGCTATTAAGAGACTGATATTTTCTTCAGTATGTCACTTGCATTTTTCAACTCCAGAATTTCTGCTTGATCTTTTTAATTATTTTACTCTTTTAAAATGTATCTAATAGGATTCTGAATTCCCTCTGTGTGTTACCTTGAATTTCTTTGAGTTTTCTCAAAGCACCTATTGTGATTTCTTGGTCTTAAAGGTCATATATATCTGCTTCTCTGGGATTGGTCTTTGAAGCCTTATTTATTTCATTTGGTAAGGATACGTTTTCCTGGAGCATCTTGAAGCTCATGGCTGTTCATTGAAGAGTTATCTAACCATTGAAGAGTTAGGTATTTATTGTAGTCTTCACAGTCTGGGCTGGGTGTACTTGCTCTTCTTGAGAAGGCTTTCCAGGTATTTGAAGGGATGTGGGCATTGTGATCTAAGCCATATCTGCATTGGAGGACACATTAAGTTCAGTACTGCTGTGATTCTTGCATATTCATAGATGTACTGCCTTGTTGGTATTGGGTAATATCCAGAAGAATTCCTTGATTACAAGATAGAGACTCTTGTTCTCTTCCCTTACTTTCTCCCAAATAAATGGAGTGTCTCTTTCTGTGTGTGCTGAGCTGCCTGGGGCGGGGTGTGGGATGGCATAAGTAAACCTGTGACCACCACCACGGAGACTGTGCTGAGTCAGACCTGATGTCAGCACAGCACTGGGGCTCACCCAAGGCCCACTGTAACTACTACTTGGCTATTGCTTATGTTTGCTCAAGGCCGTAGGGCTCTACAATTAGCAGGTGGTGAATTCAATCATGCTTGTGTCTTTTCCTTCAGGTTGGCAAGTTCCCCCAGGCCCCAGGTGGATCCAGGGATGTTGTCCAAGAACGAGGGACTGGAGGCAAAATCCTTAAAACTCTACCAGATGCTCCCTCTCTTCTACTGCTGCTAACCTGGCCATCAATCCATGAGAAAAAAAGTCCTTTCCACTTTCTCTCCCTTCCCATAGTAGGCAGAGGAGCCTCTTCCTGTGGCTACCACCATTACAGGCCTACATAGAATACTTCCAGGTGACTGCTTATGTTCACTTAAGGTCCAAGGGCTCTTCTGTAGTTTGTGGTTAATGCTGAGAATCACTTTTTGGGTAATGGGCTCCCTTTTGGCCTAGCAGGTCCAGAAATGCCATCGAAGAACCAGTGCTTGGAATTGGGGACCCTAAGAGCCCACTTGGTGCTCTACCCAACTGTGGTTGAGCTAGTACCTGAAGCCATCACAATCTAGAGTCTCATATAAGGCCCATGATGAATGTTACCTTGGTATTGCTGCTGGTTTTCAGGGCCTAGATGCTCTTTAGTGGGTGGAAAATGAAATCTTCTAATATTTTGTTCTTCCCTTATAGGAAGTGGGTTCCCTTCTGGCCCAGGTGTGTCTAGAAAAGTTGTCCAGAAGCTAGGACCTAGAATGAGACCCTCACAACTCTGCCCAGGGCCCTATCCTACTGTGGCTGAGCCGGTATCCAAGATACAAGACAAATCCTCTTTATTCTTCCCCCTCCTTTCCTCAAATGGAAGGAAGGGGTCACTTTTGGGGCTGCAAACTGTGCTTCCTGGGGTTGGGGAATGGGTGGCACAAGCACTCGCTTATTCACCCCAGCTCATGTCTCACTAAGTCACATATCCCTTATGAACACTGGATTTGAGCCCAACACAATACTCTGATTTGGCTAAGAATTGTAGTCATTATGGCCTAGACTGACCTTCAATTTTGTTTAGGAATCCAGAGGCCTTTAACCCTCACTGATCTGGCTTGCCAGAACTTGAGATCTGATTACTGGGATGAGCAATTTCCATCTGGCTAGGGTTGGCTAATTGCTCCCTCTATGGGCTTGTATCAGCTGAGTTCTGCCCAGTTTTTCTTTCCACTGTGACAGGTCAGCATTGAGTTCAATGCAAAGTTCAACAATTGCTATGCTCTCCCTCACCCAAACACACAAATTCTCTGTCTGCACTACCTGTTGCTACCACGTGATGGGGGAAAGGGTGGTGTTGGCTATTCAAGACTGTCTTCCTACCTTTGCAGTGCCTTCTTTTAAGAAATATAAAGTTAAAAACAGATACTGAGGGCTCACCTGATTTTGGGTTCTTATAAAGGTGTTTTTTTTGTGTATAGATAGTTGTTAAAGTTGATGTTTCTGCAGAGGGAATGGTCAGTGGAGGCTTATATTCAACCATCTTGCTCCTCTGCTCCAGCCCCATTGTTTTAATGCACATGTATTTGTTTATTTCTGATAGTAAACATGTAAATCTTTATAATTATTATTAATAAAATTGAGTTTTAAAACTTTTTAGTGAGATTGAATATTTCAAATACGTCATATATGTTTGCTTGTTTAAGCACCTTACACTATAAGTCATTGTAATAAGCCATACATTTACAAGCAAATGTGTTTCTGCTCCATAGAAATTAATGAAAACTACAGAAAACTTGAATGTAGAAATTGGAAATGATTTTATTAAATGTATTTTTAAGGAGGCTCCATTCTAGAATGTTTGTTTTCCTATGAGGATTCTCTTATGAGCAGCTATTTGTTTACAGCATAAACTGTTTTAAAATTGTTTTAGGTCATGTTCAATTATATGAAAACAAGTATACCAATATACATGTTTATAAATATAAAGCGAATTAACATTTGAAGTTGTTTTATTATTTTTTTAAAGAATTACTTTCTTTTGTACAATGTACATAACTTGTTATTTCTAGATTATTTATTTTAGTTTCCTTACATTGGATTTTCATCTAAAATATCATTTTAACTGTCAAAATTTGTTTTTGGTCTCCACTATATATCTTAATTGCATGAGAATCCATATCCTTAGAGAACTGGATAGTGTACTTCATTTCTAAAGTCAGAGATCTGATTTTCTTCTTATTCTTTCCATTTCAACTATGCTATTTTCTTTCTATTTTGGTCAAAATAAGGCAGTGCAATTTCACTTCCAAATTAATTAATTCTCTAATCTCTAACAATTATAGGGATTGCTTTTTTCCTACAATTTCTACTTATCACTTTTCTTTTTTCACCACAGCATCCTGTAAAACAAAATATATTAACAACATTAAATTTATAAGTATTTATTTTGAAGTGGAAACTAGTATCAGCTGTTTTCAAGTTTTATCAGTAGTGGTCCTACAAATTAATTTCTTAATAAAGATCAAACATTTATGGGGGCATCCATGAGTGAAGGAAACTTGTGGATGTGGAGAAGCGATAAAAAGCAATGATTTGTTCCTATAATGTTTACATATATAAGTAGAAATTTAGAACATATCAATAATAAGAATAAAGAAGAGGAGCACTTTTATGCATCTTTCCCATTTAGTATTTCTACATTTATTTATACTGTGGGTTTGTGATACTAGGAAGTATTGTTTGTGAAGAAGAAAACACAACAAGAGAGAGGATGATAATGAAGATAACCAGATGTTTTGCAGACAATCTTAAACTCATACAGACAACAGATATTTAGCCCAGTGTGCCTAGGAAGAAAATATTTCACTTTCTCCTTCACCTTGCCCCACTGCCCATAAGTCTACTTCCAGTTTTCTTTTTTACTGAAACAGGATCTCACTCTGTTGCAGGCTGGAGTGCAGTGGCTCAATCTTGGCTCACTGCAGTCTTGACCTCCTGAGCTCAAGCAATCCTCCTGCATCAGCCTCCTGTGTAGCTGAAACTACAGGTGTGTGCTGCCACACCTGGCTATTATTTTATTTTATTTTTTTTGTAGAGACAGGGGTCTCACTTTGTTGCCAGGCTGGTCTCAAACTACCTGACTCAAGTGATCCTCCAGTCTCTACCTCCCAACTTTCTGGGATTACAGGCATGAACCATTGTACCTGGCTAGGTCTAGTTTTTTAAAGGAAAAAAAAAAAATTGCCTAGGAAAATAATGTGGAGTATTCCAGGTACCAGGGAACTGACGGCAGAATCAGAGAGAGAATGTGCTTATTATTTTCCATTGCTGGAAAATTACTCTATGGTGGGAAATTCAATGGGAGATGATTGGAAATGAAGTTGTGAGAAGAATAGCTGACTGTCCCAATTAACAACGTAAAACCGCAAGAGAAACTATATAAGTCTTCACAGGAACAAGTGCTTAAAAACCTAAGTTTATATCAAAGACTAATGAATAGCCTGGCTGGGCTGAATCTGTCTCTTTAAAAGTGAGAAGAAATGCAGATACGAGTAAGACTGGGATAAAAGCCTGAGTGACCATAGGGAGATGATAAATTGCTTTCCAATCATCACATCATAAATACTACTTTTCAGTGAGACTAATATTAGTGGAATAGATGATTTATGGGTATTCCAAAGAAATTGTGAATATAGAAAGCATCTTAGAAAAATAAAAATACTGAGGAGTAAGAGTCTAAAAAGAACTAAATAGGTTTATTCACACTGTTAGTTCTGATGAGGTTTCTGAAATGGATTTTCTCGCAGTTCTAATTATAAAACTAGCAATATTCTTAAAATCCTCACATACAAGTACAACTTTTAAATTTACCAGTTTAAGGAAATTCAGTACTTTCAGTATAAATATGAAACACAGTAGCATTGGCTTGTTTATTTCCAAAATCCATGTTACTAGTCTACAGACTATAGCAAGCATATTTTAGGGGAAATATGCATTTAACACTTATTCAGTAATCAAAATGCTCAATATATTGAACAGCACATGATTAAAAATAGCAGGATGCCTCAATAGCCTTAAAAGTGAACAGAATAAGTTGAGTATAATGACAACAAGAGAGCAAAGTATCAAAACAAACAAACAAAAACTAGATGCCCTAAAACACATTTCCAAAATTATTTTGATATTCTGGGGAAAAAGGAGCACTAAGTCATTACAATACGTACTTATCACTAACAAGGGGGCCTTTTGAAAGGAAAAGTTTGGAACACTCCATGCACATACAAGCTAAAATGGAAGGTAGGGTGGTAGAGTAGAGAGGCTTAACCAAACTCGACTTTCATTATGACTTTGACAATGTCATTTAATCTGAGATTTATTTCTTCATCTTTAGGAGCTTCTTGGGATTGTTGTAAGGATTAAATGTGTATTTTAATATTTTGATAATATTAAATGCACACTAAGTCCTTCCCTCATTTGCAACAAAGACATAAATACTGTATGCAAAAGCAAGTCAATGATTAATCTCAATTGTGTTTCAAAGGGCAAAGCTATGTTATTTTTTCATTTAAAATATATGTGGTCACTACAACATTTACTAAATGACTGTATTTATATAAAATATGTTAAGATGAACCTGTATCTTATATGTTTAATGTAAAACTATGTGTCTAGCAGTATAGAAACAGAAATTTTGTGTTAGAAATACAAAAAAATCATTAATTCTCGTGAACTTGCTAAAAAGCCTCCTAATATTATCTTTCTGTGATGAACCCAAAAGTCTCTTGCAAAGATTAAGTTTTTAATAATAGCTGCTTTTATGAAGGAGATTATGATATAGCTAAGATTATTGATTTAATACAAAAGGACACTGGATAGCAGATGAGAGGCAAATGTGGCATGAGTCTGCAATGGTTTTCCCATGGATAACAGAATTCACTGTTTTATATCTGAGTCAGTGCTCTCCTTGATGACAGAGCCATAACCCCTCAGGTCATTTAGAAATTTATTGGAGGCATTTCTTTGATTATTGTTAAAATATTAGGGGATGTTCCTGCATTAGTAGATGAAGACCAAGATTATTAGGCATCTAATAAACCATGGAGCTGTCCTGCAATACAAACAAAATTCTCCCATGTGCACAAATGTTGAATGTCCCTCATTGCCATTTAAAATCATCTCAGCCTAGAATCTAACTCCATTATACATATAAGTTTAAACATTTTCAGTGGTTGTAATATGCACTGAATTTTCCTGGAATTCATCTATAAATCAAGAGAACATTTTCCACTGTTTTGCTCAACTTTTACCAAAAGTTGTTCCTTATTTTGGAAAATGATGCTACAATGTCAAAGTCGCTAGTGACATTTGAGTTACCAATGTAACATACCTGTGTATGTTTGCATTCATAATATTATATTCAAGAAAATTTTAAATATAAATTTTAAAATCTTATTTTAAAATGTTGAATACAAAGAAAATGTATCGATTGTATTTAGCTGGTTATTTAATACTGTTTTATAGCTTATCTAATAATTGAACTATTTATCATATGACTAGTCTACCAACACTTTTAATTTTGAGACAGGATCTCTCTCTGTCACCCCAGCTAGAATTCAATGGCATGGTCATGGCTCAGTGCAGCCTCTACCTCCTGGCCTCAAGCCATCTGCCACCTCAGTCTCCTGAGTAGCTGCACTACAGTTGCACACCATCAGAGACAGATTTTTTTTTATATTTTGTAGAGAGGAGGTTTCACCAGGCTGATCTTGAACTTCTGGTCTCAACTGATCCTCCCGCCTCAGCCTCCCACAGTGCTAGGATTATAAGCATGAGCCACCACAGAGCAACAGATGTTTAAATGAAACAGTAAAACTACAAGATTGAATGTAAATTTTTCTAAGCAGCACACTGATTAAATTAGCAAGGATATAGTATAATGTTTCTGAAATTTATGAGAAAAGTTTGAAAACTGTGTTGCTGTCACCAAACTGTTTTAAATGTGTCCTAATTGGAGAAATAAAAGTCTCATTATTTCTTACTGAATAGCACAATGCATTATAATATAAAGCCAAAATATTAAAGAATATTAATATTACCAGCTGTATGAAACATTGCTATTTTATGTCAGAAAGAAATTCAAATAAAAAATTTGTATTTCACTAAGCAATGATATTGTATTAAGAAGGCTTGATGAAATTGTGAAAAATGTCAAAGATCATTGACACTTGTTGTACGAAAATGTGCAATGAACTGCATCCAAACACATTTTCATACAACAGATGAAAGTATCCTGTATGAAAATGATTCAATGCTGCTTATAAATAAGGTTCATGAAGACTAAAACACATGAAAAAAATGTTACTTTCAAAAGTACTGAGAATAGATACAAAGAGATTGTCAATTTGCAAATCCCTTAAAAAATATGGAAAAACATATTCACTTTCAAAGATTTGGATATCAGCAGTGATGGGTCTACATAGTGAATTTAGAGTCAACTTCAATAGCACTAGGTACTTTAGTAATTCACTGCATTATTAAGTGGCAATAGGTAAGCATTAGGGATGCTAAAGGAATTACTCAAAATCAACGAATGTTGCATTCGGTGTATTAGTACATTCTCAGGCCATTATGAAGAAACACTTGAGCCTGGGTAATTTATAAAGGAAAGAGGTTTAATTGACTCCCAGTTCTTCAGGGCTGGGGAATCCTCAGGAAACTTACAATCGTGGTGGAAGGGGAAGCAAACATGTCGTTTCTTCACATGGTGGCAGTAACAAGTGCACAGTAAAGGGACAGAAAAGCCCCTTATAAAACCACCAGATCTCATGACAACTCACTCACTGTCATGAGAACAGCATGGAGGTAACCACCCCCATGTTTCAATTACCTCCCACTGGGTCCTTCTCATGATATGTGGGGATTATGGAAACTATTATATAATTCAAGATAAGATTTTGGTGGGGACAAGTTAAACCATATTATTCTGCCCCAGGCCCCTCCCAAATCTCATATCCTCACATTTCAAAATGCAATAATGCCCTTCCAACAGTTCCCCAAAGTCTTAACTCATTCCAGCATTAACTCAAAAGTCCAAGTCCAAAGTCTCACCTGAGACAAGCAAGTCCCTTCTGCCTATGGGCCTGTAAAGTCAAAAGCAAGTTACTTACTTCCTAGATACAATGGGGGTACAGGCATTGGGTAAATACAGCCATTCCAAATGGGAGAAATTGGCCAAAACAAATGGGCTATAGGACCCATGAAGTTCAAACTCCAATAGGACAGTCATTAAACCTTAGGTTTCCAAAATGATCTACTTTGACTCCATGTCTCATATCCAGGGCATGCTGATGCAAGATGTGGGCTTCTGTGGTCTTGGAAAGTTCTGCCCCTGTGGATTTGCAGGTTACAGACCCCTCTGTCTGCTTGCAGAGGCTGATGTTGAGTGTCTGAGGCTTTTCCAGTTGCATGGTGCAAGCTATCAGTGCTCCTACCATTCTGGGGTCTGGAGGATGGTGGCCCTCTTCTCACAGCTCCACTAGGCAGTGCCCCAGTGGGGACTCTTTGTGGGGGCTCCAACCCCACATTTCCCTTCTGCACTGCCCTAGCAAAAGTTCTCCATGAGGGCTCCATCCTGCAGCAAACTTCTGCCTGGACACCAAGGTGTTTCCACATATCTTCTGAAATCTAGGTGGAGGTTTCCAAAGCTCAATTCTTGACTTCTGTGCACCTGCAGGCTCAACACCACCTGGAAGCTGCCAAGGCTTTGGACTTGCACCCTCTGAAGCCATGGCCTGAACTGTATCTTGGTCCCTCTTAGCCATGGATGGAGCAGCTGAGATGTAGGGCATCAAATCCCTAGGCTGCACACAGCACTGGGGGCTCTGGGACCAGCCCATGAAACCATTTTTTTTCTCCTAGACCTCTAGGTCTGTGATGGGAGAGGCTGCCACAAAGGTCTTTGACATGTCCTAGAGACATTTTTCCCATTGTCTTGGTGAGTAATATTCAGCTCCATGTTACTTATGCAAATTTCTGCAGTAGGCTTGTATTTCTCACCAGAAAATGGGTTTTTCTTTTCTATTGCATCATCAGGCTGCAAATTTTCCAAATTTTTATGCTCTGCTTAGTTTTGAATGCTTTGCAACTTAGAAATTTTTTCTACCAGATACCCTAAATCATCTCTCTCAAATTCAAAGTTCCACAGATCTCTAGGACAGGTGCAAAATGCTGCCAGTCTCTTTGATAAAGCATAGCAAGAATCACCTATGCTTTAGTTCCCAAAGAGTTCATCAACTCCATGTGAGACCACCTCAGCTGGAACTTCATTGTCCATATCACTACCAGTATTTTGATCAAAGTCATTCAACAAGTCTCTAGGAAGTTCCAAATTTTCCCATATCTTCCTAGCTCCACCTCCATGATCCAATTACTTCCCACTGGGTCCCTCCTACAACACATGGGGATTATGGTAACTACAAGTCAAGATGAGATTTGGGTGGGGACACAGCCAAAGCATATCACAGTGTCAGCAACAAAAAATAAATTATGCAATGGTAATTGCATTCGTTTGAAATTGGAATTTAGATGAGTTTTTAATGAATATTTAACTTTTTATTATATAAAATTATTTTTAAAATTTTGATTCATTAAATGAAAAATTAAATATCATAATTCAAATATCACAAAATGATATGATATATCTTTCAGATGTCTTTATATATTTGTACAGTTAAATAATATCCTTTATAAGCTGCTAGAAAATAAGATCAATCTTATAGTAACCAGAATTGTCATGAGATATTTAAGCAAACATATGTTATTTAAAAGTAGCTTGAGCATCAAACATTTTTACAGCTCTTATTTTTGCAGAAGTTAAATAAATCCAAGTAGATTGCTTTTCTTTGAATGGCTGCTGAAATGAGATGATGATTACTTTTTAAAAATTTTGGTTTAATTTACAAAGCTGGACTGGGTAATTAATTTATTTGAAAGAGAGGAAGAACACTGTTAGCCAAAATTTTCTGAAAAATTTAATTGAGCTAAAAATCAATGTTTTCAGGGAGCAAAGTACACTTTAATCAATCTAATTATGCAAGGTGTTTGATGTTATTAAGTCTTATATACATTTCTTTGGAAAGAAGAAAGTCAAATTGCTCTGGAATTTCCAAGAACATATTTGGTTGAAAGCTGTCAGGGTTATAGTTTAGTTCTGGCAAAAGTAAGATTACTGATGGGTCTGTGTAGCACAGGAAACACGAGATTCCTTTTAACACACTTTAAACAACTTCAATAGAACACATAAAATTGAGAATTCTCACTGAATTTCATGAATAAAGATTGTTTCAAAATTATATATATATATCTATATGCACACACATAAGTATGCAATTTTATTTTTTGTAACATGCACAAATCTAGGTTGCAGAAATCACATGTTGAAATAATGTATCTCAGTTATAAAAATCACATATTGAAACAAATTAGAGAGATAATTTATCATTGATCAATTTTATCCTACTACTGTGCTCAGAGGTCTAGCACTCACTTTGACAAGGGCAACGCTGTGTAAGTCACATTTATCATTTGAAATGTTTTAGTGGCCACATTACAAAAAGTAGAATAAAGTAGAAAAATAATTTTCATTATGTACTATATTTAACACAGTGCATCTCCTAATTGTAATTCAAACCTGTAATTAATCAGTGTAAACACTATTGAGATATTGTACATTTTCTTAGTTTTTAATATAAATCTAACTTTACTAAAATTAAATAACATTAAAAATTCAATTTTCAGTAGCACTGACCACATTTTAAATGCTCCATAATCACATCAGGCTAGGGGTTATCATATAAGACAATACTGGTCTGTACTGTTATTTATTACCGTTATTAGCTATCTTACTGACAACTATTCATTAGCTTAATACAGTTTTTATTTTAGTATCTGGACACACCTCTCTTTTTTTATTTTCCTGAACTAGTTATATTAAGCTCCTTCTCTTATGTTCACACTTACCTTAAGAAGGTGTAGGAATGTAATGACTTCATAAGGTCTTTTATAACAACTAACTATTTTGCAATAAATCATGTTTCTTTCCTTTTGGTTATGTGTTATACTGATATTTTTGAATCAATATATGATTTTTGCATCAATACTGCGTGATTTTGAACTTTTCTAACGAATGGTTTTAGATCATATTTTCTTTATGTATTATTTATTTATTTATTTATTTTGAGATGTAGTCTCATTGTGTCACCCAGGCTGGAGTGCCCTGACGCGATCTCGGCTCACTGCAAACTCCGCCTCCCGGATTCACACCATTCTCCTGCCTCAGCCTCCTGAGTAGCTGGAACTACAGGCACCCACCACCATGCCCGGCTAATTTTTTGTATTTTTACTACAGTCGGAGTTTCACTGTGTTAGCCAGGATGGTCTCGATTTGCTGACCTTCTGATCCGACTGCCTCGGCTTCCCAAAGTGCTGGGATTACAGGCGTGAGCCACCGCTCCTGGTCCTTAGATTATATTTCCTATACATGTGATTTTAAGCTGTGCAACAGACTGTGTTCCCCCAAAATTCGCATGATAAAACCTCCTACCAATGTGACGGCTTTTTAGAGGTAATTAGGTCAGGAGAGTGCCCTCATAAGAAGAGACCAGCAAGCTGGCTAGTTCTCTTTCCACCCTCTTCGCACCGTGGAAAGATGTAATAGGTACACAGTTTGCAATCCAGAGAGGGCATTAACCATCCTGGCTCCCTGATCTTAGACTTCCAGCCTCCGGAACTGTGAGAAATGAATTTCTGTTGTGTATAACGCATCCAGGCTATGGTATTTTGTTACAGTAGCCTGAACTGATAAGGATGTACAGTGTAGGAAATTTTAGAAAATATTAGAGAATGTAAGTCCACTGATCTACATGAACACAGTAATAGTTTTCTACTGTCTGCAGCAGGAGGAACAAGCCATGTTCTCTGACTGATTTCTAGACTGGTTAAACTGCTACACCAGCTTAACTTTCTGAGCACAGCAAAACCTTACTGGCTGTCATACTGACATTCTTTTTTCAATGATTCCACGTCTCCCAATTTTTGTCATCATTCCTGTCCATCTCATATGTTTGCTAAGCACATTAGACATATGTGTCTTCAAATTAAGTGTCCTAAAATTTGAAGTGAGAAAAACAGAAAAAGTCAAAGAAAATGGATCAATAATATTGATAATAAAAAATGACATATACTCAGTACTTACCATGTTTTAATTACTATCTTAAGGGCTTAATGGTTTAATATATATTAGTTGACATATCTCCAAACACTCTTAGAAGACTGTACAGTTGTTTCTAAAGCTGATATTTGCTTAGTTCAGATCAGTACTAAATAACTCAGTTGAGAATTTCACCTAGATCTGTAGTTCTGCAAACTTTTGATCCTAAGAGTTATGATATATTTCTTTACAGGAAATATAAACTGTGAAATATAAATGTGAGTTTAACAGATGGATTGATGCCTCACACTAACACACCTGCATGGAATGTAAGGGAAGATTATTACAATTGCATATGGTGTAGTTTTGACTTTAGCCCTTTTGTTTAAATCTAATAAACTGTTGCTGGCAGTCTTCAAATGAACAACACAGATGCATTTATGTAACAGTGCCCCATGACCAAAAGATTATGTGGTGTCTCACTCTCTATCCTGTTCTACAATATTAGGTTTGTGCTAGTCATACAACTGTTGCTAAATAGAGACTCCCAAGAACTGTCTGAGTTAATATTCACTCCAATCATTCTGCTGCCCTGTGGAGTATTAGAGCATGACAGGGCTGTAGTCACATTTCAAAGGCAAAGGACTTCACTGTTCTTAGATCACACACACGTAATATGCTAGTCCTATATAACTTGCTCTTTTTTTTTTCTTTGCTATTACTCTGCTCTTGCTATATGCAGTTATTTGCCTTTCGGGTTTTACAACTTTCTCATAAATTCCAAAATTTAATTAATTTTATGTGTTTTTTAACTTTAAATCACTTATGTCATCTTGCAATAAAGAGGAGTAAGGACTTCAACAGTATTTATTTCCTTAAAATATGTTTTCTGTACATTAGGGGGCACTCATGTTTTTGAGGGAACCAATTTCAATAGGTTGATTTTTTGGTCTTCATTTTAAAGGTGAAGCATTATATTCTTTGAAGTGTTTTTCTAGGAAATATTTAAGGGAAACTTGATCAATTACCTTGGAAATTTTACCCATTATCACCCTGACACATGTAGAGTATTGGATTTTAGGAAAGAGGCTAAAATGGCTGGTTTATTTTTATTTTTATTTTTAGATGGAGTCTCAATCTGTCACCCAGGCAGGAGTGCAGTGGCATAATCTCAGCTCACTTCAACCTCCGTCTCCCAGGTTCAAGTGATTCTTGTGCCTCAGCCTCTGGAGTAGCTAGGATTACAGGCACACACACACCACCACGCTGGGCTAATTTTTGTATTTTTAGTAGAGACTGGGTTTCACAATGTTGGCGAGGCTGGTCTCAAACTCCTGACCTCAAGTGATCTGCCCACCTCGACCTCCCAAAGTACTGTGATTACAGGCGTGAGCCACCATGCCCAACCAAATAGCTGGTTTAAAATGGTGAGGGAACATAATATTATCAATTCCCAAATGTTTACGTATTTGTATTATATTGATTTAACTTATTACAAGCACATTTTATTTAAATAGTTACTAAGTAAATTTTGTTTATAAATATTTTCAACAAGAAACTTTACTTTGGTCTTCTTATCTGTAAAAGAGGAATAATTATTAAGAAAGAATTTCTCAACATTACAATAGGGACCAAATGAGATAATATCTAAAATTTAATTTATACATGGAATTTACACATATTTGTATTTCATAAATGTTTTTCATAATTGATGTAATTAATGAGTTCTACTTAGACTATTTTTGATAAAATTCATTCTAGCAAACATTGAATTCCTCCATAGACCTACTTCAATTAGTTTAGATTTGATTTTCCCCCTCTATGAATATGCTTTCAACTAGCCTTAAACTAACAACAAAAAGAAATATTCTGCAAAAGTAAGAAAGATTTTTGCGAGGTTAAAAAATGTATTTTTAGATGTGTGCTAAAATCTTAATATATATTTTATTGCAATTATAAAATTATTTTCTAATTATTTCTTCAATAATAGTTTTAACATCTTTCAACCATGTCTTGTCTAAAATATGTTAGTTTGGCTAAGCTATAATTAAAATATTAATGTGTATCAGTCAGCTATTGCTACAGTTATGCTGTGTAACAAGTCACCCTAAAAATCAGTGGTTTAAAACAGTAGCAATTAATTTTCATACTCATGGTCATGCGGTGACTGCATTGTGGCTGGTCAAGGATGTAGTCTAACATCTAGGCTCCAGGCTTCCAACTGTACACTACAGATTGGATTCAGGTATGCTCCTTATGATGCTCAATCTTCTGGGTCGAGCAATCACCCAGTGCATGTGCCCATCTCCATGCATCTTATTCTGTGATCCAGGTAGAAGATCAGTGGCTTGCTGGGGTCATTTTCTTCTCATGGTGAATCCCAGGGTTGAAGAAGGCAAACCAAATTCCACAAATACATTTTGAGACTCTGCTTAAGTAATTTACACTAACTTCTCATGAGCCAGAGAAATTCCATGCTCAAGTTCAGTGGCAAGATGAGGGCAAGTACACCTTGCCAATAATGAAGCTATGGCTATAGTTGTATAATTATATCAGAGACAAGTGAAGAGTTGGAAAGCCTCAAGTTAAATGGTTTGTTGAATGAGATGTATGCAGTAAGGTTCAATCAAAAGACAAATAAATTTGCTCTCACTTCAGGTCTTGGACTTTCCATAAACCTCTCCTATTTCTGGGTGAAATAAAATGCATATCCCCTATGTTTTGGCCAATCTGACATAATAAAACAGGAAAGTCAAACTCTAATACAGTTCAAACTGCATATTAAATACCTCTAAGGGTGCTTGGCAAACTGGGCCCAGGAGAAAGGTGATGGTGAATGGATATCATGTTTAGGGAGAAAGTGACAACTATTGGTGTTTGCTGCATAGACTGTATTAGTGTACTGTGCCTTCAGATGTTATTACTTAGTATAAAATGTGAACAAATTGAGAAACTTTCTTATAAACCAATGCAGTTATATACTATGTTCTTTTTATGTCATCTACCAATCATATATAATTTAATTCATCTAATGAAAGGATTCATTGTAGCTAAGAATACTGTAGAAGTGGCTTCCCAACTTGTTAGGCAACCTCCTGATCTGGGTTAGAGCAACAGCTGAAGATCAAATTCTGTGGGGTGGCTTTTGGTGCATTCCTACCAACTCACATTCTATTATGTTTCATCAGCCCTTTCAGAAATCCTTTAAACTACTTACTACCTTGAAATAAATCCCTAAATCAGCTAGAAGGGATTATCTTTTTTTGGTACAGAACACAGACTGATAGATTAAATACTACACGGAGATATGGAAGGCCAGAGGATCTCAAGAAAAGAGAAGGCCTAAATTGCTAAATTGATCTGGTTAGGTTTGAAAGTAATAAATATCTTTCTAGATAGATCCTAGAATTAAATATCAGAGAACAAGACAATGCCCCAGCACATAGTCCATAGTTGTGAAAGAGGTACTTATATTTTTATGTGTATTTGTTAGTAGTTGCTTAGAATAAAGTGCTTATCATGTAACATGTAATATAAGACTGTGTGTTAGGCTCTTTTCTGCTTACTTAGCACTCTTATAGAAAAAATAAAATGATTAGATTAGGGCCTAAAATTCTTCCTCAATGAATTGTCAGAGGATGAGAGATCCATGTTGCCTCTTAGTGGAATCTATCTCTTGAAGGCACAATGCTATTATACGAAGAATCAGGAAAACAGTCTGATTCTTTGGGTTGCCAAATTACAAAATAAGTTGAATTGATTGCTTCTGAAAATATCTTATTTAAATTTAGGATACCTGTTGGAAAAGAGTGGGACTCTAAGAATTGATATGTGGTGCTTTGGTGTAATCAGATACTCCTCAGTATCTGAAGTCTAAGTTCCACTCAGCCTTTCTTGTCAGCAGAAACAACCCTTCCCTATCTGATAAGATTGTTCTTCTCCTGTCTGAAGTTGTTAATATGTCACTTGAGGTAGTAGACACACAAAGATATATTATACAGTATGTTAATTTTTATATTTACATCTTTTGTTCAATATACTTTTTTGAGAATCATGTATATTGTTGTATATATTAGTAAATTGTTCCATTTATTGCTAGATAGTATTAATAAAATGACTGCACCACAATTTTGTTATTCATTCTCTTATTAATTGACATTTAAGCTCTTTTCATTTAGAGTCAACACGAATAAAGCTACTATGAACATCTTTTTAAAGTCTTCTTTTTATATATTAAAAATAATTCTTGTGTAAATATATAGGAGTGGAATTGCCCAGTCATATAATAGTTGTTTAATGACTGTTTTAAAAAATATTAGGATATTTTACATAAATGTAGGAGTCTGGTTGCTGCTAATCATTGCTAACATTTGGCATTATCAATCTTTTTAATTTTAGCCATTTTAGTGGATTTGATGTACCATCTTATTGTAGTTTTAGCGGATTTTCTTGATTACTAATGATGTTGGGCAATATTTCATAATCTTACTGGCCATTCTTATATTTTTTCTTTTGAAGTGTCCATTTAACATGTGGCCTATTTGTTTTATTGAAATTATTTATTATTTTAACCGAATTGCAGAAGTTCTTAATATACTCTAAATTTTTAGTTTGATGATTAGTGATTTCTATGACCTGTCAAAGAAAATTGTGCCACCAAGATCACAAAGATTTTCTCCAATGTTTACTTATAAAAGTTTTATATTTAGTGGCCTCTTATATTATTGGTCCTTTATGATGTTTTAGCAATTATAAATAATAAACAATTCCATTAAAATAAATTTTGTTTCACCTAGTGTTAAAAGTTATACTTTTGCTTTCCTTAGGTTATCTTTGCATATCTTCTTCCATTCCTTTACTATCAAGCTTTCTTTATCTACCACTGTCCTCTTTCAAAATGTGTTCTTCGTTGTTACATAATGCTGGATCTTGTTTTTACAAATTTTCAAGGTTTCTCTTTTGGTAAGTGAATTTAACTTATTTACGTTTATTTTAATCAATGAATAGATACGATATTCTTCTGTACATATGCAAATTTTATTAGTTTGACTTTTCACGCTTCACTTAACATCTCATTTATAAAGGTCATTTGAAACATTTTTCTCTGTTACTTTCTTGACATAATGAAAATTCCCTTCCTGTCAAAATGCCTGGCATATATTCATTTCCTGATTGTTCCCTCAGTACTCCAACCTCCAAAACCATCATTTGGTATTGTTTTATTTAGTTATGTATTCCTTTGAATATTTTTTGTTTATTATACATTTAGATAATAGTATAATTCAGTAAGTTATTCACTGACCCTTACGCACAATTTATGTATTAGCATCCTCTTAGATTTATCACCATCCTTTTTTGGTTATTTCCTCCATTTACAATTTCAATTAGGTTCTTTTGTTGTAAAACTTTTGAGACTTTTTGTGTTATTAAAAATAATTTTATACGTTTATTTAAAATTAGTTTGCCAGCATAAAATTCTGGCATTTATTTATTTATTTTTCCTTACTCACTTGAAAATGATGTAACACTGTATTTTTGCCTGCAGTGTAAGTGATTCCTCATATCAATCGGTTGCTTGCTCATTTAGGGCAGAAGCTTTCTCTAGAAGCTTTGGGAAATGTCATGGTATTTTAGATACTCTTGCTTGAATTTCACTATAATTTATAATTTACCTAGATGTATGTGTGCATATTAATAACTCTTTTTGGATTGTTTTTATCTTGTACACACATATAGAAGATTATATAAAACTTGAAGTTTTAAATCTTTTGTGTATATATAAAATGTTAAAACTACATAAAAACTTTATATATAAAGGGTCAAGCAGAGAGACATTTAGTATAGGGAAATGGCTCATGTGGTTGTGGGCTTATGAGGTTGTATGGGCTGGCAAGTCAAAATTCTTAAGGCAGTCCAATAAACTGAAAATAGGCAGCAGTTAATGCTGTAGTCTTGAGGCAAAATTTCTTCTTCTATGGGAAATCTCAAGTTTTCCTCTTAAACCTTTCAACTGATTGGATGATCCTCACCCACATTATTGAGGATAATCTCCTTCAGTTAATGTCAAATGATTGTAGATCTTAACTACGTGTATAAAATACTTTCCCAGCAACACCTAGTAGGTTTGATTTGATTAAATAACTGGTTACGATGATGCCAAGTTGATATATAAAATTGACTATCACAGCTACCTTTCCAGTTTTAAGGAGGCACTGACCTGCCTAGTAAATAGGGAAGAGAAAAGATCCCTCAAGCATTTCCCATCTAGGATGTCCAATGAACTTATCTGAACTGCCCATTTTCACACACATGGAGAAACAATGACTTTCTTCTTTGCCAAAAGTTCATAATTTTACATTTTGTTTTTTTGATCCATCAGTGTCTTTTTATTTATGTTGTATATCTAGTACTGTCTCAGAGGAAGGAGCCAAATGCCCATATGAGTTTTCCATATTCTCTGAAAATAGAAGACTTCAAAGAAGTTTGGGTACAAAGACTGCATTAAACTTCCTTTCAATTTATCTGGAATAGACAAGCATGCCACATATCTACTCTGTACAATTTGCTTTAAGGAGATAGTGAAGAAATAGTGAACTATTAGGAGGCTCTTTTGTTAAAATTTTTGTCACAGAAATTTCTTCATTTACATTGACTGTTCCTTTGTACAAATATAAGTAGGCATATAGAAGATATTTTGGTGGGGGGGGGATATATTTCCTTAGTTAAAAACTTAGAATCACCTATACGCTGATTGATGCTCTGAATCCTAGAAGAGCTTCCAAATAACATCAAAACATCAACAAAAGGCACAAAAGGACTAGTGTCGGCAGTAAAATCTATTTAGATTATTGTGATCTGTATCTTTTAATGAGATTCATTTCCAAATCTATTTGGAGGTCCTGCCAAGTTTTCTGAAAAAGCTAATGGAGTGGCAAGACCTTTGGAAACTCTAAAGTAATGGCCCTCAAACATTATTGTTTATACATGACTTATCTTTTGAGTATAGGCAATTCTGAAAGAGGTGGTCTGTATTATACTTTATAACATGATTATTATTACTATATTTTTTGATGATCTTTCACATGGGAACTCTATCTGCGGCAGGAAGAGATCTTCAAGGCAAATTCAGTTCCTCAAATCAAAATTCAAATCTCAACATGATTATATGATTTCTAGAGATCTTAATCAAGTTAGAGGGTTCAGTTAATGCAATATATATTATGGAATCCAAATTTTCCAAACATTCAGAAACAAAAATCTGTGGCAAAATGACAACATGTAATTTTGTTTCTTTCAAATTGTTTAAATATTAGGTCATGTTTTTCTGCAAAACTAAATAATGTCAATGAATTTTGAGTTCAGGTAATAATGATATAATTCTTTCTTCAAATAATTAGCCATTTTGTTCTTTTTTAACAAAAGGAAACAAGGAAACTTGTGTTTTTCATGTCTTTCCCTCTTTTATAAAAACAAACTTTGAGGCACAGTTTGAAAACTACCAAAAATTTGAAGATTATCACCGATCACATAATTCAGATATTATGACTATTCAGATAGTATTACCATTAATATTTTGGTGTGTATCTTTGCTGGTTTTGTTGTTGTAAATATATCACTATATATCTCTATATTTAACCATCTCTAATATGTAAGTAAATATTTTTATGTAATGAAATATCTATATACATAATGTATAATTTTTTTTTTTTTGAGACAGAGTCTCTCTCTTTCGCCAGGCTGGAGTGCAGTGGCGTGATCTTGGTTCACTGCAACCTCCGCCCAAGTGATTCTCCTGCGTCAGTGTGCCGTGTAGCTGGGACTACATGTGAGGACCACCATGCCCAGTTAATTTTTGTATTTTTAGTAGAGACGAGGTTTCACCATGTTGACCAGGATGGTCTCGATCTCCTGACCTGGTGATTCGCCTGCCTCAGCCTCCTAAAATGCTGGGATTACAGGCGTGAGCCACTGCATCCGGCCCATATATAATGTATAATTTTTAGAATATCTATTTTATTTATCCTATTTCAAGCTTTTCCTATAACCTTACATCTTCTTCAATAACAAAATTTCAGTGAGTATATCTTGTGGAGGTATCATCATGAATTTATTTGCATTAAGTGTCTCATTCTGTTTTGTTTCATAGTGATATAATCCTATAATGGTTAGGTCTGCTCTTATACGATGTGTATAGATTTAGTATTTAGAGCAATCTGAGAACTTTCTCTATTATTTTATGTATTCGTCTTTTTAACATTCATTGCATTTACTCCCTTTGACTGTATTTATAAAATCTTTTTCTATTTTATTCTTTAATTATTTGTAAGATATTCTATTAGTGGCTAGTATTATGCTATTTTAATTTTATTTTTTTCTTTTAACTTTTATTTTAGGTTCAAGGGATACATGTGCATGTTTGTTGTGTGGTAAATTGTGTGTAGTAGGAATTTGGTGTACTGGTAATTTTGTCACACAGGTAATCAGCATAACACCCAATAGGTAGTTTTTTAAATCATCTTCTTCCTGTCATCCTCTACTCTCAACTAGGCCCCAGTGTCTACTGTTCCCATCTTTGTGTGTTTGTGTACTCAATGTTTAGCTCCATCATGCAGTATTTAGTTTTCTGTTCCTGCATTAATACATTTAAGATAGTGGCTTCGAGCTCCATTCATGTTGTTGTAAAGGGCATGATATTATTTTTTAAAAAAATACCTGCATAGTACTCCATTGTAAATATGTGCCAGGTTTTCTTTATCTAGTCCACCGCTGATGCGCATCTAGGTTGATTTCATGTCATTGCTATTGTGAAAAGGGCAGTGACGAATATATGTATGCATATGTCCTTATGGTAGAACAATATATATTTCTTTGGGCATATACTCAGCAATGGGATTGCAGGGTCTAATGGTAGTTCTATTTTAAGCTCTTTGAGAAATCTCCAGACTCCTTTCCATGGTGACTGAACTAATTTACATTCCCACTAGTAGTGTATAAGCATCCTCATTTCTCTGCAACCTCATCAACATCTGTTATTTTTTGGCTTTTTGATAATAGCCATTCTGATTGGTGTAAAATGATATCTCATTGTGGTTTTAATTTGCATGTCCCTAGTGATTAGTGAAATTGAGAATTTTTTCATATACTTTTTGGCCATGTGTTTGTCTTCTTTTGAGAGGTGTCTATTCACGTCCTTTGATTATTTTCTAATGAGGTTATTTTTTGTTTGTTTTTGTTTTTTTCCTTGTTGATTTCTTTGAGTTTCTTATATATTCTAGATATCAGACCATTGTCAGATGCATAGTTTGCAAATATTTTCTCCCATTCTGTAGGTCATGTGTTTACTCTGTTGATAGTTTCTTTGGCTGTGCAGAAGCTCCTTAGTTTAATTAGGTCTCATTTGCCAATTTTTGTTTTTATTGCAATTGATTTTGGAGACTTCATCATGAAGTCTTTGCCTGGGCTACGACTTCTAGTACAATATTGAATATGAGTGATGAGAGGGGGCATCTTTGTCTTGTTTTGGCTCTCAAGTGGAATGCTTTCAGTTTTTGCCCATTAAGTATGATGTTGGCTGTGGGTTTGTTGAAGATATTTTCTATTATTTTGAGGAATGTGCCTTTGATGCCTAGTTTGTTGAGGGTTTTTGATATGAAGGAATACTGAATTTTATCAAAAGCCTTTTCTGTGTCTATTGAGATGATCATGTGGTTTTGTTTTTAGTTCTGTTTATGTAATAAATCACATTGGGATTAATCTGTGTGTGTTGAAGCAACCTTGCATCCCAGGAATAAAGCCTACTTGATTGTGGCTGATTAGCTTTTAGTATGCTGCTGGATTTGGTTTGCTAGTGTTTTGTTTAGGATGTTTGCATCTATATTCATCAGGGTTATTGGTTTGAAGTTTTCTGTTTTCATGATGTCTTTGCCAGGTTTTGGTATCAGAATAATGCCAGCATCATAGAATGAGTTAGGGAGGAGTGCCTCCTCCTTGGGTTTTTAGAATACTTGAAGTAGGATTGGTACCAGGTCCTCTTTAGTCATCTGGTAGAATTTGGCTGTGAATCCATTTGGTCTGGAGGTTTTTCTGGTCGGTGGGTTTTTAAATACTGATTCCATTTTGGAACTATTTATTGATCGTGGTATAGTTTCTTTCTGATTCAGTATCGGTTGTTTGTATTTTTCCAGGAATTTATCCATTTCTTTTAGATTTTTTAGTATGCATACAAGCTTCTCTACTATCATGAGACTTACCTTTGAACACTTTTCCCTTGCTAATGCCTCTATGAACAAAAGAATTGAAAAGGGGGCCTATTGTGTGCACTCATAAGGTATAATTTTATTTGTGAATGATTTTGCAACCAGCCTTCTACATGGATATCTAATACCTTAATGAAAGATGAGGGCCTACTGTAGGTGAGAAACTTTACTGGTACATATGTTGCCCTATAACCAGTCAGAAACTGAATACTGGTTCACTCTTGTTAACCCACATCATGGGTTAAAGAGAACGTTGCCAGGAGGCCTTTCCTCTTCTAGAGAGGCATCATTTGTTTGGTCCTTTTTTCCATGGTTTGGAGTAAAAGAGGTGATAATTAAAAATGTATCCCTTATGATAAGCTCTGTGGTAGATTCTACTGTAAAGGCTATGGTTATACAGCAGACTTTAAATTCTCTTGTGAAAGAAGTTATGCTAAATAATAGAATTGCTCCAGATTGCTTACTAGCTAAACAGGGAAGTATCTGTGCAGCTGCTGGCAGTTGTTGCCTATGGAGAAATACATCACATCGGGTATTACAGAGATTCAGTTGTAGGGGATTAATGAAAAGACTGTTTAGTTAAGTTAGTAGATTCTTTATCTAGCTTATTCTTTGATTTATTTGATTTTAGGTGGTTTGGTTCATGGGGACCCTGGGTAAGAAGCATAATCCAAACTCTTGGTATTATCCTTCTGATAGTCATAATAGTAGTCTCCCTGGTATGCTGTATTCTCTCAAACATTTTGAATGCTTGCATGCAGTCATCTCTAGAATGTCAAATGCTCTCTCTTCAACTGGAGTGACAAGAGCTGAAAGAAATGTGTGAACATGAGGACACAGTAACCTATGAATGAACATGCTGCAACTGGAAACTCAGAATGATAGTAACCAAGAGTGGCACTAAGGCACCAAGATTTGGTCACACGCTCAACTAAGTGAGAATCTGACCAAAAGAAGGCAGTTGTTCAACCAAATGGCAAGAGGCCACTGTTTTGGACTGAACTCATGCACTGGGCCCCAATAGACCAGACAAAAACAAAATGGAGCTGCTGATGCTAAATGTGACATAATCAAACTAAGACGTTAAGGAAACAGAGAGATCCTAGAACAGACCAGGTTTTGTCTTTTTCATGTAAACAAGATATTCCAGCATAAGGAGGTACCCTCTACTTAGTCCTTGTTTCTACCTTGTAAAACCCACTGTTCTACTGTTTCCCAGTGTGCCTCAAGGTCAAATAAGTCCATTTATAAATGTGTTGATGACATCAGTGACTAAAGTTTTGGTCAATTTGTCAAAATTGAGAAGATGACCAAAAGGAGGGAATTGTCAAGTCAAGTTTAGCCTAAAGCTGCCTCCTTACATATTTTAAGTTCAGCCTATAGGTTTTTCTGTACATTGTCGTGAATTATAACAAGTGATGGTATAAACAGACCACAGCCTACACTTGTGCCAGTCACTGAGCATTGGCCAATCAAATATAGCCAACTGTTTCAGCCATGTTCAAATAGACAAAAGTCAACCTCTAACCAATTGAGCTATTTCTATATCTCATTTAAAATCATGCCACTTTTCTTTTTTGTCCATAAATCTTCTTCCACCATTTGGCTGAGCTGGAGTCTCTGAGCCTACTGTGATGCAGGAGGCTGCTTGATTTGGAATCATTAATTGCTCAATTAATCTCCTTTAAATTTAATTCAGGCGTGTTTTCCTTTTATCAGCTGGTTGTTATGTAGACTTGATTGTGTATTTGCTTTATAGTATTGATCATCCATGTACTTGTGTTTTTGTGGTGGTCAATAATGGTCTTTCATTTGCATGAACGCATTCCCTTCAGGACCTCTTGTAAGGCAGGCCTGGTGGTAATGAATTCCCTTAGCATTTGCTTGTCTGAAAATAATTTTATTTCTCCTTTTCTTAGGAAGCTTAGTTTGGCTGGATATAAATTCTTGGTAGAAATTTTTTTTTCCTTAAGAATGTTGAATATAGGGACTCAGTATCTTCTGGCTTATAGGGTTTCTGCTGAAAAATCTGCAGTTAGCTGGAAGGGTTCCCTTTTTGGTGACCTGCCCCTTCTAACTAGCTGCCTTTAATATTTTTTTATTTGCACTGACCTTGGAGAATATGATGATTATGTGTCTGTGGGATGGTTGTCTTGTACAGTATTTCACAGGGGTTCTCTGAATTTCCTGAATTGTAGATTGACCTCTCTAGTGAGATTTCTTGGACAATATCCTCAAATATGTTTTCCAAGTTGCTTGCTCTGTTTCCCTCTCTTACAGGGATGCCGAAGAGTTGTTGAGTTGGTCTTTATGTAATCCCATATATCTTGGAGGTTTTATTCATTTTTTAAAATTCTTTTTTCTTTATTTTTGTCTGACTAAATTAATTCAAAAATCTTGTCTTTGAATTCTAGGATTCTTTCTTCAGCTTGGTCTATTCTATTGTTAATACTTCCAATCTTATTATGAAATTGTTGTAGTGAGTTCTCCAGCTCTATTGGCTCAGATTAGGTCTTTCTTAAAATGGCTATTTTGTCTTTCATCTCTTGGATTGTTTTCCTGGATTCCTTAGACTCCTTTGAATGGGTTTCAACTTTCCCCTGAATCTTAGTGCTCTTCATTGTCATTCAGTTTCTGAATTCTATGTCTGTCATTTCAGTCATTTTCTTCTGTTTAAATAACATTGCTGGAGAGCCAGTGTGGTTGCCTGAACATAAGAAGACACTCTACGTTTTAGAGTTACCAGCATTTTTGTGCTGGTTCTTTCTCATCTGTGTGGGTTGATGTTCCTTCTGTTGTGGTATAATTTGAATACGGTCAGTTGACTTCGTTTCTGGATGTTTTCAGAGGGTCAAGCCATTGTGCAGGGCCTTTATTTGTGATCTAACTCCTGTCCTTGGCTTCACAGGGGTGGGGTATATCAGCAAAGTATATTTGGTTTTGAAATTTGGGACGTACTCTTATAGAGGGTACTAAAGTGTAGTGGGCTCTTGCTCAGTCAGGCAGCTCCTCCATTTCCTCGCATTTGCAGCTGTGCTTCCTCTCAGTGCTCTGATAGTGTGGGCTCCTCTCCACTCACTCAAGTGTTCATCACAGATTTTGATTTGGCATTCCTGGGCTGCATACCACAGCCCTGGGGTGAGCTGAGGCTTTTTATTTCCTCCCCAGCTTTGGGGCAGAGGGGAAGGATCCATGGCGGTGGCAATGACAGAAGGCCTTTCACTTGTCTTTTCGGGCTGAACCCCAGAGAAATGCAGAGCCACTGCCAATGGCAACAATCAACCCATGGTACAGTGGTTGCATTGTGGGCCCAAGCCAGGGGGCATTGCCTGGTGTTGAGCAAGCAGTGTGGGAGGCTCACAAGGAAGATAGGCTGGCCTCTTCTCCATAAGGCAGGTGTGGTGTGCTTTAGGTGTGAGTAAAGCACTCAGGCTTTGTTCTTTCCCCTGTCCAAGGGCAGCGAGGGCAGTACCAATGCAGTAGTAGCGGCAGAACTCTCAGTTGCCTCTGAGAGCTCTACCCTAGAGAAAGGCAGAGGTGCTGCCAATGGGAATGTTCAGCCAGGGATGGGGCTGCTGCATTGCAGCCAGAGTCAGGGCCCTGCCTGGTGAAGAACAGGGGATGAGCGCACACATGAAAGAGAGACTGGGCTCCTTATCCTATGGCATCCGTGGTGTCCAGACCCCAAGAGAGGGTTCTTGGATCTCACACATAAAAGAATCTGAGTTGAGTCCACAGAGTAAAGTGAAAGCAAGTTTATCAGAGAAGTAAAGAAACAAAAGAATGGCTACTCCATAGGCAGAGCAGCCCAGAGGGCTGCTGGTTGCCCATTTTTATGGCTATTTCTTGATTATATACTAAACATGGGGTGAATTATTTGTGCCTCCCCTTTTTAGACCATATGGGGTAACTTCCTGATGTTGCCAAGGCATTGTAAACAGTCATGGCACTGGTGGGGGTGTAGAAGTGAGGATGACCAGAGGCCACTCACATCATCATCTTGGTTTTGGTGGGTATTTTCTGTCTTCTTCACTGCAACCTGTTTTATCAGCAAGGTCTTTATGTCCTGTATCTTGTGCTGACCTCCTATCTCATCCTGTGACTTAGAATGCCTTAACTGTCTGGGAATGTAGCCCAATAGGTCTCAGCCTCATTTTACTCAGCTTCTATTCAAGATGAAGATGCTCTGATTCAAATGCCTCTGACATTTCCCTACTCCCTTTTACAAGAGAACCCTTAATCCTAACAGTGGCAGAGGGATGAAGATTCATCTTCTGTAACTTCTTCATGCTGAATAGGTGTGGTAATATTCCTGCCCAACTATTAGTGTCTCCTGTGTTCAGGTGGAGAGGAACTTAATTACAAAGCATCGATATGGTGAGGGCCATTCATAGCTGTGAGTTCTAACAAAAGGTAATATCTGGAAGATTAATAAGTATTTAATTTAAGAGAACATTTAGTAAACTTATCCTGCATTCCTACACAAAAGTACAACAGCAATATATTCCAAAACAGTAAAACAAAATTAGTAAAATTATCTCAAGTTAACTAAATTAGAAGGTTTCCATGAACTGGGCAACAGTTGAAACCAAGCTGATGTGGGGTTGCTAGCGGATTCTAGTACATACCCCAAGATTTTTACATTACCCATCCCTTGTTTCTTCTGAGCAGCAGTCAGAGATCACTGGTGTTTCACAGGAATAAGCAGGGTTAGTCTAAATTGCAGAAACAAGCTTAAAAACCACTAGAATTGAATAACCGGTATACCATATTGTTCTTGAAACATGATTTTTCTTTCTCCAGCTTTCCGTTTTTACCAAAGACAAATCATGGTAATACCAATTTGCTTTGTTATACTTGGCCTAATTATCTGTATAAAATGCAGCAAGAGTAATTATTTTTCACATAGGCTTTTTAAATTGGCTTTGATGTAACTTTGTTCCATAGAAGGAATCTCAGATAAGACATTTTTTTTTTTTTAAAACAGAGCCCAGCCATGGGTTTGTACCCTAAAAATACCTATACAAATTGGATACATTCCTCTCCTCTTGAGGTCCCTGAGGTTCCTCAGTTGGTCAGAAGGTAACATTCTTTACTTTTCAGAGGTCAGGAACTCTGCACAGAGACTGTGTAGAAAAGGTATGAGGCCAGCTTGCTCAAGGGGCTTTCATTGGCTTTGCAAGTCAAGTTTGATGCCTTAAAGGAAAGCACACCATTCCAATCAAAGCCTTGGTAAAATAACCAGTTTCCCCAGTTGTGCCCTGTTGTAAAAGAAAACAGATTCTTATTTCACTTACGCAAATAACTACACTGCTGTAAGTTAAAAATACTCACAACTAGTTTCAAATTCTGGAGAAATCAGGTAGACCAAAACAAGACAATTGTTTGTGGATGACAAAAGGTCTTAGGACAGCCATAGTCAAAAACATAATTGACAAAAAAAAATTGCTTACCTCTGTGGCATACAATAATTTTATGTAACAATAACATACACTAAGTCATATCAGGATTACAGGAGTTTCCCATAATTTTGGAACACATACCAATAACGTATTTATAATACAAATATAGCCCAAAGAAAGCCAAACATTGCTTTATGTTGGATAATGTTTTCTGTATGATTTTTATACCAAATAAACCAAATTTCACCTTTACATTTGTGCATTATTGATGTCACACCCAATTCTTAAAAAAAGCCTTATAGACATTTCTACCCAATTTTAATATTTGACCATACGGTAAGATTCTCATAAACATTTTATAACCCTTTCCATTTTTTGTTAAAGAGCAGATTATAAGCAGGTTTTTCTTTAAGAAAAACCTGTTCTGCTTTTATTCCAATATTTAATTTACAGAAAAACTGAATAATGCCCCTTTGACTTTAGCCAATATTTTAACACTCAAAATTTTTTAACAAGATTAATTTTTTACAAGCCTTCCTCAACTTGCCTAAACCTTCAGCTTTGTCTTATTTAACTTAAAGCGATCCTTGACCCTCTAAACTAGGCAAAAAATTTCACATTCCCATGACTTCTTACGATCTTTTACCAAAAAGACTTAACTTTATTTACACACCTTGCATGTAAAACTGTTTCGATTTCCCAAAGATTACTTACATCATATGAACCAAAAGGCTTTACACTTTCTACTTTTCTGCCAAAATATTTGATTTAAGCACTTATTATTTTTAAACCAATTAAAGCTTTTTTTATGTCATACATACACCATATATAAATATACAGACAGATAGAAGATAAAGAACTCATTTCCTAAGCCAGGAATTGAACCCTAAACCCAAGCCACCATGTGATGGCAGAGACCAAAAGAATGTACTGCCATGTTGTTACAAGGTCAAGCTCCCAAGGACACACAAGACAAGAGGGAAATCTTATCAAGCTTGTTGGGCCATCTTGAACAGCAGGCTTACAGGGGTACTGGCCCACATCATATCCTAAGGTACCCCTCATTATGACAGAACAATACAGAAAGACACATGAAGCACACCAGATTCATTATAATTTAAGACTAGCCTCACAAACCCTTTTTCCCATTAATCAAAACTTTACAGAGGAAATAGTGATTTTTTTCCATTAATTTAATTGGTTTGCACAGAAAGATACACATACACACACACATACACACACACACACATACACACACACACAGAGGGATAGAGAGAAAGAGAGAGAGAGACTGGAAGTTCGACTGGTAAGAAATTCTTACCCTTTGGCCAGCATGCCAGGCTTCCGGGTTCCCTTTCCTTGAGTGACCCTCATGACCCAGATGGCTGCATCACAGGCCTCAGGGCCAAGCTGCAACACAAAGGAAAATTATCTTTTTCCATTCTGGCCAGAGCAAAATACATGTGACAAAACATAGAAATTAGCCACCCTGCTTAGCACCCAATATCCAACTGGCAAAGCTCAAACATGTCCCGGTTAGGCCCTGTCATCATTAATCCACCCTCTGACCAGGGATTTCAACTTGTGATCTCTGGGCAAGATGGTCTTCTTGAGTACTAGAAAAGATAGGAAAGGGAAAGGAGAGAGACGAAAACATTGCCTGTGGCAGGGTGGGGAAGGCAAAGAGCTCAGGGAGGCCAGAGAAAGATCTGCCCATTGTTCCAAAGTTTCCCCTTTTGGGAAGGAAATAATTCACCATGTCCCATGGTCCTATATAGGGTTAGCTTTATATTGGGGGTTTCCTTAGTATCATCTCTTTGTCATTACCAGAAAGATATCAGAAAGGCATCCCAATGCAGACCCCAAGAGAGGGTTCCTGGATCTCTCATAACAAAGAATTTGAGTCCATAGAGTAAAGTAAAAGCAAGTTTATTAGAGAAGTAAAGACACAAAAGAAAGGCTACTCCATAGGCAGAGAAGCCCTGAGGGCTGCTGGTTGCCCATTTTTATGGTTATTTCTTGATTATATACTAAACAAGGGGTAGATTATTCATGCCTCTACCTTTTAGACCATATAGGGTAACTTCTGGACCTTGCCATGACATTTGTAAATTGCCATGGCGCTTGTGGGAATGTAGAAGTGAAGATGGCCAGGGTTCACTCTCATGGCCATTTTGGGTTTGATGGGTATTATCTGGCTTCTCTACTGCAGCCTCTTTTATCAGCAAAGTCTTTATGTCCTGTATCTTGTGCTGACCTCCTATATCATCCTGCGACTTAGAATGCCTTAACTGTCTGAGAATGCAACCCAGTAGGTTTCAGCCTCATTTTACCTAGGCCCCATTCAAGAGGAAGTTGCTCTGGTTCAAACGTCTCTGACAATACTGCTGTAGCTACAATGGCACAAGGGCTGTGGGTTGACTCTGGGATTTCCTCCACAGAGAAATGCATAGTCATTACCATGTAAAGCATTCAGATAGGGGTTCAGATAGGGGTAGAGTGGAGAGTGGCTGTGCTGTGGGCCCAGCTTGACAGGCCCTGCCCAATGAGGAGTAGCAGGTACAGGGATCTGTGTCAAAAGCAGTAAGGCTAATTTTCCCTAAGGCAGATGTGCTGTGTTGAAGGCCTGCAATAGTCCTTAAACTCTTTGCCCTCTCCAAAGCTGGAGGGCAGTAGAGCTGGGGACTGTAGAACAGCAAAACATTGTGGGCCTTTCTTTGACTTCTGAGCACTCTGTGCCAGGGAAAGAAATGCAGAGCTTCTACTGGCCCGCGAGCTTAGGTAGGGGTGGGGTGGCTGCACTGGAGTCCCAAGACAGTGAGCTTCGTTTGGCGACATGTAGTGGAGGTGAGGCCTGCAGTCCATATGCTTCTCAGCACCATGGATGCAGTCCCTAATTTGGGGTCATATGAGAGAGCCTGGCCTCCCTCGTTGGCAGAGCTGTGGCCGCTGACCCTGGTGTACTCAATGGTCCAAGACTTTTGGCACTCTGCATGTGCCTAAGCAGTGCCTCTATCCAGACTATGCAGCTTTCCATGTCAGTCTGGAGGTCTAGGGGAGGGGGCAGAGAATATTCCGTGCTTGGAGTTGCAAAGGTCTGTGGCAGAAGTCCAGGTCTCCAAGGACTCCGACTCACTGCAATTAAATTTTATAATTGTGACAATAATAAAATATATTGCAACTATTTTTAAGGAATAAGGTTATATTTATTGTGTCATTTGATTTTCTAAAACTGTATTATATAATAATGCAATTGGGGATAGTAAGACTTTTACTTAAGGATAAATTAGATGTTTACAAAATTAGGGAAAATATTCTGATTGTCTATTTCCATAACAAAGGGAAGTTAAATACTCTTGAATTATCAATGAGTAATTAAAATAAATTATTTTTGAAAGGAACCATAGTATGCATTTATCATAAGTCTAGTTTGTATGCTGTTCTCTCTATTTTTTTTTTTATTTGAGACAGAGTTTCGCTCTGTGGTCCAGGCTGGAGTGCAGTGACATGATTTTGGCTCACTGCAAGCTCTGCCTTCCGGGTTCCCGCCATTCTCCTGTCTCAGCCTCCTGAGTAGCTGGGACTACAGGCACCCACCACCACGCCCAGCTAATTTTTTGTATTTTTAGTAGAGATGGGGTTTCGCCGTCTTAGCCAGGGTGGTCTCCGTCTCCTGACCTTGTGATCCACCCTCCTCGGCCTCCCAAAGTGCTGGGATTACAGGCGCGAAGCACAGACCCCAGCATATGATATTCTCTTAGTTATTGACATCTTTAAGCAGCACTATAGTTTTTTACATTTATTTGCAGACTGATCATCAACCAATAGTATCTAATGACTAAACAGTTACAAACATCATATTACTATTAGTATAATAAAATGATAACAAATTTTCCATAAACATTAAAATTTGGGGTCATTTAAAAAATTTACATAGGTAAGTCTAAAACAATAGGTAAAATTGTAAACAAATTTGCATAGGTAAATAAAAATAGTACTGTGCTTTTTAAAACTTTTTTCTAAACTCGGTTTTAAACTCTTACATACTGCCCTTCTGAGAAATATAAATGTGTCTGGTTGTCAAGAATGTGCTAACTTAGTGACTATGCTAAATACTGTTTTCAATCCTTTTTGTGTTTTAAAGGATATAAGTTTGCTTTGCTAAGTGTATCTTAACAAAACTTGTTAAGAACGAAGCATTCACCACTATGATGACCGGTATCACGAAAACCACAAATACTTAAATGCTGAAAGATAAGAGATGTCTGAAAAAATAACTTTGGATGGGTTTTGAGAGCAGGCATACAGGGTCAAAACGAGCCATGGGGCTCATGTAGGGTATGGGGGCTTGAGGTTGCGAATTGTGAAAAGGTGAGGTGCCAGTTCTACAGATGGACAGAAGGTCTGGATGGAATTGTACAGACTGCTGTGGCATCTTTCAGGCTGCTCTACTTTCAATGCCAGAGGGTGTGGGTAAACCTCTATTAATGTAGAACCCCTGGATAGCGCAGTTTTTCCCATTTTTGCAGGGAACTCTTCAGTTATTGGGTGAATTCCATAATTCTCCTTTTTAACAATTATTCCTTTGCTTTACCCTGTTCCTCATTTCTAAAAGTTTGCTCTTTTTTTCTTTTCTTTTTCAAATTTCCACTTTTATTTTAGATACAGGGGGCACACATGCAGATTTATTACATGGAAATATTGCATGATGCTGTGGTTTGGGGTGTGTATCCTATCACCAAAAGGTGAGCACAGTACCTGATAGGTAGTTTTTCAACATATTCCCCCTCCCTTCCTCCACCCTCAAGTAGTCTGCCGTGTTTATTGTTTCCATATTTATGGCCATGTATGCTCAATGTTTAGTTTTCACTTATAAGTGAGAACATATGGTATTTGGTTTTCTGTTTCTATGTTAATTCACTTAGGATTATGGCCTCCAGATCCATCCACATTGTTACAAAGGACATATTTTTATCCTTTTTTGTGGCTGTGTAGTATTCCACAGTGTATATGTATCACATTTTCTTTATCTATCTACCATCGATGGGCACCTGGGTTGATCCTGTGTCATTGTTATTGTGAATAGTGCAGTGATGAACATACAAGTGCATGTGTCTTTTTGGTAGAGTGATTTATTTTCATTTCAGTATATGCCCAAAAATGAGATCCCTGGGTCCAATAGTAGCTCTGTTTTAATTTCTTTAAGAAATCTCCAAAATGCTTTCCACTGTGACTGGACTAATTTACATTCCCACCAGCAGTTTATATGCAGGTTCACCAGTGTCTGTTGTCTATTGACTATTTAATGGTTCCTCTTTGTGGTTTTGATTTACGTTTCTCTGGTCATTAGTGATGTTGAGCATTTTTTCTTTTTTTTTTTTTTATTTTTATTTTTATTTTTATTTTTGAGATGGAGTCTCGCTCTGTCGCCCAGGCTGGAGTGCAGTGGCCGGATCTCAGCTCACTGCAAGCTCCGCCTCCCAGGTTTACGCCATTCTCCTGTCTCAGCCTCCTGAGCAGCTGGGACTACAGGCACCCACCACCTCACCCGGCTAGTTTTTTGTATTTTTTTAGTAGAGATGGGGTTTCACCATGTTAGCCAGGATGGTCTCGATCTCCTGACCTCGTGATCCGCCCACCTCGGCCTCCCAAAGTGCTGGGATTACAGGCTTGAGCCACCGCGCCCGGCCGCATTTTTTCATATGTTTGTTGGCCACATGTGGGTCTCCTTTTGAGAAGTGTTTGTTCATGTTCTTTGCCCATTTTTTAATGGGGTTATGTGTTTTGTGTTTGTTGATTTAAGTTTCCTATAGATTCTGGATGTTAGACTTTGTTGGATATGTAGTTTGAGAATATCTTTTCCCATTCTGTAGCTTGTCTGTCTGCTCTGTTGATAGTTTCTTTTGTTGTACAGAAGCTCTTTAGTTTAATTAGGTTCCACGTGTCTGGTTTTTTTTTTTTTAATTTATTTTATTTTATTATTATTATTTTTTTTAAATAGCTTTTGTGGACTTTGTTGATAATCATTTGCCAAGGCTGGTGTCAAGAAGAGTATTTCCTAGGTTGTTTTCCAGGATTTTTATAATTTGAGGCCTACCCTTTAAATCTTGGATACATCTTGAGATAATTTTTGTATGTGGTGAAAAGTAGGGGTCCTAGCTAGTTATCTCAGCAGCATTTCTTGCATAGAAAGTTCTTTTTCCATTGCCTTTGTCAGCCTTGTCAAAAATCAGATGTTTGTTGCTGTGGAGCTTTATTTCTGAGTTTTCTATACTTTTCTTTGGGTCTAGGTGTCTGTTTTTATGCCTATTCTCACATTCTTTTTCAAAACAGTACTAGAAATCTTAGCCAAAGCAATCAGGGAAGATAAATAAATAAAAGGTATCCAAATAGGAAAAAAAGAAATCAAACTATCACTCTTTGCTGACGATGTGAGTCTATACTCAGAAAGTCCTATAGACTCTGCCAGAGACTCCTAAAACTGTTAAACAGCTTTAACAAAGTTTCAAGATACAAAATCAATATACAAACACCAATAGCGTTTCTATACAGCATCAATGTTTAGGCTGAGAGTGAAATCAAGAGCAAAATCCCACTTAAAAGAACCACAAAGAAAATGAAATACCTAGGAAATTCACCTAACCAAGGAAGTGAAAGATCTCTACAAGGAGAATTACAAAATACTGCTAAAAGAAATCAGGGACAACACAAACAAATGGAAAACATTTGGTGGAGCCAAGATGTTCAAATAGAGGAAGCTCCATTCTGCAGCTCTCACTAAGAAGCAAAAAACTGTGAGTGCACTCTACATCTTCAATTGAGGTACTAAAGCTCTCTTATTAAGACTGACTAGGTGGTTGGTGTGGCTCACTGAGAGTGAGCAAAAACAGGGTGTAGTAAGATGCCACCCAGGAACTGCAGGTGACAAAGGGAACTCTCTCCCCAAGCCAAGGGAGATGGTGAGGAATTGTGCTTCCTCTCCCTGAAAACCAGATTTTTCTCAGGGATCCTTGCAACCTGTGGATTGGAGGTCACCTCCTGAGCCATGCTACCAGAGGCTTGGTTCCCAAGCACAAAGCTGTGGAGAATCATGGTGGCTGCTCAGGTGGACTGCTAATATGGGTGGCCACTTTGAGCAGGCACTGAGACACAAGAGTATTTGCATACTCTGGCTCTGGGAATTCCAATGAGGCAGGATACCCACCCACTTTTGTGGGAAGGAGGCTGAAGACAGGGAGACAAGCAGCCTCACTCTCAAGGAACTCCACAAGCTAAAATCCACTAGTTTGGTATCACCACAGCCAGCATAGCTGACTAGAAACTGCTTAGTTCCCTGGGGGGAGGGGTGGCTGCCTTCACCATGGCTCCAGTGGCTGCTTTCCCTTGCAGCCACTGGTGCCAGTGAGATGGGGTGGGACCCTGATCCACTCCTCACTGGCTGGGGTCTCCCTGTGGGAATCTCAGCATCCCCAGTCAGGGGTTTATGGATAGAACACTGATAAACCTGAGAGGAGCCCCCAGCAGGAGGGCTGGCTGCAGTATCCTGGATCAGTGATCTTAGTCTTTTCTGCCTGCTAGGTCTGGAGAGTCAGGACAGCCCAGAAGAGGAGGATTTCCCTTAGTGCAGCATACCCACCCTGCCAAGCGGCAGGTAGACTGCTTATTTAAGTGGATTTCTGATCCCACTCCTCCTGAATGAGTGAGACCTCCCAACATGAGTCTCCAGACACCTCATACAAGAATGTTCCAGCTGGCATCAGGCCCTCTGGGAAAGAGCTCCCAGAGAAAGGAGCCGGCTGCCCTTTTTGCTGGTCTGCAGCCTCCACTGGTGATATCTCCAGGGATGGCAGAGACCCAGGTGAATAGGGGCTGGAGTGGACCCCAAGCAAACCACAGCAGTGCTATAGAAGAGGGTCCTGACTACTAGAAGAAAACAGCAGAAAGCAACAATATCAATGAAAAAGACACCACAAAAACCCATCCAAAAGTCAGCAGCCTCAAAATCAAAGGTAGACAAACCCATGAAGATGACAAAGAATAAACACAAAAATTCTGAACACTCAAAAAGTCAGAGTGACCTCTTCTCCTCCAAAAGATTGCAACAAGTCTCCAGCTGAACTTAGAATGGGGCTGAGGCTGAGACGTAAGATTGACAAAAGCAAGCTTCAGAAGATGGGTGACAACGAACTTTGCCAAGCTAAAAGATGATGGTCTAACTCACTACAAAGAAGTTAAGAACCATGATAAAATGTTACAGGAGCTGTTAACCAGAATAACCAGTTTAAAGAGCAACATGAATGATCAGATGGAGCTGAAAAACACAACACAAGAACTTCAAAATGCAAACACAAGTACCAATAGCCAAAAAGACCAAGCAGAAGAAAAGATATCAGAGCTCGAAGACTATCTTGCTGAAATAAGTCAAACAAGATTAGAGAAAAAATAATGAAAAGGAATCAACAAAACCTCTGAGAAGTATGGGATTATATTAAAAGACTGAACCTAAGACTGATAGGGGTACCTGGAAGAGACAGGGAGAACAGAACCAAGTTGGAAAACATGCTTCGGGATATCATCCAGGAGAACTTCCACAACCTAGAAAAACAGGCCAATATTCAAATTTAGGAAATCCAGAGAACTCTGGTAAAATACTCCACGAGAAGAAAAATCCCAAGACACGTAATCATAAGATACTCCAAGGTTGAAATGAAGGAAATAATGTTAAGGGCAGCTAGAGACAAGGACCAGGTCACCTATAAAGGGAAGCCCATCAGACTTATAACAGAAGCCACAGAAACCCTACAGGCCAGAAGAGATTAGGAGCCAATTTTCAACATTCTTAAAGAAAAGACTTTCCAAGCTGGAATTTCATATCTGGCCGAACTAAGCTTCATAGATGAAGGATAAATCATTTTTTTTTCAGACAAGCAAATGCTGAGGGAATTCATCACCACCGGGCCTGCCTTGTAAGAGCTCATGAAGGAAATACTAAATGTGGAAAGGAAAAAACTGTTACCAGCCACTCCAAAAAAAAAAAAAAAAAAAAAAAAAAAAAAAAAAATCACACTGAAATACACAGACCAGTGACACTGTGAAGCAAAAACATAAACATGTCTGCAAAATAACCAACTAGCATCATGATGTCAGAATCAAATTCACACATAGCAATATTAACATTCAATATAAATGGGCTAAATGCCCCAGTTACACTTGCCCCAATATTACAATTACACAGTAATTGTAATTGCCCCGATTACAACTACAGTAACCCAGTGGCAAGATGGATAGAGTCAAAACCCATGGGTGTGCCATTCAAGATACTTGTCTCACATGCAAAGACACATATAGACTGAAAACAAGAGGATGGAGGAAAATATATCAAGAAAATGGAAAACAGACAAAAACAAGGTTTGCCATCTTAGTTTCTGACAAAATAGACTTTTAACCAACAAAGATCAAAAAAGACATATTGGTAAAGGGTCAATTCAACAAGAAGAGCTAACTATCCTAAATATATATGCACTCAATACAGGAGCAGTTAGATTCATAAAACAAGTTCTTAGAAACCTACAAAAAGACTTAGACTTCCATACAATAATAGTGGAAGAGTTTAGCATTTCACTGTCAATATTAGACAGATCATCAAGACAGAAAATTAACAAAGATATTCAAGAATTGAAATCAGCTCTGGATCAAGTGGATCTGATAGATACCTGCAGATATTTCCACCCCAAAACAACAGAATATACATTCCTCCTGGTGCCACATGGCACTTACTCTAAAACTGATCACATAATTGGAAGTAAATCACTCCTCAGCAAATGCAAAGGAATGCAATGAAATCATAACAATAAGTATCTCAGACAATAGTGCAGTCAGATTAGAACTCAAGAGTAGGAAACTCACTCAAAACCACACAACTACATGGAAGTTGAACAACCTGTTCCTGAACAACTCCTGAGTAAATAATAAAATTGAGGCAGAAATCAAGAAGTTCTTTGAAACCAATGAAAATAAAAATAGACAACATACCAGCATCTCTGGGATGCAGCTAAAGCAGTGTTAAGAGGGAAATTTACAGCCCTAAATTCCCACATCAAAAAGCTACAAAGATCTCAATTGACACCCTAGCATCACAACTAAAAGAACTAGACAACCAAGAGCAAATAAATCCCAAAGCTAGCAGAAGACAAGAAATAACCAAGATCGGAGGGGAACTGAAGAAGATAGAAACATGAAAGACTCTTTAAAAAAATCAATGAATCCAGGAGCTGGTATTTGAAAAACATTAATAAAATAGATTGACTTCTAACTGGACTAATAAGAAAGAAAAGAGAGAAGAATCCAATAGACACAATAAAAAATGATAAAAGGAATATTACCACTGACCCCGCAGAAATACAAATAACCATTAGAAAATACTATAAACAACTCTATGCAAATAAAGTAGAAGACACAGAAGAAATGGATAAATTCCTGAACACAAAGACCCTCCCAAAACTAAACCAGGAAGAACTTGAATTCCTGAATAGACCAATAATGAATTCTGAAATTGAGGCAGTGATAAACAGCCTACCAACCAAACAAAGCCCAGGACCAGATGGATTTACAGCTGAATTCTACCAGAAATACAAAGAGGGGCTGGTAACACTTCTTCTGAAACTATTCAAATCAATTGAAAAGGAAGGACTCCTCCCTAACTCACTCTATGATGCCAGCATCATCCTGATACCCAAACCAGGCAGAGATACAACAAAAAAAGAAATCTTCAGGCCAATATCCCTGATGAACATCAATGCAAAAATTGTTAATTAAATATTGGCAAACTGAAACCGGTAGCACATCAAAATGCTTATCCACTATGATCAAGTTGGCTTAATTCCCAGGATTCAAGGTGGTTCACCATATGCAAATCAATAAATGTAATTCATCTCATAAACAGAACCAATGACAAAAACTACATGATTATCTCAACAGACGCAGGAAAGGCCTTCAAGAAAATTCAACATCTCTTTATGTTAAAAACTCTCAGTAGACTAGGTATTGAAGGAACCTACCTCAAAATAATAAGAGCCTTTTTTGACAAACCTATAGCCAATATCATACTGAATGGGCAAAAGCTAGAAGCATTCCCCTTGAAATCTGGCATAATACAAGGATACTCTCTCTTGCCACTCCTATTCAACATAGTATTGGAAGTTCTGGCCAGGGCAATCTGGCAAGAGAAAGAAATAAAGCGTATTCACATAGGAAGGGAAGAAATAAAATTGTATTTTTTTGTAGATGACATAGTCCTATATCTGGAAAACTCCATTGTCTCAGCCCAAAAGCTCCTTAAGTGGATAAGCAACTCCAACAAAGTCTCAGAATACTAAATCAACATGCAGAAGTCACAACCATTCCTACACCCCAAAACAGAGAAGCAGAGAACCAAATAGTGAATGGACTCCCATTGACAATTACTACAAAGAGAATAAAATCCTAGAATACAGTTAACAAGGAAAGTTAAGGACCTCTTCAAGGAAAACTACAAACCACTGCTCAAGGAAACCAGAGAGGACACAAACAAATGGAAAATATTCCATGCTCATGGATAGGAAGAATCAATATCATAAAAATGGCCACATTGCCCACAGTAATTTATAGACTCAATGCTATTCCCATTAAATTACCATTGATATTCTTCAAGGAATTAGAAAAAAAACTATTTTAAAATTCATATGGAACCAAAAAACAGCTCATACAGCCAAGACAACCCTAAGCGAAAAGAACATAGCTGGAGGCATCATGCTATGGGACTTCAAACTATGCTATAAGGCTGCAATAACCAAAACAGTAGTGATACTGGTAGAAAAACAGATATATAGACCAATAGAACAGAATAGAGAACTCAGAAATAAGATCACTAATCTACAACCATCTGATCTTTAACAAACCACACAAAAACAAGCAATGGGGAAAGAATTCCCTATTTAATAAATGGTGCTGGGAGAACTGGCTATCCATATGGCAGAAAAGTGAAACTGGAACCCTTCCTCACAACTAATACAAAAATTAACTGAAGATGAATTAAAGACTTGAATGTAAAACCCCAAAGTATAAAAACCCCAGAAGAAAATCTAGGTAATACCATTCAGGACATTGGCATGGGCAAATATTTCATGATGAAATCACCAAAAACAATTGCAACAAAAGCAAAAATTGACAAATGGGATCTAATTAAACTGAAGAGCTTCTGCACAGCAAAAGAAACTATCATCAGAGTCAACAGGGTATCTACAGAATGGGAGAAAATTTTTGCAATCTATGAATCTGACAAAGGGCTACTTTCCAGAAATCTACAAGGAACTCAAACAAGTTTACTAGTAAAAAACAAACAACCCCATTAAAAAGTGGGCAAGGGACATGAACAGACACTTCTCAAAAGAACACATTCATGCAGCCAACAAACACATTTTAAAAAGCTCAACATCACTGATCATTAGAGAAATGCATTTGAAAACCACAATGAGATACCATCTCATGCCAGTCAGAACAACCATTATTAAAAAGTTAAGAAACAACAGCTCCTGAAGAGGTTGTGGAGAAATAGGAACACTTTTAGACTGTTGGTGGGAATTTAAATTAGTTCAATCATCATGGAAAGCAGTTCCTCATAAATCTAGAAAAAGAAATACCATTTGACCCAGCAATCCCATTTCTGCTTATATACCCAAAGTAATATAAATCATTCTATGACAAAGATATGTGCACGCATATATTCATTGCAGCACTATTCACAGTAACAAAGAGATGGAATCAACCCAAATGCCCATCAACAATAGACTGGATAAAGAAAATGTAGTATATATACAGCATGGGATACTATGCATTCATAAAAAGGAATGAGTTCATGTCCTTTGCAGGGTTGTGGATGAAGCTGGGAGCCATTATCCTCAGGAAACTAATGCAGGAACAGAAAACCAAACACCACATGTTCTCACTTATGAGTGGGAGCTGAACAATGAGAACACATGGACACAGGGTGGGGAACAACACACACTGGGGCCTTTGGGGGTTTGGGGGAGGGAGAGCATTGAGAAATATAGCTAATTCATGCTGGGCTTAATACCTAGGTGATCAGTTGATAGATGCAGCAAACCACCATGGCACACATTTACCTATGCAACAAACCTGCACCTATTGTACATGTACCCCAGAACTAAAAATAAAAATAAAAAAGAAAAACATTCCATGCTATTGAACTAAAAAGTAGCTATCATAGAAATAGCCATACTCCCCAAAGCAATTTACAGATTCAATGTTATTCCTATCAAACTATGTCATTCTTCACAGAATTAGAAAAAACTTTTCTAAAATGTATATGGAACCAAAAAGAGCCTGAACAGCCAAAGCAATCCTAAAATTGAACAAAGCCAGAGGCATAACACTACTCAACTTCAAACTATACTATAAAGCCACAGTAACCAACCAAAACAGTTTACTCTCTTTTCTTATCCTATTTTTCTTTACTATTACATTAGTAAATACAAACTACTTACTCAAAAAGGTTCTCATAAAGGATGTAGAAAGTCATCTAGTCAAATGATAAATGTCTTTGAGAGGAAATGTGTGAACCTATTCTATGTAATCTCTATGAATGATCATGAACAGGACACAGCAAATGTTTCTTACGTATTTCCCCTGCTTTATATTCACAAAGATATTGCAAGAATTCAAGTGCAGAGTATACTCTACATTCACTATTTCAATGGCTTTCTTATTGGTCTCTTTGCATTATTTTCTCTTACCCTAAATTTAGCCCATATGCTGATGACATCATACATTTTCTAAAGGAGTGACATTCAGCTTTTCAACAAAGAAGTCAAACTGTTCGACTGACATTCAATAATCTACATGAGTTGCCACCACACTGCTGTTCATGGCTTACTTTTTACTATTATACTTGGTATACAGTATACTCCAGAGGAAGATGAGTTTGGTTAGGCTGAAAATATGCTTAATTTTCCAGTCATTGTCCGGTACTTAAGCATTTCTCTCCACTGGAAATGATTCTTTCTTCAACTTCATGATCTCTCCTTTCTAAAAGCTTTTAAAATAATCACACCTAGCTCGAATGATTAATTCTCCTGTAATCATTCCCTGATAGCTTATAATCACTATTCTTTTCCTTCACTTGGGAGTTTCCTCAGGATATTTTGTTCTTTTTATTGAAAATATTTTATTCTTTTTTTTTTTTTTTTTTTTTGAGGCAGAGTCTTGCTCTGTCGCCCAGGCTGGAGTGCAGTGGCCGGATCTCAGCTCACTGCAAGCTCCGCCTCCCGGGTTCCCGCCATTCTCCTGCCTCAGCCTCCCAAGTAGCTGGGACTACAGGCACCCGCCACCTCGCCCGGCTAGTTTTTTGTATTTTTAGTAGAGACGGGGTTTCACTGTGTTCGCCAGGATGGTCTCGATCTCCTGACCTTGTGATCCGCCTGTCTCGGCCTCCCAAAGTGCTGGGATTACAGGCTTGAGCCACCGCGCCTGGCCCGAAATATTTTATTCTTAAAGCTCATCTTCTCTACTGGATATTAAGCTTCCTGGAGTAGATCCTGAATCTTACTTTTTCTCCAAATCACAGTAACTAGCAAAGTGTCTGGAATATAGTAGGCCTTTGATACACATTTATTTTCATTAAAGATTATAATAATATATATTTATGTGTGTGAAATAGTAAATCAAAAATAAATAATACTTATATTTTGAGTGTTATTTCATAAGAGCATGTATCATTTCATATTTAAAATGTAAATTTGTTTCCTCCTGAGATAAACATGAAAATTACCATTGTTAGGAAATACAAAAATAGTGTAAGATATATGAAATAAAAGAATTCTATTTTAAAATGAATAACATGATGAATATGTACTATAAACATAAGCTATTACTTGATGATTATATCTTATTTAAACTTAATCCAGTTAAAATTAAGTGCTACTCCTTATTTCAAAACAGTAAAGGATTAGAATTAGGTTTTGTAATTACAGTTAAAATTATGTTATTATGTTTAATATTTTGAAATGGCAAGAAGTGTTTTGCATTTGGAGATTTTTTTCTATTACCTCTATGATGCTTGCTGTAACCCCATGCTTATCATTTTTTCTCCGTATTAGCATTATTTATGATTATATAATTTTTATTTGTTCATATTTAAGCTCTATCATCAAAACATGTTCACTTAAGTTCTTCATTTTGCTTCTTTTTTTGGTGTATATGTACATCATTTTGCTTCTATTTTGTGAATGCATATGTATATCATTTACCTCAATTGATTTTTAGGAGGCAAGATAAATTAGTAGTTGGCGAGAAAATTTATATCAGCGCAAACATGCACAACTATGAGGGCAAGAACAAGATAAATTTTATGGAAATAAATTTCCATAAAAGAGAGTGGAAGAGAGAAACAGAGTGATATTAAAGACAGGTCAGAGTAAAAGTATACGGTTACTGGCTCAAGAGAAGATATGAATGTAACAATATAGACTGCTAAGAGCAAATAATGCAAAGGCTGATTGACAGGTTAAATTCCAGTTCTGGTACTTACTACAGGTAGGATCTTTGGAAAGTTACTTAGTACCTCTATGCTACTCAGCAGGGTTGTGCTATTAAATTAGTTGATTTACATTAAGCACTTTGAACTTACCAGTTGTATGTAAATGATACATGTTGTTATGTCATAAAAACTTCAAATATCCAGAGATAATGGAATAATAATGATAATAATATGGTATAATAATAATATCTAACCCTTTTTGTAGAACTAACTCTGCTATGCACTGGACACATATTATCTCCTTTAATTTCTTCAATTACTCTCTGGGTGACAACAGGAAAATAATGGCATATTGGAAACAAATGATATAAGGAGAGTTGAATCTACCTCAAGAAGGGCACTGATATCATGGGGCTAGCATAGTGGAAGTCTTTCACCATCCCTAGACCTGAAGGGGCAAATGAAAGGAGGAATTAATGGAACCTATAGTTATATGAATTGCTGCCAATCAGAAGCTATGGCCCTTGGTTGGTGAATGCAGCCAATGTACAGTAACCTGGCAAGAAGAAAGGAGAATAAATACACTTACTTCACACTCCACCTTCTTCATCTCTGGTCCAGTTGGAAGCTATCAGGCAAGATAACTCGATGATTCCGTTCATATGAATACACCTCCCTGAGTGCAGAGCAGACTGGAGCTAGGTTCAGAGGGGAATCTGGTGGGCAAATATAAGATACACAGCACAAACCCTTGTGAAATAGGAACTACTGCTCTACTCAGGTACAGACGAAGAAACTGAGGATCAGGAAGTTTAAGTGATTTGATCAGTGCCACAGTTACTAAACAAGTGGTAGACTCAAGGTTTGAACCCAGACAGTCTGGCTCTGAGACAATGGTCTTAAACACTGTAGCATGCCGCAAAGTGTATGTTTACTGGAGGTTACACTCAGCAAGAGCAGAAATCAAATGAAGCCACACCAATTTTTCTGAGAAGAGTAATTTTAAAAGATAGAGAAAGCCATGAGAAAGGTATTGCTGCTATAATTTATTTAAACTGATCAGGAGTAATTGAGGAAGTAGAAGTTTTAGGAAATGGGAGTTTTCAAGTTCATAAAAATCTTTAAATGTAACATAGAGCAGAGTGGTTGTAACCTTGAAGTGGTAAATAATTTTGACTAGGGATAGAAGGCTTTATATAAATCATAAATTTACATAAAAATTGTCAGAAGGAGTGATAATGGGAATAATATTTATAGAGATAGACATAAATATTGTATGTGCAAACTGTTGAAAAAGGGTTCTCATTTTGAATGATATAAGGTACTTTATATTTGAGTGAAAATGTAAAAGTGCTAAACAGGAAAACAAGGCATGTTCATACTTTGGACTTGGTACAGGAAGAAAAACTTGGGAGAGAAAGTTGTATAGCTTGAATAAATCTATTATATTATTTGAGATTAAGTTCCCATTTTCTTCTAACTTCTCTGTTAGGAACTCACAGTATGAAACGAATCATGATAACAGGGGAATGAATCCCAAGACAGTTAAGGAGATTGCTCAACAGAATTGAGCCATATTAAATGAGTTTTAAGTCCCCAGCTCCAGATAAATTAACATTGTAAGGACATTTCTACAGTCTTAAACTTTTTCCAACTCCATGAAGGACATTTTAACACAATAAAGGTGTCTAATTTTTAATATTTAAAAATAAAAATAGTTCATTTTCCATCCCCAAATGTGCTCCTATTTATCTTTTTTTTTAAACCTAGTCTCTTAGTTCACATGATTCTCCCAGTCATGTGTTCCTCAATCCTTGTATCAGCTGTCTTTCCCGTTTGATGGATCTCTATGGTCAATCAAGGGTCAGATGGTGCTAGCAAGCCTTCCACCATTTCTTAAATCTCCCAGATCCTGTGCAGTTTCACTCTTGGTTAAATTAATGCAATAACTTCTTATTTAGCATGTATATGTACTAGGAAATATGATTAATAATATACTGCTTACGCTATGAAATATTTCATACTTTAATCTGTTTGGGTCCCAAACTATTGTAGTCACATTTTTTCTTTACCTCTTTTACCCATTCTAGAAGCAGTCTGACTTATCCTGGAGATAAGAATGCTAGAAGAATGTCACCTAATTTTTATAAAAATTGTCAGAAGGAGGGATAATGGGAATAATAGTTACAGAGGTAGACATAAACATTATGTGTACAAACTGTTGAAAAAGGGTGCTCATTTTGAATGATATATGGTACTTTATATTTGAGTGAAATATAGTCCAAAAAAAAGATCTGATCATGTCATATCCTAATCGTCTTTGCAGGTATCTCTCTTAAATCACCAAAGTTCCATTATGGCTGAATAAATAGCATGAAACTTGTTCTAAATGTTTCTTATTTTCTCAATGGGAAGTTCTTGGGGGAGGTGGTGAATAGATAAAAAGAAGAGTACCTTCTCTTGTAGGAAAATCTCTGAACTCTGAATATCCTATGCTGATAGGTGATGAGAGAAGAGAAGCTCTAAGAAACTCTTTATAAGGCTAACGTCTGGTTTATGAATTTGGACAAACATATATATTTTTCTAATTATTTTAAGGTTTACGATTCTAAAAGTTTTACAGAAGAAAGTGGGACTATAACCTTCAAACATTAATTATGCAACTATTTAATAGGATTTTTTATGCTCACTTGTCTTTTAAGAATACATAAAACAGAGAGAAAATAAAATAGCAAATTGCTGTGTTATAGGCTAAACTATAAAAAGAATAAATGCTTAAGTAGTTTCTTTCCTAGCACTTCTAAAACTGCTCTTAAATTCTATAATAAAGTTACAATTTTATAAATTGAACTACTCTAATGATATTAATGACATTAGATCCAGCTGCTTCCATCATTTATATTTAAACTTTCCTAATTTAAAGAAAAAAGAGGGAAGAGAAGATATACAGCGATGGACATCAGGGTGTTGATTTAAAGGAATATTATTGTCTTTCAAAAATAAGTATTTCTCTCCCAAGCAGTGCCCAGATAAGGCAATTCTAATTATTACAGTTCATTAGACTTAATAATTTTACACACAACAGAATGAGACAGTTAAAATGTCTTTTCACAGATAAGGAAATTGAGGTTTATCTCAATAAATATCTCAAAAAAATTATCTTGATAGAACTGAAATAAGTTGCCTAGGGTCACATTGCTATTAAGAGCTCAAGCTGAAAGTTAAACCAGTTTTTTTTTGTCATATTATACATTCCAAGATCTTTTCACTTTGTACCATTCTCCCAATCAATATTTTTACTAGACTATTTATCACTGCAAATATTCCAAATCTAATTACAGAAGCACTCAGGGGTGAGTTAAATTTTGGCCTCTAATTGCTGTTCATTGGGAACGTGGTAATTTTCCCTCAAGAATTGGCTTGATTTATCTTCTTTAGTCTTTCCCCTTGGCTTGTTTCAAAGTGCTAAAATGCTGCTTCCACAAATATCTCACTGTCCTATTATCACCAGTATTTCTAAGACTTTCGTACACCAGCAACATATTCTTTCAGACTCATTTTTTCTTGACTTCTATTTCTTCTGAATAATCTTTTTTTCCATGTTTCTTTCATTTTCTCCACACAGTCTATGATTCACTTTCATTACTTGCTTTTCCATTCTACAACCATTTGCTCCTGCTATTGCTTTGCTTCCTGTAGTGCTATTTTATTTTCTGTTTCCAGTCATCATGCACAGGATCATTTCTTTTGCTTTAAAGACCTCAATATTTAGGGTGAAACATCTTATTCCTGAGTAAGCCACATGAGGAAAACAAATACTCTTGAAGACATAACAAATGTCTTCACTGTGACTCTTTTTCTCCTCAAATTTAAACCACCTTCTGCTCACGAGAACATTTACCTAAGTATCTCAAAGATCGTTAGAAAGAATGTCAACATGATGAATTAATAAATTTGACTTTTAATCTTCCACTGTTCATCCACATTTACATGTGTTCACCTTACATTAAACTACATGACTCTTCATGATATAAATTATTTGGTTTATCCTGGTAATTAGGTTTAGAAATAATACAATGTTGTTAAATAATTGTTGTAGTTTGAATGTGTACCCTCCAAAATTTATATGTTGAAACCTAACTCCTATCGTGGTGGTGTTAAGAGATAGGGACTTTTGGGAAATGATTAAGTCATGAGGTTAGTGTCCTCATGAAATAATTAGTGACTTATAAAGGGGATGGAGGGAAGTAATTAGGCCCTTTTTGTTCTTAGACTCTCTTACCATGAGAAGATATAGCATTCGTCCTCTTTTGCCCTTTCTCTGCCTTCTGTCATGTGAGAACACCTAGATAGCACCATCTATGAGCAATAGGCCTTTACCAGACATCAAACCTGCTGGTGCCTTGATCTTGGACTTCCCAGTCTCCAAAACTGTGAGGAATAAATTGCTGTTATTTATAAGCTACCCAGTGTTAGATATTTTGTTATAGCAGCACAAATGGACTAAAACAATACTATTTTGTTTTCAATAACCAAAATGCATTTAAGACTTTACTATTGATAAACGAGGAATAATTTTTATTATTTTTAATTTTAATTTTTGTAAAGTTTAGATTTAGAGGTTATATGTATGGTTTTGTTACATGGGTATATTGTGTGATGTTGAGGTTTGGGTTTCCATTGATCCTGTCACCCAAATAGTGAACATATTATCCAATAGGTGGTTTTTCAACTTTGTCCTCTCCCTCTCTCTCCCCTTTTAGAGTCCCTGCTATCTATTGCCTTGCATCTTTAGGGACATGTGTACTCAATATTTAGCTCCCACTTGTGAGAACATGTAGTATTTCCTATGTTAATTCACTTAGGGTAATGGTCTCCAGCTGCTGCATCCATGTTGCTGTAGATGACATGATTTCATTCTTTTTTATGGCTGTCTAATATTCCATGGTTTGTATGTGCCACATTTTCTTTATCTAATCTACCATGTGAGATCGTATTATATGGTGCTTTTAATTTGTATTTCTCTGATGATAAGTGATGTTGAGCATTTTTTCATATATTTGTTGGTCATTTGTATGTTTTCTTTAGATAAGGGTATGTTCATGTCTTTTACCCACTTTTTAATGTCTTTTTCTTATTGATCTGTTTATGTTTCTTATAGATACTGGATATTAGACCTTGAGGGATGCATAATTTGTGAATATTTTCTTCCAAGTACAAATTTTAAGTCGCTAGATTTCTTAACCTGTTTATATTATTTGAATTGCTTGCTCTTTTACCTTTTTCCTCATTTGTTCTTGGAAAAGATGCTAGACTAAGTATTATTCTAGGGATAGAACATAAATATTTCTTAATTATTTACTCTTTGATACAAATTATGCTTAGAACAAACCGATTCATATAATTTCTGTGAATTTTGAGAATATATGCTAGGCAAAATAAGAATCATTGAAAACTGCAGGAATTCTAAACAGTTTTCAGAAAGTTTGTTTGAATAAGCAAGTCCTGCTAAGTAGCTAATCTAAATGAAAAGCATACTAAGTGTACCTTGGAAAATAGCATAACTGATTTGGTCTTTTATCAAGGCCTGGGTGCAATAGGTGTAAGTATTTTGTTTATATATTATCAACTTGTATCAATTCTGAAAGGCAGGTAGAGATGCCCTGAAACAAAATTCTAAATCAGGAAATTAGAGGATAGCTTCTTTGGGTTATGGAAGATTTTAGTTAAATCCTACCAAGATCACAATGTACTGAGATCTTATGATAGGAATTAGAGTGTCTGGTGGAATGTTATTGCTGTTTGGAGACTATCTTTGTGTAGCTGATCCAATTCTCCTCAAATGGACAAGTAGTAGAGCAGCAAGGTTAGCTACTTTAATTATCACTTTGCAATCCTTTCACTATGGGTCTTGAGCAGCTACAATGCCAGACAGGTCATCCAGTGGGAGTTGAAGTATCAGGGAAGTGTATTTGATTTAACTGAAGGGAGGCTAGCAGGTAAACCCAGGTATTTTGTCTAAGGGGTAGGTCTACAGGACAAGGAGTAGTGGTTAGGCACTCAGGCATACAGAGATGAGGTGTGCCATTCAGCAAACCAAGTGATGCAGAAATCCAATTCCTATGAAAGTGATTAGTGGACCAACATTTTTTTGCACAATCAAAGGCTAATGTGGAAGTCTTGGCACTCAGTAGTTCATGACTAGATATGAAATGTATTGTTGTTACATAGTAAATACAGTTTATATTTGAGTCTGTGTGTGTGTATTATAAATAATGATTTTTGCTCTAAGGCATCATACATATTCATTATTTCATCTAATACTTAAAACCACCTATGGAAAATGCTACTCTTATATTGAAGAGAGTAACAGGAGGTTACTGAAGTAACAAAAATGGAGTGGACATTTGGCCATATGTTCCAAGGTGAAATCTTTATACAGTTTTCCCTGGTTACTTATGGGTTTCACATCTGTGGATTTGACCTATTGCAGATCAGAAATATTTGAATGACATTCCAAATAATAATACAACAATGAAAAAGTACAAATTAAAAATACAATATGTGCTGGGAACAGGCCCCAAAATCTGTCCATAAACTGGCCACGAAACTGGCCATAAACAAAATCTCTGCAGCACTGTGACATGTTCATGATGGCCATGACACCCATGCTGAAGGCTGTGGGTTTACCAGAATGAGGACAAGGAACACCTGGCCCACCCAGGGCAGAAAACCGCTTAAGGCATTCTTAAACCACAAACAATAGCATGAGCGATCTGCGCCTTAAGGACATGCTCCTGCTGCAGATAACTAGCCAGAGCCCATCCCTTTATTTTGGCCCATTCCTTTGTTTCCCATAAGGAATACTTTTAGTTAATCTATAATCTATAGAAACAATGCTTATCACTGGCTTACTGTCAGTAAATATGTGGGGAAATCTCTGTTTGAGGCTCTCAGCTCTCAAAGCTGTAAGACCCCTGATTTTCCACTCCACACATGATATTTCTGTGTGTGTGTGTGTGTGTGTGTGTTTTTAATTCCTCTAGCACTGCTGGGTTAGGGTCTCCATGACAGAGCTGGTCTTGGCAGTATGAAAATGACTTACACAGTATTTACATTTTGTTAGGTATTATAAGAAATCTAGAGATGATTTAAAGTATACGGGAGCATATGTGTAGGTTATACTCAAACTATGCCATTTAATATAAGAGACTCGAGCATCCATTGATTTTGGCACATATGGGGGAAAATATCAAATTCCAATACAAATACTGGAACCAATCCCTCATGGATATAGAGGGATGATTGTACTTGTTTTATGTCCATTGCTATAATTAAGTTTATGCCTTAATCTACACATGAAGTTTAGGGATATTTGTAGAAAGGGAACCACACAATCCTAACCTTGTAATTTGTTCCCAAGCAGAATAGATATATTCTTATATTTGGGTACTTTAGGTCTGATGGGGCAGATAATTACATGGAAGTCCTATTATGGTCATATTGTGGTAAGAACCTTTGTGCAAAAACGAGGCAAACTGGATTCCATATGACTGAATTGTAAAAGAAAAATGATGTTTTGGTTGGGCATGGTGGCTCATGCCTCTATTCCCAGCACTTTGGGAGGCCAAGGCAGGTGGATCACCTGAGGACAGGAGTTCAGGACCAGTCTGGCCAACTTGGTGAAACCCTGTCTCTACTAAAAATGCAAAAATTAGCCGGGTGTGGTGGCAGGTGCCTGTAATCCCAGCTACTTGGGAGACTGAGGTTGGAGAATCGCTTGAATCTGGAAGGTGGAGGTTGCAGTGAGCCAAGATCATGCCACTGCACTCCAGCCTGGGCGACAGAGTGAGAGTCTACCTCATAATAAATAAATACATATAAATAAATAAATAAATACTATGTTTTTCACAAGTAATTACTAAACACTGATGCTGTGGTGCTGGAACTAGTGATATTTATCTACATATATATTGATTTGATATTTTGAGTGAAATGAGAAAAATAAAGAAATATGTTTAGTTTATATTAGGCTAGATTTATTACATATAAAGTACTCTTCTTCAGATTAATACATTTTCTGCACTTCCAAAGAAGTGAATCTTACTCCACTTTTATAAAACAGGAATACAAAATACTAATATATAATGAAAATAAGCTATTTTTAAACAGTAGAGACTATGTGCCAGCACTGTACTTAGTTCTTTACAAGTACTACTCCTGAGGTACATACCTTACAATGGCCAGACATTATTTACTGCTTCTCCCATTAAGATGTGGAGTTTATTTCTTTCCTTTTCAAATCCTTATGATTTGCTATTAGCAATCCAATCAGAAAGAACTAACATTTTGTTACTTATCAGTCTCAGCCTCAAGGGGTTTTTATAGATTCCGCTCTCTCCTACTTGGAATGTTGCTTGCCTCAATGTAAGAAACCCCAGCACCCCAGCAGCCCTCTGACCAGACCTCCTGGAGGAAATCCAAGGCACCCAGTTAACCCACGAGATATACGAGTGAGGCCATCTGGAACTAACTACCTAACTCTTGTGAAACTTCTAGATTGTGACAACCACATGAATGACCCCAGAGAGAGAAAGCAGTAGAAACAGGCCTGTTGATTCCAGCCCCACATTTTAGAATTCTGAGAAAATTAAATGGTTGATGTTTTAAGCTACTTAGGTGAGGGCTGGTTTGTTATGCCACAAGAAATATCTGATATACTTTATTATCTATTATCTACTGTGCTACTATTAGAACTTTTTATTATGCTATTATTATCTCCATTTTACAGATGAAGGAGCTGAGGCTCAAGATATTCATAACCTGACTAAAGTCCTAACAACTTATCTAATGCCCTAACAAGTAACATTCTTTACATCCAGATATAGGTGAACATTTCAAAACCAGTATTATAAGAAAATGATTATTTTGTTTCAAATGTTAATATTGTTAAAAAAAATAGTTGTCAATACTACATTAGTCCTTTTTTTTTTTTTTAAATTTTGCCTATTGGTGAAATTAAAAAGCCTAGAAATTAGTCTCTTAATATTTATCATGTTATAAAGTAGGAGACAATTATATTCAAAAAAGACTCTCAATGTGTTCATTGTTGTATGTCTTGTTTACTGTTTTGTCTGAGGTTCCTGAAAGCTAAGATTAAGGGAGGGTTTGACATGCAGGTACTTTACTTAGGAAATGATCCTAGGGAGCAGGAGTTAAATAATAAAACAGGAAAATGAGCAAACAATCAAGTTGGCGTTTGTTATTAGCCACCTGAGCTTTATGGAGGAAGACCTCCCAAGGAGTTTTAGTAAATTAGCTCAGGAAACTGTACACTTGGAAGAAGGGGAAACATTGATCTCCATTAGTTGAGAGCAGTTTCATAGTTGTTAACTCTCCATACTTCTTGGCAACCCACGTATCTGAGAGCAGAAGAGAAAAAATACAGGACACTGGCATGAGCCAAGGCATTGCTGCATTGCCAAGTGCATCTTCACAAAGCTGGTCAAAGCTTGCAAGGACATGGTGACCAGAGCAATGGCTTAGGAAGCGGTGGAGCCAGAAGGATTTAAGGTGATTATAAGACACATCTTATGCACATAGGTAAATACGTACATTTCTCTGAAAATGCAGGAATATTGCTTTGTAAAGATACCCAGTAAGGTTAAATAACCTTAGGTTGAATGCTTTAAAACCAAAATTAGAAAGATTAGCACAGCAAAGAAGGCATAAACACTCTATTTGACTTCTAGATACTTGCTTCCAGCCCAATGTCATGAGCAAGTGAAAAGAGGCCTTAAACTGCATGTGCTATTTGACTTTGCCTGAATTTTCACTAGTTCGCAGCCCCATCTCATTTTTTTTCCTTCTGAAAACCAACCATTAGTAATATATCCATGCAAGAGAAATGCTACAATTCTTCTAATGAGATACCTTTGCATTCAGTTATATAAGGTCAAAGATAAGTGCACTTTATATTTGAGCCAAGCCAACCACTCACAGCAATGTCAATGGAAGAGAACCAATTCGAAGTTAACATTAATTAGCTTTTTAGTGGGTTGTAAAACTTGCTTAAGGTATGAAGTACTTCCTAATTATAGGAGATTATGGTCATATTCTGAAGGACTGAGGCAGAAAGAGCCTAAATAAAGCAAACTGCATTTAGTTCTTAATTACAAGGAAGTTCAATGTGTTTCATATCTTTGGGAATGTTTGGAGATGATTTTAATAGTGTGAGTTTTATAAACTTTTAAGAGACAACAAATAATTGCATTAGACATGTAATGGCTAAAGTGTTAAGTTTATATTTATAATGTATGATAAGTTACATGAAATAAGATTTCTTAACACCTGGCACTGGCTAAATTTCTCAAAGAAATCAGTTTACTCAGTGCAGCTATAGTTTGGTACTGACCATGTATTATTTAGCAAGGGCATGCTTTTACATTTTTGGGCAAGTGTAATTTATGTTCTCATTTTTGAAAGGGGCAGTTGCTTTGCTCTTCACAACAAACATAACTTTGCTGTAACTAAATATTCACAAATGACGTACGTTAAGTATTGCTTCCAAGACAGATACCAATTTCCTTCCTTAAAAATCATTTTGGATTTTTACCTAGTGTCCCTGAGGCGATTTATGATTGGGAAGGTTGATGTGGAGTTGATGAAATTTAGAGATAAATGTACATGAGAACAGATATAGCTACAGAGTGATGCAAACTTACTTCTATTATATGCACCTAAGCCATTACTGAAAGTGTACATAACTTTTGTGAAATGCTTTTGAAATTATCCTCGAACTCTAGCGAAGGATGCAAAAGAGATGGTCAAGTGCCATTCACAAGTGTGTTTTACTAAACTAATTTAGTTTACATTTTTAAATTAACATGAGGAAGAACGGAGCCCAGTGTTTACTCTCCTTTGCTTTCCAAGAACTTGTACATGTTGTGATAGAAGTAGATGTAGTTTACAGATAATGTTTTCCCCAAATTACTGAATGACATTGATTTGGAATGATATAGCAAAGTACTCCTTGCTTTGCAAAGAAATGTTGGTAGCTTTAGTGACTGTATTAATATGTGAGGTATTAGTTGAGGACTCAATCCAGGAATCTTTCAAATCTGAAAAAGGTGCTGACTGATTCGTTAGTGATCAAGTACAGTTTGTAATCAGCCTTCAACTTGGGTCTGCAGAGAAAAAGAGTAGTGAAATGGGGATGAAGATAGAAAGTTAAATTTCAAGAATTCACTTGTGCTATTTACTTGAAATCTAAATATTATAGCCATGTTACAGAATTTGTAATGGTATAATTGGTTGGTCCTTCAATCTGATCTACAAATTGAGTTAAATGTTTTCTTTTAGAATCAAAAGCCGGACTCCCTTTCTTGACCCCCTCTTAATTACTCCTGTGAGTGCATCTTTAGATAGAATTCAGTGTCACATTTAATATTCATATTTTCAGCAATTCAGCACCACAGGCTCAATAAAAAGAATGTCAGTGGTCCCAATGTCATCATTAACTTCTAAGCAAGGCCTGACCTTTACTTATTTGTGTACATTAAAGGGATCTTTTATACACTTATATGTATGTAAATACATTACATTTTGAAAATATAAAGCAATTTCTTCTTAGTGACTGATAAAAAGACACACTTGAATTTACAAATAAATGCAAAAGGAACATTAATTTGAAAATATAAATCACTAAAAATTTAGGTCCATTTCATTTCAAAAACCACAAATAACCAATAGATTCTGAGGACAAATGTCAATTTTATAAATATTATAGAATGTCAGCATTGGAAGACTTCAAAATTTATAGATTCACAAACTCTTATACAGTATCTTCAATAAATTGTGAAATGGCATCTATAAACTAATTAATTAATGAAGGTATACCACCTTTCCAGATACATTGGGATAACCTAAATATTAGAAGTTTTTCCCAAAAATATCAATCTACTACCATCTAAAACCTAGACGTTGAAATAGTTATAGAAACCATGACAAATGCTCCATATCAGCCTCCCCCTCACCTTCACCTCAGAGAGCATGTTGTTAAACATTTATCAACACACTACCTTGTTTTAGGTTCATTACGTTGTGTTGATTAATAGTTCATTAATTTTTACTGTTGAGTAATAGACCAGAAAATTAATATACCATGTTACTCTATCCCAGTGGGTCTCAACTAGAGGTAGTTTTTGTGCCCTGATGATACATTTGGTAAAATGTCTGGAGATATTTTTGACTGTCATAAGTATGATATTGCTAGTGACGTTTAGTGGATAAAGACCATGGATACTATCAAACATCCTATAATGCACAAGATAATTCCCACAAAAATAATTATTTGGTCCAAAATGTCAATATTGCCACTCTTAAAGAAGCTGGATTATTTTCTCCTCTTGATGGAAATTTGGCTTGTTTCCTGTTTGTGGCAATTATAAATAATGCAGTCTGAGCATTTTTAATATCTTCCTGGGGACATAAGCATTTATATTTCTTGGATAAATAACTAGGTGTAGAGATGCTAGTTGTCAGGATATATGGATTTTCAGTTTTAGTAGATACTGACAACAGGTGTCCCAAAGAGGTTATCCCATTTTACACTCCTATCAACAATGTATAAAAAGTGTAGCTATCCTCAGCAACACTTGAACTTCTTGGACATTTTTCTTTTTGAGGTAAGATTTACATAAAGTGATAAATTCATATGTTATATACCCTTTGATGAAATTTGACAAGTGTTACAATGTAGAATGTTTCTATCAACTCAGAAAATTTCTTTTTCTCTTCGGATTAATCCCAATCTCCATAAACAATCACACTTCTGATTATACTAAAATATGTTACTTTTGCCATATGTGATAATGCTTAAGATAATGCTAACATTATATTGAGGTTCATGCCTATTGTTGAATAAGTCAGCAATTCACTTTTATTTCCTAAGTAATATTCCACTCTGAACATATCAGAATTTTTAAAACCCATTCTGCTGTTGATTGACATTTGGTTTTTTGGCAATTACTAATAAAGCTACCAAATATTTTATCTGGAATTATTTAACAGTACATAAGTTTTACTTGAGGGGATAGCCTAATAAGTGAAATTCTGGTGTCATATGGTAAACATGTTTAGCTTAATTTAAGAAAACACAATTTTCAAAAAGACTGTACAATTTTACACAGCCCCAGCAACGTTGGGATGTTCCAATTGCTCCATATCCATTCCAATGTTGATGCTGACATTTTTCAACGATTCTAGTAGATGAGAAGTAGGATGTCATTGTATTTGTAATGTCATTTCATGGATGACTAAAGATATGGAGCACTTTTTCATACATTTATTTCCAATTTATGTCTTTCTTTAAATTTTCTGAATTTTTTTTTGTCCCAATTTGGTTGAAATTTTTAAAATGCTTTTTTGGAGTTGTTCATATATGTTGAATAAAAGAATTATTTTGTCACATATGTGAGTTTGCAAATATGTTCTCCCAGTCTGTGGCTTCTATTGTTTTATTTCCTTAATGGTTACTTTTGATAAGCAGAAGTTTATGATATTCATGGAGTTCAGTTGTATCATGTTTTGTGGTTAGTGCTTTTTCTGACATTTCAGTTTTCCAAGAAAACTTTGTTTACTATAAATTATATACTCTACTATGTTTTCTTTTAGAGGCTTCATAGTTTTAACTTTTTTATTTGGGCTTATAATAATTTCAAATTATTTTACTTTTATGATGTGAGATCAGGGTCAGTGTATGTCCTGAATTTATGCAAGTGCTCCAGCAACACAACCTGAAAAGAGTTTCTTTATTCCACTGAATTTCCTTGGAGATTTTGTCAAAAATCTACTTACATCATATGTGTAGGTTAATTTAAGGACTCTACGTTCTGTTCCATTGACATATTTATCTTTCCTCATGCCACTATCATACTGTCTTGAATATTGTTGCTTTATTTACATTTTGAAATCAGATAGTGAGTGGAAATAATATTTTACATTCTCATTTTATAAGACTTTTTTTTTTTCTTTTTTTTGAGACAGAGTCTCACTCTATCAGGCCAGGCTGGAGTGCAGTGGCATGATCTTGGCTCACTTTAACCTCCGTATCCTGGGCTCAAGCAATTCTCCTGCCTCAGCCTCCCAAGTAGCTGGGATTACAGGTGCGTGCCACCAAGTCCAGCTAATTTTTGTATTTTTAGTAGAGGCAGGGTTTCACCATGTCAGCCAGGCTGATCTCGAACTCCTGACCTCAGGTAATCTGCCCATCTCAGCCTTCAAAATTGCTGGGATCACAGGTGTGAGCCACCGTGCCTGGCCCAAGACATTTTTATCTATTCAGGTCTTTTTCATAGCCACATAAATTTTAGAATGAGCTTGTCCATAAGCATGACTTAATACTTTAATTGATATTGTATTGATACTGTTGAACTATTTGCAGAAAATTTATATATTTACAATTTAATTTTCCCATCCATGAACATACTATAACTTCTCACTCATTTAAATATTACTTAATTTATCTTTGCAATTATGTTTTCAGATTGAGGCTCACAAGCCTTCTGATTAATTTGTTTCAATTTTGATGTTACTATAAGTTCCACTTTTCCCCTCAATACTGTATTTTAATATTTTTCTGCTAGTATAAAAATATATACTGTGATCTTGTACACTGTACCTTCCTAATTTCATGTCCTAGTCATGGAGGATTTTTGGGTAGACTCCTGGGATTTTAGAGTCAATCAAGCAGTCTGTGAATAAGACAGTTTTTCTATTTCCTTTCCATGCTGTATGTCTTTTATTTTTTATGTGCTTTATTGCACTGACTAGCATCTCCAGTACAGTGTAGTATAGAAGCAATGTAAGCAGATGTGCTTGCCTTGTTTGTGGAACTGTTTTAAATTATGAATTCAATATTTTTAATTGATATATAGTTAGCATTTACTGATTCCTTTGAACCTTTATGGTTAACTTGTGCCTTCCAAGAAATTTCTCCAAGTCATTAAAGATGTTGAATTGATTGGCATGAAGTTGTTCATAACATTAACAATATACTACTTGATGTCTATAGAAACTATAATAATTTATCCACATTCAATCTTGGTACTGGAAAACATGTCTTTTCTCTACCTTTTTTTTTTTTTTTTTTTTTTTTTTTGCTACTATTCCTAGTGATTTAACAATGTTAATAGTCTTTTAAAAGAAATAGCTTGTTTTCATTGTTTTTCTCTTTTTTCGGTTTACTATTTATTTAATTTTTACTTTTAATTTTTTCTTATTTACACTTACTTATTTTACTCTTCTTTTTTAGTTGTTTAAGGCAGAAGCTTGGATACTTAATCTTAGGCATTTTTAATTTTTGAATATGAACATTCAAAGCTATAATTTTACTAGCAGAAACTAATAGCCTGACACTTGAAGCAAGAGGGATACTGTGAGAGGTCTAAAGACTCAGCAGGCTTCATTTCCAATGAGGCCTAGGTTGCAAGATAAGTTAACTAAATTTATTGCGCATGTATGTATTGATGGTGGGTGGGCAGGCATGATGACCACTGATACAGTCATTCCTAATAGTGCCAGTTCACAAACTACAGAAAGAAACTAATGCTTCAAATAATGTAAACTTATAATAAAACAAGTAATAAAACCAACACACAAAGTGGGATATCTTCATTATAGTCATGAAATCTCCTGCTACAAAAGCAACTTCTAACTATAGTTAATTCTTATTACCTACATACAACTGTACCTCTTAGCTGGCCTCTCCAAAAAATTATAGTAAATGAGGTCTTTCCCTTTTCTTACTTACTCAGGCCTAAATTTTTTTTAATATAAACCAAACAGATATGTTAACGTAAACCCATACATCTGACCAGAAATGACTTTACTCTCTCTAGATATTATATATACACAGGGAAAACAAATATGAGGTTTACTGGATATGTGAAAAGACAAGGAGGAAGCCACTGTAAGGAATCAGACACGAGTTCTTCAAGTGAGCTTTACTTTGATAAAATGTTCCCTTCATATTAAATTGTTTTAAAATGAACTTCTAGATGTGTAGATAGAAGTAAATGGGAATCATTTAATTTTTTTTTTTTAGATGGAGTTTTGCTCTGTCACCCAGGCTGCTGGACTGCTGGAGTGCAGTGGCTCAATCTCAGCTTACTGCAGCCTTCACCTCCCAGGTTCAAGTGATTCTCATGCCTCAGCCTCTTGAGTAGCTGGGATTGCAGGTGTGTACCACCAAGCCCAGCTAATTTTTTTGTGTTTTTAATAGAGAAGGGTTTTCACCATGTTGGTCAGGATGGTCCGAACTCCTGACTTCAAGTGATTCGCCCGCCTGAACCTCCCACAGTCCTGGGATCACAGGTGTGAACCACCACACCCAGCCCTATTTTAAATTTTGAGGAAACATTAAATGTACCACTTGTCCAATGGATAATCTGTTTATTGGGAGTATACTCCCAATAAAGATAAAGATACATAAGGTTCTTTTATAGATATATGATAAAACATATGTTGATGCAAAATTTAGGTGTCATTGAATTCATTATAACAGTTGACATAATTAAGAAGAAAATTTAGATGTCACATCATAGCCAAAAAGCCTATGGTATCATTCTGAATCATTTGAAATAATTTTAAGGTACTCATGTTACCACTGTTCTTTGAAATAGGCTTTATATTAATAAGAATAGTAATTATTATTATAGTCTGGTTTTTATCCCCAGATGATATGGATCAGTAACATTGAAGTGAATATTTATTAAACAACATTATATATTTCTATGTCGATTTTAATCTTTTGCTATTTCCTTTAATCTATTTTTAGGAAATTAAAGTTTTTCAAACATGTGTAAATGCTAATGTTTATATTTTTAAAACATTAATAATTTCAGATCTGTTTTAAGATTCTTCCAGGCTGGGCAAACTCAATAGCACCTCCAGGATAAAAGAAGGCAGGCAGTCATCTCTTGTTTTACAGTAAGAATAATTCATGTTTGTCCTAGAACTAGTGCTCTTTCCTGAACGAAATTAGTGTCACCTAATTTGCTTTTTTTGCAAAACACAAAACATTTTATATTTAGTAGTAGATACAATAGGAAGTAAGAGAATGACAGCGTTTTTAGAGAGACCTGTGTTGGAAAGTAGTAGCAAAGACTGGCTAGGAGAGGAATGATTTAATGAAATAGCATGTTGTCCCAAAGAGTTCACTACACAAAAATCATGCTGAGAAAACAGCAGGCTCCCAACTTAGTGTTGACTCTTCCTATGAATCAAGACTTAACTCCCCTACCTGTGTAACTAATAAAATCATCATTACTACCGGGTGTTAACGTTCAAAAGAAAGCACAGCCATTCCTTAAAGAAAAAGAAACTAAACTACATGGGAAAATAGAGTATAATCTGAAATTGAATTTTTATTTCATTCACACTATATAACTTTAAAAGAAGAGGCATATTAGCTATTAAAATGAGACTTGAAAAATTTGTTTAGTTCATTTGGACAATTTTTTCAAAAAACTATTCAATATTTCATTCAAAGGTACATATTATGTCATTATTATCATTCCTATTTAGGGCATTGTAAAGTTTTGATACATGATCAATTCTAGTTTAATTGCCTGAGTTCTTGATCTAAAGGTAAATGAAAGAAGGAAATTTACCCTTAGTGAGGGCTGACAATGGACTGTTTAATAAATTAGGCATCTTTATACCTTATCTTCCTTAATTCTTCAAACCTCAGTATTTTGGGGAGACACTGAATTTGTCCATAACACTGCCTAAAACAATTTTAGGAAACAATACAAATATATGAGTCAATGCTTCTCAAGACAATGGACATCACAACAAAGAACCATGGTCTCTAAAAAAGGAAAACAGGTAAATGAGCCCTACAATATCTCCAGTTTACTACCTAGAGAGAGATACTAGATTGTGGCACTGAGTAAAAAAGCATGATGGAGTCTGCTACTCTACGTGAGTACAAAAAACAGAACTGGGGGTCTAAGAAGGCCAAGATGGCTAGAGTTTGCAGGGCAGAGTATCAGTGATGAGAGAGTTACACAGAGAGAGAACTCCAAAGATGCAGATTATCGCGTGAGTATTCTGTTGAACCCTAATCAGGAGGTCGATGAGGAAACTACCAAACCTGGAATAGATTTCAGAAAGGATTAGAAGGAAGAAAATCCCCAGAGCTCACACTTGGCCAGAAGTAGTACATTTTCTCACAAATCATAGTGGAAAACTTCAAAATTGATAGGATATTTAGTAGCATGTTCAATAGTGGGGCAAAATTAAGCCTCAAATAAATGTTATTATGGTCCCATCCAACAAAGTTTAAGACCAAGATCCCAAAAGGTTATACTGTTTTCAGCTAACTTAAAATATCTCAGGATAAGAATAAGACATACTTAAAGAAATACAAAAAATTACCCATCACCTAACAAAGCAACACTTACAATGTCTAGCATTCAATAATGTTACAGGCAGACCACCTCCAAAAAAGCAAAATTATGATCCTTTACGTGGAGAAAATTTAGTCAATTAAAATCAATAACAATGATAAAATTAGTAGCATAGGTCATTAAAATAGTTCATATAATTGCATTCCATAGGTTTAAGAAATTTGGGAAATGATTTGAACCTGTTAAGTAGAGAAAGGGGAGATTTAAAAGCAACCCAAGCCAGGCGCAGTGGCTCACACCTGTAATCCCAGCACTTTGGGAGGACTGGACAGGAGAATCGAATCACTTGAGCCCAGGAGTTCAATGCCAGCCTGAGAAACATAGTGAGACTCCATCTCTATAAATAATTTAAAAAATAGCCATACCTGGTGGGTGTGCTACTTGGGAGGCTGAGGAGGAAAGATTGCTTGAACCCAGGAGGTTTTGGTTGTAGGGAGCTCTTTGCCACGGCACTACAGCCTAGACCACAGAGCAAGACTCTGTCCCTAAACAAAATAAATAAATAAATGAATAAAAGCAACCCAAACTGAACTTTTAAAGATAAAACTGCAATGGGAGAGGTAAAGTATATGCTGGACATATAAATGGTAAATTAGCCATTGTAGAAGTAAACGTTAATGAAATTGAAAACAATAAAACCAATATAAAATGAAACGGATAAAGGGGACTTTTAAAAAATTAGCTGGGCAAGGTGTGGTGGCATGTCCCTGTAGTCCCAGGTATTCATGGGGCTAAGATGCGAGGATTACTTGAGACCAGAAGTTCCAGGTTGCAATGAGCTAGGATTGCACCACTGCACTCTGTCCTCTAGCTTGGGAAACGGAGCCAGACTCTACTATGTCTTCTAAAAAACAGAAACAGATGCAAAAACAAAAAGAACACAGCAGGAACAGAGCATCAGAGAGTGCTTTGGAACAAACTGAAAACAGTGTTTCATAGTTAAGCTCTGAGAGATGGTGCTTTGAGGAAAGGGGCTGGCACGAAGTTTATTAAGTAAAAAAAAAAAAAACCAAAAAACAAAAAACAATCACGAATAGTTCGTAGTCCATATAAGGCATGGCACATTTGGTAATGGTGCAGTTGAGTTGGGGCAACAATCACAAGTTCATTCACATGTGGTTTTTCGGTTGGTGTCTGTAGTTACCCTATATGTGTTCTTCTTACTTCTGGGCATGCTGACAAAACTTCTAATTTCTCATACCTTTTGAACTTAGGCTTCTGCATATACTCATTTCCATTTTGCTCAGAATTTTTCTTAATATTGTGAAATCCTTAGAAGAGTGTTTGGCACATGCTTAAATATTGGATGAATACTATTTTATTTCTTCAGTACAATCCTCCAGGAAATAATCAAGTTATTAGGTAAATTGCATTCCAACACAGCAATTTACAACAAATGACTAGAACTGGTGTTTTATTATATTTAATTCAAGGGCAAATATGTGTTTGGCAGACTTCTGCTCTAGGACATAGTCATAGCTAATGGAACTGTTTCAATTGGTGCAGGATGCTTCTTCATTTTTGGCAAATCGTCTTAATGGGCTTGGGACGTAGTCAGTTGTCAGGCAAGCAGTTAACCAGAAGTTAATATGTATATGAGAAGGTAGCATATCTTGGTTGGTGAAGATGTGCTGGAACTAACGCCCGAAGAAGTTTGCTTTGTGGGCTGGAGTGAGGAAGCAGGATAAATATGTTTTTCTGTGTGCTTGAATAAGAGAGGTTTTTTTTGTAATGATATGGTTTTCATTGTTGATTTTTACTTTTGAGAGTTACTTGCGGGATTTGAGCAGCTGAGGGGAGATGTAGGAAAAACTACACTCAAGAGAAACTTTTTGGAACTTTGGCCCTAAGTACTGTTGATTTGAGGAACGGATGAATAATTTTAGCTCGGAGTTGAGAAGACAGTCATTCTCTCTGTTTACACTCAGAACCCGGCACTGCACAGAGAGTGGGAATACTGGAGTATCGGGGAGAATATCCCAGGTAAGCACATTGCTTATCTCTTAAGAAATTCCACTGCCAGGTGGAAATAGCCCATCCCTTTCAAGTGATTGAAGGGACACTGGGCAGGAGTAGCTGGATTAGTAACGAAGGAAGACCTTGTGTTGCAACTATAGAGGGCATACTACATTGTAAGAACAAGTGACACTCCCTTCTGTGAACTCTCAGTAATAACTTGGGAGCATTCTGTTTTGCTGAGAAGTTTGAGATGCAGCAATCATGAGGAGGGAACACAAGCTTCTGCAATATAAAAACATGACTTTATATTTACGTAGATTGGTAAGGCCTGAATACGTGGCTTACTCATACTTTGCACAGCACAGTAAAAAAAACTAGGTTCAACCAGCACATTCTGATTCTTGATGTGTATGATCAATAGATAATCTTTATAAAATATGGATTATCATTGAGACTACAAACAATTGTAGCCCAATGATCTACCAATTGCATTTTGCTAAAGGCATTTATGCTTTGAAGGAAACTTAATTAATATCAACATTAATGAAACAACTGAATAAAGAACAAAATAATATTGAAAATCTATCAGATAGTGTACATTATCCTAAATACAACCCATTGACATGTTATATACATGAATGTCCACGAGGAGAAAATGGCACAACTGGCTGCAGTTGAAATCTCAGTCCTAAAATTACATTGCTCTCATGTACACAAATACTAAGGATTTTTTTAAAAGGTAAAACATTATGGATTTTGAAGAGAGCAAAATTTGTGGAAATGATGACTTTGCAAAATGAGAAATGTTATCCTAACTGTAGATTAATTAGCCAGGGAATGTGAGTGGACATGAGTTTTAAGTTTGAGACTTTTTAAAAACTCATACAGGCATGGTATCTCACACCTGTAATGCCAGCATTTTGGGATGCCACGGTGGGCAGATCACCTGAGGTCGGGAAATGGAGACCATCCTGGCTAACACGGTGAAACCCCGTCTCTACTAAAAACACAAAAAGTTAGCTGGGCATGGTGGCGCGTGCCTGTAATCCCAGCTACTCAGGAGGCTGAGTCAGGAGAATCGCTTGAACCTTTGAGGGGGAGGTTGCAGATAGCAGAGACTGTGCCATTGCACTCCAGCCCGGGCAACAAGAGTGAAACTCAACACACACACAGACACACACACACACAAGCAAAATATTGAGAACTAATGGGCATTTAACTAAATTTCCACAGCAATAATAAAATTGAGTTATTCAACAATTCAACATTTCTTACTGATATAAATGTTGCACTGAACATTTCAAGCACTTTCTAGATGTTGTAACCTCTGAGGGCAAAGGATATAGGTTGTAGTGTCAGTTTTATTTCATACATAGATTTAGTTAAAATTATAGTTCACCACTGTCTGTGCCTCTCACAGCAGTTCTCACACTTAGCATGCTTTTCAATCTAACAGGCATTTTTTTTAAAGTGAGATTTTAAAAACACTGGATAGCAAACGCATTTCCTTGACAGGATTTGACCTCTTATTATTTGAGGTTAGTCCCTGTTGCTTTCTCAAGTGGCTCATTTAAGTAGTCAATTTGTACTTTCCCCAGCCTTTCAGATAAATATACAAGGGCCAGCAGTACATTTAAGAATCCAGATTTTTTGTGTGTGATTTTTTTTTTAACACTATAAGATAAAAAGATGGCAGTAACAGAGCTATACATAGGCCCTGGTAATCAAAAAATATTTAAGATTTAATGTGACTTTTTAAAGGCAGAATTTCCTGAAGAGAGATAGCTTATAAAATTATTTGCTACATTTCAATTTAAATTGGGGAAATAACACAGTATTAATTGTGGTCTACAGTATTTATAAGCATATGAAGGAGTATAGATTTTAGATTTTTTGGCCACAAATTAGTAGCAATTAATTAAAAGTGTATCCTAAGAAGTGTTGAATATGTGTGTCTTATCCTGGAAACAAATGTGTCACTTGAATATATTCAAAACACAAACTAATAATATATTTGGAAGGTAATAATAGAAAATGTGTAAATTTACGAGGTCAGGAGATCGAGACCATCCTGGCTAACGCTGAAACCCCGTCTCTACTAAAAAATACAAAAAAACTAGCCAGGCGAGGTGGCGGGCGCCTGTAGTCCCAGCTACTTGGGAGGCTGAGGCAGGAGAATGGCGTAAACCTGGGAGGCGGAGCTTGCAGTGAGCTGAGATCCGGCCACTGCACTCCAGCCTGGGCGACAGAGCGAGACTCCGTCTCAAAAAAAAAAAAAAAAAAAGAAAATGTGTAAATTTAGTTCCTTAACATTTACCCATAAATTTATAGAAAACTAATTTTATGACTAGTATCAATAAACCCTTGCATCTTCTGACAGAAATTCAGTAAAGTTGAAGGACACAAAATCAATATACAAAAAATTGTTGTATTTATACATGCCAACAGTTTACAATCTGAAAAGAAAACCGAGAGAGTAATCCCATTTACAGTAACTGAAAATAAAATGAAATTCCTAAAAATAAACTTTTCCAAAGGAGGGAAAGATCTCTACAATGAAAATTCTAAAATACTCATGAAAGAAATGGAAGAAACCAAATGGTAAGACATTCTATGTTCATGAACTGAAAGAATCAATATTGTTAAAATATGCACGCTATCTGAAAAAAATGTACACACTATTCAAAGAATTCTACAGATTCAATGCAGTCCCAACAAAATAACAATGAAAGTCATCACAGAAATGGAAAAAGAAATCATAAAATGTATGTGGAACCACAAAAGAGGCAGAATAGCAAAGTAATCGTGAGGAAAAAAACCGCAAGCATCACATTACCTGACTTCAAATTATACTACAAAGTTATAGTAATAAACAACATGGTATAGGCATAAAAGCAGACACTTAGACCAATAGAACAGAATAGAGGACTCAGAAATAAATCCATCCATCTCCAGTTAACTCATTTTTGACAAAGGCAACGAGAACATGCCAAAAGACAGTCTTTTCAGTAAAGAGTGCTGGGAAAACTCGATTTCCATATGCAGAAGAATGAAACTAGACTCCTATCTCTCGCCATACACAAAAATCCAACCAAAATGGAAATTCTCCGGAGCATTGGTCTGGGCAAAGTATTTCTTAAGTCGGACCTCAAAAACAGAGAACCAAAGCAAAAATGGTCAAATGGGATCACATCAAGTTAAAAAGTTTCTGCTTTTTGGTAAACACACCAATCAACAAAAGACTGAGACAACTTACAGAACAGGAGAAAATATTTGCAAACTACCCATCTGACAAGAGATTACTGACCAGAATATGTAAGAAGTTCAAATGACTCAATAAGGAAGAAAACCCCAAACAATTCACTTTATAAATGGACAAAATATCTGAATACATATTTCTCAAAATAAGACATACAGATGGCTAACAAGTATGTAAAAAATACTCAACATTACTAGTCATCAGAGAAATTCAAATAAAAACTACAATGAGGTATCATCTCACCCCAGTTAAAATCGTTTTATCCAAAAGACAAGCAATAACAAACGCTGGTGAGGATGTGGTGAAAAGGGAACCCTTGGACACTGTTGGTGGGAATGTAAATTAGTGTAACTGCTATGGAGAACAGCATGGCGCTTCCTCAGTGAACTAAAAATAGAACTTCCATTTGATCCAGTTATCCTACTTCTGGGTATATATCCAAAATAAAGAAAGTCAGTATATTGAATATACATCTGCACTTCCATGTGTATTGCAGCACTATTTACAATAGCCAAGATAGGAAAGCAACCTAAGTGTCCAATAACAGATGAATGAATTTTTTAAAATCTGGTACACACATGTTCCCACTTATAAGTGGGAGTTAAACACTGGGTACTCAGGGATATAAAGACAGCAACAATAGAAACTAGGGACTACTAGATGGGGGAGGAAGGAAAAGGAGCAAGGGTTGAAAAATCAACTGTTGAGTACTATGCTCAGTACCTGGGTGACGGTACTCATTCATCATCAAACTTCAGTATCATGCAGTATACCCAGGTAACAAACCTGCAAATGTAAACTCTGAATCTAAAATAAAAGTTGAAGAAAAATGTGGTACATAGACACAGTGAAATATTACTTGGCCATAAAAGAATGAAATCCTGTCATGTGCAACAACATAGACATAACTGGAGGACATTACTCTAAGTGAAGTAACTCAGGAATGGAAAACCAGGTACTGTCATGTTCTCACTTATAAGTGGGAGCTAAGCTATGAGGATGCAAAAACATACAGACTGATGTAATAGACTGCGGGTATTCAGTTGAGGAGAGGTTGAGAAGGGGTTAGGTATAAAAGACAACATATTGGGTACAGTGTACACTACTCAGGTGACAGGTGCACTAAAATCTCAGAATTCACTACTAGAAAACTCATCCATGTAACCAAAATCACCTGTGCCACCGAAAATATAATTAAAAAAAGAAAAGAAAAACACAAAAAATGTGTTATATATACACAATGAATTACTATTCAGCCATAAAAAAAGAATGAAATCTTGCAATTTGCAACAACATGAATGAAACTGAAGGACATTATGTTAAGTGAAATAAGCCAGGCACAGAAAGGCAAATTTTGCATGTTCTCATTCATATGTGAGAGCTAACAAAAAAATTAACTCATGGAGATAGACAGTAAAACAATGGCTGCCAAAACCCTGGAATAGTAATAATGAGAGGGAGACAAAGAAGAGATGGTTAATGGTTACAAAAGAAATACAGTTAGATAGAAGGAATAAGATCTAGTGTTTGGTAGCACAATAGGTGACTATAGTTAACAATAATTTATTGTATATTTCAAAGTAACTAAAAGAATGGAATTGGAATGTCCCTATCACAATACAGTTGATGAATGCATAAGGTAGTGGATACCCCAAATACTCTGATTTGATTGTTACACATTATATACTTATATCAAAATACCATATACCCCATAAATATGTACAACTATTATGTATTCATAATAATTAAAATTTAAAAAATAAACAATATACGTTAAAAGGAAATCATCAAAAATATATTCATTCTTTGAAGTATTTTTTCTTAAAATGCTATCCATGTTAAGGATACATTTGAGTCATGAGCAAAAAATTGGCAGACTAGTGAGGGAAATAATGATCATGATTAAAAACCTCTGATAAACAAGGAGTTCTAGGTCTTCAGACTTTTGAGTTGTTTTTCAACTATTGAATTAGTTATGCAAAAGAATGACAGATAATTGGGGTATATTTTACGTGCTTGGATGTAAATGCAATCTCAATGCTTTTTTTTTTTTTTTTTTTTTTTTGAAAACAGGTATCATTTGGTTATCTTTTTCTTTTTATTTTCATCCAAGAATATTTTTGGAGATCTTCAGAGCACTTTATCGTTATATCAATCCCTCAATATGTCTGCAGAATCTCCAGGGATTCCATTCCCAGCTGGCAAGCAGACATTCTAAGAATTTGCACTGAATTTAAATCTGATTTACCAGACTTAAAAGGCTTTCACAGAAATGCAGAAATAGAATATTATTTTTGTTACATTACTTTTGTTCAAAGAAATTGATAAACATATATGTATATGATATTAATCATTATCAGGCAATAGGAAAATAATAACGATGATTCTTGAATGTATTTCTTAAGTTATTTGGCATAGTCTTTGAATAATTAATAAAAATGCATTAGATGTAGACTATAATAAAAATTAAAAATGTTATTTTATTCTACAGATTGAAGAACAATACTGAATGTGATCCAGCTATATGTGATATTATCACTTCTAATATTTTTTCTCAGTAATTGTACATAATTATTATACTTTTAAATTTAGAAAATAGAACGTCTGAATAATTTTCAAACAAATGGTCTTAGACTACTGATTTGAAAATTAAGGAATGGCATAGAAAAAATAGCCCTTGGCAGTTCTGTACAAAAGACCTACAAATGTCTAACAACACTATTATCTGGCTGGTGCTATTTTGTAATAATTTAGTCTATCTTTAAGCAATAAACATTAGACAGAAATCACATATACATTCAAGTTTCCCTAATAATGTAATTTACCCTTTATTTGTATAAAACAAAGAACCTATAGGTTTGGGACTAACATGATGAAAATGAAAATGTTGAAATACATATGTATATATATTGGGAGCCTAACAAGTGCTCAAATATGGGTATTAGAGAGGGTTATAAGAGTGCCAAGAGGAACCCTTACCCGGAAGAAAAGTAGGAAGGCACCAGTGAAAGTTTCCAGAAGGAAGAGGCATCAAAACTGAGATATAAGCAAAATCAAAGATAAAATTCCATGTATAGAAAATGGCATAAGAGAAGCCCCAGATGTGAAAGAGCACATAGAGAGTTTTAGAAATGAAAACAAAAAACAAGCAAACAAACAAAACCAGTGGGATTGGATTATAGAGTTGTATGTGAGAGGATGAAGGCTTTCAGGAGACTGATCTGAAATGATAAACAATTCAAAAGGAGTCTTTGTATATTTTGACTTCTATGGTATCTTTAGATATTTATTTCTATACCTTTTATCTGTTTTATTTTTTTCCTGGAATTGATATGATGAACTTTAAAAAATAATCATATGTGTTTTTAATTATTTATTTTGTATTTTCAAATATTTATTTTAACTTTTGGGAGAGTTTTGAGATTTTATCTCGTATCTTTTATTCTGTTAAGGGTATCGTCATTTTTTTTTTAATTTTTGAGAGTCTAAACACTCTTTATATGTTTACTTTTTATTACATAGACTGTAATTTTTTAAATTTTTGCTTTACTTTTATCAAAGCAATATATGAACAGCACTTTCTAAATTAATGGAAATAAAAGATTTAAAACAAAAAAGTCAAGAATGTTCTAGTGATGTCACTATTCCAGAGGCCCACCTCTCATCTGCAGCATAGGCTCAGCTTTTTATTTTCATATTTCCATATATCTAAATAACATATACTGTTATCTTTTGATTTATCAGTTTTAGAAAAGAATATTGACTTTCTGTGATGGTAGGTAAGTATTTAGATCTTTGATAATATCATTCTTTCTACTTTTGTTTTCCCATTATCCTGCTACAGTTATATTAAATTTTAGTAAAGTCAATATTGAATGCCTATAGTATTATGCTTGCTCAAATATTACCCATAGCTGAACACTTTAGTGTGCTGCAATTATGTCTCTTTAATACTTTTTGGTTTAGCTAATAATTGCCTTGTTTTATAATTTAGCCAATATCTTTACACCTACTGATAATTGATGGATGTATTAATTTTTTAGGTCAGCCATAACAATGTTACCTCAAACTAGGTGGCTTAAAATAATAGAAATATATTGTCTCACAGTTCTGAAGGCCAGAAATTCAGAAGCAAGCATTCATTCCTCAGGGCCATACTCTCTCTACAACCTGTAGGGAGGGCTACAGTAACCAACAGCATGGTACTGGTACAAAAACAGACACATAGACCAACATAACAGACTAGAGAGCCCAGAAATAAGGCCACACACCTACAATTATCTGATCTTCAAAAAACCTGACAAAAATAAGCAATGGGAAAAAGATTCACCATTCAATAAATGATGCTAGGAAAACTGGCTAGCCATATGCAGAAAATTGAAATTGGAACCCTTCCTTACACCATATACGAAAACTGACTCAAGACGGATTAAAGTCTTAAATATAAAACCCAAGGCTGTAAAAACGCTGGAAGACAACCTAGGCAATACCATTCAAGACAGAGGCACGAGCAAAAATTTTGTGATGAAGATGCCAAAAGAAATTGCGGCAAAAGCAAAAATTGACAAACGGTATCTAATTAAACTACAGAACTTCTGCACTGCAAAAAAGGAAACTATCAACAGAATGAGCAGACAACCGACAGAATTGGGAGAAAAATTGCAAACTAAGGTCAATACCCAGATCTAATATAAGCAACTTAAACAAATTTAAAAGACAAACAACCCCATTAAAAAGTGGGCAAAGGACATGAACAGACACTTCTCAAAAGGAGACATACATGTGGCCAACAAGCATATCGAAAAAACTCAACGTCATTGATTATTAGAGAAATGCAAGTCAAAAACACAATGAGATACCGTTTCAGTCAGAATGGCTGTTATTAAAAAGTCAAAAAATAATCGTTGCTAATGAGATTGTGGAGAAATAGGAACACTTATACACTATGGGTGGGAGTGAATTAGTTCAACCATTGTGGAAGACAGTGTGGAGATTCCTATGACCTAAAGACAGAAATACCATTTGACCCAGCAATCCCATTAGTGGGTACATACCCAAAGAAATATAAACAGTTCTATTATAAAGACACATGTACATGTATGTTCATTTCAGCACTATTCACAATAGCAAAGGCATGGAATCAATCCAAATACTCAGCAAAAACATGGGATCAACACAAATGCTTATTATAAACTGGACAAAGACAATGTGGTACATACATACCATGGAATACTATGTAGCCATAAAAAATGAGATCATATCCTTTGCAGGGACATGGATGGAGCTGGAGGTAATTATCTTTAGCAAACTAACCAAGGAACAGAAAACCAAATACTTCATGTTCTCACTTATAAGTGAGAGCTAAATGAGGAAAACACATAGACATATAAAGGGTAACAACACACACTGGGGCATATTGGAGGGTAAAGGGTGGAAGGTGGGAGAGCATCAGGAAAAACAGCTAATATGTACTAGGCTTAATACCTGAGTGATGAAATAATCTGCACAACAAATCTCCATGACACAAGTTTATGAAAAAACCTGCACATCCTATATATGTACCCCTGAACTTACAACAAAAGTTAAAAAAAAAAACAAAAATCAAAAAGCAGCAGGGGAGAATCCTTCCTTGCCTCCTCCTAGTTTCTGGGGGTTTGTGTTCATTCCTCAGTTTGCAGCTGCAGCACTTCAAACTTTACCTCCTTCATCACAGGGCATTCTCCCCCAAAACCTGCCACTCCTGTGTCTGTGTCTCTTTTCTTCGTATAATCACACTTGTCATATTGGATTAAGGGCTCACCTTACTTCAGTATGACCTCAACTTAATTACACATGCAACAACTCTATTTCTAAATAAAGTCACATTTTGAGGTGCTGAGGGTTAGGACTTCAGCATATTTTTATTTGAGAGGTGGGAGGGGAAACAATTTAATCCATAACAATAAATCTTCATTTTTTTTTTTCCCCTCTTGGAAACATTTCCTTTGGGACTCTCAATTATTCTATCTGAATTACTTTGTCTTGGGTATGTCGCACACCTATTATCCTGGGAAAATTTTCTGCTGTTATCCTGGGAAATTCTCCGTGTCCTTCTCCTGAGTTGGATTATAGGGATCTCATAATTTCTTATAGTGGCTTAATCATGTCTGTCTCATGATTCACATTTTCTCTAATTAAATGGTGACAACAGCAGCAGCAGCAGCAGCAGCAGCAGCAGCAGCAAAATAAAGAGCTCACTAGCACAACTGGCACAAGTGAAGACAAAATTAATTAGCAGTTATGTCAACAGGAAAAATTCTTTCCAAGTGCCAACAATGAGAAAAGTAAATAGAAAACATGGAAGAAAAGTCAAGAGCCTGAGAGGTACGTCTAGAAATGACAAATCGAGCAAATAGAACTTTCAGAAAGACAAAACAGGAAATGAACATAACGTAAACCTCAAAGAAACAATCGAGGGATAGTGTTCAAAACTAAATAATGTCACATCCTCAAACTAGAAGAATCCTCTTAAGTTATAAGTAACATTAAAAAGATCAGTACAGTCTCTGGAGAACTATCAGAACATATAAGGTGTGATGAGAATATCTTAAATGCTTCCAAAGAGAAAATATATGTTGTAATATATTGTCAATGTTATGACCAAAACTAGTTTTAAAAATAAAATTATGTACTCACTCTACTATTAAATGTGAGGTCAAAATAAAGACACTTTTAGACATTTAAATTATCAGAAAATTTACCATAATTTGGAAGAATTACAAAATGAAGATAAATGCCAATAAATATTTATTAAAGTATTAAATATTAAAATGAACCAATATTAATATGGTATAAAATAGACAATGATAAAATTATTAATATCAATTAAATCAAGTTAAATAGTGGTTATAAAGCATAATATAGTTTTAATATCACATTTATATAGCATCATTATTGGAGATGGAGAAGCAGAAGGCAGGGATCATGGAAATGTTAAGCCTTTGTCTAGTTCTGAATAGAAAAATCAGACACTCATTGACCTAGTAATGTTAATATTTTTAAGGATAATTAGGAAATAGAGATTAAAAACACAACTTCTAAAATATTAGAAAGGAGAATAATAGAACAAAAAGTTAATATGACTGGTGTAAAAAGACACAAGAATGAGAAAACCCATGAAAAGAAAGCCTGTGGTATAGAAAACAACAAAATGATAACATGTATTAAAGTATATCACAAATCATGGTATGTGTAAATACTCAAACTCACCTATTAAAATGTAGACCTGATTATATCAGTAAAACCCCAACTAGCTTGCAACAACAACAGAAAAACAAATAAAGGCAATTGATGAGGCCTCCAATAAAACAAAATTATAATAGAATATTGACTATCAAGGGATAACAAGCATAACTACATGAATGACAAAAATAGAAAAATAACAATACTGCAGACTGAGGAGAAGTCAAGGCAGAAAATTAAAGAGAGAAATGGGAGACATAAAAATAAAATTTTAGTACTTACCAACAAAGCTGTGAGATACATTTGAAGAAACTGTTTAAAGTATAAGAATTTTTTACAAAATTATAAGGCAGGCCAGGTGTGGTGGCTCATGTCTATAATCTTAGCACTTTGGGAGGCCAACATGGGAGGATCACTTGAGCCCAGGAGTTCAAAACCAGCCTGGGCAAATGAGGCCCTGTCTGTATAAAACAAAACAAATAAAACAAAAGTTGAAAAGTTTAATATACCTCCTCAGAAATCAAGCAATTGAAATGATAAAAAATTAATGTATGGAGGAAGTGAGTAACACATCAATACATTTGACAGGCCAACATATATAGAATTCTCTATTCCCCTCCAAAAAGGCACATCTTTCTCAAAAGCACGTGTAATCTTGATAAAAAGTGACATGTCATATCATAAAGTTAATATGAATAAATAGCAAAGTAATTTGAAAAGTATAGATCAGATAACATTATCATTTAACTTTTAACACTTTAGATCTATTGCTCTATTGAAGTCACAAAAAGTAAATTACTAGTTCAAACTAGAAATATGTATTATCATGTATTAAAAACATTTAAATTATATTTCTGTAAGCATCATTTAATGTACTAATATCACAACATTTAAAAATTTATTTACTGTTATTTTTGTGTTTATTATGTAATAGACAATATTGTTATACTTTCATTTTAATTACATGTTACATGGCCAATACAATTTACTGTTTACCAAATTTTTTATTTCTTATTTTGTGAATTGGTTATATTTCACAAAATGCTTTTATAATAATTTGTATAAATGTTATTTTAATTTACTAACAAATTATCTTTATTTTCATACTACATTTTAATTTTTACTGTCAAATTTACCATTTTTTATCTTCACTATCTATCCTTTTTGAACTTACAAGTTACTCCTTCCTGTTTAGTCACTAGTCAATTCAATTTCCCTCAAAATTTTGTGCAGCTTTAATTAGAAAAAAAAAAAAACTACAAAAAAATCTTAGGTATTAGGTAAATATCTAAGTTGATATTTTTGAAAAAACTAAAGAGTTAATACAAATACATTAATTATAACATTTGCCAATTTAGAATGGATCATTTCTCCAAAGAAGACATAAGAACAGCCAAGAGTTACATGAAAAGATTTTTAACATCACTAACCCTTAGGGAAAGGCAAATCAAAATCACAATGAAATATCAACTCATACCTGTTAGGAAGGCTATTGCCATAAAAATAAAATATAACGAATTTTGGCAAGGATATAGAGAAAAGGAAACACTTGGAAACTGTTGGTAGGAATGTAAGTTGGCACAGCTGCTATAAAAAACATATGGAGTTTCTTCAAAAAATGAAAGGGGAAACTACTGTGTGATCTAGTAATTCCACTTCTGGGCATATATCTAAAAAAATTAAGATATGTCTGCAACCTCATATTCATTGTAGTTTTATTTACAATAGTCAAGATTTGGAAAAAACCTAAATGTCCATCAACTGATGAGAGGATAAAGAAAATGTGGAATAAACACACAATAAATATTATTCAACTATAAAAAGGAAGAAAACCCTGCCATATGGGTAAATCTGGAAGGCATTATGCTAAGTGAAACAAGCCAGTCATAGAAGGAAAATACTTTATGAATCCAGTTATACATTGTGTTTTAGCCTGTCTTGTAGTATAACAAAATACCTGAGCTTGGTAATTCTTAATGAATACAAATTTATTGGCCCACTGTTCTAGAGCCTAGAAAGTCTAAGAGCATGGCACTGGCATCTTGTGAGGACCTTCTTGCTGTGTCATCCCATGACTGAAGGACAAAGAGAGGGTGAGATGAGAGAGAGACAACAGAGGGCCAAATATTATTTTATAAGAAACCCACTCCCACAATAATAGTATTAATTTATTCATGAGCATTGAGCTTTCTTGACCTAATCACCTCTTACAGGTTCCACCTTTTGACACTGTTGCATTGGTGATTGAGTTTCCAATGCATGAGTTTTGGGGGAAACATTCAACCATAGCATGAGGAAATAAGCAATAAGCAAACTCATGGAGACAGAGAGTAGAGTGATGGTTGTCAGAGAGTGAGTGTAGGGTAAAATAAGTGGTTCCTGTTTAACAAGCGTGATTTCTTAGTTATGTAAGATGAGTAGGTTGTAGAGGTCTGCTGTAGAACATTGTGCCTATAGTCAACTGTTAAAGAAAAATAAAAAAGAGTATTCCAAACTTAATATACTCAAAAGTGGGCCCATGATATTTCTTCTAATATTATTCTCTTTCAGTATTCCCTATTTCAGGATACGTTTTCATCACCCATTCAGTTATTAAAGCCTCAAATACACAAGTCTGTCCTAACACCTGCCATTACCACAATGTTGCAAAGTTGGGTAAATGTCACCTGATAAATATATTTTGAATTAATCCTTTCTCTCAATTTCTATTTATTTTTCTATTATTTTTTGTATGGCCTCTTTAAATTGCTCTTTAAAGAGTCAATCTGCATTTTATCCATTTTAATCTTTACCCTGTGGCCAGAGTGATTATTTCAAAGTTTGTCTGATTATCTCACTTCCATGCACAAAAATCTTCAATAATTCACTGTGACTTGTAGATAAATTTAAGTCCTTAAAATGCTTTATGAATAAAATGACTATACATACTACATTGCCAAGGCAGTTTCAGTTTATATCTGTTATCTTAGTGGCATAATTTTCAGTAGCAGCCCTTTCATTCATGAGGGTACAGAATTTGACAATAAATTTTGTGCTCAACCTAACTGTAAGGCCCTTTATTATCTGTCTTCTCCCTTCCTCTTAAGCTTCATTCTGAACCTTGATCTTTCTCACTCTCATAGCTCCAGCTTTTTGCTTATTCCTTGGTCTATGCCACGCTCCCTCTCCACTCAGTGTATTTGCATAAACTCATACGCCAGAGACTACCTCTCCTTATTCTTCGGGTGTCAACTTGAGTGCTACATCCCCTAATTAAGAATTATCTGATCATCTAAAATGTTCAAATCCCCCTATTATGTCATGCACCCATCCTTTGTTATACTTATTATGAGAGTAATTTTAAATTATTTCTTTGATTACTTTGTTAAATTTGCTTTGTGTACTAGAAACTTACTAGTGTATAAGCACCATGGCATTGCTAAATAAATAAATTGGTTAATTTTAATTATTGATGTAAAGTGATGAGAAAAAATAAAATTTCCCCCCTGTGCACAGCTCAGTTTCCATGATCCATCATTAAAATCACTTCTTTGCAGAATAACAACTTTCTTGCCCTTTTCTTCCTTTTTCATATGCATGTGGCAAAATTTCAACCTTGGAGGAAACCAAGTACTGATTACCAGGGGTCTTTAGTGCCATGAGGTAATGTTACTATCTTACTTTCCTATTTTATAAGAAAACCATTTCATGTCAGATGCTCTCTACATAAGTTGTTTACACATTCTTCCTATTTTATCCTCAGCTGACCATTTTTCTTCCTATTTCACAGAGAAGGGAACTTGTATAGGCTCCCCTAATACATTAACACATATCACCCATGTATCTTCTCTCATATCCTTATACTCTGCCATTTCTTCTGACTATTTCTACTAATTCCCTCTTACCTACTGAAAGGGAATTCTTTAATTCTAATTTTGACATCATTTATTCCGTCTCCACAATAGCATTTTAATCAGTAATTACATATTGTTCAGTATTTTTAAGGAAAAAAATATCTCCTAATACCCCATATATTCCCCAGCTACTGACCTATTATTCTCCACCACTGTACAGAAAAAAAACTCCTCCAAAGTCATGCCTGGACATTCTTTCTCACAAACTATTTAAATTAGACCTTTTTTCCCCACTGCTCTATGAAAAATATTCTTCATCACTAACCATTTCCATATTGGTAAATCCAATGGTGATTCGTATTGTTATCTTGCTTGACCTATCAGAGAATTTAAAAAAAGGGATTGTTCTTTTCTTTTTGATACATGTTCTTCACTTGTATTCTGAGGTTCCATGTTTGTCCAGTTTTCCTCTTATATTGGTTGCTCCTTTGTCGATCTCTTTTGCTGGTTCCTTCCTATTTCCCCAGACTCTTAATATTTTCATGGTTAGAGTCCAGTCTTCAGACTTTTATCATCTTCATCCATACAAAGTCCCTCAGCAATTTCACTTAGTTAGATGGCTTGTAATACCAACTGTACTCTAGTGACTCTCTGATTTATGTCTCCATATAGATGCTGAGATGTGAACTCGACACTTTGATATCCAAAAGCACACACAGCATCTCTACCAAAGATTTAATAGCTGTCTCAAAATTCACATGTCCAAAACAAAACTCTTTCCTGTTCCCAAAGCTTGTACTTCCCACAATAAATTCAGTGCTAAATTTATTTTTCCAGTTTGCTCATACCAAAAACAACTTTCACTCCTTTGTACTTCCTACTTAATGTCCATTCTAATTACAAATCTTATCGAGCCAACATTCAAACGGCATTCATCTGAACACTTCATATCATTTCCACCACTGTCACACAGTATAAGCCACTATCGTCTCTCAATGGAAATTTACAAAACATCTTAACTGGTCTTTTGGTTCCACCCTTATCTTTCTATATACTTTTCTCTACACAGACTTTAGAGTGGTCCTTTTCAAAGCATGTTGTATTGTGTCACTCTTCTGCTGAGAATCCCCATAACTTCTCACCTCACTCCAAAGAAATGCTAAAGTCCCCTTAACACCCTATAAGGCTCTATAAAATATCTCCCTCCTTATTTCCTTTATGGTGATGCCTTTCATTACTCTCCTTCTTGCTCAATCTGCTCTAGACTCACCAACATCCTTGGTATTCCTGAACACCCTAAAATGTCCACAGCTTGCCTGTACTTTGGTGACCAGGATGTTTCTCTCTAATAACATCATTTATCCCCTTTATTCTTCATATCCCTATTCAAATATAAACTTATTAATGAGAAATGTGTTAATCAACCATTTAAGAATACACACTCTTCACCCCTCTTCCTTATTGTCTTGTATTTCCTCAAAACAATCATTCCAATTGGCATACTCCATGTTACAGTTATGTATGTTTTTTTCATCTGTACCTTTTCTCTATGAAATTAGGGATGTTTTATCTCTTTTTACTTTCATTTTTACTCCTGCATTCCTCAAATTTAGCAAGGATTTTGGTATATGGTAAAACTTGCCATACAAATTGTAAGTGAATGAATGAATAATTAATTAATTAAACTAATATAGAGGCTTAGAGCCACTGATTGATATGGCTGGCTTAATTGATCCCAGCCCACTTCCTGTAGCTGCTATAGATTTTCCAAACACCAGGCATGTATTTTAAGTCAGGCAATTGGAGAGGCAAATTAACCGATTGCTGAAGGAACAGGAAAAGGCTTATGTCATTTGAATACTGCCGCGCTTCTCTCCCAGGGATTAGCAGGAACTAGGATAAATTTGGAGACAGAAGGGAGCGAGTGTTTGATGGACCTGCATAGTAGGTCACAAAGAATAAACATTCAAATTCATTCTATGAATGATTAATTACTTACTTGCACTACACACAGAATGGAATATTATTTTGTGTCATTGCTGGGGGAATTTACCTAGAACTCAGTGTGTGACTTAAAACCAGCCATTTTCTGATAATGATGTGGGAGTTCAGGATCAGGCTGACACAGATAAAGTTACATGCCAGGACCCAGGCAGGGATAAGGGGGTGGCTGGATTAAGTACCAGATTTAGTCTACTTAAAAGGTTGGCCCAATACTGTGCAAAATGCTGTGTGGGGGGGGAAAGGGGGGGCGAGTGGGTGTTTATGTCCTTTACATTCACATTTGATATACACTAGCTTACTGTAGAAATACAGGTTTAAAAGAGCAGACTTGCTAAGGTTAATTCAGAAAGATTTAATTTTGGAAATGTATAGTTTGCAGCAGTATTTCTGGTTTGTAAATAAGGCATTCTACCAGGAATGAGGGAATGAGATATAAGCTATACACAGACCTTACAATTCTGTATATAGGTAAGTTTCACTAGGTAGAAGTTTAAAACATCTCCTTATCAGTGCATAAATATTTTAGAGATTGCCTAAATATCTAAGCTCTATAAACTATATGTATTCCTTTAAAGTAGAAGCAAAAAATAAAGAGACAGAGAAAGAGAGCAAATTGAAATGCATGTGGGTCAGCATACCATATATATGTTAACTACAACCACCTCTCACAGAGAAGAGTTAATACTTTGTATTTTGAAAAAAGACACTCCTCACCCCCTCTTTTTTTTTTTTTTTTAAACGCACAGAAGATAGAGCAGAAATAAAAATGAATGCAGGGAGACCAGTGAAGGGGTTATTGCATTTGTCCTGATAAGAGATACTTATACGAAGATTGGGTTAATATATACAGATACAATTAGACACGCATGAGATACATTAAAGTGTAGAATTGATTGGACTTGCTACTGCTTACCTTTGGTGAAGTGTAGAGAAAGGGAGAAGCTGTGAATGGCAGACTTCGGATTTTAGCGCTTGGATCAATGGTAGCACCATTCACTAAGGAAAGGAGCTAATGAGGGCAGTTTTGTGTGTGAAATGTGTGTGTGTGTGTGTGTGTGTGTGTGTGAATTTAAATTCAAAATTGCAAATTTTGTATCAGACTTTGAAATATGTGGGAGACATCCCATTAGAACTAGTGAAAGTGCAAGTGGATATATAGATTTAAAACCCTGAATTAGTAAATATATTCGAAAGTCATCTCTTCATAGACACAAACTGAAGGCAGAGCAGTTGATGAAATTTATATTAAAAACTATTAGAAAAATGAGAAATTGGCCTAATATTTAATACTATAAATGGAGTCAACTTTTTTACTATAAAGGGCCAGATAGTAAATATTTTAGGCTTTGTAGGCCAAATGGTCTCTGTTGCTACTACACATTTGCCATTGTAGTGCAAAATTGACCAGACAATATATAAATGAATGAGCATTACTGTGTTCCAGTAAATTTTTATTAACAGATGTTAGGAAGCAAACTGGACTTGACCCATGGACCTTAGTTTGCTGACCCATGAACTAGAATCCCGAATCTAAATATCAGATAAGTGAAAATGAATTGGTAAAGATGTGGGAGAAGGCAGAAAAAGATCAACTGAGAGTTGTGTTAGAGACGCAGATAGAAGAGAGAATTCAAAAAAGATAAAAGTTTTTTTAATTTAAAAATCCTATTGGAGTTAGCCACATAATAGTCATTGATCGCCTTGTTAAAATCTATTTTAAAGATACAGTAAAAAGCGAATGATTGCAATGGGTTGAGAAGATTGGAAGGAGGGTAAATGGACACAGTAAATACAGATAACGCTTTTATGAAAACCAGACACGAAGAGGACAGGGATAAAATGTACCTGGAAAGAGAAGGGTTTTCTCAATGTAAATGCAAAGTAGATCTAAAGTAGATAATCATTTACATCAAGATTGTATGTAGTCAGTATGTAGTCACATGTTTATGCACCCTATTTCAAGCTCCTTACTTCATTTTGTTCTCACTAGTTTAAGCTAGAAGCTTTGAGACTTGGTGCAGCAACTGCAGATTACAACGTCAAAGCTCAACAAACATCTCTTTTCCAAGTCCTACTCACCTGTAAGGGAGTTAAGTTCATTTTAGGAATACACTTGTTTAGGACATGGAGTGGGGAAACTATTTCCTTTAATGATTATATCTTGTATCAGTGACAGTACTGGATAAGAAAACAACAAAAGTGAATGACTTTTATTAAACGTAGAGGTTTTATGTTAATTTGTTAGTAAACCAGTTGTAAGCTGGCACCCCTGCGGATTCAGAAACCTAGTTAAACTTAATTTGTAATCTTTGAGAATCAGGAGGGCTCCTTGTAACTGCTGAAGATTAGCTTATAGTTAACATGCCTATGTTATCCTTTGTAGGTGCTTCACCATTTTCCACAAAAGATTCCTTGCACCTTGATACGGTTTAGCTGTGTCCCCACCCAAATCTCATTTGAATTGTAACTCCCACAATTCCCACGTGTCCTGGGAGGAACCCAGTGTTAAGTGATTGAATTATGGGGGCGTTTCTTTCCTTTGCTGTTCTCATGATTGTGAATGAGTCTCAAGCGATCTGATGGTTTGATAAAGGGAAACCCGTTTCACGTGACTCTCATTCTCTCTTTGCCTGCTGCCATTCACGTAAGACCGGACTTGCTCCTTTTCGCCTTCCACCATGAATTTGAGGCTTCCCCAACCACGTAGAACTGTAAGTCCAATTAAACCTCTTTCTTTTGTAAATTGCCCTGTCTCAGGTATGTCTTTATCAGCAGTGTGAAAACAGACTAATACACACCTGTAATTTATTGTATTCATTTTCTGGAAATAACCACTTTCCATGACTTTTCTTTATTCAGCTTTAATCTGCTTCACTTTCCTCTGCATGTGCTCCCTTGTTTTCTGGAGGGAACATACCCACTTTTCCAACTGTCTCAAGACAAATGCTTTTTGAGAACTTTTCCCTTTTTCTCCTTAAGAGAGATGGTGCACAAACTACTAACAGCATAACAATTTCTTTATCTCATTACATTTGTGTTCACTCTTCTCCGGAAAAAATTGAGCACAGGATTTACGATAAGGGCCTTTCTCTCAGCCAGATTTTTGACCTTATTCAAAAGGCAGTCCAAATTCCTACTTAAATGTATCCTTCAATTAAAAACGCACATTAAAGACGTAAGTGCAAACCTGCAGGACTGCCTTAATTTTCTTCTCTCCTTTACAATCTGAATTACATAAAGAATTAATGCAGCATTTTAAGGTAGCTAAAATACTTCCATGCTGTAGCTTTAGGCAAGCGTTGTCCTTCACACTGCTTACATTGCAGCTTAATATTATCTAAGGACAATGGACACCTTTAATGTACTCAGTTATTTATTAAGTATACCTTCATTCTAGCCTTAGAGATTGATGATTATTTAGAGTTCTAATTTATTGTAAAATGTTAAATTCATATTTTAGGCAAATTCATACTGATGAGGCCAAACTCAGAGAATATCTTTGTTTATATGTGATCTGAAGCCACTTTAAATCCCATTGATAATGTTGTCAAATCTTTAGCTATATAATTATTTTTAGAATTCCAATTTCTTTCAGAAGATGATGCTATATTTGTTATCAATCCTTTATAGAGAATGGATATAAATTACCTATGCCATGCAACTTAGGACCAATATGCGTTTAGATTTGAATCCCAGAATCGGAATTAAGAGAGTAAGATAACTATGTGTTATAAGCAAAAGCCATAGATACAGAAAAAAGCATGGTACCTAGCTTTTTAATTTTTTCAACTATTTTTGAGAAAAAAAGATTAAGGACTCGAGGGTCCTTTGTCCTGCAATACACTGGAAAATGTCAGGTTTCTACTTATTAAAGATGAAATAATTGAAGACTACTTTAAGATCTTGCCCCTCAATATTGAGCCTAGCAGATGTACCATAACCGTGAATATCCTCCAGCCAGTTTTACTGTGTTTTAGAAATTACATATTCTATCAATAATTCAAGGATAAAAATGATGGTAACTGGAGGTGAGGTAAAGTAGACTCCTGAGAGTATAAGAAAACAGATGAACAACAACTGGTGTTCTGGCCAGAAGTCTAAGTGAAAAAGAGTTTTAGAGTACATTAAACTCACCTGTGGCCAGGGGGTTTCAAATATCCTGATACTCAGAATGTATCCAGATCAATTAAATAAGAATTTCTGGGAGTGAGACCCAAGTATAGGTATATTCTAAAAGTTATCAGGTAATCCTCATATGGGCTAAGCTTGTGAATCATACATTTAGAGACTTTGGCAAATAAATGTTGTAGACATCAGTGAGAAATAAATTTAATATTGTGTCTAATTCTGCACACTTAAACAAGTTTTATATTTTTTTAGATTAAAAAAGTCCATATTTAAAGACTATTGACCTGATACTTGCAAATAGGATCAGTAGAATTTATTGGAATTATTTGATTGTGGCAAGAAAGACAAACAAACAACAACAAAATTGGGCCAGAGCAGATAACTCTAAGAATAAGAAGAGTTAGCTAATGTATAAATGTTAGAGGTCATTGTATCTACTTGTACCTAGGTATTTATATTTCTTTAACTTTTGCTCTAATTTTAAATATCAATTAGATAACTCCAAAATACTCATTTTTTTTTGTTTTGCTCTTTACATAAAAATTAAAACACTTACATTGAAAGGCATGCAAAACACTTTTTTTTCTAAATTAATATCATTGTTTCAAGACTTGCTTTTTCAATCAATACCTTGAGTCAGATTTTCCTGTTTCAGGGTTTCTTGTAATGTCGTTTATAGTTCACATGAATCACAATAACACTGACTCATATTAAAACTGAAGGTTCATGATCTCTGCCTCAGATATACAGAACCATAATCTCCTAGAGAGAGGCTTTGTAACTTAAATTCTATTTACAATCTTCCCAGGAGCTTCTGATACACAGTAAATTTTCAGAATCATTGCTTTACTTCCCTCGAGGTAAAACTCGAGATTTATACTTTCAGCAGTAGGGTTAAATGTTTACATGCCATAGAAGGCCAGGAGAGGGCAGCAGAAAGCTGAAATTTATGGGGAAAAAAAGGGAAGACTTGAGGGACCTTGGAAGTCCCCTAGAATTTGAGAGAACATACATCTAGAAAAATAGGTAAGAGTTTGTAACTGCAACTAAAAAGTAAATCTATTGGTCCATTTTGGTAGGTAATTTAAAAACAGAGCTGAAAAAGGTGAGAAGAGTTCATTCAAAACCATTTGTCAAAGTGGAAAGCAACTCAACTGGAAAGCATGCCTAAGAAACTGATTTTTCGGCCATAAATATGCCCAGAATAAAGAGGACAGGCACCAGAGGAAAGGTACTAGAAGAAACAAGCTGAACAAAAAAGTATGACAAGTTAGCGGTGATGATTGTGAAAACATAATTCCATCGATGTATTAACTCAATTCCTTAAGAAAAAAATAATGGCCTTGATGATGCTCAGGAAATAGAAAACAGAATCTTAAAGCATTGATTTCCAAAATTTTCATAAATATAAAGGAGTTAGAAAACCATCAGCTTTGTTTAATGTAATTTTTTTTGAGATTCTTTACACCTTAACAATCACTTTGTTAATCTTTAGTTTACTACTCGGTGTGTCTGTGTATGTGTGTGTGTGTGTGTGTGTTGTCTGAGCAGAAACTTTAGCTAAAAATTTGAACTTCCTTTATATTTCATGCTTACGTTTTTATATTTACCTTTCATCTTACTAATGTACATTTCCCCATTCTATTTACCTCTGTGCATAAACGGCAATTTCTTTCTTGTGGACTGAGTACAAATTGTCTACAACTATAATAGGACAGGAAACCAAACACAGCATGTTCTCACTCATAGGTGGGAATTGAACAATGAGAACACTCAGACACAGGAAGAGGAACATCACACACTGGGGCCTGTTGTGGGGTGAGGGGAGGGGGGAGGAATAGCATTAGGAGATATACCTAATGTAAATGACGAGTTAATGGCTGCAGCACACCAACATGGCACATGTATACATATATAACAAACCTGCACATTGTGTACATGTACCCTAGAACTTAAAGCATAATTAAAAATATATATATGGAAAAACAAACAAACAAAAAATAGTAACATCTCTTGCTAGAATGTTTATGAAGTTTGTCAGCACTGAAATGTTCTCCCAGTACTAGGCATTCAATTGATGTTATTAGCAAGCTGATTTTTATTAGAAGGAAAAGAAGTTCGTTATCCCATTCAGTCCAAATCTTCTACAAGTAATTAATTTTTTCAGATGTTTGTTCCTGCCAAAGGACAATGACTTGCCAAGTTTGCTTTAGACCTTGTCTATTGTTACGCTGTCATGTTTTCATAACCATGTTTAATATTACATATATCCTGCAGACATATTATATACATATTGCTTGTTATTCCATTATTTCATATGATTAACTCTCTTAAATTAGTAGGAAGTAGTTTACCCTAGTTTATTGCCAAATACAGAAACACAAGAGTGAATAGTTGTGTGCATTCAGAAATTTTAATAATATAAATAAATTTTAATTATAAATACAACAAAAGGAAAATAGCTAGTCTATGACTAGTAACTAGTATTTGTTATGTAGTGATGACAGATGGTCAAAAGATTACAGGTATTTTCAGAAATGGTTTAAGTAGAAAAGAGTGTTGTTTTTTGATGAAAAGCTAGACTTTTTAAGAACAGCTGACAACAAAAACTTAATTGGAGGAAGTCTTTTACATTGTTGTAAATATTCTGCTGTATGGTAGGAAGCAAAATACGAACTAATTTTTTTCAGAAATCATTAATAGCCAATTGATCCTCAAGTTGAAAGATAAATTAAATATTTATATATGGTCTCAGAAAAATATATGAAAAAATATATGAAAAACAAAGTAACTATAAAGCTATCATAGTGTATAATGCAAATATAAGACAATCTACAGATATAAAAACCTATTTGATGAAACTGAAACAGTTGAGGTACTTCTACTAAAAGCCCCCACCATATATATATATATGGTGTATATATATTTGGTATATATCTGTATATATTATATATATGGTATATATATTTGGTATATATGTGTGTGTGTATGTATATATATTGTGTGTGTATGTATATATACATACACACACACACACATATATATGCTTCAAAATAAAAATATAAAAATGAAAGTATTTGATTGAATAATTTTAGGTGAAGAATTTAGGAGAAGGTAAGAAAGTATAACTAAACTGTGTCAAATGAACAATCAAAATATTGGTCAAAAGTATACTATAATGATAATATAAATATAACAAACGAAGGACACAGGGTAAGAAGAGAACATTGATGGGTTAAAATCCAACATATTTTCAGTGCATTTTCATTACACTAAAAACTTAGGGAACCAAACACAAAAGTAGAGAGAGTTAGACAGGATTAGCCGCATTCTGTTCCTCAAAAAGCTGTTAAAAATAATGATTCTCAAAAAATAAGAAAGTAATATATTCTCAAAAGCAATAGTAATAATACTTTGCTGAAGTTGCTTATCAGCTTAAGAAGTCTTTGGGCTGAGATGATGGGGTTTTCTAAATATAGGATCATGCTGTATGCAAACAGAGATAGTTTGACTTTCTTTCTTCCTATCTGAATACCCTTTCTTTCTTTCTCTTGCCTGATTGCCCTGGCCAGAACTTCCAAAATTATGTTGAATAGGAGTGGTGAGAGAGGGCATCATTTTCTTGTGCCAGCTTTCAAAGGGGATGCTTTCAGCTTTTGTCAGTATGACATTATGGGTTTGTCATAAATGGCTCTTATTATTTTGAGATATGTTCCATCAATAACAAGTTTATTGAATGTTTTTAACATAAAGGAATGTTGAATTTTATCAAAGCACTTTTCTGCTTTTTGTTTGTTTGTTTTTCTTTTAACAGTCAGGCTCCTCTTCCGTAAGGCTGCTGTGATTTGCTGGGGGTCCGCTCCAGACCCTATTTGCCTTGGTTCCTCCCGCACTGGAGGTGTCACCAGTGCAGGCGACAGAACAGCAAAGATGGCTGCCTGTTCCTACCCTGGAATCTCCATCCCAGAGATGCACCGACCTGATGCCAGCAGGAACCCCCCTGTTGGGGGGTCTCACCCAATCAGGAGGCACTGGATCTGGGTCCTGGTTAAGGAAGCACTCTGGCTGCCTTTTGGCGGAGAGGGTGCCCCGCACAGGGTGAAATCCCACTCATCCAGATTGCCTGGATTCTTCAGAGCCAGCAGGGGGAAAGACTAAGTCTACTGATTTATGGAGACCATGACCACCCCTCCCCACAAGGGCTCCGTCTTAGGAAGATCAGAGTTCTTTCCCTAAACCCCTAGCTGTAGTTGCTGAAATTCCTGCAGGGAGGTCCCATCAATGGGGAGGGATGGGTGCAGGTCTGGCCTAAAGAGACAGTCTGGCCACAATCTGCCATAGCTGCTGTGCTGTGCTGTGGGAAATTCCTCCTGGGTCCAAACTATCCAGTCCCTTCAACACTGGCAGGGGACAAAACGGCAGACAGGAGCTTCAGTGATGGCTGCTGCTCCACCCCGGGGAAGCTCAGTCAACTTAGGCAGCAGGCAGCCACGGTGATGGCAGCCGCATCTCTCCCCAGGTACTTGGTAGCCTTAGGCAGTTTCCAGCTGAGTGGCTGCTGAGAATCTGCACAGCTCTGTGCTTGGTACCCAAGGCCCTGGTGGCATGGGCTCATGAGGGGGGGTCACCTGATCCATTGATTTCACAGATCTGTGGGAAAAATGTGGTTTCTCAGGCAGGGCAGCATGATCACTCACCACCTCTCTTGGCTGGGGGTGGGGACTCCCCTTGCCCCCTGTTGATCCAGGTGGGCCGTCGCACCATCCTGCTTTTCCTTGGTCTTAGTGGGTTATGCCAACTGTCTAGTCAGTCCCAATGAAAGGACCTGTATACCTCAGTTGCCAGTGCAGAATTCACTTGCCATTTCGTTCTTCTCAGTGAGATCCTCTGACTGCAGCTGCTTCGAATCGGCCATCTTGGCCCCTATTTTGGTTTTCTATAAACATTTATTTTGTGTATGTAACCCTAGAATGTTGTATAAAGGATAATTATGCCAGTTTAGACAGAAGCATGATACAGTCTTGACCTATATTCAGATAATTTTAAAAAGCTTTGTATGGCTGCTGAGATGACAAACGGATGAATTGTCTGTTGTCTATTAGGCATAACCACCACATGCAAGACTGGAAACACTTCATTATCATATTCTTTCCTATATAGATCCAGGCTAGAGTTTACCAATGAGAGGAACTAGCTCAGGATTTGGAAAACAGAAGTGAAGCAAAGGCTGTAATTCTAAAAAGAGAACATGGCTGTCAGACTGCCAGATGCAGTGGCTTCATCTAGACATGGTGGCTTCACAGGCTGTTCCGTCAGTTACATATCACAGGCTTTTCCACCAGTTACATATATAGTAACGAACTATATAAAACTGTCTATAAGCTCCCAGTTCGTGATGTCAGTTTGGTAGCTAGACATTTTTCCCCAACCCATAGTAGCTTTTCAACTTACTCCAGTGCATCAGACTAAAGTAGTAATGACTTTCTTATAATCTTGTTGTAGCCTTCCAGATGTTTATTCTTCCAATCTCTCCCACATCTGTGCAAACTCAGATTCTTATAATAAAGCGCTTCATCTGTAATAATTGTGGTTGGCTTTGTTTTACTGTTCAGGATTAATAATAATGCCACTCTATACCATATTGGAGCCCTAGTCAAATGGGAAAAGTGTTACTCATTCCTATTATTACTTAAATTATTAAATTGTTTTAATAATTTAGATATTATTTAAATTGTTATTATTTAGAATTTAAATATTTTCTCATGAATTTTACAAATGTAATTGATTTCTTTAAATATTACTTGAAAATATTATTGATCCAGAATTTCTTTGGTGCACCTTAACTTTTACTCCTAAGGAGAGTCCCCGACTTGCCTCACTTTGGTCCCCACCCTGGCCCAAGCATATGTCATAGGAAGATATATCACTATTCACTACTTTTTGTTTACCTTGCTCAGTCAGAACAATGATATCAATGAAGCAAACCAGAATGATATCCAAAATTCATTCCTGAAAAGTAAATTATTATTATTATAAGGCTACACATGAATTTATATAGCTCTGAGGTAGGATAGTAAATGTATACTGACATATATTGCATGTTATCTTTGTCAGGAGAAGGCAAACTTATCCTGTTTATCTCTACTAACAGATTATAACGTGTGCGTGTGTGTATGTATGTGTGTGTGTGTTAGCTTGACTATTAGTTGCATATCGAGTATCAAGACTGTTGATTTGCTCCAGTAAAAAAATCAGGAAAAAGGGCTGAAAATTGAGTTAAAATATGATTAAATGTACAGTAATCCCCTGTCATTCTCCAATATCCATCTGTGTCCTTCACAGGCAGTCAAACAGACAAGTAAAATGGGGCACAATAGTAGGAATCACTCCGCTTTTCTCCTTTAAGTCTATGATGGTAGCACACAACTTTGCCATCTTTCCAGGGATGTAGCATCAGTTTTGAATTATTATTTTAATAGGGAGAAGCAGTTCTAATGTCCTTCCTCTTTCAAGTCTTACCATAATAGTTCTTACTCCACAGGTCAGGAAACTTGTAAGGAAATTCTACTGTTTGTTGAATATGTGTTTCAACTGTGCAGTTTGGAACTGGGATAAAAAACTACAGAATGTATTTGGAAACCCACTGAACCTACTATGAGACAGACCAAAGCCAAAACGTCATTAATAAACTAAACCCACTAGTCCCTACTTGCAGTGGCACACCAAAATGGCATTTTGGGTTTCAAGGAATTACTTTCAGTTCAGAGCCAATTTCAGTAATTTCTGAAAAGTCTGGGAAGTAACCTTCTTGTGGATTCAAGTACTCAGCTTAGAAAACCAAAACAAAATGAAACAAACACCTCTATAAAGGTTTATTTGTCACTTACAACTGAAATAACATTTTAGTAGACGTACATCAATTTCAACCCAAGGGACATCAACAATGGTGAGTACTGCCCCAACTTTACTATCCATTATAGTTATCCACAATCATCTTGTCTGATTTACCTTCACGTAAGGCCAAACCTAGCAAGACTTTCATCTAAGAGCCTGGTCTATTCACCAGGGCCTCCTCACAGGGAAGGTCTCACCTGTAATTTCTTTCTTCTTGGGCTGATGAGACAACTAAATTATCTGCTTATCTCTGAGAGGCTATTTAGTTATCTACTTCATTGCAAATGCAACTTTACTTTTTGGCAAATGTCTTTAGGGGAAAAAGGCTTACTTATAGGCTCAGCTCTCATTCCTCCCTTCTCTTTGGCAAACTTTTTTTTTTCGTTTTTATGTTAGGTGTATGTATTTATGGTGCATGGGAGATATTTTAAAACAGGCATACCATGTGTAATAATTACATCAGGGTAAATGGGGTATCCATCACCTCAAGCATTGATCATTTCTTTGTGTTACAAGCATTACAATTACATTGTTTTAGTTTTTAAAAAATGTATAGCAAATTATTTTTGACGGTAGCCAGCTTGTTGTGTTCTTTCATTCTATCTAACTATATTTTTACATCCATTAAACATTCCTCTCCCACTCACTATCCGTCCCAGCCTCTGGTAATCATCATTCTATTCTCTATCCCTGTGAGTTTGATTGTTTTAATTTTTTAGCTTCCACAAATGTGTGAAAAATTTATCTTACTTCTGTGCCTTGCTTGTTTCACTAACATAATATTCTTTCAGTCCATCCATGTTGTTGCAAAAGACCGTATCTCATTTTTTGTATGGCTGAATAGTACTCTATTGTGTATATGTACCACATTTTCTTTATCTATTTGTCCACTGACAAACACTTAAGTTGCTTCCAAATTATGGCTTTTGTGAATAGTTTTGCAATAAATGTGGGAATGCAGACATCTGTTTAATATACTTATTTGCTTTATTTTGGCTATATACCTCACAGTGGGATCTCTGGTTCATATGATAGTTGTATATTTAGTTTTTTTTGAGGAATATCTTAGTGGCTGTGCTAATTTACATTCCCACCAACATTGTAGGAAGCTTCCCTTTGCACCACACCAGAATTCATTATTGCCTGTCTTTTGGATAAAAGCCATGTTAACTAAAGTGAAATATTCCATTGTAGTTTTTATTTGAATTTCTCTGATGATCAGCGATATTGAGCACAGTTTTATATACCTGTTTGCCATTTGTAGGTTGTCTTTTGAGACATGTCTATTCTGCTTTTTTGCCCTTTTAAAAAGCAGATTATTAAATTATTTTTCTCTTGAATTGTTTGAGTTTCTTACATATTCTGGTTGTTCATCTCTTGTCAGATGGATAGTTTGCAAATATTTTCTTCCATTCTGTGGGTTGTCTCTTCCTTTGGTTGTTTGGTTCCTTGGCTGTGCAGAAGATTTTTAACTTAAAGTGATCTCATGTGTCCATTTTTGCTCTGGTTACCTGTGCTTTTGGAGTATTATTCAAGAATGTTTTGCCCACTCCAGTGTCCTGGAGAATTTTCCCAATGTTTTCTCTTACTAGTTTCATATTTTGAAGGCTTAGATTTAAGTATTTAATCTACTTTGATTTTATTTTTGTTATGATGACAGATGGGGTCTAGTTGTATTCTTCATATGAATATCCAGTTTTTCAAACACCATTCTTGAAGACACTACTCTTTTCCCAGTGTATGTTCTTGGGGTCTTTGTTAAAAATGAGTTCACTGTAGATGGATGGACTTATTTCTGGGTTCTGTATTCCATTCCATTGGATTATGTTTCTGTTTTTACGCCAGTACCATGTTGTTTTGATTATTATAGTTCTGTAGCATAATTTGAAGTCAGCTAATCTGATTCATCGAGTTCTGTTCTTTTTGCTTGAGATGGTTTTGTCTATTACAGGTTTTTTGTGGTTCCAAATAAATTTTAGGATTGATTGTTTTATTTCTGTAATCTACATTACTGGTATTTTGATAGGGATTACATTAAATTTATAGATTGCTTTGTGTAGTCTGAATATTTTAACAATATTGATTCTTACAATCCATGAATATGGAATATCTTTCTATTTTTTGTATAACCGCTTCAATTGTTTATATTAATATTTCACAGTTTTCATTATAGAGATCATTCACTTTGTTTTTTTTTTATTATACTTTAAGTTCTAGGGTACATGTGCACAACGTGCAGGTTTGTTACATATGTATACAAGTGCCACATTGGTGTGCTGCACCTGTTAACTCATCATTTACATTAGGTATATCTCCTAATGCTATCCTTACTCCCTACCCCCCCCACCCCATGACTGGCCCTGGTGTGTGGTGTTCCCCATCACGTGTCCAAGTGTTCTCATTGTTCAGTTCCCACCTACGAGTGAGAACATGTGGTGTTTGATTTTTTGTCCTTGCAATAGTTTGCTCAGAATGATGGTTTCCAGCTTTGTCCATGTCCCTACAAAGGACACGAACTCATCTTTTTTTATGGCTGCATAGTATTCCATGGTATACATGTGCCACATTTTCTTCATCCAGTCTATTGTTGACGGACATTTGGGTTGGGTCCAAGTCTTTACTATTGTGAATACTGCCTCAGTAAACATAAGTGTGCATGTGTCTTTATGGCAGCATGATTTATAATCCTTTGGGTGTATACCCAGTAATGGGATGGCTGGGTCAAATGGTATTTCTAGTTCTAGATCATTGAGGAATTGCCACACTGTCTTCCACAATGGTTGAACTAGTTTACAGTCCCACCAAGAGTGTAAAAGTGTTCCTATTTCTCCACATCCTCTCTAGCACCTGTTGTTTCCTGACTTTTTAATGATCGTCATTCTTACTGGTGTGAGATGATATCTCATTGTGGTTTTGATTTGCATTTCTCTGATGGCCAGTGATGATGAGCATTTTTTCATGTGTCTGTTGGCTGCATAAATGTCTTCTTTTGAGAAGTGCCTGTTTATATCCTTTGCCCACTTTTTGATAGGACTGTTTGATTTTTTTTCTTGTAAATTCGTTTAAGTTCTTTGTGGATTCTGGATATTAGCCCTTTGTCAGATGGGTAGATTGTAAAAATTTTCTCCCATTCTGTAGGTTGCCTGTTCACTCTGATGGTAGTTTCTTTTGCTGTACAGAAGCTCTTTAGTTTAATCAGATTCCATTTGTCAATTTTGGTTTTTGTTGCCATTGCTTTTGATGTTTTACTCATGAAGTCCTTGCCCATACCTATGTCCTGAATGGTATTGCCTAGGTTTTCTTCTAGGATTTTTATGGTTTTAGGTCTAACATTTAAGTCTCTAATCCATCTTGAATTAATTTTTGTATAAGGTGTAAGGAAGGGACCCAGTTTCAGCTTTCTACATATGGCTAGCCAGTTTTCCCAGCATCATTTATTAAATAGGGAATCCTTTCCCCATTTCTTGTTTTAGTCAGGTTTGTCAAAGATCACTGATCTTTGAGACATGCTATTTTCTTGGAGGCATGCTTCATTCTTTTTTCCTTTGTCTTCTCTGACTGTGTTTTCAAATATCTTGTCTTCAAGCTCACTCATTCTTTTTTCTGCTTAATCAGTTCTGCTGTTAGGAGACTCTGATCCAATCTTCGGTATACTAGTTGTATTTTTGAGCTCGACAGTTTCTGCTTTTTAAAAATTATTTTAATCTCTTTGTTAAATTTGTCTGATAGGATCCTGAATTCCTTCTCTGTGCTATCTTTAAAATTTGTTGAGCTCCCTCAAAATGACTATTTTGAATTCTCTGTCTGAATAATCACATGTATCTGTCACTCTGGGATTGATCTCTGGTACCTTACTTAGTGTGTTGGGTGAGGTGATATTTTCCTTGATGCTTGGAGGTGTTCTTTGATGTTTAGGTATTGAAGAGTTAGGTATTTATTGTAGTTTTCTCAGTCTGGGCTTGTTTGTACCTATCCTTCTTGGGAAGGCTTTCTGAGTATTCAAAGGGAGTTGAGGCACCTAAGCCTGTAGATAAAATTCTTCCCACTCTTCCCTCTCCTTTCTTCTTTCCTCATGCAGAATTAGTCTTTCCCCATGGGCACCACGGACCCAGGCCCACGGCAAGTACTGTCTGGCTATCACTAATATTCACTCAAGGCTAAAAGGCTCTTCTGTCAGCTTGTGGTAAATGCTGCCAGGCCTGGGTATCCCTCATTAGGGCAGTGAGCTCCCCTCTGGCTCAGAGCATGTCCAGAAATGCCATTCAGGAGCCAAGGCACAGCATCAGGGACCCCAGGATACTGCTAGGTGCTCTACTTCACTGTGGCCAAGCTGGTGCCTAAGCTGCAAGACAAAGCCACCTTTACTCTTCTTTCTCCTTTCCTTAAGCAGAAGGATACTCTCTTCATGGTCACCACAGCTGAGGATGAGCTGAGTCACACCTGATGCCACCATGGGCCTGGGTCTTACCCAAGACCCACAGTGGGTGCTGCCTGGGTACTGCTAGTGTATATTCAAGGTCCATAGATTCTTGAGTCAGCATCTTGAGTCAGCATGTAAAGAATCCTGCTAGGAGTAGGTCTTTCCCTTCAGGGCAACAGGTTCCCTTTTGGCCTAGGGTGTGTCTAGAATTGTCATGCTAACTAGGGCATGGAATGTGGGCCACAGAATTCTATCTGGTGCCCTATTCTACTGTGGCTGAGCTGGTATTCAAGTTTCAAGACAAAACCCTATTTATTCTCCCCTCTCCTCTTCTCAAGCAGAAGGAAGAAATCTCTCCCCTAGCTGTGAACTGTGCTGCTTGGAGTTGGAGAAGGGTGATGCCAGCACTCCCATGACTGTCCTAGCTGGTGTTTCACTAGGTCTTGTGCACTGCAAGTCCATTGGCTCTAAGACCAGTACAGCACCAGGATTTGCCCAGGAATTGCAAGCCTGTGACCTTTCAAGTGTATGACCCCAGCGTGCTTTATCCTATGGTGGTGGAGCTTACTGGAACCCAGGTTTCCACTGCTGGGATGGACACGTCCCCCTCTGACTAGAAGTGGTCTAAATGCTCCCTCCAAGGGTGACAGCTGAATTCCTCCCTGAGTTGCTTTCTGCTGTAACAGGGGATCACTGAGTTCCAAAGCAAAGTCCAACAATCACTGTGCTCTCTTTCCCCCAAGCATACAGATTCTCTTTTTGCACCACGAAGTTGCTTCTGGGGGATGGGGTGGGAATAGTCTCTGCAATCCAAGACTGTCTTTTGTACCATCTTCAGTGCCTCTTTTCTTGACATGATATTAAAACCAAGTACTGTGATTGCTCACCTAATTTTTAGTTCTTAATGAAGGTGTTTTTTTGTGTAGATAGTTGTTCAATTTGCTTTTCCTGAATGTGGGACATTCACTGGAGGGTTCTCTTTTTATTCCTTTTTGTTGTTGTTTCTCAAATCTGTTTAGCCTTCTGAATGAACTGAAGTCTCTATTTCTTTTCTACTTCTTAGAAGTAAGCTTTTCTCAGGCAAAACCCAGATTCTTGAACTCTTGCCTAGGGACCAGAGTCAGAAAGTGCCCAGAGGGAAGAAGGCAATAACCTGTCATGTCATCTCTTCACAGTTTTCTTGTTTCCTCTACTTCAGGTTGATTCTTCAGCTCTCCACAGTCAATAAAAACATACATTTGTGTATTTTCCATCTGAGTTATTCTCAAAAGGGTCATTGGTAAGCTACAAACAAACAACTCCTTAATACCCAGAAATACAAGTCATGCTAATTATGTGAAAATAAATGAAATAGTTTTCATTGGATGGTTAAATTTAACTGGAGCATTTCTGGGTTATTAACAACTGGTATGCACCACATTTCTTCTCATATTGATTTATAAAGTTACAGATAAAAGAAGGCCATCCTGCTTTTTTTTCTCATCAGTTTTTTTTTCCCCTAGAGCAATACACAGATTCAGGTCTATACATTTGGATATTTTAGAAATTGTACTTTTGCTTCTCTACTGTTATTTTTCTGATCTCTTATTTTTAGACAATATTGTTTAATTTTAAATTTCTCTTATGTCCCCCATATCCCCATATCTTTTACTTTCTCATCCTTTGCATATTTCCATTACTGCATTTTGAATTTTGAGAAGAATCCCTTAACTTTTTTTTCTATGCCAGTAATACGCTTCACTAAAAGGTGAGTTCCGTAGTTAGGGTTTAATTTTGTCAACCCATTTTTTCTTTGGTATATGTGTCATACACATTAATACTTAAATATCAGCTCCCCTTTTCTTGTGCCCTTGATTATCTTTCATGAATATGAGTATTGCCTCCATGTTAAGAATGTCAAAGAGATTTTGAACAGTTGTCCTGTTTTTAGCAAAGAACCTTTTCCCAGTTAAGACTTTCTTTGAAACAATAGGAAACTATTTTCCATGCCTTTCAGTTCAACAGTGAATTATTAGGGTTTTATTTTTTTTAACTATGTTGTAGAAAGAAAAGATTTATCTGACCAGGAGTTTGCCAATAGTCAGGGCATTTGCCTTGCTTATTTCCCATTTTTAGGTTAGGTAAAAATCTTTATCACAGCTAGATTGAGAGTGTGGAGTGGTAGTTCAGGTTATTATACCCAGCGCCCAGGACTTAGTGGGCATTCAGTTAGTGCAGCTTTACAGGGTTGAAGTGGGTTGTTCCTTGACCACCAGACCTGACTCTTTTTATTACTTCCTGATTTTTGGCAAAGGGAATTTGTCAGTGATTGTTGCTGAATCAATACATTTGTAGGGGGACGGATGGGGAAGGAAGGTGCAGGGCTTCCTAATCTACCATGTTGCTTCTGTGATGATTCTTATATTTATTTCTGAAAATAAAGATAATGAAATGATTCAATGAATGTATAATTGTGTCCACATACACACGTATATGTGTATACATATATATGTGTTGGTGTGTGAGTTAAATAATGAAGAAAAACAGCGATTAAAAAGGATCATGAGAAAACCAACATTTCTGAATTTTGTAGCTGATTTAGCAATTTTTTTTCATTTTTTCCATGTTATACATTTCTAAAAGTTCTAAAAATAAAGATTTCTAGTATACAAGTTTTGTGACTATATCCCCATTAAATGTTAAAAGAGGTTTTTTTTTTTTTTTGACTCTATGAACTCTATGAACATTTGTTGTCAATACAGTACTTGATTCTGTGATTCTGTAACAAGTAAACATAACCAAGTTTCATTTCTCTCTTCCTTTCTCAAATGAGTGCTTGTGGCATAAATTAGTCCACACATGGTTATGCATCATTGCTTACTGACATCTCTACATGACATACAATTTTAAAAATCACCTTGAAAGAAAACTCAAGCTGTGAGACACCAGATGGGAACTGGATTTTAAAATATATTCTGTGATTTCTTTTCAAATTTGGCTTACAGTTATTACATAAAGCTATAAAAAGGTTCAGATATTTAAATTTTTACAGGTCAGTCAGAGACACAGACAGTTGACAATTTTAAATAATCAAGTTATCAAATTATAGCAAAGATTTCTTATTCAATGATCTGCATTGCACATTGGTATTATATAAAATTAATATTCTCAGCTGGGCACTGTGGCTCATGCCTGGAATCCCAGCACTTTGGGAGCCTGAGATCACGAGGTCAGGAGATAGAGAGCACCCTGGCTAACATGGTGAAACCCTGTATCTACTAAAAATACAAAAAATTAGCTGGGCGTGGTGGCGGGTGCCTGTAATCCCAGCTACTTGGGAGGCTGAGGCAGGAGAATGGCATGAACCCGGGAGGTGGGGCTTTCAGTGAGCCGAGATTGTGCCACTGCACTCCAACCTGGACAACAGAGTGAGACTCTGTCTCAAAAAAAAAAAAAAAAAATTAATATTCTCTGATTTTCTGTGAGTTACATTCTTGAATAGTCTAATTTTTATCACTTTAAATGTTTATGATCCTTCTATACTCTTACTACCAAAATTTGGAATGTATTGTATTAAAACAATATCTTCTATCTTCTATTTTGGAAATAAAATGTGTTCTTTAATTTTGATGCCAGTTTTGATGCTTAAGTTAGTCATTCTATCACATGAACTCGGAGCTAAAAACCACTCCATTTGCAAATTTAAATCATAGGAATATTTTAGGAATACAATCTGAAATTGGAACCTTGAATGTAAGTCTTATCAAGAAGTAATGACTACTGACCTCCTTCACCTATGTTCTTGCTGACGGATATAATACAATTAGACTGATGCCAGACAAAGTCAATCATATTTTGGCCATATTAGCATCATTCCACTTTTTAAAAGGAAATAATTACTTTCCCTTTCTTTTCCTTATCCTGGCTTCATATATATCTATATTAAAACAAATCACTTAATTCTAAATATAGTCATAGTCATAACAACAGTTGAAAGAAATAATGAAATTTAAGTAGTCCCTATCTAACCCAATCAATTTATGAAACATAATCTTCTTATAAATCAGTCATCAGGAATCTGAAAAGCACATGATTAGATGATCTAAAAGTATTTCTTAGCCATCTGGGAGTGTGCAGATTGGCAGAGCTACCACTGACATATGACGAAATAAACTCTTTAAAGATACTTTGATTTGAGATTGCAGGACAGTGGAGGCATAGTTCTGGATCAATTAGGAGAAAGAAGAAGAGAAGGGAGAATGGGAGAATGTGCGTGAGGACTAATCACAAGGACTAGGAACTGGACTGGGAGCTATGATTGAGAACATAGTTTTAGATTTAAGCTGCTTATAATTTTAGGAATGGCATGGACCATTGAGGAGTCTATTCTTGGTACAAAGATCTTATAATTTTAAAAATATGGCATTGAACCTAAATCATAGATTTGCTAGATTTTCCCCCCAGAAACAGTAGCTAGACAAATAGGAGTCACATTAAAAAAATTAAGATAATAATTCTGATTCAGTTATTTCATTGATTCCTAATAGTCATTAAAACTGACAGAAATACCCAGGGTAGCTCTAGCTGTTAAATAAGCCATTTGATACACCCCCACACTGTGGAAAGTAAGATTGTGAAGAAGTTAGTCAGGATTAATGACTTGGGGTTTAAACAAATCACTTATCTTAAAAATTCAATCAGAAAAAAATGTTTAAAAGCAGGTAGAAAGAGATAGTATGGTAAGTGTGGTTGAGATCTGGAGTCCCATCCAGCTGGATTCAGATCATGTTTTTCTAGCATTATTAGCTGTGTTACCCAATTTAAACTACTTACTCTCTGAAACTCAGTTTCCTCATATAAAATGAGCATAATAATACAAACTGTATGTTTATGAGGGCTAAATGAGATAAAGCAAGGTGCAGTACTTGGCACAGTGACTGGTAGATATTAAACACATAATATATTTTAGTTATTGTCATTACGGTTAACGTAATCATTTTGATGTCTGGTTACAGGTGACAGCTTCCCAGTTTAGAAACATAAAGGGATCATGGTTCAGACTTAAGCAAGAACAATACATTGAAACTCAGTCAATCAATCAGCCTTGTCAGGAAATTTGCTGTAGCTAGAAAGGAAACAACAGTGGAGATTAAAATTGGAAACTAAGTGAGGCATGGCAAACCAATGATCCTCAAAAAGATAGGGGATCAGGGGTTCTCAGCCTGACTTGGCCATGTTGAAGTCAGAGGGGGAAGTAAACGGAAATCTAGACAACTTTTTGAATGTAATATAACTCATGGACATGAACAAAAGGAGCAAAAAAAAAAAAAAAAAAAAAAAAAAATGGTAATGATGAAGTCACAATAGGACCAGGAATATACTGATGTCGTTACTCAAGTGTGACCTAGTACTCTTTAAGTGTCTCTTGGCTACAACAACACTATTGATCAAAACCTTGTTACCAGTCATAGGTAATCACTAACTGTTGAGAAGTCCTGAAATTGCAGGAATTTCAGGCCACTCAAATCATGATATTGTGGGTCAGAACTTTGGAAGGGTTTTATAGTAGGTTTACTTATCTTTGCTAAAAGTCTCTGATACTGGCTTCAGCTTAGTCCAACAAGTGATTATGTCTTTTGAAATGCTTACCTATCACCTTAATGGCAATTTTTTTCTTTCTCTCTTTCTTTCTTTCTTTCTTTCTTTCTTTCTTTCTTTCTTTCTTTCTTTCTTTCTTTCTTTCTTTCTTTCTTTCTTTCTTTCTTTCTTTCTTTCTTTCTTTCTTTCTTTCTTTCTTTCTTTTTTCTTTCCAGTTTCTATTAGCACAGGCAAGCTTTATGTAGATGTAGATTGGTTCATCTTTCTGTCTTCCTTCATAAAAACTTTTAAAGAAATGTCGAGAGAAAATGATGTCCAATATATGACCAATTTTGCATTTAGTTTCAAATTCCTAAAACTACAAATGACACATGTGAGACAAGGGATAAACACTTTTTATAAATAAATCGGATGATGGACTTATGGATTTGGGAGTGGAAACTTAATAGAATAAATGGGGACTAGGAGATTACTAATATAAATGCTACCTATATAAGCAAATGCAAAAGTGAAATCATAGAGAGAAATGAGAAAATAGAGGTCAGTTATCATGATTGTAAAAAAAAATTGGTGTACATTAAGTTTTTTCATTTTTTCTCCTGCTCATTACTTGGCTATTCCTATTTTTTTCTGTTATAATAACTAAAAATACTACTAAAATGCAAAGGATTTTCATGTTTATATCTAGTTTTACCAAAGAAATGGTGAGGTAGAAACTCTGTTTTGTATTCAGTCTTTAAAAATTATCTACAAGGGATGGAATAGGAAGTGGTAGCAAGTGAAAAAGCAGCCCAAATCATGTGTACATACAGTAGAAAATAGATGAATATGAAAACAAGAGTTGATTTCAAGAAAATTTCTAGGATTCTATTTCATTAATCTTTTCTTCTTCAAAAAAACAGATGAAAATTTATTATATAGTAGACTATGTAGGTGACTGCTTGGCAAGATAGTATTCCAAGCTGACATGAAATGCTACCACTATAAAATATAAACATAGATCATGGTTTCAGAGTTAAGCAAAGACAAAACATAGAGGCTCAATCTGTTTGTCAGTTTGTGTAAGAAAATATGGCTGCAGTTAGAAAGCAAAAAAAAAAAAAAAAAAAAAAAAAGAAAGTAAATCTTTACATGCACAAAAAGGAGAGAATTTGATGTGAGTGCTTTATGTACAGACAAATGCAGTATTGACTGAGGATTGTGTAGGAGAAGATTAGTATATAAGATCTAATAGTGAGGAACTATAGTTTAAATGCCCAAAAGTAAGCATAAGATATGGCTTTAAGCCTAGTCAAAATGCAGCTCAAATTAAGAAATTTTCATAAATCGAGAAACTTCAAAGACTAATGAGCATATGGAAAGAAGAGGAGTTTTAAATCTTTGCTCACTGGTTCAGGTATATCTGAAAGATACTGCAAAGAGCTCATTAAAGGAGAACATTCATAGGATCCAACTTTGATTTCACAAGTTCAAATTAGCTCTGTGCTTTGAAACCATTTTCCATGAGAAAGAGGGGTTAAACTTATGATGATATCTAATGTGTCAATAATGATGGACATTTTAGACATGGATAGTCTCATAATGACTTTATAGATGCAAAGGACCAGGTTAGTAAGCAGCTCGTTCACCAAAACAAGCCAAAAAGTGGATGAACATCTTTGAAGGGTTGTTAACTATGTTCTAAAAGCCTACAAATCTACTGTTCTTAGTAAGTAAAGTCCTAAATGCTCCATGCTCAAATACTTTTGTTGAAAGGATATTTATTTTTATGTCATCACGTTGAACTGACACCAAGGATCAGTGTAATGTGGGCTTGATGAGAGCAGAGCTGCATGTCAAAGTGAATTTAACATTTGCTCTCTGCAGTTTTACCACTCCATAAAAGAAGGATGCCCTAAACACTGCAAGCATTAAGAGAATTATTAATGGATTAGGAAATAGAAAATTAAAATACTCTATTGTGCCATAGGACAGAAAGAAATATGTCATTGTTATTTTTTGTAACAGCAATATCTGTCCATAAAGAGTAATACTGTATAAGTGGTTTGTAAACAATTTACAATTATAATATCTGTTATTTTAAAAAAAGAACAGTACAGTAAATCATCACTTAACCTCATCAGTAGGTTCTTGGAAACTGTGACTTTGAGCAAAACAATGTATAATGAAACCAATTTTACCATAGGCTCATTGATATAAACAAGAGTAAAAGTTCCTAAAGTATATTTGTTGTCACAAAAATATAACCAAACTTCTAAATAAAGACTCAAAAAACTTCTAATATTAAACATTGAAATACATGTGAGCCATATTTACATTTAAGAAAGATTAATAAAAACAAGTAAAATAATTATTTACTTTATTTTTGGTTATTCAGTGAGTGACAGTGGTGAGATGAGTGACAGTTGTCAGGAGTTCCTCCTGTCACCATGCAATTGTGTCATTTATTGTCATGCATTTATATGATTATTGTAGACTTACTAAAAACTTTTATTTTACAATAATTTTTCATTTATTTTCTAACTCACGTATTCCAGTCAAGAGAGGTGTGTGGGCCAGGCGTGGTGGCTCATGCCTGTAATCCCAACACTTTGCGAGGCCCAGGTAGGCAGATCACGAGGTCAGGAGATCGAGAGCATGCTGACTAACATGGTGAAACACCATCTCTACTAAAAATACAAAAAAAGAAAAGAAAAAATTAGCCAGGTGTGGTGGTGGGCACCTGTAGTCCCAGCTACTCGGGAGGCTGAGGCAGGAGAAAGGCATGAACCCAGGAGGTGGAGCTTGTGGTGAGCTGAGATAGCGCCACTGCACTCCAGTCTGGGCTACAGAGCGAAACTCTGTCTCAAAACAAAACAAAACAACAACAACAAAAAGAGGTGGTGGCTGGAAATTCTCCTGGCAGCACAGAGAACAAGGTAGGAACCAGCCCTGGACGTGGCATCATCCCCCCACAGGGTCAACACACTCATATGCCTACACTTTCTCAGACTGGGAAATTTAAACCCTGGTTCACCAAACTTGCACATATTTGGGAAGCAGGAGGGGTCAACCTAAGATAATCAAAAGGATCAGAATCTAATTGAAAGAGAATTTGTTCAAGCACAAAGTATGAGGCTAGACCACCTGGAAACACCAATGCCAAAAGAATGGAGTCAGCATTCCAAAGTAGGCACGTTACAATTTTATCTATAGGCAGAGACAGAGGAGTTTTCAGCAGGATTGCATTATTAGTATTATACAAGGCTGGCACATAATTATAGCAGTTGATTGGTTATAGGCAGTGTTTCTTTTTGGGAAGGGTACATTTAGCACTTTATAAAGAGGATGTAATAATCATGGGTTTTCTGTCATCTGGTCTAAGCAAAGCAGGACAAAAAAAAGGGGGAGTTAATCTATAATAAGCGTCACTAATTAAGAAGGCAGGAGGTTTTTGTCCCTGACATTGTTTCATTCTCTCTAGTAATTGTACAAGAAGAAAGCAAGTTAATCTATAATCTGAGAACAGAAGTTGTAATCATATGAGGCTCAGATTACAGTGATATTTCTCTCAAGGCTTAAAATGTTTTCTGGAGTTCCAACAGCTTTTAAATTTTATTTCTTTTCACAAAGGAAACTGGTGTACCTAAAGAAAACCCAGGCAGACATGGGGAGAACTACAAATTCCACACAGTCAGTGGCCCCGGCCAGAAATAGATTTCTTTCTAGGCAGTGTTATAACAAAATGACATTGAATGAAATGACATTATTTGAGGAACTATTGTGTATTAACACAAAAAAAATACATTGGGAAAAATGGCAATTAGAATTGCTAGAAAATGTAGACATTAAAATGAATGTGCAGAATACTAGACATTGTTTAAGGGAAAATTATTTAAAATACCTGAAATAGTGAAATGAGAGGATGAGTATACTCAAAAAAGATGAAGATATATGGAAGACAATTAAAAAGGAAAACATATGTCTGATTAGAAGAGCCTGATCCAGGAAGTCCAAGAGAAGAGTTTCCTTTAACTGTAGGTAAAATGAAAGTTAGATAGAGGCCTGATGCCATGGCTCACGCCTGTAATCCCCGCACTTTAGGAAGCTGATGAGGGATGATAGCTTGAGCCCAGGAATTTGAGATCTAGCCTGTACAACACAGCAAAACCCTGTCTCTACAAAAACTACAAAAATTAGCAAAGCATGGTAGCACATACCTGTAGTCACAACTATTTGGGAGGCTGAGGTGGGAGGATCACTTGAGCCTGAGAGGTGGAGGCTGCAGTGAGCTGTGATTGTGCCACTGTACTCCAGCCTTGCTGACAGAGCAATATCCTGTCTCAAAAAAAAAAAAAAAAAAATGAGATAGAAATAGCTGTAGAGATAGAGAGAGATAAGGAAGGGAGGGAATGGTAAAGAAAGAGAAATTGGAAGAGAACACGAGAAAGAGAAAAAGGAGAAAATATGAACAGCATTATTTATTTAAGTTAAAAATAGATGAGATAAATACTTTTCTACTAGTGTTTATAAATTATTATAAATGTTTCTAGACAATGAACCAGGGAATTTATAGATATATAGTATTGAATGACATTTAATTATTAATGTGACATGAACCCCCCAAAATGTTTACAAGTAATGCTTCACAATATCTTTGGGGAATAAAAAGCTCTTTCATATAAATAATCTTTCAGAGATTAGAAGAAAATAAAAACAACCACAGGATGGACTATCTAACTCATGATATATGGGAAATTATAGTTCTAAAATGCATATATAAAATATTCTGGGTTAGATATGTTTTAGAATTTACCATTTGCTTTATTTTTAGAGTGGTAATGTCTATATATTTGCAACCTATGTAATATTCTCAATAATGTGCAACAGTCTATCATAGTAATAACATGTTTATATGAATATTGATATTTCTATAACAAAGTATATAATTATTCACACTAAGTTAGAAACAGACTATTATGTTGTTGTTAAAGCAAACCAAACATGGCCCGAGAAGAACTGTACTTCCATATTTGAGTCCTTGTGAATGAACTGTAACTTACCTTAATAGTCAGACAAAATTGAAAACTTGGCTGGCTCAGTGTAATTGCCTGTAATTCCAGCACTTTGGGAGGCCAAGGTGGGTGGATCACTTGAGTTCAGGAGTTCAAGACCAGCCTATCCAATATGATGAAACCCCATCTCTACTAAAAGTACAAAAATTAGCTGGATGTGGTACTGGATGCCTGTAATCCTAGCTACTCAGGAGGTTAAGGCAGAAGAATCGCTTGAACCTGGGAGGTGGAGGTTGTGGTAAGCCAAGATTGCGCTATTGCACTCCAGCCTTGGTGACAAGCAAAACTCTACCACACACACACACACACACACAAATTGAAAACCTAACGATAGTATGCACGGATGCATGGGTAAAAATAGCTAAGTGTTGGCCACACTTCAGCGGCCATACTTCAACCACTCATAGACCACTAAGTGTTCAAACTGCATTCAAATAAGGCACAAGCCTAGCTATAACCAATCTCTGTTTCTGTACCTCACTTCCAATTCCTGTACATCACTTTACCTTTTTTGTCTATAAACTTGTTCTGACCATGAGGCACCTGGAGACATTCATTGCTGAATTAAACTCCTTTAAATTCAATTCGGCCTAAGATTTTCTTTTATCAGATGGTGTCAGAAGTGGGATCTAAAGTGGAGCTTCTAGCAACCCCCAGGATCACGGAGTGAACACACAAAGTACCTGCAGGACCCACTTATGTCCATTGGTCTCTCAGAGCAGCTGGGATTGTGGGTGAGCTCCCTCTTGGATTTTGAAGCTCCATGGATTTGTTTTTTGAGCTCTCTGAGTTTCTTTGAGCAAATTTCTGATCCAGACTGGGTTTGGAGTCTAGAAAGAAACTAGAATGGGTCCAGGAATGGATTTGATCTGGGAATTAACTGGCTTAGATCCATCTAGAGGTCTCTTACATCTGACTGGGTCAGAAAGGAACTGGTAGTAAGCAGTAATATTACAGGGGTTATAAAATTTGGCTTTTGAAAATTCACAGGGATTTTTGTGTTCTACCCTTTGTTTCATTTTTCTTGCATGCTTAGGTAGGAAAAATCATTGGCCAAGTTAATCAAGAGAACCTGAGAGTAAAGCCAATATTTTAGGCAAAATGGGATCCTTAATTTTGGGAAAACTGAGTTCCTTCTAGCTTATACTTTAGGCCTGGGAGGCAGCAAAGCCATACAGAAACTGCAAAATCTTGCTAAAGGTAACAGTGGAACGTTCCAAATGAACAAGAGTGCACTGAAGTATGTTTAAAAGTGAGGGCTCTGGGTAAAGTCCCATCTGGCTAAGAACAGGTTTGGCACAACAGGATGTCAACTGCTATTCTTTTTGGAATAATCTGCCTTGCCCTCTTTGCTGATGGCTGTGGGTAACAGGATTAGGCATGTGCAGGATCATGGAATATGGGAAACTTTTTCCTCCCTAAAAGGGGAAACTAGAGGTGATGAGACTGCTGGAAAAAATCCCTTTGCTAGCGAGAAGCAGCCACCTGAACTTTTCAGTGTCACTACAATGGGTGGGGTCTTTCTCTGGCCTCACTGATCATTTTGCCTTCTCCACCCTGCCACAGGCAATGCTTTTCTCTTTCTCCTTTCCCTTTCTTATCTTTTCTGTTACTCAGGGTGACTATCTTGCCCAGAGACCACGTGTTGAAACTCCTAGTTGGAGGTTGGATTAAAGATGACGGGGCCCATCTGAGGGCAAATTTGAGGCTTGCCAGTTTGATACTGGGTGCTAAGTAGAGCGGCTAATGTCTACGTTTTATCACATGTATTTTGATCTGGCCAGAACGAAGAAAGATAATTTTCCTTTATGATGCATCTTGGCCCCCAGCACGATGGTGCCACAAGCTGAGTCACTAGGGCCGCTCAGAAAAAGGGAACCCAGAAGCCTAGCATGCGGGCAAAAGGGTAAGAATTTCTTACCAGTCAGATTTTTGGCTTCTCTCTCTCTGTGCAAACGGTCAAATGAATGGTAAAAATCACTGTTTATCTCTTCTATAAATTTCTTATTAATGAGAAGAAGAATTGTGAGGCTAGTCCTTACATTGACGTGCTGTGAATTTGTTTTTCTGTTTCGAGGGATACTTTAGAATAAAACATGGGCTTAGGACGCCATAAGCTTGCACTCAAGCTGGCCCAGCAAGCTGGTCAATAACAAACTTTCCTGCAGGTCCCTGAAACAAACCAAAAAAATAGATGGGGTCTCTATCTTGTTTTATGTTCTTGGGAGCTTGACCTTGTAACCGCCTTCCAGGGAATAGAAATTCTAGGGTTTATGTCATAGTTAGCTCTAAAAGTTATCTTGAGTAGTTAAAAATCTTTACAAGCTCAAAATTAACTACTCTAGACTCCTGCAGGGAAGTGTGATAGAGACTGTCCTGTGCTATAGCTCAGTAGCTACGTTCTTGCCCTTTCGCAATGGTGGTCTGGGGGTGGGATTCCCTGCTTAGGAAGTAAGTCCTTTCTGGTTTAATATCTGCCAGACCTGTTGTCTTTACCTCCACAGACTATCTTATATTTTCCTTTCTCTGAGCACCTGGGAGGTTACCTTTGGTAAAATTCAAAAGCCAGAAATATCAGCCGTTTGGCCTGGCTAAAATCGGGTAATAAGAAATTTTAAAAGGGCTTTATTAAATTATGCTATGGTTAAAAGCAAGCTTAATTAAAAGTGGATATTTAGGCTTGAACAGCCTGGACTCCATGGGAAAAACAGGAGGCACCAGAAACCCCTTTCCTGGCCCTGTTCTTCCAAGGACTCCACCAAAAAGCAGATAACTGGGTGAGAAACTTAAAAACAGATGAATGAAAAATCTTTCAGCTACTGTAATAATCTTCCATCTGTCTGTGTAATTGTATATTGTTGTGGATAAAGTTTATATAAAAGAGCTCTAATTTATTGGCTTAAACAAAAATAAGAACTTAAATATTTTTAAAGCAAAATAAAGTGTTAATGCCTTTTAGTTCATGTGACTTAAGTAATCTTGGGGAAATAAAGATAGTTTTAAAAATTATTGGGGAAGTAAAGACATTTGGTCTAAATTATGCAGGTCAGATACTAAGTTTACTAAATGCTTTAAGGTTATAAACTGCTTCCTAGGCTGCTGAAAATTGTTCAATTTACCTGCCTTGGAGATACTAGATTCTAGATAAGAACTGGGGATATGTGGACTGGTTAGCCATTCCCCCTAGCTGTGCAGGAGAGTCAGCCCTTTTCTGCACTTCTGCCTGGTGTGTCCCAGGCTAGGCTCCATGCCTAGTACATAATTAGAATCCCTTACTTACCAAGGTTTTCACCAAAAGTAAAAGTCTCCAAGAGTTAACATTGTAATATGTAATTGAGACTACTGAAAAAATAAGTTTACATGCAAGATGTTTAAGTAGAATAAAATGTGTTTTTGCAAGAGATTATAAGAAGGTATGGGAATGTAAATTTTTGCCTAGGTTAGAGGGTTAAAGGATTGTTTCAAATTAAATAAAGCTAGAGATTTGAACAAGTTGTGGAAGGTTTATAAAAATTAATTGTAAGATATTTTATGTGTGAACATATTGAAAAAAGTTAAAATGACATTATTCATTTTTCTCCATAAATTGGACATTGTAATAAAAGCACAACAGAGTTTTCTTGAAAAAATATTGTAAATGGTTATAAAAGATTTATAAAAAATATTACCTTATGGTCAAGCTAACTAAAACTGAATAGATTTATAAAATGTTATTAAAGACTAGCTTTAGTATTTAAAGTATACTAATGAAAACATAAAATTTGTTTTTCTCTTTTAAAAAGGATTTTTATGTAATAGTAAAAGCTAATGAAAGATTTTTGTTTACCTTTTAAGTAAACTACAAAAGAAAATCGGGGAAAAGGAAAGAAAGGAGACCATCAGTTGGCCTTATGCTCTCTTCATTGGGTCTTGTTTGGAAAGCTAAGTCTCCTGTTTTACCAGCATAACACTTTTTCCTTTAAAAATTTTTTGAGTTATCATTTTGGTTAAGTAAATGACTTTTGGTAACCTAAGATTCTATTTTATAATATCCAATGTTTTAAACCTTTGGTATTTAACAAACCTTTCAAAATCAGACTCTAGATTATCATGCTAAATCAGCCAGTACTAAAATTGTTTAAATATACAATTTGAATGAACTACATGGTCGAAGTCAAATTACTTATGATAATCCATTAGTTATCAGTGCTATGCAGCTAAATTGGAGAAACAACTGGTTTGTTTCAACTGGTTTGTTATGTCAGAGGACATAAGTCTGATGTTAAGCATGGACTCATAAAGACCCAAGACGGCCACCTTGTCCCTCCTGAGTGCTAAAAGCTTTTGTTATTAAAGGTTCTCCATTCCACAACTTGTCGTGGAAAAGATAAAATAATCCAAATTGAATATATTGGTGTGGTGACTTATAAATTGTGGAAATAGTTTAAAACCAATGTTCGGTTCCATATTCCTGGAAAGACAATCAAAGCTTCAGGTACATTTGGCTACCCAATGGGTCGTTTAAACATCTGTAAAGGGATTTCATTCAATTGTTATTTTCAATGCATGTTTTCTGGTTGTATAAAGATTTCCCATGCAAGGGGGCTCATGTTGTAACAGTAGATTATTATGCTACAGTGTATTTTCACCAGGTACAGAAAGCTTTTTATGGTTCACAGAGGACAATTCCTTCATAATCTAGAACCTAAAGATTGGATCTTCTGAGAACATCAGAGAAAGACTGTCCTCGGCATCCACACTACTGTGAAACTTTGGAGCCTTGAACCTTGGGTTCCTAATCTCACAACTGAGAAAGGTCCTTCCACACTCCTGGAACTGTACACCCATTAGTACCCTTAAAGTAAAACTAACCAGGAAAGTTTCTCCCCAGAAGAAGATGGCATCCTTGATATGAACAGCTTTGCCCAAGATCATGGCTCAAAATGTCTACTGTCACAAGACTCTTATCTTTGAATATTTTTCTTTGTTTATGCCTCTATGAACAATAGAAATGAAAAAGAGAAATGCAGTTATAGGGTATACTTTTATTTGTGAAGAATTTTGCAGCCAACCTTATACATGAATAAACTTATACTTTAATAGATGAAAGATAAAGGCCCAGTGCAGGTGAGAAACTTTAGTGGTACATATATTGCCTCATAATCAGTCAAAACTCTTCTTAAGCCACATCACAGATCAAAGAGAACATTGCCAAAAAGCCTTCACTTTTCTAGAAAGACATCATTTGTTAGGTCCTTTTCCATGGTTTAGAATAAAAGAGGAAATAATTAGAAATGTCTCCCTCATAATAGGCTCTACAGCAAATTCTACTTTAAAGGCTATCGTTACACAACACACTTTAAATTCACTTGTGAAATTATACTAAATAATAGAATTGGCTAAACAGAAAAGTACTTGTGCAGCTGCTGACACTTGTAGCCTCTGGAGAAATATATCAAATGTAGATTATAAAAAATCGGTTGTAGGGGATTAGTGAAAAGACCACTTACTCAAGTGAGTAGACTCTTTATCTAGCTCATTCTTTAATCTATCTAATTTTACATGGTTTGGTTTATGAGGACCCTAGGTGAGAAGCATACTCTAAACTCTTGATATTCATGAATTGGGCAGCCCCCAGAATCACAGCAGAGTCACAGAGACTCCAGGAGTGCCTCGTGGTAAGAACATATTTATAGACAAAAAATGTAAAGTGGCATACAGAAATCAAAAGTGAGCTACAGAAACAGCAAGATTGGTTACAGCTGGGCATGTGCCTTATTTGAATGCAGTCTGAACACTCAGCAGTCTATGAGTAGTTGACGTGTGGCCGCTGGGACTGGCCAACAGTAAGGTATTGTTACAAGTTCATGCTATTAAGTTAGGGTTTTTTTTTTTTCTTTTTCTTTGTGAGACAGAGTTTTGCTTTTGTTGCCCAGGCTGGAGTGCAACAGCACAATCTGGGCTCCCTGCAACATCCACCTCCCAAGTTCAAATGATTCGCCTTCCTCAGGTTCCTGAGTAGCTGGGATTACAAGTGCCTGCCACCACACCTAGCTAATTTTTGTATTTTTAATAGAGACAGGGTTTCACCATGTTGGACAGGCTGGTCTCGACCTCCTGACCCCAGGTGATCCTCACGCCTTGGCCTCCCAAAGTGCTGGGATTACAGGAATGAGCCACTGTGCCCTGCCAGGTTTTCAATTTGTCTATTAAGCTAGGTTACAGTTCACCCACAAGGACTCAAATATGGAAGTACAGAGTCCTTCTCAGGCCATATTTAGTTTGCTTTAACAATTTTCCCTTTTTGGCCCACAAGGACTCAAATATGGAAGTACAGAGTCCTTCTCAGGCCATATTTAGTTTGCTTTAACAATTTTCCCTTTTTGGTCATTTTCTCAATTTTGAGAGAATGACCATAACCTTTGGTATCATTATCGTAAATGTACTTAAATGGTTTCGAAACCCACTGGGAAACAGAGCAGTGGGTTTTGCAAGGAAGGAATAAGGACTGAGTAGAGGGTACCTCCTTAGGCTGGGACATCCTGTTTACAGGAGAAAAAACAAAACCTGGCCTGTTCGGGGATCTGTGTGTTTTCTTGAAGCCTTAGTTTGATTATGTCAGATTTAGCATGAGTGACTCCATTTTAGTTTGGTTTGGTTTGTTGGGGCCTAGTGCATAAACTCCCAACAGTCATAATAGTCTCCCTGGTGTGCTGTATTTTCTCAAAAGTTTTAAATGTTTGCATGCCTCCATTTCCAGAATGTCAAATGGTTTTTCTTCAACTGAAATGAGAAAAGCCAAAATAAATGTGCCACCATGAGGACACCATAACCTATGACTGATGTGCTGAGACTGGAAACCCAAAATGATGGTAACTGAGAGTGATGCTAAGGCCTTAAGTTTTGGTCACACTCTCACCTAAGTGAGAACCTGGCACACAGGGGGACATCTTTTAAAACCAAATTATGGGAGGCCATTATTTTGAACTGAGCTTATGCACTAGGCCCCAACAAACCAAACCAAACTAAAATGGAGTCACTCATGCTAAATCTGACATAATCAAACTAAGGCTTCAAGAAAACACACAGATCCCCGAACAGGCCAGGTTTTGTTTTTTCTCCTGTAAACAGGATGTCCCAGCCTAAGGAGGTACCCTCTACTCAGTCCTTATTCCTTCCTTGCAAAACCCACTGCTCTGTTTCCCAGTGGGTTTCGAAACCATTTAAGTACATTTACGATAATGATATCAAAGGTTATGGTCATTCTCTCAAAATTGAGAAAATGACCAAAAAGGGAAAATTGTTAAAGCAAACTAAATATGGCCTGAGAAGGACTCTGTACTTCCATATTTGAGTCCTTGTGGGTGAACTGTAACCTAGCTTAATAGACAAATTGAAAACCTGGCAGGGCACAGTGGCTCATTCCTGTAATCCCAGCACTTTGGGAGGCCAAGGCGTGAGGATCACCTGGGGTCAGGAGGTCGAGACCAGCCTGTCCAACATGGTGAAACCCTGCCTCTATTAAAAATACAAAAATTAGCTAGGTGTGGTGGCGGGCACTTGTAATCCCAGCTACTCAGGAACCTGAGGAAGGAGAATCATTTGAACTTGGGAGGTGGATGTTGCAGGGAGCCCAGATTGTGCTGTTGCACTCCAGCCTGGGCAACAAAAGCAAAACTGTCTCACAAAGAAAAAGAAAAAAAAAAAACCTAACTTAATAGCATGAACTTGTAACAATACCTTACTGTTGGCCAGTCCCAGCGGCCACACGTCAACTACTCATAGACTGCTGAGTGTTCAGACTGCATTCAAATAAGGCACATGCCCAGCTGTAACCAATCTTGCTGTTTCTGTAGCTCACTTTTGATTTCTGTATGCCACTTTACATTTTTTGTCTATAAATATGTTCTTACCACGAGGCACTCCTGGAGTCTCTGTGACACTGCCGTGATTCTGGGGGCTGCCCAATTCATGAATCGTTCATTGCTCAGTTAAACTCGTTTACGTTTAATTTGGCTGAAGATTTTCTTTTATCACTATTTATGCACATACTGTGTTTTGCTAAAGTGGTAAATGAAATAGTGGGGATAAATATAAACCATAAATACTAGAAGTTCTTATTTTTAATGTATATATTTAATAAAACTTCTCACATATGCAGATCCAAAGTACATTGTATCTGTACACATATGTGCAATGCACATTGATTACAAATATTTGAGGATATTGGAAAAGGAGCTGTATTCAATCTGGAGTTGGACATCTCTTGACAATGATGGAATAGGGTACTTAGGGATAAAATAACACTAAAACAGTTGTTTTAAAAGTCTTTTAAAACAATATGGTATTGTTATCTGGTCCACTAATATGGTTTTCTGTCTAAGTAATCCCACTTTAATTGAATAAATGGCCTTGAATCTCTTGCTCACTGAAAAATGCTGTTCAAGGGGAGCAGTTAACAGAATATACATTATTACTGTATCACTAACAGTGGTTTTATCACCTGCATTTACATCATTAACATCTTCAGGAATATCTTATGCTTACAATTAATTAACAACAGTAGAGTAATTTTCCCGTTATGCAAAGAAGACATAACCAATATATCATTATCAATGTTTATTATTTTTTCTATTTCAACTTCTAACTTATTTAAACTTTTGTCTGATAAACTTTTGGAGTAATACAGTTTGATACTCATTTCTGATTAATAAAGTTCCATTTCTAGTTTCAATCTCAAACATCATTGTGGGACAAATTTTACACTAAAATCATTCTTTAAAGTTCACTTATTAACATTAACATTTATTTATTATAAATTTATTATACATGAGTATCCTTAAGATCAAATTATTTCAGGAAATAATGATTCATTATCTTTATTCACTACAGGAAGTATGCAGGGCCAAAAAGGTATTTATAGTATAATTTCATGGGAATTAAATGATTTTTCATCAAAAAGCTCTACTTAAAATGTCATTTTAGAGCTAAAGTAAATGCTGAAATCCTAGATTTTTGTAAAGAAAACTAGAAAAGGAATCAATGTTTTTCCTTTTGGTTTTGTTTTTTATATTAAGATATAATTTATATTTGGTACAACACTTTTTAGTGAAGATTTCTGCAAGTTTTAGCAAATGCTTGCAGTCATGTCTGTCAAAATCATTCCCCAAACTCCACAATCCCTCTTTGCAGTCAACACTTCCTTTCATGCCCAGTCCCAAACAACTTCTGCTCCACTCCACTTTCTGTCACTGTAGTTTTGTCTCTTTTAGAATGCTGTATAACTGGAATCATATATAACTTTTTAATTCTGACTTATTTTACTCAGCATAATCCATTTGAAATTTATTCATGTTATTGCATAGATTAATAATTTGTTTCTTTTTATTGAGGAGTAGCATTATGATATTGCTATTCCACTATTGTATGGATGCACCACAATTTATTTATTAATTCAATAAATGAAGTGTATTTTGGCTGTTTCTAGCGTTTAACAAATATGAACAAAGTATACATGTTTGCATACAGGCTTAGTATACATGTTTGCATACAGGCTTTTGTAAACAAAATGTTAATTTACTTGAATATATACTTGGCAGTTGGAATGCTGTGTCATATAGTAAGTATATGTTTATGTTTATATAAATGTGCCAAACTCTTGTTGCAAGACTTTCTCCTTAGTTCAGCTAAAAATCAGGTTCTTAGCACACGACCAAGAAAAATTAGGCTCTCAGATACTTTGAAGGGTCAAGGGGAAGGGAATTTATTGGAAGCAAAGGAAAAAGGAAGAACAGCACAGCAAAGTGAAAGGGGTTACTGTTAACAGGCACCCCCATGTCACCGATTGAATCCCAGGTTACCACAGGAGCAGGAGGGGCCAGGCTTCTCCCACTTGCAAATAGATGTGGCTCCACCCTGTTCTCCCAGTGCACAACTGATTGGAGATTCTTCAGGGACCCGTTTATAGTTGGCTGTCTCACTGTGCTCCAAAGCAGTTGTACTTTTTATACTTCCAGCATCAATGTATGCGAGTTCCCATTGTTCTGCAGCCTCACAAACGTGAAACACTTGATATTCTCTCTCTCTCTCTCTCTCTCTCTCTCTCTCTCTGTGTGTGTGTTAAATCATTCAATTAGTTGTCTGGTAGTATATAGTGATGTAATAATTTCCATTTCCCTGATGACTAATGATGTTGAGCATCTGTTCATGTGTTTATTACCCTTCGTATATCTTCTTGGGTGAATTATCTGTTCAAACCTTTTGCCTGTATTTAATGGGTTGATTACATACTTATTGAGTTTTGCAAAGACTGTATATATTCCGGATCCAAGCCCTTTTATCCAATAACTTGCAAATATTTTTCTCATAGCATGGGATGTCTTTTGTTCTCTTAGCAGTGTCTTTAATTATGATTAAGTACAATTTACTTATTTTTACATGGAATATGTTTTTGGTTTGATGTTATAGTAATATGGAATTTGCTTAAATCATGGCTGCAACAATTTTCTCCTGTTTCTTACAGAATTATTTTCATAGTTTATATTTGTGGTCATGAGCCATTTTGAATTGATTTTGGTATAAGGAATAAAGTGTAGATTAAGGTTCTGTTTTTTTTATTATTTATTTATCTTTTATTATACTTTAAGTTCTAGGGTACATGTGCATAACGTGCAGGTTTGTTACATATGTACACTTGTGCCATGTTGGTGTGCTGCACCCATCAACTCGTCAGCACCCATCAATTCATCATTTATATCAGGTATAACTCCCAGTGCAATCCCTCCCCTCTCCCCCCTCCCCCCTCCCCATGATAGGCCCCAGTGTGTGATGTTCCCCTTCCCAAGTCCAAGTGATCTCATTGTTCAGTTCCCACCTATGAGTGAGAATATGCGGTGTTTGGTTTTCTGTTCTCGTGATAGTTTGCTAAGAATGATGGTTTCCAGCTACGTCCATGTCCCTACAAAGGATGCAAACTCATCCTTTTTTATGGCTGCATAGTATTCCATGGTGTATATGTGCCACATTTTCTTAATCCAGTCTGTCACAGATGGACATTTGGGTTGATTCCAAGTCTTTGCTATTGTGAATAGTGCCGCAATAAACATACGTGTGCATGTGTCTTTATAGCAGCGTGATTTATAATCCTTTGTAGTGGGATTGCTGGGTCATATGGTACATCTAGTTCTAGATCCTTGAGGAATCACCATACTGTTTTCCATAATGGTTGAACTAGTTTACAATCCCACCAACAGTGTAAAAGTGTTCCTATTTCTCCACATCCTCTCCAACACCTGTTGTTTCCTGACTTTTTAATGATTGCCGTTCTAACTGGTGTGAGATGGTATCTCATTGTGGTTTTGATTTGCATTTCTCTGATGGCGAGGGATGATGAGCATTTTTCATGTGTCTGTTGGCTGTATGAATGTCTTCTTTTGAGAAATTCTGTTCATATCTTTTGCCCACTTTTTGATGGGGTTGTTTGTTTTTTTCTTGTATATTTGTTTGAGTTCTTTGTAGATTCTGGATATTAGCCCTTTGTCAGATGAGTAGATTGCAAAAATTTTCTCCCATTCTGTAGGTGGCCTGTTCACTCTGATGGTAGTTTCTTTTGCTGTGCAGAAGCTCTTTAGTTTAATTAGATCCCATTTGTCAATTTTGGCTTTTGCTGCCGTTGCTTTTGGTGTTTTAGACATGAAGTCCTTGCCCATGCCTATGTCCTGAATGCTACTACCTAGGTTTTCTTCTAGGGTTTTTATGGTATTAGGTCTAACATTTAAGTCTCTAATCCATCTTGAATTAATCTTCGTATAAGGAGTAAGGAAAGGATCCAGTTTCAGCTTTCTACTTATGGCTAGCCAATTTTCCCAGCACCATTTATTAAATAGGGAATCCTTTCCCCATTTCTTGTTTCTCTCAGGTTTGTCAAAGATCAGATGGCTGTAGATGTGTGGTATTATTTCTGAGGACTCTGTTCTGTTCCATTGGTCTATATCTCTGTTTTGGTACCAGTACCATGCTGTTTTGGTTACTATAGCCTTGTAGAATAGTTTGAAGTCAGGTAGCGTGACGCCTCCAGCTTTGTCCTTTTGACTTAGGATTGTCTTGGCAATGCGGGCTCTTTTTTGGTTCCATATGAACTTCAAAGCAGTTTTTTCCAATTCTGTGAAGAAACTCATTGGTAGCTTGATGGGGATGGCATTGAATCTATAAATAACCTTGGGCAGTATGGCCATTTTCACGATATTGATTCTTCCTATCCATGAGCATGGTATGTTCTTCCATTTGTTTGTGTCCTCTTTGATTTCACTGAGCAGTGGTTTGTAGTTCTCCTTGAAGAGGTCCTTTACATCCCTTGTAAGTTGGATTCCTAGGTATTTTATTCTCTTTGAAGCAATTGTGAATGGAAGTTCATTCCTGATTTGGCTCTCTGTTTGTCTGTTACTGGTGTATAAGAATGCTTGTGATTTTTGCACATTAATTTTGTATCCTGAGACTTTGCTGAAGTTGCTTTTCAGCTTCAGGAGATTTTGGGCTGAGACGATGGGGTTTTCTAAATATAAAATCATGTCATCTGCAAACAGGGACAATTTGACTTCTTCTTTTCCTAACTGAATACCCTTGATTTCTTTCTCTTGCCTGATTGCCCTAGCCAGAACTTCCAACACTATGTTGAATAGGAGTGGTGAGAGAGGGCATCCCTGTCTTGTGCCAGTTTTCAATGGGAATTTTTCCAGTTTTTGCCCATTCAGTATGATATTAGCTGTGGGTTTGTCATAAATAGCTCTTATTATTTTGAGGTACGTTCCATCAATACCGAATTTATTGAGCGTTTTTAGCATGAAGGGCTGTTGAATTTTGTCAAAAGCCTTTTCTGCATCTATTGAGATAATCATGTAGTTCTTGTCTTTGGTTCTGTTTATATGCTGGATTACATTTATTGATTTGCAAATGTTGAACCAGCCTTGCATCCCAGGGATGAAGCCCACTTGATCATGGTGGATAAGCTTTTGGATGTGCTGCTGAATCCGGTTTGCCAGTATTTTATTGAGGATTTTTGCATCGATGTTCATCAGGGATATTGGTCTAAAATTCTCTTTTTTTGTTGTGTCTCTGCCAGGCTTTGGTATCAGGATGATGTTGGCCTCATAAAATGAGTTAGGGAGGATTCCCTCTTTTTCTATGGATTGGAATAGTTTCAGAAGGAATGGTACCAGCTCCTCCTTGTACCTCTGGTAGAATTCAGCTGTGAATCCATCTGGTCCTGGACTTTTTTTGGTGGGTAGGCTATTAATTATTGCCTCAATTTCAGAGCCTGCTATTGGTCTATTCAGGGATTCAACTTCTTCCTGGTTTAGTCTTGGGAGAGTGTAAGTGTCCAGGAAATTATCCATTTCTTCTAGATTTTCTAGTTGATTTGCGTAGAGGGGTTTATAGTATTCTCTGATGGTAGTTTGTATTTCTGTGGGGTCGGTGGTGATATCCCCTTTATCATTTTTTATTGTGTCTATTTGATTCCTCTCTCTTTTCTTCTTTATTAGTCTTGCTAGCAGGTCTGTCAATTTTGTTGATCTTTTCAAAAAATCAACTCCTGGATTCATTGATTTTTTGGGAACGTTTTTTGTGTCTCTGTCTCCTTCAGTTCTGCTCTGATCTTAGTTATTTCTTGCCTTCTGCTAGCTTTTGAATGTGTTTGCTCTTGCTTCTCTAGTTCTTTTAATTGTGATGTTAGAGTGTCCATTTTAGATCTTTCCAGCTTTCTCTTGTGGGCATTTAGTGCTATAAATTTCCCTCTACACACTGCTTTAAATGTGTCCCAGAGATTCTGGTATGTTGTATCTTTGTTCTCATTGGTTTCAAAGAACATCTTTATTTCTGCCTTCATTTCGTTATGTACCCAGTAGTCATTCAGGAGCAGGTTGTTCAGTTTCCATGTAGTTGAGCGGTTTTGATTGAGTTTCTCAGTCCTGAGTTCTAGTTTGATTGCACTGTGGTCTGAGAGACAGTTTGTTATAATTTCTGTTCTTGTACATTTGCTGAGGAGTGCTTTACTTCCAATTATGTGGTCAATTTTGGAATAAGTGCGATGTGGTGCTGAGAAGAATGTATATTCTGTTGATTTGGGGTGGAGAGTTCTATAGATGTCTATTGGGTCCGCTTGGTGCAGAGATGAGTTCAATTCCTGGATATCCTTGTTAACTTTCTGTCTCGTTGATCTGTCTAATGTTGACAGTGGAGTGTTGAAGTCTCCCATTATTATTGTATGGGAGTCTAAGTCTCTTTGTAAGTCTCTAAGCACTTGCTTTATGAATCTGGGTGCTCCTGTATTGGGTGCATATATATTTAGGATAGTTAGCTCTTCCTTTTGAATTGATCCCTTTACCATTATGTAATGTCCTTCTTTGTCTCTTTTGATCTTTGATGGTTTAAAGTCTGTTTTGTCAGAGACTAGGATTGCAACCCCTGCTTTTTTTTGTTCTCCATTTGCTTGGTAGATCTTCCTCCATCCCTTTATTTTGAGCCTATGTATGTCTCTGCATGTGAGATGGGTCTCCTGAATACAGCAGACTGATGGGTCTTGACTCTTTATCCAGTTTGCCAGTCTGTGTCTTTTAATTGGAGCATTTAGTCTATTTACATTTAAGGTTAATATTGTTATGTGTGAACTTGATCCTGCCATTATGATATTAACTGGTTATTTTGCTCGTTAGTTGATGCAGTTTCTTCCTAGCCTCGATAGTCTTTTTATTTTGGCATGTTTTTGCAATGGCTGGTACCGGTTGTTCCTTTCCATGTTTAGGGCTTCCTTCAGGGTCTCTTGTAAGGCAGGCCTGGTGGTGACAAAATCTCTAAGCATTTGCTTATCTGTAAAGGATTTTATTTCTCCTTCACTTATGAAACTTAGTTTGGCTGGATATGAAATTCTGGGTTTAAAATTCTTTTCTTTAAGAATGTTGAATATTGGCCCCCACTCTCTTCTGGCTTGTAGAGTTTCTGCCGAGAGATCTGCTGTTAGTCTGATGGACTTCCCTTTGTGGGTAACCCGATCTTTCTCTCTGGCTGCCCTTAAGATTTTTTCCTTCATTTCAACTTTGGTGAATCTGGCAATTATGTGTCTTGGAGTTGCTCTTCTGGAGGAGTATCTTTGTGGCGTTCTCTGTATTTCCTGAATTTGAATGTTGGCCTGCCCTACTAGGTTGGGGAAGTTCTCCTGGATGATATCCTGAAGAGTGTTTTCCAACTTGGTTCCATTTTCCCCCTCACTTTCAGGCACCCCAATCAGATGTAGATTTGGTCTTTTTACATAATCCCATACTTCTTGCAGGCTTTGTTCATTTCTTTTTCTTCTTTTTTCTTTTGGTTTCTCTTCTCGCTTCATTTCATTCATTTGATCTTCAATCGCTGATACTCTTTTTTCCAGTTGATCGAGTCGGTTACTAAAGCTTGTGCATTTGTCACGTATTTCTTGTGTCATGGTTTTCATCTCTGTCATTTCGTTTATGATCTTCTCTGCATTAATTAGTCTAGCTGTCAATTCTTCCACTCTTTTTTCAATATTTTAAGTTTCTTTGTGCTGGGTACATAATTCCTCCTTTAGCTCTGAGAAGTTTGATGGACTGAAGCCTTCTTCTCTCATCTCGTCAAAGTCATTCTCTGACCAGCTTCGATCCGTTGCTGGCGATGGGCTGCGCTCCTTTGCAGGGGGAGATGTGCTCTTATTTTTTGAATTTCCAGCTTTTCTGCCCTGCTTTTTCCCCATCTTTGTGGTTTTATCTGCCTCTGGTCTTTGATGATGGTGACGTACTGATGGGGTTTTGGTATAGGTGTCCTTCCTGTTTGATAGTTTTCCTTCTGACAGTCAGGACCCTCAGCTGTAGGTCTGTTGGAGATTGCTTGAGGTCCACTCCAGACCCTGTTTGCCTGGGTATCAGCAGCAGAGGTTGCAGAAGACAGAATATTGCTGAACAGCGAGTGTACCTGTCTGATTCTTACTTTAGAAGCTTCCTCTCAGGGGTGTACTCCACCCTGTGAGGTGTGGGGTGTCAGATTGCCCCTAGTGGGGGATGTCTCCCAGTTAGGCTACTCAGGGGTGAGGGACCCACTTGAGCAGGCAGTCTGTCCCTTCTCAGATCTCAACCTCCGTGTTGGGAGATCCACTGCTCTCTTCAAAGCTGTCAGACAGAGTCGTTTGCGTCTGCAGAGGTTCTGCTGCTTTTTTGTTGTTGTTTTTTATCTGTGCCCTGTCCCCAGAGGTGGATTCTACAGAGACAGGCAGGTTTCCTTGAGCTGCTGTGAGCTCCACCCAGTTCGAGCTTCCCAGCGGCTTTGTTTACCTGCTTAAGCCTCAGCAATGGCGGGCGCCCCTCCCCCAGCCTCGCTGCTGCCTTGCGGTTAGATCGCAGACTGCTGTGTTAGCAATGAGGGAGGCTCCGTGGGCATGGGACCCTCCCGGCCAGGTGTGGGATATATTCTCCTGGTGTGCCCGTTTGCTTAAAGCGCAATATTGGGGTGGGAGTTACCCGATTTTCCAGGTGTTGTGTGTCTCAGTTCCCCTGGCTAGGAAAAGGGATTCCCTTCCCCCTTGCGCTTCCCAGGTGTGGTGATGCCTTGCCGTGCTTCAGCTCTCGCTGGTCGGGCTGCAGCTGCTGACCAGCACCGATTGTCCGGCACTCCCTAGTGAGATGACCCCAGTACCTCAGTTGAAAATGCAGAAATCACTGGTCTTCTGTGTCGCTCGCACTGGGAGTTGGAGACTGGAGCTGTTCCTATTCGGCCATCTTGCTCCGCCCCCCAGGTTCTGTTTTTTTATAAGGATGATTAATTGTTCTTTTACCATGCGTTGAAAATATTATCATTGCTACATAGAATTGCCTTTGAATTTTTTCGGAAATCAACTATGTATCTGTGGTTCTCTTCAGTACTTTCAGTTCTGTTCCATTGATCTGCATTTATACTACTCCAGTACCACAGTGTCTTAACTACTATGTCTTTACAGTAAGTTTTGAGTCAATTGATGAGCATCATACAATTTTTAAAAGTTTATTTTGATACAATTTTACATTTGCATGAGAATTACAAAAGTAATGCACAGAGTTTACATCTTTTAGGCAGCATTCCCTCATATTATATCTCATATAACTATTGTACATTTGTCAAAAAATAAATTACTATTGGCATAATACTCTTAACTACAGGCTTTCTCCAGTCTTCCAGGATCTATCCAGAATACCTAGCTGAATATACTAGTAATTTATGTAGGTTCGTTATTCTGCTTCAATGCATGACAATGTCATCACCTTTCTGTTTTTCTGACTTAGACACTCTGGGAGTAGTAATCAGGTATTTTACAAAATGTCTTTCTCTTAGTTTTCCCCCGCCCAGGTGTTTTCCCATGATTAGCCTGAAGTTATGGATTTTAGGAGAAAAATAAAACAAGGTGGCATGTTCCCTTTATCGCATCATATGAAGTGATACATTATGTCCACCTGACAATGCTGGTGATAGTAATGTTGATCACATGGCGAAGGTACTATGTGTTAGGTTTCTCCACCCTAAAGTTACTATTCTTTCCTTCCAAACTCCATTATTTAGAAATAAGTCACCATTTCCACCCCAAAATCAAGAAAATGGATTAAGTTTCTCCCAGAGAAAGCAGCATCACAGATTTTGTAGACATATGGTAAAACCACAAAAGTAATTTAACACATATTTTGGACAAGATATTTTAGGCTTTACAATTATCCTTTGTACCTAAATTTTAGCCCAATAATTTTAGTATTCTTGAGTTCATCTTGCCTCAGTAATTGTTTCATTATTGTTCTAAAGGTGATTTTTTTCTCATTCCTTCTACATTTGTTATTTGGAATTTCTCTGTGAAAAATTGTTTCTTCTCCCTCATTTATTTATTTGATCATTTATTTATATCAACATAGGTTCAATAATATATTTATTTTATTTTGTTTAGTTTTTAAATAATTTTAGGTCTCATTTTATATTCGGGGGTACATGTGCAGATTTATTAAATGAATATATTGCATGATGGTGAGGTTTGGGATACAAATGATCCCATCACCCAGGTAATGAGCATAGTACTCTACAGTTAGTTTTTCAACAGTTTCCCTCTTTCTAGCCTGTAATCCCAGCTACTTGGGAGGCTGAGGCATAAGAATTGCTTGAACCCAGGTGGTGGAGGTTGCAGCAGTGTGCTGAGATTGTGCCATAGCACTCTAGCCTGGGCGACAGAGCAAGACTCTGTCAAAAAAAAAAAAAAAAAAAAAAAAAAAAAAAAAAAAAAAAAAGAAAGAAAAAGAAAAAAAAAAGGAAGAAATGTCTAATTGTGATTAGTCATATCCAGTGGAATTTTTATTTCAGATATTGTAATTTTCAGCTCTAAAGATTTGACCTGAGATTTGTCTATGTCTCTACCTAACTTCTTGAACATATGGAATTTAGCTGTAGTAACTTCTTTAATATCCTTGTCTGCTAAATGTAATATTTGTTTCAATTCTTGTCAAAGTTGATCAATTTATTTTCTCCTCCTCGCTTTAGGGCATGTATTTGGCCCTCTGTATTCATGGAGAATTGGTTCCAGGATCTCTGCAGATACAAACATTCATGGTACTCAGTTTCCTTATTTGAACTTCCATATTCACAAATGTGAAAATCATGTATACAGAGGGCCAATTGTATTTTTTTGTTTCTCTGCATTCTTGGAGATCTTTTATTTGATCCAGACATTGTGGACTTTACATCCTTATGTGCTGGATATTTATATATTCCTAGAAATACTCTTGAGCTGTATTCTGGGACACAATTTTGTATTTGGAAACAATGTGATCTTTTTATGTATTCATTGGTAAAAAGTACAATGTTTTAAAAATCCATTAAACGAAAGAAGCAGTTAATTTAAGGTTAAATCTTCACCACTGCTGAGGCAACAACCTTGTGGATACTCTATTCAATGTCCTGTAAATTTTTAGATTTTATACTTTGATCAGGAGAAATAGATGTACCCTTTCCTCTAATCCTTTTGGTTGGTTATTTCCCTTGCCTTGAATGATTTGCTCACATTTATGTTCTGATCACTGATGAATAGTCAAGGGATACCCTCTGCAGATAACAGATTCTCTGTGAAGTTCTCTTGTCTCTGGTATTCTGCCTGGTAAATTCTGCCCACCTTAGTCTATGCGGAACCTAAGCTCCATCTTCTTAACTCAGGGAGTGAGCTGAACTTCACCTTGATTTCCCTTCACTGTGTCAGTGCTTGTAAACATTTTATGTCAGTAAGTGGAGGCATTCCTAGGGCTAACCCTAGCTCTTTCTTGTCTCTCAGTGAACTCTATCGTTTATTGCTTGATGTTCAATATCTTGAAAATCATTGTTTCATGTATTTTATTTTTTTGTTTTTGTTTTAGGTTATTATGTGAAATTTCTACCTCCTCAATAAGATAATATATATTTTATTAAAAAAAGGTGATTGAGCTTAATAGTAGCTTACATCAAGAACAAAATATTGAGATTGTCAATTGATTTTAAACAATTAGATGATCAAGATTAATCAAACAACCCTAGCAAATCAGGGTTACATATATGTACTTACACAATAAAATGCACAATATGGGAAAGTTTGTTAATTAATAATGTAAGATGACCATTTTTATCATTATAAGTCATCAGCTTCAGAGACTCTATTAAAATTAACCCATCAACCTCATCATAATCAAAATTATCCATTTTTTACTTTTAAAGTACATAATGATTTCTTATGTGTTCACTGTGTGTTCATTTTTCATACTGAGCCCAAAATCCCAAAAACAATATTCAGGCACTGAGAACTAGAAATGCTTAAGAATTAGAATAATATAATAATGTCTTTTCTATTAAAGAGATTAGTTCAAATTCATAATTGGATTGAGAGAGAGAGAGAGAGAGAGAGAGAGAGAGAAGCCATTATTTGTTCTAGAACATTTTCACTCTTCATATTATCTTTAATTTTGGTGACTTTAGATTTTATATATCAATTTTAGTGTTAAATTAATAATGTACTTTTTAATGGCAACAAATATACAAAGTAACTAAGAATGAATTTAGAGAAAATACGAAAGACAAAAATAACAAATTATTGAGAGACATTAAGGAAAAATCAAAATAAATGGAGAGATATAGCATGTTTATACAATCATGCATCATATAACATTTCAGACAATAACATTCTGTGTATATTATGGTAGTCCCATAAGATTTGATGGAGCTGAAAAATTCTTATCTCCTAGTATTTATTATACTATAGTTGTCCCTCAGTATAAGCAGAGGAATGACTCTAGGACTTCTCGCATATACCAAAATCCACACATACTCAAGTCCTGCAGTTGGCCCTATAGAACCTGTATATATGATAAGTTGGCCTTCCTTGTATATGCATATTTCACATCCTGCAAATACTGTATTTTTAATCCATGTTTGGTTGAAAAAGATCTACTTATAACTGGACATGTACATATTAAATCTATGTTATTCATTTGATAGCTGTATATTTTTTATTGCTATTTTACAGTGTACTTCTGCTTAATAAAAATAATTTAACTACAAAAAACCAGCTGGCCTGGCCCAGTGGCTCACGCCTGTAGTCCCAGAACTTTGGGAGGCTGAGGCGGGTGGATCACCTGAGGTCAGGAGTTCGAGACCAACCTGACCAAACCCCGTCTCTACTAAAAACATAGAAATTAGTCGGGTGTGGTGGTGGGTGCCTGTAGTCCCAGCTACTCAGGAGGCTGAGGTAGGAGAATTGCTTGAAACTGTGAGGTGGATAGTTACAGTGAGCCAAGATCATGCCACTGCACTCCAGCCTGGGCGACATAGTAAGACTCCATCTTTAAGCTAAGTGTTTCTACAAAAGAGTCAAATATTAAAGTAAATAAAATGTTTATAAAGAAGTTAAAGTAAGCTAAAGTTAATTCATTATATTATTCAAAAAATTAATATAACCTAGGTGTCCAATGTTTTCAAAGTCTACATAGTGTCTAGTAATGCCCCGGGCCTTTCCATTCACTTACCACTCTTTCACTGACACACTAAGAGGAACTTCCATGCCTGCATACACCATTTATGTTAAGTGCTCTATTTATATCTTTTATATCATATTTTTACTGTAATTTCTCTGTATTTGTATGTTTAGATACACAAATACTCACCATTGAGTTACGGTTGCCTACAGTGTTCAGTAAAGTAGCATGCAGTTCATGTTGGTAGCCTAGGAGCAAAGGGTTCTTTCATATAATCTATGTGTTTATTAGGCCATGTCATCTAGGGTCTCTTTTTTTTTTTATTGTACTTTAAGTTCTAGGGTACATGTGCACAACGTGTAGGTTTGTTACATATGTATACATGTGCCATGTTGGTGTGCTGCACCCAATAATTTGTCATTTACATTAGGTATATCTCCTAATGCTATCCTTCTCCCCTCCCCCCTCCCCACAATAGGCCCCAGTGTGTGATGTTCCCCTTCCTGTGTCCAAGTGATCTCATTGTTCAGTTCCCATCTATGAGTGAGAACATGCGGTGTTTGGTTTTCTGTTCTTGTGATAGTTTGCTGAGAATGATGGTTTCCAGCTGCTTCCATGTCCCTTCAAAGGACATGAACTCATCCTTTTTTAAGGCTGCATAGTATTCCATGGTGTATATGTGCCACATTTTCTTAATCCAGTCTGTCACAGATGGACATTTGGGTTGATTCCAAGTCTTTGCTATTGTGAATAATGCTGCAATAAACATATGTGTGCATGTGTCTTTATAGTAGCATGATTTATAATCCTTTGGGTATATCCCCAGTAATGGGATGGCTGGGTCAAATGGTATTTCTAGTTCTAGATCCTTGAGGAATTGCCACACTGTTTTCCACAATGGTTGAACTAGTTTACAGTCCTACCAACAGTGTAAAAGTGTTCCTATTTCTCCACATCCTCTCCAACACCTGTTGTTTCCTGACTTTTTAATGATTGCCATTCTAACTGGTGTGAGATAGTATCTCATTGTGGTTTTGATTTGCATTTCTCTGATGGCGAGTGATGATGAGCATTTTTTCATGTGTCTGTTGGCTGTATGAATGTCTTCTAGCCGTAAGTAGAAAGCTGAAACTGGATCCTTTCCTTACTCCTTATACAAAAATTAATTCAAGATGGATTAGAGACTTAAATAGTAGACCTAAAACCATAAAAACTCTAGAAGAAAACCTAGGTAATACCATTCAGGACATAGGCATGGGCAAGGACTTCATGTCTAAAACACCAAAAGTAACGGCAACAAAAACCAAAATTGACAAATGGGATCTAATTAAGCTAAAGAGCTTCTGCGCAGCAAAAGAAACTACCATCAGAATGAACAGGCAACCTACAGAATGGGAGAAAATTTTTGCAATCTACTCATCTGAAAAAGGGCTAATATCTAGAACCTACAAAGAACTCAAACAAATTTACAAGAACAAAACAAACAGCTCCAACAAAAAGTGGGCAAAGGATATGAACATCTAGGGTCTTATCAGGACACTGTGATGTTCACACAGTGACCAAATCGCCTAAGGAGGTATTTCCTAGAAGGTATCTCTGTCAATAAATGATGCATGGCTGTATATTGAAATTTCTAATTTTCAAAAACTCTGATACTCCAGAATTTAATTTCAGATTTCAGTTAATTTAATATTAACTATTGGCAATCAGGTTTGATTGAAGAATAGGATCCAGATATTTTCAAATACCAGGTATCTCTATTTGTGTATGTATTTATTTATTTTTAAACTTAAAACAATTATTTTAGCCTCAGGGGTACATGTGTATGTTTGTTATATAGGTAAATCGCATGTCACTGGGGATTGGTGTACAGATTATTCAGTTACACAGGTAATAAGCATAGTAACCGATAGGTATTTTTTGATCCTAACCCTCCTCTCTCTCTCCATCCTCAACTAGACCACGGTGTCTGTTACTCCCTTCTTTAATTTCAAATTAGAATTTAATTTCAGATTTAATTCCAACACATTTTTGTGAAATTGACAAGCTGCTTCTAAAATTCTTAGAAAAATGCAAAGGACAAAGAATCCCAATTTAGTATTTTAAAAAAACAAAAACAAAGAATATTTAGATGATCAGATACATGCACTAAAGATATAGCTATGGTAGTAAAAACAGCATAGATTTTGTTTGAGGATATACATGGACTGATAAGATGTAATAGAAAACTCAGAAGCAGAGTCACACATACATAGACAATTAAAATACAATGAGGTGCTACTGCAGAACAGTGAGACAAGGATATCATTTAAACAAAAAAGCTGACATAATTGGGTATCCATACGGAAAAAAATTAAATTATACCTCTACCTCACTTTAAAAAAATGGAAATTCTAGTCAGATCAAAGACTTAACTGTGAAATCTAAAGATGATCCTATTCTAGAATGTAACATAGAAAAAGATCTTCAATAATTTATGGCAAAGAATGGCATCTAGAAGAGGAGGTAATTTGTTATAGCCAATTTTATCATTACATTTATTTACTAAACTAAAATTGGCTAAGAGGTAATTTATAATAGCGAATTTTATCATTACATGTAAATAAATTACCTCTTAGCCAATAAATGACTAAAATAAAAATGTTAAATCTTAAAAGAAACTTCACATAAAGGAGAAGATTATTGTTACACATATGATAGAGGATGAATAGTAGCTACAATATATAAGGAATCCACACCAGTCAGTGAGAAAAAGGGAGGTAACTAGAACTAGCCTAAGTTCTTCACAGATCAAAAAATGCAAAAGGCCAATAAACATATGGAAATATTTTTCATACTATTGGTAATCAAAAAAAAAAATTAAAAAGACAACATGTTGCTATTTTTTATCCACCAGAATGGCCAAAATTTCCTTATGATTGGTAACTACTGGCAAGATTGTGAGCACCTAGTATCTTCATATTCTGTTAATTAGAATGTAAATTACTTCAATCATCTCAGAAAAGAGTTTTACATTATTTAACACATTTTAAGACCCACAAGCTGTCTCATGTAACAATTTTTCTCTTAAGTACATATGCAAATATTCTGTATGCATTCTTACAGTTATATGGACAAATTTTTTAGCATATTCATTCAATGCAAAAGTTTAAGTGAAGAAAATTAATAAGCAATGTAGACTAAGCCATAGTTGAATTTCAGGAACTTAACGTTTTTGAAGAATAAAAGCACAAAAGAATTCATGATTACATTAATCTAAAAGAATTCATGATTACAACTAAAGGAAATTAACTCTAGAATACAGAAGATGTGCATAATCTGATATATTTATTGATTTTTTATTGTAATAGTAATCTTGTTCTACAACAACTAGGACAGGAATCTAAGTTTATTGATGGCTTAACTGACTATGCTACATAAAAAGACATTTAGCTCTGCTAACCTGCTAAAACCATAGCATAGATCAGAGAAGCAGAGTCAGAATTAGTAAAAATAATTTATGCTACTTATCATTCACTGTTAATGGTCAAAATAAATAGACAAGGTATATACTTTAAAATTTCAATTAAAGAGAAACAAATTATTTAAATTCATAGGAAATCTTTCTATTTACTGAAAAAAGGATGTTAATAATTATTTGATGGCATCCAACTGATGACAAGATGAATACAACATAAAAAATTATGTTATCACAAGATTTAAATTTTTGGAAAATAGCTCAAAGTATTAATTTCAATACAGTTCTGCTATTGGGAGTTGTACATGCATTGAGAGTGGTACATACTTTAGCAAAACATGTTCCTTTACATTAAAAAATATAATCCACTCCTAATTATTTTTTCTCATTTATTCTTTGCCTTAGTGTTCTTTTCTCAATATACTCATCTCACAATGTTATATTTTCCAATCTTGGAGTAAAGCCAACAATAAATAATCTGTCAGAATCAATTTCAATGTTGTATAATATATGGGCTACTTACACAGACAGCACACCTGGTTTTTGTGCAGCCATAGTTTTATTCCATGGAAACAATAGATAATTATGAGGAAATAGGAAAGGAGTACCTGTTTTTAATATTAACTACTGACAATCAGGTTTGATTGAAGAATAGGATCCAAATATTTTCAAATACCAGGTATCTCTATTTGTGTATTTATTTATTTATTTTTAAACTTAAAAAAAATATTTTAGCCTCAGGGGTACATGTGCAGGTTTGTTATGTAGGTAAATTGCATGTTACTGGGGATTGGTGTACAGACTATTCAGTTACACAGGTAATAAGCATAGTACCTGATAGGCAGTTTTTGATCCTAACCCTCCTCTCTCTCTCCATCCTCAACTAGACCACGGTGTCTGTTACTCCCTTCTTTATATCCATATGTACTTAATGTTTAGCTCCCATTTATAATAAAATGTTTTTTTAAATTCCTATTTTTCTTTAATATATAGAAAAGGGCTAAAGTAACAACCTGTTCAACAATTAAGGCGTAATGCCTCCTTTAATTGTTCTAGAAGCCTGAAGCTAAAATGTTTTTCTTTCTCATTCATATGTACTTAAATAAACTTTCATTTTTTTCTTTCTTTGCTTTCTTCTTTGCCTCTCTCTCCCAGCCCTACCCAATTGTCTCTCAAATAATGTATAGCATTTTATTTCATGGTTATGTAAACTTGGAATGCACTTTCAGTTAATCTAAACATGAGCAGAAATTCACCACTAGATTTTAATTGTTTCATAACTTTTAAAAATGATGTCTCTTTTCTGTATGAAATAGTCAACTTCAACTCATGTCTTCCTGTGGGTAAGTGTTGTTTCTTTCTTTAAGAAAGCATATAGGACTATTGTATTATTTTGTCAACAGGCTGGAAAACTATCATAAGTCTGTGTCTTTCATGTAATTATTTTTTCAAATAATGGTTAAATTTGTAATGGTGAGTATGAAAATTGCTATCTATATTTTGAAATTTTTTATAGCATTTAACCTATACAAATTTCATTTCTATTTTTATTGCAATTATTTCAGCCATTTAACAAATTCTACTTTTTAGACCGGGTACAGTGGCTCACTCCCAGCACTTTGGGAGGCCGAGGTAGGTGGACTGCCTGAGGTCAGGAGTTTGAGATCAGTCTGGCCAATATGGTGAATCCCTGTCTCTACCAAAAATACAAAAATTAGCCCAGCATGGTGGCAGGTGCTGCCTGTAATCCCAGCTACTCAGGAGACTGAGGCAGGAGAATCACTTGAACCCCAGAAACAGAGGTTGCAATGAGCCAAGATCTCGCCACTATACTCTAGCCTGGGTGACAAGAGTGAAACTCTATCCAAAAAAAAAAAAAAAATCTGCTTTTTAAAACAAAGAATCTTACTGTTAGCTCGATGATCAGTTTGATAATTTCATGTGAACTTCAGTGTTTTTTCTTATGTATGTACACTGGAGAGTTCTCATACTTTTGCTCTTATGTATTTCCTACAGTAGAATGGAAAAATCCTAGATTCTACTTAAATGTGAATTTACTAAGACAGATAATAGGAGTTAAGAAAAAACACACAAAGACAATTTTTGTAAACTACTGCAAGATGATGTGTGTGCATCTATTTGTGTATTTTCATAGATTATTTCATTTCCCAGCATGGTTGACTTTAGCATTAGGCCAAGCTCCATATAGTTGTATGCAAAATAACTCAAGAAAGGAGAACATTCTGGTGACCAAGTAAGTCTCTGTAGGAGCTAAGAACCTTGGCCCACTAAATATTTGCTGAAAAATCGCTGGCATAAGGCAGATTGATTGCTAGAAGAAGGAGGATTCAGAATGAAGACCCAAAGACACGGGAAATTTGCCCATTTTTACGCTTAGGTTCAACAAAGTATGGACAGTTACGTAGAAATGTGTTACACAAAAAGGGTATGATCTCATGCTAATAGGTTGAGTGTCGAAACCCAGCAATGCCTGCCTAGACTCTTCTTGGCCTCTCTGAACACGCATTCCTTCTTTCTGGGTGCGGGGTAGGACCCTTTCTGGAATGGGGGTCTTGTGACCCACAGTCAAACAAGTTAAGTAAGATTTCTTTATGGTCAGTTTTATAGAACATTTTTAGATTTTATGACTGGCTTTCAGGAAAAGGTGTTCTGATTTCTACGGCCTGTCTTGGGGAAGAGGGGTTCTAGGTTTAATGGCTATTCTCAGGCGAGAATGAGACAGAAAGACAAGAGGGCAGGAGAAGGTCAGAGAAAAAAAAACGAAAAAGCAACTTTTGTTTTTGAGGATGCTGCTGAGGATTTCATTTTGGGGTGTTGCTTGCTGAGCCCCAACATTCCGATATAGCAGAGTGTGACAGATTGTCTCAAACACAGGGGAGCTGCTGACATTCTTCAGTTCGTATCTCTCAGGATATTAGTAATTCTGAAATATATACTTGTTAATTATCGAAAAAACATTGTAAAAGGAAAATATTAGTTTAATATGTATGTAATTCAAACTTATTTTTCTGATATTTCTTTCCTATGAATTTCTTCAAAATTCTAAAAAGAAACAATATGTTACATTTGCATAATGTAATATTCAAAGAATCTAAACTAATTCTGGTACAATGGCCCAAATCCCGGATTGTACTTTTTCTTAATGCCCATTACAGGTTTGAATATTAATGACTCCTCAAACTGACAAACTGCACATTTCCGTCTGCCCTGAATTCCAAGAACTCTGAATGAAATTCTCCTTTCCTGACAAATATGACAAAGAGGTTGCTCTGAGCTGCTCATATGTTCATATTTAATATGTGGTTTTTTTTATGTTAGCCATCAAAATGGCTGTTTTTCTAAAAGGAGTGTCAGTGTAAGCTACTGAAATGAATAAAACTGTCTCTAGTGTAATGTTGTTATGGTGCTGGTATGTAAAATCTTGATGTTACATACACGAAATGAACAAACAAGAACCAGAGGAGGTGCATTTTAAAATGCTATTTTTAGGCAAGAATATACAGATTAGTATGGTTGCAGCTATTTTATTTTTTTTATAGGGTCTCTTTTCATACATTGGTGACTATCATTTGAAGGAATGCTATGAGGGCTGTAAATTGGGCTAGTCACTTCCATACCTTATCTAGATTATGTACACAAGTAAAGTGTAGAAGTCTTTTGTTAACAATGCTAATAGCATCCGTCTTTAATTTATTAAAAGAATAGTCTCTTTAATATTACTTGCAGTTAGCATTTTCCATCTCCCATCACATTTGGACATTTCAATTTGCATAGATTTGAGGAATTGTTTAATTTTGAGAAATTAAGCTATCGCTTTTAGCTTTCATCTCACATAAATCACTTTTATGGCTACATGTTGAAAAGGATAAATGTAATAAATTCTTGGAGAAAAAAACAGAAGTAACTTATTTCCGTTCTTATAAGTTGCTGTTTAACAAGATAGCAGTAATGGAGACAAGTATTTAAAGAACAAAAAAATAACTGTTTCAGTTATTTCTAAAGTACATATACATATATGTGTATAAAATAAAAAATAAAGTTTACATTTAAACAGAAAGGCATGAATATAGTCAAGATTGATACAGGAAATTAGGTGAATTTATCAGATTTTAAAGGGATGATGAAAAGAATAACAATGTTAGCTATAATTTATTAAACATTTACTATTTAATAGATGCCAAGAGCTGCGTTAGGTGCTTGATGTGAATTATTCCTAATATTAACAGGAATCATGCAAGATGGATGGGTTTAGCTCTATTTTATGATTATGGAAATTTAAATTTAGTAAATGTAAGTAATTTATCTAAGGATCATAGCAAAGCTGATTTCAAACTCAAGTCAACTTCATCAAAAGCTCATGTTTTTACCATTGTGTGATCTCAGAAGATGACTTTTAGATGAAATTTAACAGGATAACTGCTCTTTTATCTACCTCTTCCTATAATCTCCCCACCCACATCAACTCAGGAAAAGGAATGCTGAAACCAAGATGAATCAAATCTTTCTAACAAGAGTACTTCAGGGCTTAGTCAGAAACATGCACAGAGTTTTCAGGGCAACATTTCTGGACACTGCTTTTCCAGAAGGTGTTCTAAACACCTAAAGCTTACTGGTTTATGAATTTTATCCTTACTGAGACACCTTTCTAGGAAAATGAAAAGTGCCAGTTAGTGGGGTAAAGAAAAGAAGGTGATGGTGGTGATAATGTAGCTCCCAGAGGGTTCTATTTGGGTTTACATAATATTATCTTATATGGGAACCTATATATAGGCTGCTATTTTGATCCAACCAAACCAAGACAAGAAAAGCAGTGCCTCTTTAACTCACCATCTTACATTTGTTAGTCTTAGGAGACCAATCATGATTTAAAGCGCTGTCAGATGCTAAATAAGTAGCAAAAGGAAATTACGTGTGTGCCTTCAACTGCTTCTTATTTTTCAGAAGAGTAGTCTGAAGCTACATTTTCCCTCCATAAGTTCTGAATGCAATCCTATTTCAAAACAAAGGTACATATTAGCAACCTTTTTAGCCTTAAGATTCTTATTTTCAAAATTTCCCACTGTGTTTCCTTTTATCTCTTGATGAATAAAACATGAGAAACACAACTTGAAATGGTGTGTAGATTTTGTGCATAGTGACAAGAATTTCCTAAAACAGAAGTTCTTCCTTTAATTTTTTATCACTTTATTTACTTCGTTCTTATTTAGTGTCTGGTGAAATTTTAGAGATGTAAAATGTAGTGAACAGGTATTTTATATGAATATATTCTGATTAAATCTGAACAAATTATGACCTCATTTTTAATCAGCGGAATGACGTGATTAGAGAATATGAACCAGTGTCAAAATGCTCACCAACAAATCAGACACTCCCTTGCTGATCCAATTGTAAATGGACCTCTATCACCATTACAACTACCTGTTTCTTGTTTTAGTGCTGTAAGACATTCACAAGTCAGTCTAAGTTTCTAATAGCCACAAACATGGCTCCTTTGATTCACATGTGTCTGTTCACTTTATTTTCTGCTGACACTGTGGCTGCTGACAACACTCCTGTCATTTCTGTCTCACCAATTTCACAACCCAGGCAGTTGACAAGATCAGTGTGGATTCCTGAGAAGTCCCCAGTTGTGTTTCTCAATAAAACTTTAGAGCTAAAAGCTTATGGAACCCCATGAGGGGAAATGGGACCCAAGGCTTCTATATTGTACAAGTGAAAAAAACAATTCCTTTCAAAAAATAATCCCATGCCTTTCACGAATTCTCAGCTCCTCACTCCTCTCCCATGTTGGTGAGACCTAGTCATCTGGTTGTTTCGTTATTTATTGAAAGCACCTTGGGGAGCAATGTGTTGTTTCCCATGGTGTTATTCAATAGATAATGAATTAATGAACAGAGGAGCAAAGAGACTCGTGCAACAGGAGGGAAGCAAAAGAGATTTGCGCCTCAGGAGGGAAGCAAAAGAGACGAGGAGAAAAGAATAAAGAGGAAAAGTTCCTAATGAATATAAAAAGAAGTGATTTTGTCCCCATACCTTGCTTTTTTCTGTCATATGACAAAAATATTAAAATAATATGTAACAGCCCTAATATCAAAGAGGACAGGTGGATAAGGATGAATTGTCATTTTTTGTGTCTTTATAGTGATTTAATAAACACATTAAAAATACAAAATAGTTTTAATTCAATCAATTAAAATTATTTACTAAAAATAAATAGCTCAAGAACATCTAGTCATCTATGTGAAAGCCAATATAGTTTCTCTATGGTAAACAGAGAAGACTAATCCAAAGACTTGGTGGCATTATAAAACTTTTTTTTTTAAATTTTTAATTCAGCAATGGACTCGTTATGAGATATTATTGTTCCTCTAATGTGCAGATGTTTCCCTTGATCCACTGTTTTCTTCCAGAAGCTCAGAAATGTTAACACTGCTGGATATTCTCTTTCATAAATCTTTCTTGTGGCTTCTTTGGACATGAACAGTCTACAGAGCTGTTGCTAAATGATAATTTTTTATCATGTCTATTGTGATTTAATAGATAAAGCTTATTCATATAGTGTCCAAAACTAATCAACCTCTAGTGAAAAGTATCATATCAAATTTCTAATGTAACTGTTACAATTAATATAAGAATACCTGTTTAAAAATCAAATATTCAATAAAAATTTACTAAATAGAATCTCATTCCAAATATTTCTTACTATGAAGCTGAACATACAAATGACACTCTCTGATGCTACACTTTTCTTCCCAGAACAGAAAGAGTTGTTTCTCTCCACCAAATAGTTTGAAAGGGTTTAGCAGTAAGACAGCAAGTAGAAACAATGCTTGCTTATGTATTTACATGACAGGTCCGTGTGCATTTGCATAAAACTGAAGATAATGTACACATACACATACATAGACACACACAGGGGAAGCAATTAGGGAACCTGCTTTTTAGGGCCATCTAAGAGTTAGGGTGGAAGAAGTTTAAGGATAACTTCCAAAGAGTATGAAATATTGCCGGGCGCGGTGGCTCAAGCCTGTAATCCCAGCACTTTGGGAGGCCGAGACGGGCGGATCACGAGGTCAGGAGATCGAGACCATCCTGGCTAACACGGTGAAACCCCGTCTCTACTGAAAAATACAAAAACTAGCCGGGTGAGGTAGCGGGCGCCTGTAGTCCCAGCTACTTGGGAGACCGAGGCAGGAGAATGGCGTGAACCCGGGAGGCGGAGCTTGCAGTGAGCTGAGATCCGGCCACTGCACTCCAGCCTGGGGGACAGAGCGAGACTCCATCTCAAAAAAAAAAAAAAAAAAAAAAATTAATAAGAGTAAAATTGTTTAAACATTTGAAAGTGTGCAATTGAAATGGGGAGGTGTGCAAAGAAGAGATTATGAATCTGTAAGACATATCAAGACTATCATGAAAACGTAAGACATGAAGACAGTGTCTGAAGGGTCATTGTCATTGTTCTTGTGGATAAACATTTATAAGTGGTATTAATTAGAGAGCTTACATGAAAATTCTTAGCAATCAACTTAAGCACATAAAATAAATATAATCACACTATTATACATTGTTATTATTTTAAAATATTTTTAATCTTTTTTAGTTTTAATTTTTTGTGATCTTTTAGTCCATTTTATTTTTTATTCTAGTTCTTCAGTGGTGTATTTTATTTTCATTATTTCCATTAAAAGTCCTTATTAATTATTTTTGTTTTATACTTATTTTTTTTGTTGGTACTGTTATTACTTTTAGCTCTTAATTCGTGTTCATTTTAAAATTTTATTTTACAGCATTTATTTTCTGTATAAATCTTTAAAAATATAAATATAAAATGTAATAATGTTTCTCATTAAAATGTACACAAATCTTACCTGCAGAGATTTAGAAGCAATTGATTTAACGATGGTTAACAATAAGCTCGCTTTCCCTACCTGATCTCTGAAACTCTATGTCCAGAGCCCTTCAATTAATCCCCTTTGCAAGCAAACAAATAAAACAAATACATATTTCCATGGATTTTATAGAAATCTTGCTAGTTACTTCAAGCCCTTTCCAGAAGATTCATAACACACTCAACATACAGTCCACTTAAATGGCCCAAGTGTTGAGTCTTGACATGTACCATCCAAAATCCTTATTCGTAGCTCTGTGCTTTGAAATCTACCTGATATAGAGGCCCCAAATTTTGCACAAGCTATGCTCAGGGTCTCTGTTCATTATAAGGCATTTTAGAATCCAGACAAAGGTGAGACAGCTGTTCTTTCCAGATGATTCCCATAATTACTGAGCTCATTAGAATTCTACAACTAATGCAGAACACATTTCTACTTTTCCATGCTTTCAAGCCTAAAATCATAAGAGAAATCTCAAAATAATGGCTAATAACAGAATCCAGGCTTCTTTTCTTGCTCCTGGAGGAAACAGGAAGATGTCCTAATGTTTCATAACCATTCCAGTGATATTTTCCTGCCAGCCTTTAATTATGAAATTCCCCACAGCCACACCCTGGCTGAGGGTCTGGCTTTTCAGACATTTCCTATCCAATTCCTTTTACCATCTTTACTGTGATCTTGGGCAAGGTTAGTGAGAGCACTGATACATTGTCTTGCTTATACAGTACATGACTTTAATTCAGTTTCCTTTCATGCCGAATGTAAAATTCTGCCTTAGTATTTATGAGAAGTCTTTAGTGATATGACATAACTTACAGTTTGCATGAGTCATTGTATTTAAAATAAAAATTCCTCTGAAACTTCCAAATGCTTTGTTTTTTGTCTTTTGATAAGTATTTATTTTCAGAACTTGGAAGGACATGGTATAATTTTAGTCATTTATCTCTCTTAAATATACAATCAGAATAAAAATAGAAAGAAAAAGCAACATAAGATTTAAAGATTTTTACAATGAGACTAAAAAATAGAAAATACAGATAAGAAAAAACTTAAAAATGCACACACCAAATACTACATAGAAACAAGTGGCACATACCATTTCAGATTATTTATCATGTCCATAAAAACATTACTTTAAATACATCAGTCCATTATTTAAAATGTTTCATCTATGATCTGTTTCACATGTGCTATAGAGGGCCGAGAGTCTTATATTGGAGTTTTTATCTTTTTCTTTGTCCTGAGTTTTCTGCAGGTCATATTGGTGTGGCTGTTTTTAATATAAATGCTTGGATTCTAACTACTGGATGCTTAAATTCTCTTAAGAAAATATGTAATGTTTCTCCTATTACTAAAATGTATTATTTTACCATGAATACGAAAAACATTTGTTTATAACTCATGTTACACAAATTTTTATGAGGGAAATACCTATACATTATGATTTATTTCAAACATAAACATGATATACAACTAGCCTTGGCTAATGCTTCTATAGATATTCGTGGGTTTTTGGAAGGGAACCAGTTATTCTACACTTTTTGATGACTACCAAACACTCCTCTGGTATTAAAATCACAAATGTTAGATTTGGCCTATTTTTCTGGAATAGATTTAGTCTACTTCCAACATTAAACATTTGGGGAATTTAATGTTTAAATCCGGATTGCTATTTCTCCCCACAAAATTTAGGGTTCTAACAATGCTAGACACATTTGATTCTAAGCTGTGACTACCACATTACAGCTGGTATAGGCGCTTCAGTTCACCACAGTTCACTACTCCCTATTGACTACTATCCCTCCCTATTGAAGATATCTTACTCAGTGTTTTTTTGTTTTGTTTTGTTTTTCTTTCTTCTTTTCTTTTTTAGAGACAGAACCATGTCACCCAGGCTGCAGTGCATGACATGATCAAAAGTCACTGCAGCCTTAAACTCCTGAGCTCAAGTGATCCTTCTGCCTCAGTCTCCCGAGTAACTGAGACTACAGGCATGCGTCACCACACCAGGCTGATTTTTTAACATTTTATTTTTCGGTAGAGACAGGGTCTTGCTATGTTGCCCTCACTGGTCTCAACTCCTAGCCTTAAGCAATCGTCTCAGCTTGTTCACCCAAAGTGCTAGGATTACTGGAAAGTGCCCCTGTGCCTGGCAAAGACCGTGCTTTATGATAACCACTTGGCCCTTGTGTGCATTTCGAGTGGTGATCCCAGCTTTATTACTTTTTCCTGTTCTTCACTATCAACATCCTTCTTGTGAGACAATCACTTTGATCCCCTGAGGTTACTACATGTTGTCATACCTGGTTAATCAGGCTGCTTAACTGCTGAAGTGTAACATGCTCATTATATCAAGGCTGTAAATACATTTATAACAAATGTAATTTTCTTTGTAAAGGCACAGGAGTATCCTTTATTTTCCAATTAGAGGCACTAATGACTTATGATTGTGATTATCATGGAATGTATACCTGAAATATCGTAGACCCTTGATTGTATTAAATTATACTCCTCTTGTGGTAGTAAGAAAATAGTAAAAGTCTTGCTTGGGCTCTTGCTCACAAATGTTCCATCAAATGCAAAAAGCAAAGGCAGACCTCAGGGATTACTATTACACTACTTAACCTTGGAGATGGTCTTGTGATAACAAACAGCAGGGGCTAATGAGAAATGGCAGCTTTCCACTTTCATGAGGATCACTCTGGCCATCAGGGCCCAAAGACTGCTAAAATAAAGCCAGGAAGTGAAAAGGTTTGAAATCATTCCAGGAAAAGTCCAGGGGAATTAATAATTCAGGAAAAGCTAGAATGATAAAAACATAATATGTAGAAAAGAGAATTTTGTGAAATATTGTAAGAAATAAAATAGGCGAAATGTTGAATGGTGTAATTAGTAGTGACTTTTGAGTAGGAAAATGTGGGTTTAGATCCTTATGCTTTTGATATTTAGCTGTTTAGACATTTATTTGTTTAGCTGTTTGATAGCTATTAGCCTGGCAAGATTTGTTATCTTCTCTAACTTGTTTCCTCATCTCTGTGTGGCAACTATACCTGCTTAGCGAAAACAATTTAAGATACTTACACATATTTATGTGTAAGTATATATTTTTATTTATGTATATATTTTTATATACATACATACATATAGTAGGCATATAATTAATTGATATCAGGCATTGTTGCTACTATGTCTATTAAATTTATCCCTACTACTCCTATTACTATGTGCAGTGTTCTTCCACCTAACAGTCTCTGTAATATTGAACAAAAGTCATGAAGTGGGACGAACTTTTCCATGTGCTATATGGAGACAACTTTTCACAATCTAAAATTGATGATCCTTAAGTTTTATTTCATTAATTGTTTAATATAGACTCTTCTAGCAGTTGTATTTAGTTACAACTGCTAGAAGAGTCTATATTTAAAAATCAAAAACAAAACAGGATGCCCTCTTCTAATTCCTCATGAGATTTTAGGAATTTGGTAAATATATTCATATTAGACTTGCTCCCACATTCAGCACCCAACTATATGAATTCTTTTCCAATATTCTAGTATCAACAAAAATAATCCCAATTACTTGCAAATCCAACAAGATATTTGCTGGAAAAGAAGAGGAATGCTATGTATGAAAAAAATAAAATAAAACAAAAAAAGACCTCCATTGCTACTGACTTGAAAGGATCTCAGGCACTCTTCTCCCTGCATAGCTTTCCTGAAATTCAGAATTCTGTATCTTCACCCTTGAGTTCAGGGAAGAAAGGGAATCTAGAAGCGGATTTGGTTCATGAGGTGCCACGCAAATCTGTAGCCCATGACCAGGGACTTTCTTTTTTTCTCTTTTGGATCCGACTGAGAAACATATCCTTCAAATGGTCCTTGTCATTCCTTCATTGGTCATTTCAATCGGAGAGGGAAAGGAAATATTAGTTGGATTCTAAACCTCAGAAAAATTTTGGAATTTTTATTTTCTTTTTACTAGAAGTGATATCAAATGTAGGAATGAGGATTGAGTTAAACTTGAATTAATGTAAATACTTGGTATTATCAGCTGAATATATTTACCTTTAATAAATCATGTTTTTATTTTCAAGATTGTGATTAGAGGCTTTTAGCATGCCTCAGTCACTTGAGAAGAGCAAAATAGTACATAAAGAACAACTCTGTGAGCTTTACTTACTTTATTTTATTTATTTTTATTTCACTTTAAGTTCCAGGATACATGTGCAGAATGTACAGGTTTGTTACATAGGTATACATGTGCCATGGTGGTTTGCTGCACCTATCAACCCATCATCTAGGTTTTAAGCCCCATATACATTAGGTATTTGTCTTTTTTTTTTTTTTTTGAGACTGAGTCTCGCTCTGTCCCCCAGGCTGGAGTGCAGTGGCGCGATCTTGGCTCACTGCAAGCTCCGCCTCCCGGGTTCACGCCATTCTCCTGCCTCAGCCTCCTGAGTAGCTGGGACTACAGGAGCCTGCCACCAAGCCCGGCTAATTTTTTGTATTTTTAGTAGAGACGGGGTTTCACCATGGTCTCGATCTCCTGACCTTGAGATCCGCCTGCCTCGGTCTCCCAAAGTGCTGGGATTACAGGCGTGAGCCACAGCGCCCAGCCAGGTATTTATTTGTCTTAATGCTCTCCCTGCCTTTGCCCCGCAACCCCCGACAGGCCCCAGTGTGGGTTATTTCCCTTCCTGTGTCCATGCGTTCTCATTGTTCACCTCCCATTTATGAGTGAGAACAAGCGGTGTTTGGGTTTCTGTTCTGTGTTAGTTTGCTGAGAATGATGGCTTCCAGCTTCATCCATGTTCTTGCAAAGGATATGATTTCATTCCTTTTTATAGCTGTGTAGCATTCCATGTTGTATATGTGCCACATTGTCTTTATCCAGTCTATCATTGATGGACATTTGGGTTGTTTCCACATCTTTGCTATTGTAAATAGTACTGCAGTAAACTTATACGTGTGTATATGTCTTTATAGTAGAATGAATTATAATCCTTTGAGTATATACCCAGTAATTGGATTGCTGGGTTAAATGGTATTTCTGGTTCTAGGTCCTTGAGGAATTGCCACACTGTCTTTTACAATGGTTGAACTAATTTACATTCCCACCAATAGTGTAAAAGTGTTTCTATTTCTCCACAGCCTTGCAAGCATCTGTTGTTTATTGACGTTTTAATCATTGCCATTCTGACTGGCCTGAGATGGTATCTCATTATGGTTTTGATTTGCATTTCTCTAATGATCAGGGATGATGAGCATTTTTTATATGTTTGTTTGCCACATACATGTCTTCTTTTGAGAAGTGTCTGTTCATATCCATTGCCCACTTTTGATTGGGCTGTTTATTTTTTTCTTGTGAATTTATTTAAGTTCCTTGTTGATTCTGGATATTAGACCATTGTCAGATGGGTAGATTGCAAAAGTATTCTCCCATTCTGTAAGTTTCCTGTTCACTCTTATGATAGTTTCTTTTGTTGTGCAGAAGCTCTTCAGTTTAATTAGATACCATTTGTCAATATTGTTTTTTGTTGCAATTGCTTTGGTGTTCTAGTCATGAAGTCTTAGCCCATACCTATGTCCTGAATGGTACTGCCTCGGTTTTCTCCAAGGGTTTTTATGGTTTTGGGTTTTACATTTAAGTTTTTAACCCATCTTGAGTTAATTATTGTATAAGGTGTAAGGAAGGGGTCCAATTTCAATTTTCTGCCTATGGCTAGCCAGTTTTCCCAGCACCACTTATTCAATAGGGATTCATTTCCCCATTGCTTGTTTTTGTCAGGTTTGTCAAAGATCAGATGGATATAGATGTGTGGTGTTATTTCTGAGGTCTCTGTTCTGTTCCATTGTTCTATTCTGTTTTGGAATCAGTACTATGCTGTTTTGGTTACTGTAGCCTTTTAGTATAGTTTGAAGACAGGTAGAATAATGCCTCCAGCTTTGTTCTTTTTGCTTAGGATTGTCTTGGCTATATGGGCTCTTCTTTGGTTTCATATGAAATTTAAACTAGTTTTTTTCTAATTCTGTGTAGAATGTCAGTGGTAGTTTGATGGGAATAGCATTGAATCTATAAATTACTTTGGGCAAAATGCATTGTAACCATTTTTATGATACTGATTCTTCCTATCCATGAGCATGGAATGCTTTTTCATTTGTTTTCGTCCTGTCTTATTTCCTCGAGCACTGGTTTGTAGTTCTCCTTGAAGAGGTCCTTCATGTCCCTTGTAAACTGTATTCCTAGGTATTTTATTCCCTTTGCAGCAATTGTGAATGGGAATTCATTCATGATTTGGCTTTTTGCTTGTCTATTGTTAGTGTATAGGAATGCTTGTGATTTTTGCACAATGATTTAGTATCCTGAGACTTTGCTGAAGTTGCTTATCTGCTTAAGGAGTTTTGGGCTGAGATGATGGGGTTTTCTAAATATACAATCATGTCATCTGCAAACAGAGACAATTTGACTTCCTCTCTTCCTATTTGAATACCCTTTATTTCTTTCTCTTGCCTGATTGCTCTGGCCAGAACTTCCAGTACTACGTTGAATAGCAGTGGTGAGAGAGGGCATCCCTGTCTTATGCCAGTTTTCAAAGGGAATGCTTCCAGCTTTTATCCATTCAATATGATATTGGCTATGGGTTTGTCATAAGTAGCTCTTATTATTTTGATGTATATTCCATCAATATCAAGTTTATTGAAAATTTTTAACATGAAGGGATGTTGCATTTTTTTTCTAAGGCCTTTTCTGCATTTATTGAGATAATCATGTAGTTTTTGTCATTGGCTCTTTTTATGTGATGAATTACATTTATTAATATGTGTATGTTGAACTAACCTTGCATCCCAGGGATGAAGCCAACTTGATCATGTTGGAAATGCTTTTTGATGTGCTTCTGGATTTGGTTTGCAGTATTTTATAGAGGATTTTTGCATTAATGTTCATCCGGGATATTGGCCTGAAGTTTTCTTTTATTGTTGTGTGTCTGCCAGCCAGGTTTTTGTATGAGGATGATGCTATTCTCATAAAATGAGTTAGGGAGGACTCCCTTCTTTTCAATTGTTTGCATTAGTTTCAGAAAAAAATGATCTTGAACTTGTACCTCTGGTAGAATTTGGCTGTGAATCCATCTGGTCCTGAGCTTTTTTTGGTTGGTAGGCTATTAATTACTGCCTCTATTTCAGAACTTGTTATTGGATTCAGCTTCTTCCTGGTTTTGTCTTGGGAGGATGTATCTGTCCAGGAATTTATCCACTTCTTCTAGATTTTCTAGTTTGTTTGTATAGAGGTGTTTATAGTATTCTCTGATTATAGTTTGTATTTCTGTGGGGTCAGTAGTCATATCCCTTTATCATTTTTTATTGGGTATATTTGATTTTTTTCTCTTTTCTTCTTTATTAGTCTATCTAACCTTATCTATTTTGTTAATTTTTTCAAAAAACAGCTCCAGGATTCATTGATTTTTTGAAGGGTTTTCCGTGTCTCTATCTCCTTCAGTTCTGCTCTGATCTTAACTATTTCTTGTCTTCTGCTAGCTTTTGGATTTGTTTGATCTTGTTTCTCTAGTTCTTTTAATTGTGATGTTAGGGTGTCAATTTGAGATCTTTCCAGCTTTCTAATGTGGGCATTTATTGCTATAAATTTCCCTCTTAACACTGTTTTACCTGTGTCCTAGAGATTCTGGTATGCTGTCTCCTTGTTCTCCTTGGTTTCAGGTAAGTTCTTGATTTCTGCCCTAACTTCATTATTTTCCCAGGATTCATTCAGGAGCAGGTTGCTCAATTTTCATGGAAATTATGTGGTTTTGACTGATTTTCTTAATCCTGAGTTCTAATTTTTTTTTTGTGCTGTGGTCTGAGAGACTGTTTGTTATGATTTCAGTTCCTTTGCATTTGTTGAGGAGTGTTTTACTTCCAATTACACGGTTGATTTTAGAATAAGTGCCATATGGCACTGAGAAGAATATATATTCTGTTGATTTGGAGTGGAGAGTTCTGTAGATGTCTCTTATGTCCACTTGATCCAGAGCTGAGTTCAAGTCTTGAATATCTTTCTTAATTTTCTATATCAATGATCTGTCTAATATTGACAGTAGGGTCTCAAAGTATCCCACTATTATTGTGTGGGAGTCTAAGTCTCTTTGTAGTTCTCTAATAACCTGTTGTACAACTTTGGATGCTCCTGTATTGGGTGCATATGTATATTTAGAATAGTTAGCTCTTCTTGTTGCATTGATCCCTTTACCACTAGGTAATGTGGTTCTTTGTCTTTTTTGATCTCTGTTGGTTCAAAATTTGTTTTGTCTGAGACTAGGATTGCAGCCCCTTATTTTTATTTATTAATTTTTTTTTTTTTTTTTTTTGCTTTCCATTTGTTTGGTGAATATTCCTCAAATCCTTTATTTTGAGCCTGGGTGTGGCATTGCATGTGAGATGGGTCTCCTGAATACAGCACACTGATGAGTCTTGACTCTTTATCCAGTTTTCCAGTCTATGTCCTTTAATTAGGGCATTTAAGGTTAATATTGTTATGTGTTAATTTGATCCTGTCATCATGATGCTAGCTGGTTATTTTGCACATTGGTTGATGCATTTTCTTCATAGTGCCATTGTTATTTATATTTTGGTGTGTTTTCTGCAGTGCCGGGTACTGATTTTTCCTTTCCATATTTAGTGCTTCCTTCAGGAGCTCTTGCATGGCAGGTCTTGTGCTGATGAAATCCCTTAGCATTTGTTTGTCTGCAATTTTATTTCTCATTCACTTATGAAGCTTGGTTTGCTGGATAGGAAATTCTGGTTTGAAAATACTTTTCTATAAGAATATTGAATATTGGTCCCCCACTCTCTTCTGGCTTGTAGGGTTTCTGCTGAGAGATCTGCTGTTAGTCTGATGGACTTCCCTTTGTAGGTGTCCTGGCCTTTTTCTATGGCTCCCCTTAACATTTTTTCCTTCATTTTGACCTTCGAGAATCTGATGATTTTGTATCTTGGGGTTGATCTTCTGGTGTGGTATCTCAGTGGTGTTCTCTGTATTTCCTGAATTTGAATGTTGGACTGTCTTGCTAGGTTGGCCAAGTTCTCCTGGATAACATACTGACTTGTGTTTTTCAACTTGGTTCATTCTCCCATCTTTTTCAGGTACTCCAATCAATCATAGGTTCGGTCTTTTCACACAGTCCCATATTTCCTGGAGGCTTTGTTCATTTCTTTTCATTCTTTTTTGTCTAACCTTGTCTGCATGCCTTATTTTGGCAAGGTGGTCTTCAAACTCTGATATCCTTTCTTCCTCTTGATCAATTCAGCTATTGATACTTGTGTATGCTTCACGAATTTCTTGTGCTGTGTTTTTCAGCTCCATCACATCATTTATGTTCCTCTCTAAACTGGTCTATTTAGCAGTTCCTGTAAGCTTTTATAAAGGTTCTTAGCTTCTTTGCATTGGGTTAGAACATGCTTTTTAACTGTGATCTTTAAATCAAGAAGGAAAATGAGAACACACCAGAATTGTAAAGGATACCTCAGATCCTCCAGATCCTGGGGAGGAGAACATAGCCAAACAGCCCCTATGATGGCATCTGCCTAATAAAATTGAGTGAAGCACCAGTACATGAGAGAGGTAGAGAACTTCCCTCTGTGACTCACCTTTCCACTGGGGATCCAAACCACTCATGTTCAGGGAGAGCATTTTGTTTCCTTCAATCTCTGGAGCTAACTTGGGGAGAGGCTTGGAGATGCTGCAAGGTAAAACAATGGTAAAAGCTGCAGGCATTTTCCCAGACCCAGGACTGAGAGCAGGACACCATTTTTAATTCAGGTCCATACAAAGTCAGCCATTCGTTGGTGACCTGGCAGTGTGGCTGTGCAGGCACTTTAGCTTCAGGCCAGATATTGGAGCACTCGCCGTGGAGCAGGGTAGGGGCCTCCACAGTCAGAATTGTGGAAAGCACTCATCAGTAGGCCCTGGAATTGTGCTTTCACCTGTCACAGGCCTGAGTTGGGAGGACGGCTGCTAAAGCTGTGATTTCTCCTGGGCAATGAGACTTAAGGTAAGGCCTGCTTGGTGACCTGAAACCTGTCTGCTTATATCATTTCTGATTGCCCCAGGTCGCTCTCCTAAGATCATGGTGCAGCAGGTCCCTCTTCACTTCATCCCTTGGCAGAAATTCTGGCATTTGGAGCACAGACTTGCCTGGATCAGAAGCTTGAGCCACCTCACCATTCTGTTGATTTGATTGTGTCTCAGTGGTGCCCTCTCTGCGCCACACCCAGGCAGATCTTCAACCTTTCAGACCACTCAGATGCTATAATTGTGTTCACACAATTCAGCAGCCTGAACCACCCCACCCTTCCTGTGCATAGATTATGGTGCAGTATGGGCCCTCTCTGCCCCATTCCCAGGCAGATCTCTAGGAATTGAGAGCACCTGCTCCCCAAGAACAGCATCATGAGTCACACCACTCCTCCTGTGGAGAGATCCTGGTGCATGATGGCCCTCTCTACTCTATTCTTAGGCTTATCTCAAGGAATTGAAAACACTTGCTCATCCAGAAAAGCAGCATGAGCTGACCCACCCTTCCCATACAGAGACCATGGTGCAGTGGGATCCTCTCCACTCCACACCCAGGCATTTCTCCAGGCAGCTGGAACACCTGCTTGCCTGGATCTGCAGCCTAAGCTGCTTCACCTTTCTTGTGTAGAAACCATGGTGAAATGAGGACTTCTCTGCTCCACTCCAAGGCATATCTCCAGGTATCTGGATAATCTATATGTCTGGATTAGCAGTCTGAGCTGCCCCACACTCCCTGTGCAGGGATTGTAGTGCAGTGGGGTCCTGCAGCCACAGTAAAAGGTCAGATCACATAAAAAGGGAACTCCATCAGGTGAACAGCGTACTTCTCAGCAGACACCTCGCAAGCCAGGATAAACTGAGACCTATTTTCAGAATTATTAAAGAAAAGAAATCACAACTAACCATTTCATATGCTGACAAACTAAGCTATATAAGTGAAGGAGTAATAAAAACTTTTTCCAGATAAGCAAGCACTAGGGGAACTTGTTACCACTAGAAAAGCTTTCCAAGAGATCCTGAAGGGAATTCTAAATGTACAAACGAAAGAATGATACCTGCTACTACAAAAACGCAATTAATTATGTAGCCCTCAGATGCTATAAAGTGACCATACAATAGAAGCTACAAAGCAATCAACAACTTCACAACCTTACATAGCCATATTAAACTTGAATGTAAATGATATAAACACTCCCACTTAAAGCACAGAGAGGCAAGTTGAAGGAAAAAAAAGACCCATCTGTTTTCTATCTTCAAAATACCCATCTCACGCATAAGCACACACATAGGCTCAAAGTAAAGAGTTGGAGAAAGATCTATCAATCAAACAGAAAACAAAAAAGAGCAGAGGTTGCTATTTTTATATCAGATAAAACATACTTTAAGCTAACAACAGTAAAAATGGACAAAGAATAACATTACATAATGATAAAGGGTTTATCTCAGCAGGAGATAAGAAGACTTAACTATCCTAAATATATATGCACCTAACATTGGAATATATATTTATATCAACCTAGATTCATAAAGCAAGTCCTACTAGACCTACGAAATGACTTAGACAGGCAAACAATAATAGTGGGGGACTTTAACACCCAAATGACAACATTAGACAGATTATCAAGGCAGTTCATGATGTGGGTAATACAGATAAAACTAATGCTGTGGCACACTGGAGAGACTTCTAAATTGAAAAGGTAAATTTCTGTGTTATAGTCTTTGCCCTATCACTAATCAACAAATAAACCTGACATGTCATGAGTCATGAAATATCAAGTAGTTCTATATGCCTAAACTTAAGTGGGATCAGGGTGGAGGAGGCTGCAGGGGAAGTGGAAGTAGTAGTAGAGTTATGAGATCCAAGGCTAGGCACCAGATCCTAGCCCCAGATCATGTCATACTTTAATGAGAAATGTTTAGAAACTTGCAGTTGATCTAAGAAGTGATGAGGAGAGAAATAAATATTTTAAATTTGACATTATCAGTAATGTAATTTAAACAATCACTAGCCAGGCTATCGAAGATAGTTTACTTTGTACTCAAAGACAGAATACTAAGCAAGCTATGACAGAAAGACAAACGGAATAAGTCAGTAGTAGTGGAAAAATAGAGATAAATGGTGAAGACTTAGGAAATATGAAGAGGTATAAACTACTGGACTTGATGGTTAAATATAGGAAGATAAGACGTGGGAGACATGGGATCAGATTTACAGGTTTTTCTTTTTTTAGGGTGAATGATTTTATGATTCATTGAGATGGAAAATAAAAGAGGAGTAAGTACAATGACTAAGAGATATAGAACATTTTTCTTCATTACTTAACAAACTAGTAATTCTAGTTTTCTGTTCTACTTTTTTTTTTAAAACTGAACCGATGATCTGATATTTGTTTCAATTGTTGGATAGAAGCAATCAATTTAGATCTGTAAAGGACTTGTGATGTTGTAGTCATGCTTTACAGAAATCTCCATGAATAAAGAGAGGCTCTTAGGAGAACTGAGCAGTTTAAACTAAATACACTAATTTCACAGCTGATGACTTGAATAATCTAACCAGGCTCTGTATAACAGCCTCTTGTTTGACATTTCAAGGGAATTCTATAATCTAAATACATTTTCTAGAGGAAAGCTGTCAGTCTTTCGGTTTTGCTTGGCTCTAATCTGTGGAAAGACTCTGATAACCAGAAACACAGGATTGAAAATGATGCATGAAATAAAATGTACAAAATATATTGAAAAGTGAAAAGAATGTTGAGTGTAGATATGCATAGTAGTTATCAATCTGTCTGTCTTCCTAAAGAGTCACATCTGACAGAGACCTAATATTTCTTCCAGTATACTTATGCTCTCCACCTTAATCCATGCTTATACTGGCATACCCAATACAAAAGAAATGTTGGTTGTTCTAACTCTTTGTGATAAAAAAAAAAAAAGTTCCTTCTTACCTAATGTCCAACTTGCTCCCTGCATGTTGCTATTTAAGTACCATGCAAACCAGGTGATAAGGGACATCTAAATACAGTGAATGGCTGCAAAGGATGTGTGTGATTAGTATACAAAGAAAGTGTATCAGAATGAAAACAGCATGAAATTTGACAATAGACATATCTGGGTTTATATCTAGGCTGTGAGCCTTTGTGACTGTGTACTGATGATCATATATCAACGTTACTCTCCTCATGTAAACTGGAACTAATATTGAACACATTTTAGAATTAGTGAGTTAGTGCAACTAAATATATATCTTAAATTTAATGATATTAGAATGACAGTATCATTAGAACATTTGTAAAATCATTAGTCTAACACAAATACTACTTAAGACAATGTTAATAATGCTTTGAGAAATTTTTGTTCTCAAAATGTTAATACCTTTAAGTATTTTTGCTTAATGCACATTTTTTACATACGGTGTAAATTTTTTAGTTTATTATGTTTTACTTTAACACCATGTGTTAGGCTGTTTGTGTTGCTATAAAAAATACTTGAGGCTGGGTGATTTATAAAGAAAAGAGGTCAAATTGGCTCACATTTCTGCAGGCTGTACAAATGTGGTGCTGGTATCTGCTTCTGTTGAGAATCTCAGGAAGCCTACAATCATGGTGGAAGGTTAATGGGGAGCAGGCATCTCACATGACAAAAGGTGGAGCAAGAGAGCAAAGTGGAGGTGCCACACACTTTTAAACAACCAGGTCTCACATGAACTAACTGAGCAAGAGTTAACTGATCACCAAGGGGATAGTGATAAACCATTCCTGGGGAATCCACCCCCATGATCTAATCACCTTCTACCAGACCACACTTCCAACACTGGGAATTACATTTTAACATGAAATTTTCAGAGAACAAATATCCAAACCATATCTCACCATATTTTGAATAATTTCAAAGTTAAAAAGTTAAAGGGAAATTAAAAAAAATAGTATCCATAAAAATTATATACGATCAAAATAACCTTGGGACAGGAATATCCAACATTTAAAATTATTTTAACTTTAAGAATAATTATGTAGGTTTAATATATAAATGGGGCTTCATATGTACTCTGCTTAGAAGAGTCAATTAAGAATTACAAAATTGCTTAAAAACTGTGGTGTATTGCATTAAGGATATTCAAGTTTATTTTACTAATCTCTGTTGGTTATCATTACAATCTCTACTGTATATCTTCTATAGAAAACTATCTGGAATTTTTGTATATTTATCTGTGTGTATGTTCCTGTCTGTATGAGAGGAGGGATTGTCTTTTTCCCCTGAAATATGTATGCATTTTTCATTTCTATTTGAAGAATTCCAAAACTGAAAAATATACTAGTGGCGTTCCTTAAATTTAAAGTGTTTCATGCTTCTAGAATAAATTGTTTTTTAACATTATTATTTTGAAACCACCATGACTTATTTTTCAGTATTGCTGTCCAGTTAATAGGTATTAAAAAAAGAAAAAATAAGAGGAGAAAAGAATTCATTAAAAAGCAATAAAATCAGAAAAAAATGCTGGAAATTTGATGTAAATAAATCTCCAGGACCAGATAGACTTTTCTCAAGAGTTTTGAAAGAAGTCAGGGGTGCAATTGTTAGCCAAAGTACATTACCTATTGGAGTAAAATCTGCAGTGTCAGGGTACAAAAGTCTGCCAATGTTATTGACACCCAGAAGACACTCTGCAACCACAATTGTTGAGATTTCATTCTTTGGTGCATATTTTGATATAATACATATTTTCAAAATGTATGATGACAAAGAAATTTCAATTCTATAAACACAAATATACCTTGCTAAACTTTTCATTCATAAATTAATTTATCTAGTAATTCAATGAGACTAAAAATACATGCTCTTTTTCCAAAGATTATGAAATATTTCTCTTTGTGGGTGGATTATTTTCATCATGTGTACTCTATAGAGACAAGAATTAAGAAACAGTTCATATGACTAGATGTCAATGTCAGTAGTGATACTTCATTGTAAACCATGTTGTCTTTAGACTTACCTATATTTTAAAACATTATTAGGGAAAAAAGAGTACAAATAGTAAAATTCCAGATATAAAATAATTTTAAGAGTTTATGGAAGGTTGGACAACACTTTTTACGTATGGAATTCATTGCCAAATAGGATTACCTATTCACACACACACACACACACACACACACACACACACAAATGTACATAATGTAGGACTCAAGTCTCACACTGAAATAAGCACTACTTTTGTCAAATAAAACCAGCAGCTGACAAATTTAATAGTATCATTATCCAAAGTGCCACTGAAAGCTGAAAATACAGACTCAAAGACACTGAACTTAACTCACAAGTTAGCCAGGTTTTAACATGAAATCGGGGATACCTGCCCGAAAGTTCTTAATCTTGGAAAATTTCTGAGCTAGATAGATTATTGATTAGACACAGGGTATCATTAAGTTATTTACCCAATCATACAGACATATTTGTCTAATATCTAATTTTGTCACTTTGTTATAAATATATGGAAAGAACATCCATCTTAAAGGTTTGGGATTGCATTGAGTATTTAAATAAGTTATTTGGTATGTTGGTGACTGAAGATAGAAAACCAACAGGAGACATCTCAGGTTCTTGAAGGTCACAGTTAGGCATTAAATAAAGCAACACTTAGGTAAATATTACATCTCTCTCTACTTGTGGCTTCAGTCATGATAGCAAATGTGAGTGCTCCAAAGATGCATTTACCTAGCGTTTTCTGGGAGGTAAAGAGTGCTTTGAGGTACTAAGGATCTGGATCCACACTAGGCAAAGTCCTGGACCTGATTCTGTGTAGGGGTTATTCAATCCTTTATCCTATAGTTGATTTCTCTTTAATGAGAAAACAACAACAGAGAAAGGGTTGGGGGAAGCAATCACCATTTGTTTGATATAAGTGATAAGAGTATGGCATGTAAGAGCTAATCTCTCCTATGAACAGAATTTTATTATAGTCTCGAGTAAGAAAAACATCTTTCAGGGAAAAGGGAATTCTCATTCACCACAAGGAAATGGCATGTACACATATATTTGGGGGTAAACCTGAAATAGGTACCAAAAGTGAAATGTACCCAGAATGAAAATTGGCTTCTCCAGGAGGCAGCATGGAAAACGTGAAAGAAAGAAAAATGGAGAGTAAAGCTGTTTCATTTCATTGAATTTTCTTGAGAGATGTTAAATTTCAGCAAGTTGTTTTGTTTTCAAAACATCTGCCCAAGCGTGTTCTCCTGTGATTCTTACAATTGTTTTGATAGTTAGCACTGCTTCTGGGTTTGCATATATGGAGCTGATTATTTGTCACAGTGGGAGTGGGTACATTTACATTTCTTCTTGGCTGCAAAGAAAAAAAAATATGCTGTTTTATGACAGTACAAAGAGGGGTCAGAGAGATCCAGATATTAGAATCATTTCCAAACACATAGTGCTTGCTATTCCTTAAGTTGCAGGGTGACATTTATTTTAATGCTATTTAAATGCATCAGATTCTACCACACTGTTCAGCATGCATGTATTCATGAGAAAGTCTACATTTTGTGCATAATGCAAGGAGTTTTAAGCTAATCATGTCCCATTTTTACACAGTTATTAAGTATCAAAAATATGTTTTCATTAATCAACTAGCATTTAGTTAATATAAAATATCCATCTGATTAAATCTCAATTAGTTGTCTATTCAAAACAGTGACATTTTGCGTGTTATTGGACAACCTTACTGCCCACACAGATGGCATGCAATAAAAACATTAGCCAAATATTATACCATGACTGGTTGAACAAACTAAAGCACATTCATCTTAATAAAATACAATACAGATCAGGCCTCTGCAGAACATCCAACAATGAAATTATTATGAAAACATATTGGCGTTCACTCTAACATATGCTGCCAATTGAACATATTTTGCATTTGTGTGTGTAACAAGCAGATACAGATGTGTAATATTCTGTCTTTGATCTTGAGCCCATTTTACTTAATATTAAACAACAAACACAAAAGCAGATGAATTATAAAGTCATGAATTTGAGTATATCTTATGACCACTTGGAATACTCATCATAAGTATGCTATTAAAATTATTTAAAAAAATTATTAACTACCATGTGAATACTCATTAATAAAATAATATCCTTTTTTCATTAGTAGTAAGATATTTGTATGAAAATATTCCTAAACTAGAATGCAATTCTTAGTAATAATCATAATAAACATTCATTATTAGTATTAATCTTACAGTTTTTAACTAGATTATGCCTAGGTTTTTATCTAGGTTTTATCTAGATTATGCAATTAAATACTTATAAAAAATGAAAAAATATTAATTACCATCTAGACTTTTCTGATGAAGAAACATAAGTATAAAGAGATGAATTATATTTTCCAAAGTTATACTAAAAATAGCTGGTCATGAGGGTAGGATTCAGATCTAGGTAGACTAACTCCAAAACCCATAATTTAAAGAAACAGCTATACTTTCTCTTCAAATATATTCACTCAAAGTCATGACATCAGTGTTGAACTTTATTATCACTCTCCATAGAACCACTTTATATAATAAACCTTAAGGTCATCAAGTAAAGAGATAATTCTTATTGATTTCTGTAACCTGGATGCCTAGCATATTGCCTAAAATAAGAGTAGACATTCAATATGCTTAAATGATTGAAAGACTAAATGAATGAACTACTGATGGTTGAGTTGCTGATATACATGGTGGTGTCCTGGGAAACATCTACTTTTTAAGACATACTTGTTGGTTGTATCCTCACAAATATGTGCTAATTTGCTGGATTGAGACTTAGAATTGCAAGAGCCCTCAGAAATGCACATATATAAATGTATACAACTACACACATATTCATAAATACATATAATGCATATATGTACACAGATACAGATGAAAATATATTTTATATAGTATTGTAATGAACAAAAATATTGAACTGTCTGCCATTTGCTATAGATTCTCTTACTCTTGTCTCTTCCCTTTGGTTAAAGGAAAAGTTGTTTAGAATATGATTTTAGAGCCTGAATGCATTTTGGCAAATGAGTGAAGGCAGTAGTTGCTGACTTATCACCTTTTCTGTAACAGAAATCTCTCTTAGCCATTAGATGGTATGAGAGCTTTTGTTTCTCAGTTTTCCTCTAATGATGCAGCTCCACTTATCCTTTGTTTCTGAATAGCAATGGTGAGTTGGTTAAGATTCATATAAGCAGTGTGTTGACAATGAAGAATTACATGGCCCAGTGGAAACCATATACTAAACAGCATCCAAGGCTTATATTTAAACACCCATACATAATTATCACAAACCTTAAGATTTATTTCTATTTTATTTCCATATGCTTTTAATTAGTGGAGCGATCAGCCACATTTTCTGTATTTTTTTAAAGCAGTGACTGTGTAGTTCACAGAAATCCATTATTCACCATAGCATTTCTCTAAATTATGGTTTGGTAAAGTTATAATCTTTCTAATTCTTTGTTCATCATTCAGTGAATGGTTAAGTCTAAAATTTCCTTCATAAGCAGAAGCACTTCTTTGGTAAGTATTAGTCTATCTGATCCCATTTTCTCCAACTCTCCCTTCTAATCCATTTTTCACATCAACTCTAGATTGATGTGGTTTATAAAATGTCTCTGCATGTAACTATCTATCTTCCAAAACCTATATTATCATCATTGCTATAAGGGTAAGCTCTAAGTTCCTTCTCACAGCAAGAAATGAACATCAAAGTTTGATTCTTTCTCACCATCCTTCTTCTTAACTAATTATTAACTTTGTTCGTTGACTGCAATATTCTTCACTATTTAGGATTTGTCTCTGAGACAAAGAAGACCAATTGAATGGGCTTCCGGATCACCTGTGACCTGGAGGTTCACAAGAGATAAAGTCAGATTGAAGTAGCATTCCTAAAAGAAATTACAAGAGTATTTCTGAAACAAAGATACAAGGCTATATTCAAGAGGAAAGTTGTGTTAATAATCAGAAGAGAGTTATATACTGAGGTCTGCTGAGAAGGCAAATATCAGAATAAACAGTGAAGTCAGTGAACTGGAAATCTAAGAAGCATAGGAACAAGAGCAAAATATGAATTCAATTGAGCAGTATGAGTTATACATCCAACTGTGATATATTATAAGACATCCTTTTATTCAGTGTCCACACACTGGATTTAGGTGTGGGTGGGTCAGCACAGCTGCTTAAACACTGAGTTGGGGTGAGCTTAAATTCACTAAGACTCGCCTTTACAAACTCTTCTAAATGTGCTCCACGAAAGGCTGTAGCACATTTTAAAAATCCTTTAAGAGTGAAACGTGAGCTCTCCCTGACCCTAAAATTGGACTGACATCTGTGGTATCATGAAACTTGAACCACTCCTATGGAACACTTCAGTTCTTTTTTCAAACCTTGAATCTTGATTGTCAAAGCAGAGTTGTCAAAATGGAATCGTGAAATCTGGGTTCAGAAGAAAACAGTAAAATACAGTCTTGGTATGCTTGAGGGTGAGTAACAATAAGTTCTAAAGGTGGGATTGATAAGACTTTACATATTACCTGCAATGGACCAAAGCGGCATGGCTGAATACTGGAATGGAATCCTCAGGAAAAAGTATTTCACAAAAAGAAGTGATAGCAGCTTTGTCCCCTATAAATGGCCTTTTAGAATTTTATAAGCCTAGAGTGTTTGGTTGTCAGAAAGATTTTTCATTCTATGTGACATTTTAGGAAAAACAATCAAAGGGTAAGGGATCATAATTGCCATGGTGGTGAGTTGAAATTTACATTGCAACTTTCACAGGTAGATTTGATTATGAAGAGAGGGTTGACATGATTATCTGGTTGGGAGAAGACATATCACATAGGGATGCTCAAAACATTAATAGCATCTTCCATCTAGATTTTGGTCTGAAAGGAGCAAATATTGGAACCAATAATTTCTAGAGGGACATGAAAAGAATTAAACTGAGTAACATGTCCAAGAATACAAGAATACTATAAAATTTATATTGCTATTTTAATAACATATTCTTAATTATTTTTAAGCATCTCTGTTGGTGTATAGAAATGTGAAATAGAAATATTGATCTTCTGTCATTTTGTAAACAGAAAACCTCAATGAAACTATAGATTTTATTGGAAATTATAGGAATTTCACAAATGATGTAATCATTTGTAATGAGAAATGAATAGTAACAGTTTTGTTTCTTTCCAACCCTTATAACTTTCATATAATTTTCTGAAATTGTTACTTGGCTAAGTCCACCAATACATGTTCAATAGGAATTATGTCAGATTTTGATTTTTGTTGATGACTTAAAAATATTATCATATTCTTCACTAGTGTTATAATTGTTGTAAAGTTTGATAGGTACTTGTTATCAGATTTAGCATGCTGCCTTCTATTAATATTGCTAATTTTCTAAGTTAGAAGATTTTATTAGTTTCAAGAAAGAAAGGTGAAACATATGACTTTTTCTGCATCATTTGAACATATTTTCCTTTAAGCCTGTTGTATAATCAGTTATGTATTTTTAAAAATAGCTTCATTGTCTTTTAAAATTCATCCTAGATTGGGTGGGTATTTGTTAAAAGCTTTGCATCTGTGTTCATTAGCAAGATTAGTTTATAATTTTGATTGCTTTGACAAACAAGATTATCTTAGAGAGACAAAACGGAGTTTCTCTTATTCTTTCTTATTTGGAAGAGTTTATATAAGACTCGAATTATCTCTTCTTTGATACTTTATCTGAATTCACCTTCATACCAACCTGAATTGATATTCTAACTATTTTTTCAAGTCCTTAATGTTTCTGTAATTTTAGGGGCTTTTTAATTCTTTGTAAGATTTCACTAGTTATATTTTTTATAAGATTTTATCCTTGTCATCTGTTTTTAAACTTACTGGCACAAATATTTTAACAGTATTATATATTATATTTTTTCCACCTTTGAAAGCTTTTTATTTCCAACTTGGTTCATTTGTCTTCAATAATTGATTAATATCACCAGATGCTGGGTTTTATTACTAGTCTTTAACAAAACAACCTGTGCAGTGATATCAGCAAGATTGCAGCATAGGAGGTTCCCTGTTCATATTCCCCCAAAGCAACAATAATTTTACAGCCATCCATGGACAAAAGAGCCTTTGTGGGAGCTTTGGGATTTGGGTAGGAAACCTGGTAAAGCCCAAGACCTCAGAGGACTCTTTTAAGAGGACAGAACTCCCCACAGGTGGTAGGCTCAATGACTTTACTCCTGAATCCAGATACAGAAATGCCCTGTCACCCTGTGGACTCTGCTACAGTCTCATTTGGCCTTGGTCCTGCCACGAGAACCATCCACCACTGGATCTGAGAGAAGTCATGCCCACTTGTGCTTGCATGACAGGCCTGCTGACCTTGGTTCCAGCTGTGGACCCTGAAACAGCCTTGTAATACACTCCCAGCCCTTCTTGGCTGCGGTCGGAAAGTACCACTGCTCACACAGGGAACTAGTGCCCATTGTGTACCCAGGGCAGGCTTGCAGACTCCAGTCAAAGCAGATTCTGAAACGACCCTATAGCGTGGCCCCCACCCCTCACAGCTGTGGTCTGAGAGTAGTTCCATCTGCTCACTGACCTAGAAGAAGACATGCCAGTGTGTTCCCTCAGAGACAGCCCTGTGACTCGGTTCCAGACCCTCTTAGCCATGGTCTAGGGATGAAGACTTAACCAGTGACCCAGGGGAAGACCTCCCAAGGAACAGAGGAAGTCACACTGTCCACACACCTGATAACAGGCTTGCTGTCTGTGGACCTTGAAGTGAACCCTCATCCCAATGTCAACCTTACTGATAAAAGTGTTAGAGGCATTCCAGTCTACCAAGAGAAAAGACAGGATGAATGCCCACTTGAACCCCTAGTAACAGGCCTGCCAACTACAGACCCTAGTGTGAACCCAGTAGCACCACATGATCCAGCTACAATTCCACTCAACCGTGATCCCAAAGGGAATCCGATGAGCCTGGAAATGCAGCAGGAGAAGGTCTTTACTTACTGAAACCAGTCTGTAAAGACTGGAAGAGGTGTTTGTTCCTTCAAATGCACAGACACCAAAACAAGGCTACACAGATGAAAAAGATAGAGGCAAACATACTACCAAAGGAAAATTCTTATAAATCTTCAGTAACCTAAATTTGTGGGATACAGCAAAAGTAGTTCTAAGAGAAACATTTATAGCAATAAATGCTAACATTAAGGAAAGGGTAAAATCTCAAATAAAGAACTTAGCTTCACATCTCATGGTACTGGAAAGGAAAGAATAAACAAAGTCTCAAATCAGCAAACTAGAAGAAAATAATAAAGATTGCAGCAGAAAAAAAATAGAGACTAGAAACACAATAGAGTTGTATTTTTGAAATGATAAATAAAATTGATATCCTTTTAGCTAGACTAACCAAGAAGAGAGATGACTCAAATAAATAAAATTATAAATGAAATAGGAGCCATTAAAACTGATATCACAAAAATATAAAGAATCATAAGAAACTACAATGAACACTTATATGCAGACTGCAGACAAATTGTCTAACCCAGAAGAAATGGATACATTCCTAGAGACATACAACCTACTAAAACTGAATTACAAGGAAGTGGAAAATCTGAAGAGAGCAATAGCAAAAGGAGATTGAATGAGTAATCAAAAAATCTCCCAACAAAGAATATTCCAGAACTAGGTGATTTCATGAATAAATTCTATCAAGCATTTAAATAATGATTAATCCAATCTTTCTTCAATTATTCTAAAAATATTAAAGAGGGAGACAACTTCAAAACTCTTTCATAAGGCCAGCATTATCCTCATACCAACACCATACAAGAACACTGCAAGACAAGAACATTACAGGCTGAAGAACTTGATAAAGATAGATTCAAATTTCCTAAAATATATTAGCAAACTGATTCAACAGTACATTAAAATGATCATGCACCATATTCAGATAAAATTTATCCCTGGGATGCAAGGATGGTTTAACTTATTCAATGCAACACAAGTGATACTCCTCATTAACATAATGAAGGGCTAAACATCACATGATCATCTCAATTAATGCAGAAAAAGCATTTGACAATATTCAACATCCTTTCATGATAAAAACTCTCAACAAATATGGTATAGAAGTAATGTGCCTCAACATAGTAAAGGTCATGTAGACAGCTTACAGTTAAAATTATACTCAGTAGTGAAAAGCTGAAAGCTCTTTAGGAAAACAAGGGTGCCCACTCTCACCACTTCTTTTCAACATAGTGATAGAAATCCTAGCCAGAACAATTAAGCAAGTAAAAGAAACAGAGCATCCACATTGAAAAGGAAGAAATTATTTTTTTTCTGTTTGTAGATAACATGATCTTATATTTCAAAAAGACTTTACCAATAAACTGTTTGAAATAATAAATTAATTCAGTAATGTTGCAGGACCCAAAATCACTATTTTAAAAATATGCCACGTACTTTTGAACAAAGTAATATTAGCTGATATTTGGGTGCAGAGTTTTATGAATGCCTATTAAATTAAATTGCTTACATGGTTTAAATCTTCTATATTTTTACTGCTAAGTACTAAGCAGAAGGATAATTGAAATAACTGTATCAAAATCACTCAAAATGATATTTGTCTATTGGTAACTATACTTCTATACATTTTGTAAATACATTCGATAATTTATTTCATGAAATTTCATAGTTGTTATTTTGATCTAGTAAACTGTACTTTTTAATCATTTATTTTGTATGTATAATTCAAAATCAATTCAAGAAAAGAGAAAAAACATAAAACTCAATATTGTACATATTTAAAACACATATTTAAAAACCTTAGTTAATAGATACGTAAGATATGAATGGATGATGGAAAACAAAAGGTCTATTTTAACAATGAAGACAGTTTAACTAAAAAATGAAACAGGAATGGTACCTCATTCAAACTGGTAAATTGCCATAAATTGAAGGATGAGACTCACTCCATGAACTATGTATCTAAGGCCCAAGAGAAAAAAAGAGGCTGTGCTCCATGACTCACACCTGTAGTCCCAGAACTTTGAGAAGCCAAGGTGGATGGATCACTTCAGGTCAGGAGTTCGAGACCTGTCTGGTCAAATGGTGAAGCCCTGTCTCTACTAAAAATACAAAAATTAGCTGAGTGTAGTGGCACACTGCCTGTGATGCCAGCTACTCGGGAGGCTGAGGCACAAGGATCACTTGAACCTGGGAGGTGGAGGTTACAGTGAGCTAGATCGCATCACTGCACTCCAGCCTGGGCAATACAGCAAGAATCTGTCTCAAAAAAAAAAAAAAAGGAAGAGAGAGAGTTAGAGTAGAGGAAGAAAAAAAAGATTACTGTGTATGAATTATCAGAGTTGGTGGCAATGTTTTTTGAAAAAACTCTCTAAAATTCTGAAAAATTGTTTAAAAATGTGAAAATAAAATCTAAGTGCCAAATCACATACAAATGATAATGTAGAATAATCTTTTCGTTGAAAATTAGACAGAAAAGGTAAAAAGTAGGCTATTCCTTGTTTAAAATCTTGGAAAGAAAAGCAAATACCATTACTTCATTACTTCCCTCATTCCCATAAGGAAAAGGTAATGTGTAAGCTGTCTTTATGGTAAGTGTTTTTCCAGTCTTTTAAATATTTGCCTATATATTAAGTTATCAATTTATTGACAGATATTTTCCTCAACATAAACATGGCAATCAGACTTTATAACAATGTACACACATCTAAGAGGAGGACAGTGACAGTGGACTTTACTATCGGAAATCATCTATTATTTTTGGATTTAAAAACAGCTTTTGAGTTATAAAAATAATACATGCTTATTTTATCAAAAATTTAAAAATATAAGCAATTAAAAACAGTGAAGAAAGATCTTTAATTTCTAGAGCAGAGATAACTATAGTTGGTGCATAAACTTACACATAGTCTTTGTATGTATATGGAGAGACAGGCCATGAATGTCATTCCATATCAATGAATGTCAATGATCAAACTGAATCTTAATAGGTGAAAGTATCCCATAGCTTGTTGATTTATTTACTTTGGGCATTTGTTTTGTTATTTGCCACATGATTTCAGTTACTATCCTATATTGCAGGTTGAGCAACCCTAATCAGAAAATCTGAAATTTGAAATGCTCTGACATCCAAAATGCTCCAAAATCTGAAACTTTTTGAGTGCTGTAATGGTGCCATAACTGGAAAATTTTACACCTGATCTCATGTGAAAGGTCACAGTCTAGATGCAGCCAAAACTTCACTTCATGAACAAAATTATGAAGCACAAATTATCTTCAGATTCTGTGTATAAAGTTTCATATGTATGAAGCATAAAATAATTTCCTATTTAGACTTGGGTACCATCCCCAAGATATCCTATTATTTATATGTGAATATTCTAAAAAATATCCAAAAATCTGGAACACTTCTGGTCTGAAGCATTTTGGATATGGTCTATTCAATCTGTATTTTCTGAGATTTACCTTCAGAAAAGGTATTACTGGAGTGAACAAAATAAATATTTTTAAGGATGTTTTTAAAAAATTGGTAAAGTTGGACAACTTAAGAAAAGTCTGTCTCTGTACATCTGTCAACATTGTGGGTTTTTTTCCCCCTTGAAAGTAAAACTCTAAGAATTATATGTAACTGTGCATATATGTGTATAAATAGGATGGTGATAGACTTTATTAATATTGTTGCACAATTATCTATTTGAATGGAAAATTTCCATATTGAATAAAATAATTTTATATTATAAAGTAAAGAATCATTAGTCATAGATGGAAGAAATATACTGATGACTGTTTTTTCTTCTGAAATATATTTTACATATATTTGATTTTTATGTTTGTTTTACTGTCATGAATCTATAAAATATTTATTTAACATTTTTCTTTGGTAAATGATTAATTTTGATTTTAACTTTATGTATTTAAGAATTATTGGCTTCCCTACATGAATAAATTAGAGCTTACTGAATGTACTGAAAGATGATTAAAATAAATAAATATATTTTACAACAGGGGAGTTAAAAGTACTTTCTGTTTTTGAGCATTTGGCTTGAAATAAAATCAAACAACACTTAAATTTAAGAAAAAGTAGGGGATTGGCTATGAATATTATTGTGAGATAGGAATAAACTTTAGAAATATGTCAACATTTTAAAATATTTTATTGGGATTTTAATAGATTTTAAACTGATACAAATAACTAAGACATTTCTTAGAAAATGGCTTTCAGATATCAAATTTAATTCAACAAATTATTATTAATCATATTGTGATATTTACTTACTGTGAGATTAATGAAAAACATACCACTTAATATGGAAATTAATAACATTGTAGTTCCTATCCCTGTTTTCAAACTTTTTAATTTTTCTGAGAATAGAAATTAAGGGACTTGTTAAGAATTAAATTGCAGTCTAGTACTAGTCCTATCATTTAATTTTGGTACAGCAATTTTATCTTCATGATATTAGTAAGTAATTTTATTACTTTTGATATTCTTCCCCCCCGGGGCAATCATTAGTTCGGAAAACTCAAGCTAAATGAAGTCCGCTGACACAGATCCCATAATATTTCATCATAGCACCTGGTTTTTAAAATTTTTCAAAGGAAATATCATTATTGTAACCATTTCTTTCTTTATTTTTTAACTGTGACTGATCTGACTTCCCTACTAAACTCCCTGAACCTAAAAGCATATGGTATATCTTGATCACTGTTATATCTCTAGAGATAAGTTGATGTATGAACAACATACTCTTTTCTGTTTAAATTTAGATACCAGCAGAATCATGCTTACCTCTTTTTAAAATTGTTTTGAATTTCTACAAAGAAGAGAAAGGAGGCAAGTGACTGGTGTGGGGGTGGGAAATGGTGAGATGTTCCTCAAAGTTTCAGTGTACAAAGTTTCAGTTAGGAGGAATAAATTCTGAGAGTCTATTGTACAACGTAGTGACTATAGTTAATAATAATGTATTGTAAATTGAAAATTGCTAAAAGAGTCAGTCTTAAATGCTCTCACCACACAAACACGAAGATAAATATGTGAGGTGATGGATATGCTGATTAGCTTGATTTAGACATGTCACATATGTGAAAACATCACATTGTATACTATAAATATATACAATTTTTATGTGTTAATTGTATCTCAATAAAGCTGAAAAATAAATGAGAAAATAATAATACTGAAAATTATACTGTTTCTTTAATAGTTTAAGTGGAACAAAGAATCTAGCATTTTTATTGGTAACAAGAAGAAAATATTCCTAAAAATGTGTTCTAATTAAGTTATGTCATCAACCTATAGGTAGTTGCCTGGAGAAGAATCAGCACATGATTCTAGACTGAGCATTTTCAAAATCATTCTTTTGAAATGTAGAGGTAGTATAAAAGTATACTTTCATACTTTTATAAAAGTATACTTTCATACTTTTATAAAAGTATACTTTCATACTTTTATAAAAGTATACTTTCATACTTTTATAAAAGTATACTTTCATACTTTTATAAAAGTATAAATGTAGAGGTAGACCAGGAGTGGTGGCTCACACTTGTAATCCCAGCACTTTGGGAGGCCAAGACAGGAGGATCACTTGAGGCCAAGAGTTTGACACCAGCCTGGCCAACTTAGCAAGATTTTATTTCGACAAAAAAAAAAAAAAAAAAAAAAGAAAGAAAGAAAGCAAAACGATTAGCCAGGTGTGGTGGTGTGCACCTAGAGTCCTAGCTACTTGGTACACTTGAGCCCAGTGTTTCAAGGCTACAGTGAGCTATGATCACACCACTGCACTCCAGCTTGGGTGACAGAGTAAGCCTCTGTCTTTCAAAAAAAAAAAAAAAAAAGAAAAGAAAAGAAAGAAAAGAAAAGAAAGAAAAAGAAAAGAAAGAAGGAAATAAAGAAAAATGTGGAGGACTAAAGGGTGGGAAGGTAAATTTTTATCTACCAATGCGGGCTGTGCTAAAGTTGCCAGAGAAGGTGTAGTGGACTTTCAAAGATTTAGAATACACTTCCCATATTAAGAAGTATAAATGTGGTTATAAAATGTATCTTTAAGATCTCTATGTTATTTTCATGCTTATATCTTTTGTTCTTTTTTCTTTGCAATATTTTCTTCTAAATACTTATTTTGGAGTTACTGTTTGAGGAGTTTCTTCTTTGAAATTAATACTCGTAATGCACCTAGAAAAGTTTTTCAATATTATCTTGTACATTCAATTTAGATAGCGTCTTTTGTATACATTAATATCATGAATATGAAACCTGCCAGATTGTCCCATAGAGCTGATGTTTATGGTTATTTTGAATCAACATAGAAATTGACCCTCTCAGTCTTAAAAATTAAGAAAGTTATATTTGTCTTATCAGCATTCCTTTCTGAGGAGACCAACTGTCAGATCTCCTGGATAGTAACAAGGTTCTGAAACTTACCAGAATACCACATCTGAACAATGAGATGACAGACCCCTCACCTGTCATGACTGCCTAACCAATCACCTGCTTCTTGTTGACCAACTCCTCTTTCTCACTCCTCCCTAATTCCTATTTACTTGCATGAATTTATATTCCTTCCCTGCTATATAATCCCCTAATTGTAGTTGGAGAGAGAAATGAATTTGAGACTTTATCTCTCATTCTCCTTGACTGCAGCACTTGAATAAATTCTTTTTCACCGTCAATGCTCATTATTTCAGAGACTGGCTTTCTTTGCTGTGAGCAACAGACTTAGACTGGATCCCTGGTGTTTCTGTAACAAATATCTAATGAGTTTTATTTTTTTCAGTGATGTGATTTGACTGCTATTTTTCTTAGTAAATATAAGTTACAAATTTTTTAGCACTAAAATCACAAATATATTGTAAAACTTCATTCAAGATTACTATTTCACGTAATTTATTTTAATATCTCTATATACGTATTTTTAATTAAAAAATATGAAATATATTCCATAAAAGTCTATAATGGATGTGTAGAAATTTTATTAAAGCAGTCTTTTTTCCTTTTTCTTTACTTTCCCTTTTCCTTCTATTTCCCCCCACCCATAGCAAGTAACCCATATTAACAACCTAGTTTGTACCCTTACATATTTTTCTATTTGCCCAGATAGTTCTAGAAAGATTTTTGTAAGTATAGTGGATTTGGGGGTCAAGATTTGACAGAAACATGTTCATAGTATGAGCTGCTTTGCATCTTGCTTTTCTTACTCAAAATGTGTCATGGAAATCCGTGTATATAACCTTGTATAACTCAATTATCATTCATGTAGTCTCTTACTGACTTCCAAGATTGTATCATTAATTTTAAAGTTATTTTTGTATGTCATGTGAGAGACAGATATAATGTTTTCTTCCCAGATGAGTAGCCAATTATACCAAAACTGTTTACTAAGTCATCTGTCATATATTAAATACCTTTCTGCACTGAGACTGATTTTGAAAATCTCCTAACCATTAAAATATATTTTGATTATAGTGGCTTTGTAATATGTTCCTCCAATTATTCTCCTTTACTCAGATACTTGTGGAATAGTCTCAGCAATTATTCTTTCATACTATGTGTAATATTGCTCTATCCATATAAAGGTAAAACACATGGAATTCAAATTAGGATCAATGTTATAATTAATATTAGGGAAACTGAAAATACTATGATAGCCCTACCACTGAAGAACATGGTACATTTGCCATTTCTTTATGTTGGTATTATGTCTTTGTTTAAGTATTTCCTAAGTATCTACACTTATTTTTTTCTTTGAATTTTTCTATTTTATATTTCTGAGTTCCCATTTCTAGTCTAAAGAAAATGCTATTGTTTTTGAATATATTTACCTCATATCAAATCATATTATCTTATAAATTACAGTAGATATTTATAGGGATTCTTGACATTTTAGGTATGTATTAATATTAGCAGCAAAAGAAGTGCAGTTTTAACTATTTTCTAAAATTTCTAGTATTTATTTTCCTATTGATATTTTATTTGCTAAATAAAGTCAGTAAGTCATGATAATGACAAAGGGTGTCTTTATTCACTTAATATTAATTTCAATTTCTTTAGTCCTTGACCATTACAGGTATGGTTCTTAATGGGATTTAGAATTGCTTTTTATTTTACTTATGTATTTTATAATATTTCTATAAAATTCAGCATTTTTATTTGAAATGCCTGTTAATATTTGCCAAGTATATTTACACCTAACCAATGATATTGTTTTATTTTTGGTTTATTCTAATTTATTATGTAGTAGGTTGTTAGATTACCTAATATTTAACTGGTCTGCATTCCTGAAATAAATTCCACCTAGAAAAAAAAGATTACATTTAATAAAGTGTAGCATGTTGTTATTTATATTTAAAATTTTGCATCTATATTTATAAGTGATATTGTTCTATATTATATTTTTGCTTAATTTATTTGGCATTAGTATTAAATTTTTCTGAGTCTATAAATATAGATTCTTATGTATTTCTATTAATATTAAATAATAGTATACTTTACTATGATTTAGAAGTGATCATTTGAAATATTTCTTCTACTTTCTAGATATTTTAAATTCCTTTCTTCTTGATATATTTTTATTGCATATATATTTCTTAATATCGAAGTTATAAAATATATTTATCATATTTCTCATTTCCTTCCTCATTGTATTATATTAGGACCAGAGAATTAGGCTTTTTTTTTAGGTTTCATTTTGTTAAGAACCTATTTGCGGATGAATTCATATCTGAGTTTTGTAAATGCTACCTGGACTTAGAAAAATGCATATTCAGTGTTTTGGTGATTTACATTTTATATATAAATGGAAATTAATATTTGTTTATCATTCAAATCTGGTCTGTTCTGCTTTTTATCTACTAAATTTGTTACACTCCATAGTGGTATCGAATATTCCTATTGTATTATTATAAAGTTTCCTTTTGTTTTGTCTTATTACCTATGTATTATCTAGCCTAATGTTAAACTTCAGAAACGTTCGTGTTTTCATTACATAAAATTCCTTCCAGTGTTTTTTTTTTACTATTTTTCCCTTTTAAGATGTTAACCTTTGCAGTATAACTTGATTTGGTTAGAATTTCATTTGTTTGCTATATTTATGATCATCTCTTAATTTTCAACCTTTCTTTATTGCTTTACTTTTGATGTGTTCACTGATAATAGAATAGAAATGGATGTTATATATTAGTTTGTTGTTAAATGGTTTTCTACTTGCTCAAATTTATTGTGAATATCTATTTGGTATATTTTATTCCTTTACATTTAACTGTTATTTATTTTATTTTGTTGTTCCTCTTATATTTTCTTTATTTTATTTTGTCTGATCCACTTGCTATTCATTATACTTTTTATCATTTCAAAGTTGAATTTTCTATTGTAATTTTTCTATATTTTCCTTATTTAGTTTGTATTTTCCTTTCTGGTAACCTTTTTTAAAATGCTCAGTTCTCTATTACTGTATGTCAAAAGATACCGATTATTTCCTGACCAAGGACTTCTCCTTTCCTCTGCTTTCTGCACCCACCTCAATTATAATCCACAGGTATTATTAAGTTTTCTAGATTAATTTCACTTCATTTTTTGTAACCCATTCTTCTTCACCCCTACACTCCTTTCACGAAAACAGTGAAACATTACCTCTGTTTTGTTACCCCACCACCAAGCACACACAGGCTCAGATGAGAAATAACTGTATGCTTATTTCCTTATTATTACTGGAGTTTCTGTGACAGCATTCTATGACCAGCATTTAGCATGTATATTGAACAGTTTAAGGTGTTCTTCTGCCTTTCAGCTCCTCTTTTCTTTGGGTCATTTTTCTCATTCATTTCTTATTTCATTACATTTCTTCCTTGAGAATTTTCTTATGTGCAGATCATTGATAATAAAACCCAAAATTTTGCAAGTCCCAATGATTCTCTTTGCCCTGATGAGTGAATGGCATCTTGGCTAATTACAGGATTGTTGAATAACTTAATATTCATGGTAACTAGTAAATGTTATTCCACCATCTTCTAGTTTCTAGTGTAGAAGATGAAATATGAGATACAGTTGTAATATTTTTCCTCAGTATGTTAATTTTCCTTTCTTTCTGGAGTCTTGTAGAAGTTTTCTTTATTCAGATATTAAGGAATGTTTGTAGATGATGTGTCCATATGTCTATGTCCACTTAAAACCTTTCAAAAATTTAACACGACCTTTCAATCTTCTGCATTGTATGTTTCTTCATCTCAGAAATGTTTTACAATAAATTTAATGCTTGGGTTCAGTGATTCATGCCTGTAATTCCAGTGCCATGAGAAACTAAGGCAAGATGGCTTGAAGCCAGGAGTGCGAGATCAGCCAAGGCAACATAGCAAGACTCTGCCTCTACAATGGTTTTTTTTTTTTAATTAGCTGGATGTGGTAACACATGCCTGTCATCCTAGCTACTCTAGCTACTTGGGAGGGTAAGGTGGGAGTATCACTGGAGCCCAGGAATTGGCGGCCGCAGTGAGCTATGATCTCATCGTTGCACTCCAGCCTGTGTGACAAAGACCCTGTCTCTAAAAAAAACAAAAATAAATAAATTCAGTATATCTCCTCTTCCTTTTGTCAGTTTTTTCATATTCTGAAATTATATTGATTGCATTTTAGATTTTATTAACTTTTCTTTTTTTCTTTCTCTCTTCTTTGTTTATTTATTTATTTATTTATTTATTTATTTATTTATTTATTTTTGAGATGATTTCTTGCTCTGTTGCCCAGGCTGGAGTACAGTGGCGCGATCTTGGCTCATTGCAACCTCCGCCTCCCGGGTTCCAACAATTCTCCTGTCTTAGCCTCCTGGGTAGCTGAGATTACAGGCGCTCACCATAACGCCTGGCTATTTTTTTTTTTTTTTTTTTTATTTTTAGTAGAGATGAGGTTTCACCATGTTGGCCAGGCAGGTCTTGAATTCCTGACCTCAGGTGATCTGCCCACCTTGGCCTCCCAAAGTGCTGGGATTATAGGCATGAGCTACTGTGCCCTGGAAAAAAAAAAAAAAAAAATTCTTCTCCTTGATCTTCCTGGCCATAACTTTATGTCAACAGTGACAGTTAATTCATTCAAATGACTTACAGTTTTAGTTGGGAACTACACATTTTTGCAATTTGTATTTTTATGAATATTGTTATTCTTATTTGTGGTGTTTTTTGCTTCCTCTATCTTTCCCATTTTAGAGCATACTTCATTTTCTTCTGTCTTCTCTTTCTTGGGTAGATTGGCTTTGCAGAAACTATTGTTACTTTCCTCTGTCACCTCGCTGGGGCTCAGGTTTAGTTAATGACCTCAGATAACGAGAATCCATAGGCAGACTACAATTCCTCCATGAAAGCACCAACAGGAAGTCATCCCACTCTGTCGTCTTCTAGGACTTTGTCAGCCCAGGAATAGCAAGGATCTAACCCTATCTCTCAGTCCTTCCTTAGGTTCTTGGTGGCCTGTGAGACTAGACCCATTCATGTTGGGTGGTGCCAACTTTCAACAAAGCATAATGATTGTAAAGGACAGACTCTCTGGAATCCCTGTGTTCTAATCTTTACCAAATACATCCCTAGTAATAGAATGATCTCTAGGCCATTATCTGCTGACCTAGAGAGAAGAAAGTGCTATAATAGCTCTTCTTACTGGCAACTCTGTACTGTCCCAGACCTTATTATCAACCAGGCTCAGCAGACTCAGTAGATTCCAGGCTCTGGAGAGAAATACAGATTCAGAGGGAGGGGGCTGAGAAGAATTCAGTTTCACCAGTTTCGCAAAAATTCTCATCTGCGATTCCACTGATTAAGTAGAAAAACAAGAGCTAGCAAAAATGACAGGTTATAATCAAGTAAATATTTTTAAAATAATAGCATTTTACTCACATATAGACAATTTGCTTTTTTTCTCTTCGGGGACTGAATAAACAAGCTCCTACTATTTCAAAACATGCACAAAAACATGTATATGCACAGGCATAATTGATGTTTATGATCATATATACATATTCCTCACTTTATTTTGTTTTATTGCTAACAACGCTCCTTGTAGCCATCAGCCCCAGTGCACTCATAGAATGGAATAAGAATTCTCTGCTTGCATTTGGAACTATTGCACTATAAACACAGTTGTATGTTCTCTAGAAATAAACCTCTGTTTATTGATTCTTTAGGTTGTTTTCTACTCTAAGTTATCAGAAACATTTTTACTGGGCATCTGCATCAAAATTCATGTGCAGCTAGCCGACCTAGTGAAGCATTGTATTCCTTACTTTACATTCAAGATAGTTGAGTGATGCCTCTTAGTTTGAGTGGCACTCTGCCACACATAAATTATGGGATGAGAAGAACTCAGAAGAATCACTGGAGCTAACCATACATTACATGCATGGTGCACTCACCAGATGTCTCTTCTTACTTTGTTATGGTTTCATAAAGCTACACTGACATTGTCATTACGTTCAGAAATTTGATTCTGCTCACTTTGTCATCTTTAAAATAGATACCTCTGAAGGTTGTTGCTTTAACAAATAGAATTTGCACCCACAGTTATATCACTAACATTTGTAAATAATTATGTTATTCCGCTTATTCATAATAAGTGATAGAGTCAATGCAGAAAGAAGAAACCATAGCAGGCAAGAGCATGAAGAAATTCTGTAAATTCTACCACTAAGTTTTCTCTCCTACAGCATTCTAAAAACAACAACAACAACAAAAAACTGAGTCCTGTTTCTTTTACTCACTTATGGAGGTGTTTGTTTTTATGGTACATATTCACATATATGACTGAGACTGTAAAATGTCACAAATTGGATCAGAATGAAGCATTCTTCTCATTAAAGTTTATGTAGCTTAGTTACATGGCTGAATTTGGCTTTGTGGTATAAAACTAGAAATACTGATCTCACTTTTGCCATTGTTGGCGTTCGTTCTTCTGGACCTGATTATCTAAGCCTGCCTAGGTGATGCCGTGACTGTGTGAAGCATGGGGAAATACTCTTTTACTTAGAGTATTGCTTTTCTATCAGGCCATATATACTACAGGTTATTTCTTGATTTAAGGAGACCTCTCTCAACACCCAATATGGGATGATCATAGGTCCTGAGACTCTAGATGGGAGCATGGCATGGCTAATTTTTAAATTTTTCTTTATCTAGTGTTTCCACTGTGACTTCTTGAAGATGGAAACACATAGAGGTAAGAGGTATGGAAGCAGGATAGTTCCTTCCTGATAGATAACGTCAAGATGATCTGGCGTCAGTGCCCTCTGAACTAAACAAATGCTCAAAGATAACATTTTGGGGGCTGTGTGTTGCCTTCTGATCTCCAAGGAATCCCTTGTCAGCTCCTCGTAACCAGTTTTTGGGTGGAAGTGAAAGGTCTCCTAAAAATGTGTAAATACTATATTTCCAGTGGTAGCAAAGCATTTCAAAGTCTTTGTTAATTTTCTTATTCTATTTCATATAATAAGCAAGTATATTTTATATAATAAGCAAGTATCTTATTTTATCTTATGTATCGGTACTGAAATTATCTTTGTGTGTTTGCTTGTGTTCTCCTTCAGTGGAAACAAAGCTCTGTAATGACATGAACTGTTTCATATCTATTAATACTCTTTCAGATTTTTTCGCTATTTTAAAATAGCTAGTTCATGGATGTTTGCTACTTGAAGGGAATAGTTTCCTACTTTTAATTTAATTTATTGTTATTCTTTTTAAGTGTTTGGGAAATAGTCCAACCCTTGTTGTCTGTTTTTGTCATAATAATATTTCATTAATCTTGCTTTGAAATCTATTCATTCATATACCACATTTTTTCTGTGTGAGTTCCCTTCAGTTTAATTCTCAGTATTAATCTCATTTATATCACAAATACATAAACTATAAAAAATTTTCTTTTCAGAGATGTCTATCTTTAATTTACTTAATAATTACTAAGCATGAGTAGAACATCCCCTATGTACCATGCACCATGTCAAGCACTGGGAATACAGAGATGAATCAAACAGTCTCCATATTAAAGTAGCTCAAAGCCTACTAATGAGAATGAAAATAATGAGATAACGTAATTTACTAGAGTAATTGCAAAGCTCTTATTATGCAGAAAACATTACTGAAGCAGAGAGAAGATTGTGTACAAATTCTGGTGAAGTCAGGAAAGTTTTCCTGATGGTGAAAAAACCTAAGTTGAAACATAATATGTCTATTTTTCTTAATTTTTATTTATATCTTAAATCAAAACTGAGTTGAATCTACGTGGCTGTTTTGCAAGTAAGAGCAAAGGAAAATGTGCTACTGAAATCTGGTTACAATCAGGTTAAAGAGCAGGGAATGGATGAATAGACTTTCCTTTTATTCAAGAACTCAGCAACAAAAACAATCTCCTCATTCTTAAATTTGTCTATGCTATTTAGATAACAAGTCAGTTTGACAAATTGAAAAAATAAGTGAATTGTTTGAGTTGGCCAGGAATAGAACAAGAAGGGGTATGATAGCTACCAAATGTAAGATGAAGAACATAAACCAACCATCACAAAAAATTGTTAGAAAAGTAGGACATTTTCTTTGAAGAGAAAAGAATTCCTAAAATGAAGAAGAAACTGACCAAGATGAGAAGGATATTTTAAAATTCCATTCATTCAAAAATCCTACAAAGACGCATAAGTGGTTCATATGTTACAAACAGACATGTCCACTTTGTTTCCCTGGTGTCATTAAGTCTATTGAATTCTTAATTCTGAATAATCTGTTTTGTTATTTCTAAATTTTGAAATTTGTGACTGACCCTGTAGAATATTGTTCATCTAAATGATATTTTACGTTTGTTTTCCTCAAAATCTGCTAAACTTTAAAGGTAAAAGTTTTGCTGACATGTAAAATATTTCAGAGTGAGATCACAACTTTCATATATAGTTCTCAGATTCACTGCCAGCTTTTGATCACTTTTACTTTAGATAATTACTGACTTTTATACTTTGCAGAACACTTTAGTTTCTGTTTTCTAATTTTACATCTAAATAACATTTTGAAAGTTATTAAAAATCATTTCAGATAAATGCATTGATTCATTGCCTACATTGCACTGCCCCTTGTATAGACTACACAAGCAGAACTGACTTCTGGAAATTTAATTATATTACTTATTATTTACATTCATGCTATCAACGAAATACATTTATCACAAAAGTACCATATATTTATTAACTTTCTTCAGTTATTCTATTTTCTGTAATTCATAAAACTTCACAATGTAACTTAGGGCAGAGGCTGGAAAGTCCTGAAAGAATGGTATAAATGGAATCAAGATAAATAATATAGCGGTAGGAAGAAAGGAGTAAATAAAAAGAACAATGGAAGTTGTATCCTTAATATAAAATAGAGAATTAATTTTGTTTCTTGTGCATAGTTTTATAGCTGTGGTAATAATTCCAATAGAGCATTTCTGAAATGTTTTAAGATTCAGTAGTATTATTTGAATGAGATTTCCACTTTTCTGAGTAATTCTATAAAAGATGATTGTGAAGTAGAGGGTTATATTTTGATATTATTCTGAAAAAAAAGAAACTCCAATTCAAGCATTAAATTTATTTCATATCACAAGAATGAAAATGGTGTCATAAAAATAAATAGGTTATTTTAATACAGGATCACATATGGCTTTTAATATATTTTAAAGGTACCTCTGCTTGAGATTGAAACATCAAATTTAGCTGATTTGCAGACAAATTAGGAATTTGAAATCTGAAATTATTTAGCAAGCATTCACAACAAATATGAGACACTTTGACCATAAAATAATTTTATGTAAGATTAGATGTAAATCTTACAGGCCATTAAGGAAAGTAAGAATTTGTCATTGTGTTAAAACAGCAAATGAACTCTTTATCCTTTACCACTGTAAGATGGTGTCTCAAGAAGAAAATATATGTTTACTTCTGCACCAGTCATTACAATAACCAATAAGTTAAATTCTGTTCTCTGTTAGTCATAGGAGAAATGCACAAAATTAAAAACAAATCAACAGAAAACTGTAGAACTGTTTCTAAAATTGTCATTGGATAAACCAACTTGTTTTTAAAACTTCCTTGAAGACATCAGTGAAACACAACACAAAAAACCTTCCCTGATTTTGAGAAAGGAGTTTCTTTACTGTCGAATTTTGCCATAAAAATAATGTAGGAATTATATAAACAATAATGATTTCTTTAAAATGTAGGCTCAGTAATATATTAAATCAAATTGTTTATAGTTGATTTTTAATATACCATTGTTGGTGCATTTTTAAATTATTTTAATTTTTATAATACAGCTAAGTCATATGTAGATCAATAATTTGTCTTGTCAATTTAATTATCCTTTTTAATAACAAAATACCAATAAGAAGTCCATTCTCTGGATAGTAAAATTAAATTTGAATCTATCAGTTCAAGTCCCAGCAACTATTAGAAAATAAAATCCTATTTAAACAGAATGACTCTATTCTGTTTGAGATTTCTTCTTTGCATGATTTTTGGATGGTAAATGCCTTTCTTCCTGTGGGGACATAAACTTGAGATCCTCTTTATAGCACTTGGAAAATAATATGCTGATGATGGCATACCCTTCTCAAGTTGTGAAATGATGAACATATCCAGTCATTAAGAGACACTTGGGTAGTGAATTTTGTTCTAGATTCTAAAACTGTGAAATAATAGAACAAGTGTGCAAGGACCCTGAGGTGGGAGCATCCTGGATAGTTTGAGGAACTGTGTATGGTGCTTGGAGGGTGGGGGTGGAGGGAAATCTAGGGGTGAAGGTGGTGGCAAGAGAAGAGAAGGAGAGCAGAATGAGACAAATTTAGAGAAGTAACTGGTGGGGGGTGGTAAACACAAATAATGTAAAGTCCCTTTATTTGTAAATTGAAAATAATCATGTAGCCTATGGCATGGCATTTTGGTGAAGACTAAATGAGGTAATCTTTATCTCAAAGACCTTAGCACAATTCCTTGCAAATAATTTGCTGGTACTATTATTCTTCTCTAAATGCCAGCATTAAACAGTAGCATTATGCAGGTAGAGTGCTTCTGTTATTTTTGGCCTGTATATTTATAGTCACGTTTAAATGGAAAAGAATTAAACTTTGTATGCATATTACTGGGTGTGAAACTCTTCAGTTTGATTAAATCAAAGACTAACTTACTGACATCAGGACACATTTACAGAATCATGGGCTAAGAATTTGGATATAACAAGCATGTTTATAAAGCCAACCAGGGTCACTATGTACAACAGGATGTTAAACAATGAATGAGGATAAGGTAAATTTTATTTCTTTCATAAAAGAAGTTATAGATAACAGTGGTTTTAAAATAATGAAGTGATAGTAATCACAAAATAAGTAAATTTGAAATCAAAAGATGAAGATGAAAAATGTTATTAGTAAGATAAAAATGCAAATGGTAGAAAGTGCAGTGTTTTTGTATATAAAAAAACTATAAAGGTTAATTGAGAGCAAGAACTAAACAAACTGTTAATGAGAATTTGGAAATTTTCAGAACATTGTGGAGAAACTTGATTAAATTTGAGTCAAATGCCTACATCTACTAAAATTCATATGTATATTTCTACCCTAATAGGCTTTGTGAATATTTTGCAAGCATTTATAATCTCCATGTTTTATGAGGAAAGTTAAATTTAAAAAAAAGACACTTGAAATTTAAAAGAGAAAATAGCATTTTGAATGGATTACAGGTTGGTGGTAAGACACTATAGATATCTATCCATGGTAAAATTAGATTATATCCCTCAAATACTTATCCAAGGGTATATAAATAATTATAATTCTATACTTTTCCTTTTATAGAGATGTTTACAAACATCTCTATAAAATCCCAAAGATTTCCTCTTTGGGATAAAGCATCGTCAGGTCTCAACCCTTCTTAAGCAATATATCTATGTTAGCTTTCCAGCTCTCCAGAAAGCCAATCTTTTGCAAAAGTAAAATAAGACAAAGAGTAGGAATAAAATATGCCTTTTAAATGTAAAAGCTAATGATATATACTTTCCAGATCAAAATCCACAGTGTTTTATTTCCTGATTTTAAATTAAAATGCATTACTTTGAAATTCCTAAACTCACCTGATTTGATAGCCAAACGTTGTATTACTGAAATGATATACTCTGATAAAAAAGTCTGTATTTCATTGATTTACCTACCTAAAATGTGCTTTATTTTTCTCTGATATTCCACTATACAGTAATTCAGTTGTATATAGAATATCCTTATTTTTTCCCTGTGATTTTATAAGGTTTGTGGCTCTAAATAGGAATTGTCAAAAGCAAATTAGCTTTTGCAATCTTCTAGTAGGCTTATTTTTATCCCATGGTAAATAATTGATGGAAAATGCTTTTTACAACATAACGACTCATTATTGTTCTGAAGTGTGCTACTATCCTATGAACTATGATTACAAAGATAAATGAGCTAATTTAATAGTTAAGATACTATTTTCCCAAGCAATGTACCTCCTTATTTAGGTTGAAAATTGATTCAAATGAATTGTAACTGGCTCAATAACCACTTTGAATATTTAGGTAAATTTCAGCTTTCATTTTATCAGATATTGTTTTCATTCATATGAATAGTTTATCGATTAAAGAAGTATTGGGCCCGGCCGGGCGCGGTGGCTCAAGCCTGTAATCCCAGCACTTTGGGAGGCCGAGACGGGCGGATCACGAGGTCAGGAGATCAAGACCATCCTGGCTAACACGGTGAAACCCTGTCTCTACTAAAAATACAAAAACTAGCCGGGCGAGGTGGCGGGCGCCTGTAGTCCCAGCTACTCGGGAGGCTGAGGCAGGAGAATGGCGTAAACCTGGGATCCGGCCACTGCACTCCAGTTCGGGCGACAGAGCGAGACTCCGCCTCAAAAAAAAAAAAAAAAAAAAAAAGAAGAAGTATTGGGCCCAATGTTACCACTGAACTTGGAATAAAAAGTATGGAGTATTATCTTTGAAAGTTGCTAGTTATATAGCTTAGGAAAGTTTAACCTCACTTTCTTAAATCATTAGGGAAATTTCAACTCACTGACTCCCTGCTATAAATTTCTGGCTCAGTTTTGAAACTATAAAAGGTTTTTTTTATTTTATTTTCCTTCTAAACACTTTAAGTTGTGACATGTTTACATAAAGTTAAGACCCACTGATTCCATTCTTCTGTAATATTGTACACTAGGATCCAAGTATGAACATATTGATATCAGTGCTATTTGTAATTGCCCCAAACTGTCCATATGCTTAACAGAACAGATAAAAGTATTAATGCACAGTTCTTAATGGAATTCTATACAACAATAAGAATAATCAAACTAGAATTATATAAAATAACATTTATAAATCTCTATATTTTAATGCTATTTTTCTCTTCTACCAAACAAATAATAATGTCACTTTAATACAATATTTCATGAGACTATAAAAATTATAAAGCACTTGATCAGACAAATTAAAGTGATTTATTTTCTAGTTAAATACATATATTTTGATAAAAGTTATATGCCTAAGATGGGTCCAATTAAAAGTCCCATTATAAAGATTTTAGATCTATTAGAAAGACACTAAAATGTCATGATTATATGAAAGCAAATAGAAACCTGTTATTGTCGCAGTCAGAAAAATTGGAACTCATGATTTCACAAACATGCTTTGCTTCCTTCTTGCCTTTGTTCAAGTGTTGCCTGTACCTGGTGTGCTCTAAATCCTGTCTGATTTAGCTCAAATTCTTTTTTCATGGTCTGTTTTATTTATTGAAAACCTATCATGCACCCCAAATCATGTTTGGTTAGACTAAGGCTTTCTTCTGGTATGTTAGATAAACCCACTCCCAAAGAAGTTAATGTCCTATTTTGAAGTTTCTGCCGTGAATCATATCACATTTCCAGTAAAAATATAATTCTCTTAAGATAGAGTTAGAATCGATCATCAGACTAAAAGGAAAAAGACAGTCTGATGAATATTCCTTCTTACTCTGTTGTATATTAGTCTGATGTGTATAAAATGCATGATTCTGGCAAATTTTCAGCATATGAAGGAAGGATAGATTAAAAATCCTGATTTTATTTAGTTCAAACATTTTCTAAATAAGCATAAAGATGACTCTCCCAAGAAAGGACTTGTTTTGTAGCAGTTGGCACAAGGTACACAAACGTGTACCAGGTAGGTTCCCGCTCCTGCCAAATAACTTAAGCGTAAGTCCGCAGTGATCCTGTAGAGCTTATCAGTGTCCTTAGGTTTAGTTAGTAGCTCCTTCTTATAGGGTGAATGACTGTCAAGTGAAGTCTCAAATCACAGGCTATGAGCTAAAGAAACTCCTGAGATAACCAGGTAATTGGCAGTCTAAGTAGATAGCATAGTGGTTTTCAAAACAAAGAAAGCAGACTAACTTTAATTCTATAATACAACACAATCACACAGAGAGCTTATTTGCATTTGAAATTAAAAACTGAAACTGAGTGCAGACTGATGGATATAACATTTTGTTTGATATGCACAAATTTTAGTTTATATGGAAACTTTTACTAAAGTGGAATATAAGCTTCGAAAGTAAAATATCTCTTTAAAATGCTTTTTTTGAAACTAAGGAATGAGCAATCATTATACTGATTTTTTCATGGTTATTATTAAAGACAATTTTGTCATCCAAAAGGAAGGAGTATAGAAACCAAAATCCACTCAAGTGTCAGAAGTGTTAGGCTTGCCACTGATAAAAGGGCAAACCATTTTCCAGCTTGGCTAAATGTTATGTAGAAACTTAAATATTGATATGGAGATTTTAATAGAGATGGTTCTGGAACTCTGTCGATGTTTTTTATCTCTCTCTTTGTAATCTATTTACATAATTACTTACTTTTAATGTGTGATATAGCAGGTGAACAAATTTATGCCCCAACTATGGTCATTAAAGCCAGAGGGAAGCCTGATACATCTGACAAGTTAATAGGGTCAGCTTACGTAGTTCTATGTGTACAAAGAAATCAGTGACCTTCTGGAAAAGAACTGATTAAAAGGAAAAAAATAATTGAGGTATATAAGTTGGGATCAGGGTTCAGGGAAGAGTAATTTGGATTCAGTATTATTAGTGCATGTTATTCAGATTATTTGCCTGCTTAATTATATAAGCCCACAACTATGTGCTATAGTAAGGGAATCACAATAATAATGTGTAGACCAACTAAAGCCCCTAAGGGATGAACTAAAGTACTTATCTACAATTCCACAGGATGTTAAAAACAAAACAGAATAGGGCGGAGCAAGATGGCCGAATAGGAACAACTCCAGTCTCCAACTCCCAGCGCGAGCGACACAGAAGACCGGTGATTTCTGCAATTTCAACTGAGGTACTGGGGTCATCTCACTAGGGAGTGCCGGACAATCGGTGCTGGTCAGCTGCTGCAGCCTAACCAGCGAGAGCTGAAGCAGGGCGAGGCATCGCCTCACCTGGAAGCGCAAGGGGGAAGGGGATCCGTTTTCCTAGCCAGGGGAACTGAGACACACAACACCTGGAAAATCGGGTAACTCCCACCCCAATACTGCGCTGTAAGCATACAGGCATTCCAGGAGAATATATCCCACACCTGGCCGGGAGGGTCCCACGCCCACGAAGCCTCCCTCACTGCTAACACAGCAGTCTGCCGCGATCTATCCGATCTATCCGCAAGGCAGCAGCGAGGCTGGGGGAGGGGCGCCCGCCATTGCTGAGGCTTAAGTAGGTAAACAAAGCCGCTGGGAAGCTCGAACTGGGTGGAGCTCACAGCAGCTCAAGGAAGCCTGCCTGTCTCTGTAGTCTCCACCTCTGGGGACAGCGCACAGCTGAAGACCAACAGGGGAAGTAGCGGGAGCCGGTGCAGACGCGAACGACTCTGTCTGACAGCTTTGGGGAGAGCCGCGGATCTCCCAACGCGGAGGTTGAGATCTGAGAACGGACAGACTGCCTGCTCAGGTGTGTCCCTGACCCCTGAGTAGCCTAGCTGGGAGAAATCCCCCACTAGGGGCAGTCTGACACCCCACACCTCACAGGGTGGAGTACACCCCTGAGAGGACACTTCCAAAGGAAGAATCAGACAGGTACACTCGCTGTTCAGCAATATTCTATCTTCGGCAACCTCTGCTGCTGATACCCAGGCAAACAGGGTCTGGAGTGGACCTCAAGCAATCTCCAACAGACCAACAGAGAGTCCTTCTGACTGTCAGAAGGAAAACTATCAAACAGGAAGGACACCTATACCAAAACCCCATCAGTTCGTCACCACCATCAAAGACCAGAGACAGATAAAACCACAAAGATGGGGAAGAAGCAGGGCAGAAAAGCTGGAAATTCAAAAAATAAGAGCGCATCTCCCCCTGCAAAGGAGCGTAGCCCATCACCAGCAACGGATCAAAGCTGGTCAGAGAATGACTTGGACGAGAGGAGAGAAGAAGGCTTCAGTCCATCAAACTTATCAGAGCTAAAGGAGGAATTACGTACCCAGCGCAAAGAAACTAAAAATCTTGAAAAAAGAGTGGAAGAATTGACAGCTAGACTCATTAATGCAGAGAAGATCATAAACGAAATGACAGAGATGAAAACCATGACACGAGAAATACGTGACAAATGCACAAGCTTCAGTAACCGACTCGATCAACTGGAAGAAAGAGTATCAGCGATTGAAGATCAAATGAATGAAATGAAGCGAGAAGAGAAACCAAAAGAAAAAAGAAGAAAAAGAAATGAGCAAAGCCTGCAAGAAGTATGGGATTACGTAAAAAGACCAAATCTACGTCTGATTGGGGTGCCTGAAAGTGAGGGGGAAAATGGAACCAAGTTGGAAAACACTCTTCAGGATATCATCCAGGAGAACTTCCCCAACCTAGTAGGGCAGGCCAACATTCAAATTCAGGAAATACAGAGAACGCCACAAAGATACTCCTCCAGAAGAGCAACTCCAAGACACATCATTGCCAGATTCACCAAAGTTGAAATGAAGGAAAAAATCTTAAGGGCAGCCAGAGAGAAAGGTCGGGTCACCCACAAAGGGAAGCCCATCAGACTAACAGCAGATCTCTCGGCAGAAACTCTACAAGCCAGAAGAGAGTGGGGGCCAATATTCAACGTTCTTAAAGAAAAGAATTTTAAACCCAGAATTTCATATCCAGCCAAACTAAGTTTCATCAGTGAAGGAGAAATAAAATCCTTTACAGATAAGCAAATGCTTAGAGATTTTGTCACCACCAGGCCTGCCTTACAAGAGACCCTGAAGGAAGCCCTAAACATGGAAAGGAACAACCGGTACCAGCCATCGCAAAAACTTGGCAAAATGTAAAGACCATCGAGGCTAGGAAGAAACTGCATCAACTAACGAGCAAAATAACCAGTTAATATCATAATGGCAGGATCAAGTTCACACATAACAATATTAACCTTAAATGTTAATGGACTAAATGCTCCAATTAAAAGACACAGACTGGCAAACTGGATAAAGAGTCAAGACCCATCAGTCTGCTGTATTCAGGAGACCCATCTCACATGCAGAGACATACATAGGCTCAAAATAAAGGGATGGAGGAAGATCTACCAAGCAAATGGAGAACAAAAAAAAGCAGGGGTTGCAATCCTAGTCTCTGATAAAACAGACTTTAAACCATCAAAGATCAAAAGAGACAAAGAAGGCCATTACATAATGGTAAAGGGATCAATTCAACAGGAAGAGCTAACTCTCCTAAATATATATGCACCCAATACAGGAGCACCCAGATTCATAAAGCAAGTCCTTAGAGACTTACAAAGAGACTTAGACTCCCATACAATAATAATGGGGGACTTCAACACTCCGCTGTCAACATTAGACAGATCAACGAGACAGAAAGTTAACAAGGATATCCAGGAATTGAACTCATCTCTGCACCAAGCGGACCTAATAGACATCTATAGAACTCTCCACCCCAAATCAACAGAATATACATTCTTCTCAGCACCACATCGCACTTATTCCAAAATTGACCACATAATTGGAAGTAAAGTACTCCTCAGCAAATGTAAAAGAACAGAAATTATAACAAACTGTCTCTCAGACCACAGTGCAATCAAACTAGAACTCAGGACTAAGAAACTCAATCAAAACCGCTCAACTACATGGAAACTGAACAACCTGCTCCTGAATGACTACTGGGTACATAACGAAATGAAAGCGGAAATAAAGATGTTCTTTGAAACCAATGAGAACAAAGATACAACATACCAGAATCTCTGGGACACATTTAAAGCAGTGTGTAGAGGGAAATTTATAGCACTAAATGCCCACAAGAGAAAGCAGGAAAGATCTAAAATTGACACTCTAACATCACAATTAAAAGAACTAGAGAGGCAAGAGCAATCACATTCAAAAGCTAGCAGAAGGCAAGAAATAACTAAGATCAGAGCCGAACTGAAGGAGATAGAGACACAAAAAACCCTCCAAAAAATCAATGAATCCAGGAGTTGGTTTTTTGAAAAGATCAACAAAATTGACAGACCGCTAGCAAGGCTAATAAAGAAAAAAAGAGAGAGGAATCAAATAGATGCAATAAAAAATGATAAAGGGGATATCACCACTGACCCCACAGAAATACAAACTACCATCAGAGAATACTATAAACGCCTCTACGCAAATCAACTAGAAAATCTAGAAGAAATGGATAATTTCCTGGACACTTACACTCTCCCAAGGCTAAACCAGGAAGAAGTTGAATCCCTGAATAGACCAATAGCAGGCTCTGAAATTGAGGCAACAATTAATAGCCTACCCACCAAAAAAAGTCCAGGACCAGATGGATTCACAGCTGAATTCTACCAGAGGTACAAGGAGGAGCTGGTACCATTCCTTCTGAAACTATTCCAATCAATAGAAAAAGAGGGAATCCTCCCTAACTCATTTTATGAGGCCAACATCATCCTGATACCAAAGCCTGGCAGAGACACAACAAAAAAAGAGAATTTTAGACCAATATCCCTGATGAACATTGATGCAAAAATCCTCAATAAAATACTGGCAAACCGGATTCAGCAGCACATCAAAAAGCTTATCCACCATGATCAAGTGGGCTTCATCCCTGGGATGCAAGGCTGGTTCAACATTCGCAAATCAATAAACGTAATCCAGCATATAAACAGAACCAAAGACAAGAACCACATGATTGTCTCAATAGATGCAGAAAAGGCTTTTGACAAAATTCAACAGCCCTTCATGCTAAAAACGCTCAATAAATTCGGTATTGATGGAACGTACCTCAAAATAATAAGAGCTATTTATGACAAACCCACAGCTAATATCATACTGAATGGGCAAAAACTGGAAAAATTCCCTTTGAAAACTGGCACAAGACAGGGATGCCCTCTCTCACCACTCCTATTCAACATAGTGTTGGAAGTTCTGGCTAGGGCAATCAGGCAAGAGAAAGAAATCAAGGGTATCCAGTTAGGAAAAGAAGAAGTCAAATTGTCCCTGTTTGCAGATGACATGATTGTATATTTAGAAAACCCCATCGTCTCAGCCCAAAATCTCCTTAAGCTGATAAGCAACTTCAGCAAAGTCTCAGGATACAAAATTAATGTGCAAAAATCACAAGCATTCTTATACACCAGCAACAGACAAGCAGAGAGCCAAATCAGGAATGAACTTCCATTCACAATTGCTTCAAAGAGAATAAAATACCTAGGAATCCAGCTTACAAGGGATGTAAAGGACCTCTTCAAGGAGAACTACAAACCACTGCTCAGTGAAATAAAAGAGGACACAAACAAATGGAAGAACATACCATGCTCATGGATAGGAAGAATCAATATCGTGAAAATGGCCATACTCCCCAAGGTTATTTATAGATTCAATGCCATCCCCATCAAGCTACCAATGACTTTCTTCACAGAATTGGAAAAAACTGCTTTAAAGTTCATATGGAACCAAAAAAGAGCCCGCATTGCCAAGACAATCCTAAGTCAAAAGGACAAAGCTGGAGGCGTCACGCTACCTGACTTCAAACTATACTACAAGGCTACAGTAACCAAAACAGCATGGTACTGGTACCAAAACAGAGATATAGACCAATGGAACAGAACAGAGTCCTCAGAAATAATACCGCACATCTACAGCCATCTGATCTTTGACAAACCTGAGAGAAACAAGAAATGGGGAAAGGATTCCCTATTTAATAAATGGTGCTGGGAAAATTGGCTAGCCATAAGTAGAAAGCTGAAACTGGATCCTTTCCTTACCCCTTATACGAAGATTAATTCAAGATGGATTAGAGACTTAAATGTTAGACCTAATACCATAAAAACCCTAGAAGAAAATCTAGGTAGTACCATTCAGGACATAGGCATGGGCAAGGACTTCATGTCTAAAACACCAAAAGCAACGGCAGCAAAAGCCATAATTGACAAATGGGATCTAATTAAACTAAAGAGCTTTTGCACAGCAAAAGAAACTACCATCAGAGTGAACAGGCAACCTACAGAATGGGAGAAAATTTTTGCAACCTACTCATCTGACAAAGGGCTAATATCCAGAATCTACAAAGAACTCAAACAAATATACGAGAAAAAAACAAACAACCCCATCAAAAAGTGGGGAAAGGATATGAACAGACATTTCTCAAAAGAAGATATTCATACAGCCAACAGACACATGAAAAAATGCTCATCATCACTGGCCATCAGAGAAATGCAAATCAAAACCACAATGAGATACCATCTCACACCAGTTAGAATGGCAATCATTAAGAAGTCAGGAAACAACAGGTGTTGGAGAGGATGTGGAGAAATAGGAACACTTTTACACTGTTGGTGGGATTGTAAACTAGTTCAACCATTATGGAAAAGAGTATGGCAATTCCTCAAGGATCTAGAACTAGATGTACCATATGACCCAGCCATCCCACTACTGGGTATATACCCAAAGGATTATAAATTAGTCTACTACAAAGACACATGTACACGTATGTTTATTGCGGCACTATTCACAATAGCAAAGACTTGGAATCAACCCAAATGTCCATCTGTGACAGACTGGATTAAGAAAATGTGGCACATATACACCATGGAATACTATGCAGCCATAAAAAAGGATGAGTTTGCGTCCTTTGTAGGGACATGGATGCAGCTGGAAACCATCATTCTTAGCAAACTATCACAAGAAGAGAAAACCAAACACCGCATGTTCTCACTCATAGGTGGGAACTGAACAATGAGATCACTTGGACTCGGGAAGGGGAACATCACACACTGGGGTCTATCATGGGGAGGGGGGAGGGGGGAGGAGGGAGGGATTGCATTGGGGAGTTATACATGATATAAATGATGAATTGATGGGTGCTGACGAGTTGATGGGTGCAGCACACCAACATGGCATAAGTATACATATGTAACAAACCTGCACGTTATGCACATGTACCCTAGAACTTAAAGTATAATAAAAAAAAAAAAAAAAAAAAAAAAAAAAAAAAAAAAAAACAGAATCCAGGATTGCCGTTTGGTAGAGCTGTCAGTCGTATCAGCTACAAGGGCAGTGGGAAGTAATGTAGCAGGCAAATAATATCACCACTTCTCAAGGCTTTGGCAGCAAACACTGGTGCTATTGGCCTGTGTCTTTTGCCCTGTGGATTGACCTCCACAGCAGCCGTGGAGATGATTATTAGACAGATGATTGCCTTAATTCTAGCGAATTCCATAGATTTCGTTTCAATGAGCCAGAGTAGGAAGAAAATGAAAGCCAAATATCACGGTTCACACTATTAGTTCTCTATACTTAGGTAAGACTTTTAGTTAACTATTAAGAAGAAGTTAGCAAGGGATGAGAATACCAGGTGAAGATGGAGCTGGAGAAGATGAAATAATATTGTCTTTATTTTTTTCAATGTACTTATAATGATAGAAAATATAAACTCAGCTAAGTTTGTTACTTTTGGCTCTTTTAATCCTAGGGAAATTTCCCTTCCTATGTAACAACTACTGTGTTCTTTAAGGCAATTAAAATGAGAACTAATGCCTTAGTGATGTCTATTCTGTAATATTTATTATTAAAAGATTTCTATTTTCCCTTGCCACATTCAGTTGGTAGGTGGGTTTCCCTTTAAGGACATTTGCTCCTGAGATGTTCATGATACATCAGTGAAGTAAAGATTTAAGTGAAATATAGGAATGGAGTGACTTCTCTTATAAAGCTTACATTGTGAAGGATACAAGTGTGGGTATGCTCTGAAGATAAGCTAGCAGGAAAAAAATATGAGAGAAAATAAGCTTAGTTATGGCAGCTAAATTGTTCAATCAAATAAATGATCCCTCCTGCCTTGAAGAGAAGACAGAACTGGGGAAAATGGTAAGGAATGCTATTCTAATGACAAGCCCTCCACATGAAAAGTAGTAAGAAAGTAGGAATAATATTCTCTAGTTTTTAACATTGTTAAACCTTTACAACTTAGCCATCTATAAGTAACTGAGGATGTGCTTAATGTCTCATAGGAGCTTCTGTTGCTTTCTTCCGGAGGCCAACTTCCTGAAAAGACCATAGTTTCCTGTATTTATCATGCAATAAATCATAGGAGATAGCTAGTCCAAAATGAACTCCTTTTATTTTTCATCTCAAATTGTGACCAGAAAATTCCTCTTTTGACCAATAATAGGTATTAGAGGTTGAATACACCCTGCCTGAAATAATAACAACAGTAGCAAAAGAATGTTGAAAAAGATGTAATATTTTCAAAACACTGGACATTAGGCAATTAAGGAAAATAATTGGGAAACAAGTAAGGTGAGCCCTAAGTTGCCCAATCTACTGCTTTTAAGGAGGTTCCAGGCCACAGTGCAGAGTCCAGCACGTTTCCTAAGTTGAAGGGACGAGGCTAAGAGTCTGGAGAGAGAGACCTAGGCAGCTAAAATTCACAGGACAGGGTAACAGAAAGAGGACAGCATAACCGAGAAGGAGTCCAGGAGACTTACAGAGGGTCCTCCTAAAATATTTAGAAAAGTTCTAATCAGAACATGCATGTGAAAAAAGAACCCAAAGGCAGGGTAAAAACAATCTATTTTAAAAAATAAGATAATAACACTCAAATAAGGCCATAGACAGTGTCTTCTCCCATCAGGTAATCTGAAAAACATCTTCATTTAGGGAACATTGAACAGAGTGTCCGGAATGATCTTGATTCAGTAGTGGGGAGGAATGAGTGCTAGACTAAGCACCACGCCAGACCCACAGAGCGAGTCATAAGGGCAAGCTCCCAAAGAGCACACCATGTCCAAGTCACTTCGTTGCCCTCAAAACATAGCTCAAGAAACATTTTAAGAAGAAAAAATTATTCGTCTTAGAACAAGGTAAAATTCGCAATATCAGAATTCCTTCAAAGATTACCAGGCTTGCAAAAAGGTAAAAAAGGAACCCATAAAGGGAGGATACATCAATCAATCAAGACCCAGAATTGACACTGATATTTGAATCCTCAGGAAACAAAAATTGTTAAACAGTCATGAAAATCGTAGTAACATGTAGAGCTATGGAAGCTATTTTTTAAATATAAAAAATTAGTTTTCTAAAGAGGAAAACTATGACACTTGAGAAGAAAAAGTTCTGAATGAGTTAATGGTATATTTAATGTTGTAAAATAAAATATTAATAATTATGAGACACAGCAATAGAAACTATTCAAAATGAAATACAGAGAGGATAATTTTTTTTAAGAAATAAAAAGAGCATCAGTAATGTGGGAAAGAGAGTTTCTGGGGTGCCAACTGAGTTGGTCTCCCCTGTTTGAGACACCCAAGGGGAGGCTTCTGAGGAGAAAAGTCTCCTTATTGCCTTCAAGTCTTTATGCCCTGAGAGCATAACCACTCAGTGGCATTCCACAGGTAGCTCAGGGAGATAACACTCCCTTGAAGCAATGGAGTATAACCAAACATCTTGGCTCCTCCGGAAACCCACTCCCACCCATTTCAGTCCCGATAAGTTAAGATCTTAAGTAGTTTAGACACACGCCTTTGCTCGAGGAAATTGACAGAAACCGCCACTGCTATGCATCTTATTGAATGACTCACGAGTTCTCCTTCACTGATTAATCCTTTTCCTCATCGCTTTCCCCCACCCCCCATCTGCCCTAAGAACAAAGAGCTTGTAAACCAATAAATTAGGTGGAGACTAAGAGCTCTGGACCATGAGCAAACCTCCGAAACTCTGGTCTCCTAGACGCGCTTTTTAAGAGCTTATTCTGTCTCTTTCTAACTCCTTTGACTCCGCTGGACTCGGAGTACCCGCCAGGTGGTGTGGAGCTGGTTTCCCCAAAAAGTAACTTCTAGGTCAACTTCAAGCAGACTAGTATATGTGTAACTGTAGACTCTGACTGGGGAGGGACAATAAAAAAAAAAAAAAAAATGAAATAATAATGGCTAATCTTTTCCCAACATGAGGGAAATTATGAACTCATATAATCCCAAACCCTTAATAAGCCTTAAGCAAAAGAAATATGACAAAAATTGTTTATATCATTTAATTATGTCGTAATCAGATTACTCAAAACCAGAGACAGAAAGAAAAGCTTAAAGCAGCTGAAGATAAAACACATGTTTTACACAGAGAAGCTAAGATGTGGATGAGAGAATTTCTCATCTCAAACATGCATGCAAGGAAAAGATAATGACATATCTTTAAAATAGTGAAGAAAAGTTAGGAGTGGAAGATAAGGTTATGTATGAAGACATAGCCCTTATTATGGGACTGTTATGAAAGAGACCATGATGATGATACCCGATTTCTCACATTTGTCAAAACCCATGAAACTGTACACTGCAAAGAGTGCTTTTTAGTATATGTGAACAACAACAAAAACCACAGTAAAAATAAAACAGATAGGATATGGACTTAGAAGAAATGTGTCTAACCGTATTACAAATTACTCACATAGTCACACTGAAGTGAATGGGGAAGAAAGTAGGTGACCTAAGTAAAATTAGAAAACAGTGTTTTGGGCCACATGGAGTGGGTCATACCTCTAATCCAAACACTTTTGGAGGCCGAGGCAGAAGGATCATTTGAGCCCAGGAGCTGGAGATCAGCCTGGGCAGTATACTGAGACTTCATCTTTACAAAAATTAAAAAAATATAGCCCAGTGTAGTGGGGAGCACCTGTAGTTCCAGCCACTCAGGACTCTTGAGATGAGAGGATCTCTTCAGTTAGGTAGGAGGTGGTTGTAGTGAGCTGAGATTCTGCTTCTGCACTCCAGCCTGGGCCATAGGGTGAGACCCCGTTTCAAAAAAAAAAAAAAAGGAAGAAGAAAAGAAATAAAGCTAAATATAAAACCAAACAAAAAATTAAAATGGTGTATAAAAACACTGTACTCTACTTGTATTTTTCTGCATTTAACATGTAGAACTTGATATTAACTACCAAATGAATTGTGACTAATATTCCCCATTTGGGCTCTTTTTATCCATTTCACACAAACGGCTAGAAAATATCTTCAGATCTGCAGGGTATTTGGGGTTTTGGTGTGACAAACTTATAAACTACAAGATGAGCTATAATCATCAAAACTATTTTTGAAGAATCCTAGGAAGCACCTTCATTAAGACTGAAGTGCTATGGTTATGATGTGATTTTATAGTTTATGTCAGTTAAGATGGGGATGGATACAAGATCATTGGTAGTGAGTAGGTCTAGTAACTGACAAGCAGAACTGTTGGAAGGATGTTTTTAATGACATTACTATGACATGATTTAGGACAAAAGTAAAGGTTACCATATGTGTTTTTTGCAATTGAGCATTTGGAATTCCTTGTATTTTTGAATATTAATATTTTATCAAATATGTAGTTTGACAATATTTTCTCCCATTACATAGATTGCCTTTTCATTCTGCTAATTGTCTCTCTTGCTGTGCAGGTTTTTAGTTTGATGCAATCCAACTTGCCTATTTTTTGTTATGTTGCTTGTGCTTTTGGTGTCATATCTAGCATAACTATAATAAAAAAGACAAAGGCTAACAAATGTTAGAAGGGATGCAGAGAAACTGGAACACTTGAGCACTGTACATGGAAATGTAAATTGGTACAACCATTTTGGAAAACAGTTTGGAGAGTTCTCAAAAAATTAAAAATGAAACACGAGGTCAGGAGATTGAGATCATCCTGGCAAACATTGTGAAACCCCGTCTCTACTAAAAATATAGCCAGGCGTGGTGGCGGGCGCCTGTAGTCTCAGCTACTTGGGAGGCTGAGGCGGGAGAATGGTGTGAACCCGGGAAGCTGAGCTTGCAGTGAGCTGAGATAGCCCCACTGCACTCCAGCCTGGGTGACAGAGCAAGACTCCATCTCAAAAAAAAAAAAAAAAAGAAATAAAAAAAGTAAAAAATGAAACTATCATATGATATAGCAATTCCACTTCTGGGTATATATCCAAAGGAAATTAAATCTGAATCTTAAAGAGAGAGGTGCGTTTTTATGCTCATTGCAGCATTATTCACAGTAGCCATGATATGGAAACAACCAAAATACCTAAATGTTCATCAATAGATGAACTGGATAAACACAATGTAGGGTGTGTGTAATTGAATATTACTCAGCCATAAAAAAGGAGATTCTGCTTTTTGCAACAATATGGGTAAACCCAGAGGACACTGTGGTAAGTGAAATAAGCCATACACAGAAAGACAAATGCTGCTTGATATCAGGGATACGCATAATCTAAATTAGTTCAATTTATAGAAGCAGAGAGTAGAATGGTGGTTGCCACTGATAGGAAAGAAGAAATGCTGAGATGCTGGTCAAATGGTACAAGGTTTCAGTTATGCAAGATAAATATGTTCTGGAAACCTAATGTACATCATGGCTAGTACAGTTAAAAGTACTGTATTGATCACTTGCAGTTTGCTAAGAAAACAGATCTTAAATGTTCTCACCACAAAGAAGAGAGAAAGAAAGAAAGAAAGAAAGAAAGAAAGAAAGAAAGAAAGAAAGAAAGAAAGAAAGAAAGAAAGAAAGAAAGAAAGAAAGAAAGAAAAGAAAGAAAAAGAAAGAGAAGAAAGAAAAAGGAAGGAAGGAAGGAAGGGGAGAGAAGAAAGAAAGAAGAAAAAAAGAAGAAAGAAAAAGAAGAAAAGGGAAAGAAAGAAAGAAAAAGAAAGAGAAGAAAGAAAAAAGGAAGGAAGGAAGGGGAAAGAAGAGAGAAAGAAAGAAAAAAAGAAGAAAAAGAAAGAATGAAAAAGAAGAAAAGGGAAAGAAAGAAGAAAGAAAAAGAAAACTATGTAAAGTGATGGATATGTTAATTAGCTTGGTTGTAGTGATCATTTCACAATGTATACATATATTAAATGATCAAGTTGTATGCTTTAAAATATATGCAATTTCTATTTGTCAATTATACCTCAATGAAATTGAAAAAAAGAAAGCAAATGTGGTTATATTTAGAGACCTGAGAGTTGTTAAAGCCTAAGAACAAGAACAGCAATTAGATCATATAGAGGAGAATTGAAGTTCCCCAAATTGTCTTTGTTCATGTGGGAAGACATTATAAAAGTACAGCTATTTATTTATAGATAATAAAAATATCACTTTGATAGACCTTATATTATCAGTGTTAAATAATTCCATAGGAAACAATTCTTATAATGAACTTCTTAGCCAAGCAAAATATTCAAATCCTGCTGATAAGAAAAAGCAGAAACTATATTTGTTTAAAGAACATAAAATCTGACTCCAAGGGCACATTTATCTTTGCTGGAAGAGAGATTTACCTGAACAGATTCTCTGGTACTTTTATTTGAAGTAGCAAGTGAGGCCACATGTATTTGCAGAATTAGCACATATAAAAGATGAAAATTGGAAGTTGTACCCATTTTCACTGTTATGGGGATTGTATTATGAGACACTCCAGATGTTACTCTTTGGCAAACAGTTGTTATTTTTTTTGATTGGGGCTCAGAAGATTATCTTATGATTCTGGATATGTACCAAACTTACTCTCCAAGTGTCTGGCTTAATTTAGTCAAGCAGATAATATAAATGGACTTCCTTACTAACAAGGTTATGTGTAAAATGACAGTTCACGTGGTTTGGGAATCCTTCATGAATAATGCTGCCTTTCCCATGCAGGGTGATGTACTTCACTGTTTAATGAATGATGGCTGTTTGTTGAACAGAAGGCTCCATGTTCAACACAGAGACAAATTTCTTAATTTGTACTGTGTGTTACAAGTTCCTTTGGGCTCTGCTTGCTTTTATTATAGTAGGAGATTTTCATAGATGCTGAAAAGTAGGCTGATTTTGATCCAACAGCATTATTTGGTTAGTTTTATTTTTATATACATGTGTAAAAAGTCACATTTTTCCATAACTTCGATTTGTATTTTTAATATTACTTAAAATAGCTTTTAGTTTATTTGCTTAGCATTCAACCTATTTATTGAATCTTGGCAATAAACCAGATAGGTGCCACACATATATCCATGTTCCATCATTCTCCCATCTAGGTTCAATATCCAAAGTTGGTTTCATCTAGCCAAAATATGTCATGTGGAAACTTTATTTTTGCCTCACTAATATTCTAAAGAGATGATGCCTCACTTTTCATTCCAAGTACTTAAAAGTTATCTAGGCTACTGGATGAATGTTTTCTCACGTAGGTCAGATGGCCACATTAAAAGAGCCTGAAGTTGTGCTCATCTGTTTCAATTAAGAAATCACAATCAGCGTAACGTCCAGTACTATAATTACCACTTAATTAACATCATAGTAGTCCATTTGAATCTATCATGATCCATCTATTTTTGCACAGGTCATGCAGGTAAAATGAATAGAGATATGTTGGGAATCACCACTTTGTATGTAAAATTTTAAACGTGGCTCTAATCTCTGCAATGCCACCCTACATGTAGTGTAGCTTCTCTTGGGTAGGAAGAGAAAGCAGTTTCAGGAGTTTCCATTTCACTATTCTTAATGTGTGATTCCTACAGATTAGGGAACTAAAATCAGAATTACCTTAACTTCAAAGCATAACCATGCCTATTTGGTACTCAGAATGCAGACAAATAACATAGGTTGGGACTAGAGATTCGTTGGACAATCTGTGAGACATATTTTGGCAACAGTACACATATCAACTGTACTTCACAGTCTGCCAACTTAACTTGGGGGTCATGGCAGCATTTCATATAATCTAGTATTAGAAACTATTCGCACGTTGTATGCAAGGACCTTCAAAAGATCTGGGTATTCTTTCTTCCCCCAGAGTATATATTTAGTCTGATAATGACACTGGGTACATTTGGAGAAAGGTTGGGAGAATATTCACTTGTGGTGGCATTATAGGGTTCTTTTTAAAATTTCCATTTTAATTTGATGGTCTCTGACTCAGAACTGACCCAATGTTAGAAATTAGATGGAACTTCCACTCACTAGGGTTTTTGTTGTTGTTGTGTTTTCCTGGTTCTACAATTAAAGTTAGCCATTGTTGCCACCTAGCTATCCTATACCAAGTTCATTAATGGACTCCTAGTTTCCATTTCAACCTTGCTTCTTATGATAGTAATTATATACACCTTGCCTCTGAAATGTAAGTAGTATAGTGCCTTTGCTTTTCTAAATCCAGAATTCTATATCTCATATTGAACTAATGAGGTCAGTTCCAAGACATCATCTCATTCTGTCAATCCTGGGGTTTAGGAGGCAGCACCACAGAGCTCGTCAACTATGCTGCCACATTTGTTCACTCCTTATTGTCTTAATGAAGAAAGTGTATTCTCTTTTATCTCAAATAAAAAATGCAATTTTAACATGCCCATCAGACTGAGCCTTTAGATGTCTTTACAATACACTAGGACCACTTAAAACAAATGAGGTGGCACTTATTTTTATGTAACTGGTGAGTGATTCATTTCTAGAATGCCATCACAGAAACCGCTTTTAATAATTTATTGTACAAACTCACTTAGTCTGGGTGTTCCTGAAAGCAGAACCTGAGATAAGTGCATAAGTGGAGTTCAAATTATTTGGGCTGTGACTCCAGGAAGTTAGAGTGGAAAAGAGCAAAAGTAATTAGGGAAGCAGTAAAGCCAAAGGGTGCATTACTGAGCTACTACCACGAGCGGTGGAGCTCTAATTTACCATACTCCCTGAAGAGTCTTCAGAATGCCCACCAGAGGTGTCTGCTTGAAGGGAGGGAAGCTTAAATATTTATCCACAAGTCCCACTGCCGTTTGTTTGAGCTTTTGCCTTCTGGTCTGTACTTACATGTTGAATGAAGCATCAAGGAAAATCTGGAGGAGAAAACGAAAATGTATGAATGGTCTGCACTTTGGGACCAAATTCTTGGTGCAAGGTAAGTCTGACTTTGCAAGCAACTATGCACTGGATATGTGGCTGAAATAAAAAGTAAGTTAATGTACATGAGGCTAGACTCTTTCCTAATGCCAAAGAAATAAAAAAAAAAAAGTTTAATGTAATAACTCAGAGAACACTGTACTTTTGAGCTCTTTTTGAAGAATATTTTATAGGATGAATTTCACTCAACAAAGAAAGAACTGGGGAAACTTTAACAACAACAAAAAATAGCTAGTGAGAATTAAATATATTTGATTGGAGAATCAAGACTAACATTAAATGGGAACAAAGGTGAAAATAATAAGTAAATATTGTACATCCTGAAGAAAATAAAATAACACAACTAGGTAATAGGTGGGAGCTAAAGTGTATCATTTGAATATGGCAAGCCAAATTGTAGGAGCCAAAGAAAGAAAGAAAAGGAATTAGAAACAGCAACTGGGAAAAAACTAGAAAACCTTTCAATGCAAAAAAGAAATTGAACCACATGAAAAAAGAATGAGCAAATACGAATAATATGGTAAAGTTTTGAGCAAACATTTCAGTGCTCTCTGTTAATGTAAATAGGTTTTACTCATATATCATGAAAGAGATTCTCAGAATGGCTCAAAAAAAGAAAAACCAGACTCCATTCTGTGTATAATAGAAATATCTAAGAAAAATTGTTCAGAAATTTAGAGAATAGATATACGTGTATGTGTACTTACACAAACCCAGATGGTATAGCCTACTCCACACCATGGCTATGTGGTATAGCCTACTCCTAGGCTACAGCATGCTTCTGTAAAGCTTGTTACTGTACTGAATACAGTAGGCAATTGTAACACAATGGTACATATTAGTATATCTAAACATAACTAAACTTAGAAAAGGTACAGTAAAAATATTGCATTATAATTTCATGGAACCATATGTGGTCCGTCATGGACTAAATGATGGATATTTAGGGGCACATTGTTATGTGGTACATGACTGTGTGTGTGTGTGCGTGTGTGTGTGTGTGTGTGTAGTCCTAGCCTGTTTCATTAAAGAAACTAAAAACCTACAAGCATTAACACCATGATATCAACAGCCACAGCTAAAATTCATGTTTCCTTTCTAAATGCAGCTTTCTGCTGAAAAGAACCAGGGATTTGGAGAAATGACTATCAGTCCTAAGACAAAGAAAGAGCAGGGTGTGTCTGAAATGATCTTAGGAGCAAAAGCAAGGGCATATTCTAAAAACTGACACAGGCATGTCAGAAGTTCAAGTGAACCTTCTTAAGGACTCCAACCTGCCAAATTTCTATGAGTAAAGCATTAAAATAAAAAAAGATGGTAATTAATTAATTTAGTACAAGAGAATTATTAACGAGTCCATGACGATATTCAAAATTAAAGTTGAGAGAAATCCTATTTTCGGAAGAATACCAGCAATAAATGTATAGTATAAGGGAATTTTAAAAATCACCATTTCATATCCACCCATGTAACTAATGATACTGGTAAGACATCAGCAAGGATAATCAATAGATTCTTAAGCCATTCGGTGAAATGTTTGGGAGGACAAATATATTCACATGGTCTCAACTGTAACCTATGGGTTACTCATGTATTAATTGCAAAATTGAAAATGTGCACCACCTAAACCAAATGATCTAATTTAACATTATCAACATGGGACAAACTGATATTGTGTATCTCCTGGTGGAATATAATGTCAAGTACAAGATGTCACATAAATGGCATTCTTGTCAAAAGATTTAATCTGAAGTTCATTATTAGAAGTCTATCAAATCCAGACTGTGGAAATTTTACAAGATGCCTGGACAAGACTTTTAAAAAAAGTCAGTATCATCAATGTATTAGATTATATATACGTGTATATATATGTATATATAACATATATGTTACATATATATGATGTATTTAGGGAATATAAAGAATGTTTTCTCAAATATATAAGCTATATTTGAGAGAACCTGAAAAATTTTATATATTGTATATTAGATAATGTTATGCCAATGTTAATTTTTTTGTTTCTGATTTGATTGTACAGAACATATAATCACGTGGAGTGGTATCCTGTTCTTGGGAAATACATGTTGAAGCATCAAGGGAAGAAGTTCCATAGTGTTTTTGACTTATTTTAAATAATTCAGCAAAAAGGCACACACACGGATGATGTATATATGTGTGTATTGTTTGTGTGCATGTACATACAGAGATTGAGAAAGAAGAGAAGGAACAAAATGTTAACATTTACTGGGTCTAGATAAGATTTACGCAGTTGTCAGTTATATTGTTCTTTCACATTTTCTGTAGGTTTAACATTTTTTTTTAATAGTTGAAAAAATTTCAGTGTTAGGAAACACATCTATGAGTAATTTGCTTTATCATCCCACCATGAAAATACCGTAATATAGCACTGTGGCTGTCCTTAAGAGCTCTCAGTCTAAGTCATCTTATATGCTGGAAATGCTTTTATTTTCAGAAACAAAAAAGAAATTGTGAGCAATCAATCATAAGTCTCTATGCATTTAGCAAATATGGCTTTTAATTGAAGGACAATGAACTATGTAAGAAATTAATAAAATTTTAATGTTGCAAGCAAAATAAAATATCTTTTAAAATATTTTTGTATTATTCCTCAGCCACACATTTTCTGACATTATTCATACTTTCAGTGAATAAAGCATGATTTCCCTGTGTGGTTTATGCAATACATTGAAGTTTTAATATTTCTTAGTTTATTTTTTATTTTATGAAGTATATTACTATGAGCCTATTAACTCATATAGCCATTAAAATTATGAACTTAATATTAGATATGTAGAGATATTAGACATCCGTCCTTTGAGACAAATCTCTGCCATTTATAATCTTACTGAATTTCCTCTCAAAATCTCATTTTGTTTTTCATCTGTAAGATGAGGAAAATAATGTTATTTATATCATATGTGATTAATATTTCTAAATGTCCATCTAAAACACATAGACCAGGATTTAGCACATTATACACACTCATTAATCTTATCAACAGTTATGTATCTTATCAACAGTTATATAGGTATTATTTACCATACCTGCAGTTTGAATTTAACCCATTTACATATATCCTTATTTGTTCTGTTTTTAAATGTCAAGATAATTTTCACCTATCATCTGTAACAAATGCTCATCTCTAAATAAATAACATAATCCATGTTCAAGATAATTTCATTTGCAGACTAATTATAAGTTATGAAGCTGTTTCTTGCTGGCTTTTCCAGTTACTGACCACTAGGGTCTTAGATTACACCAAAATCTCTGATTAAATATTGGGCACTAGAAAGAAGGTTACTGAAATTGCTGCATTGTAATTAGGGCAAAATGTACCCTTAGAGTGAAAAGTGCTTCCGTTACTTGGCAAGAAACTGAGTAGTTCACACCCTTAGGAATGCTCTTTCACTTCCTTCCTTGTCTTCATCTGACAATTTGGGCGTAACTGTTGCTGAGAACAATCACAGTCCTGGTTGAGCAACATGAGAAAACCACTTCAGTGAAAGGACTGCTGATTATCAGCCTACATTCTGCTGGGGGTGCCCTGGATTTATTATCTGGATCCATATTTCTAATTTTCTATACCTTTTATCACCCCAGCCTTTTATCTTGGGTAATTGATATATGCCTATTGTCTGTTTGGGGTTTCCTTGCTTGCTCTCCAAACAAATCTATCAAGGCTAACTTAGAATAAATATGTACATATATATACATGTGACATGTTTGCATATGTATCTCTGTATGTGTATATGTGTGCATACGTTAAAGTAAGCTTCTAATACTGAATAAATTTGTCGAAGTTTATAGAATTGTTGGTGGAGGGAAATCTAAAGATCTAAGTCTAGAATCTAGGGCTATTTTTCTGTGGCGTAACACTGCGTTGTTATGTACAACATACCACGTTGCATGTATTACTCACATAATTTTTGGCCCATGGAACTTATAATAATAAATTTTGAATTAATGATAGTTTAATCTGCATATATGTTATAATCATAGAACTTGAGGTAGGGGTGGGATTTAAAAGTTATTTGGTCCAATCTTTTCTGTCAAGGCAGGAACTCTGTCTGGCACATCCCTGACAGAAGTTAATTTAAACTTTTATTTATAGTATGCAAGAAAGAGGTCCCTCAAAATCTCATAAATGAGCACATAAGAAGAAAATTCTATTCACGTAGAAAAATACTTATCTAATCTAAACATACACTTTAAACAGACAAGATTCCAAGAACACTAGAAGAGAATGAAGGAATACAAAGCTCTTAACCACATTTAAATTAAAAAGCTTCATCATCTAATTTTGCCTCACAGAGGAAGGCTTAAATACATAAACAGCAATTTTCCACCTGACAAATGTGACTACTAACAGAGCACCTTTTATAATTTTAATTCTTACATGAGCTTTCAAGTACCCTGAGCTATAATAAATGACGTTTTGGTCTCTATCTTAAAGCATTTGGAGAAGGGCTTTCTACATGATTGTGCTATTTTTCTTATTTGCTGAAAAATAATAAGCTATGGTGTGTATATATATTTCCCCAAGATTTAGAAGACATATGCCTGCCTTTATCATTCCCAAACACAATTTTTTACAGGACTTATGTTTATCATTATAATGCCTGTCAATTCTTCTTGTTATTATTACATATTTACCTCAAATTTTTGATGCATCACAGAGAGAACATTTCTATTGAGCCAGACTCAGTTTAAAAGTATAAAAGGAGAATAAAAAGTAAATAAATAATATATGTTTTGTTAAAGTTTTTAAATCAAACAGGAGAGTGTGATATGGGCATCTATTCTAAAAAAATTCCAAATATTTCTTATAAAATGTGCTTACCTTTTACTATTGGAATTGTGAAACTTCGGGATTCATTAAATCAATGCCATAGAGGTGAGGATAACTCCTACATTTAAAGAGCACATAAGCTTTCACATTAGGATATAGTGTATTCATTATAATATACCCTTTCTTCAGCATATCTAAGGCTTTGAACTTCAAATAGTTGCAATAAAGAGGTGAGAAGAAAGGGTTTAGGGAAAAAGTTGACATCTTGCCCATACCATGGTAGGAAGGGCAGATAAGAACACAATGGACTCCCTTGTTAACAACTATATCTCCTCTAAATAATGGAAATGAGGATCTGATATATTTTATAAGCATTTTATTTATCTCCTTATTAAAAAATCTCAGCAGGATCACATTCTTCCAGAATAAAACATTCTCATCAATACTTATAACACTGAATAGAGTGACGATACAGTATAATACAATAAATAATAAGTTAAAGAAAAGATCCCTGATGTAACTATTTTTTCCTACAAAGTAACTTTTTTTTTTTTACAATTGTGCCATTTGCTGAACATATTTTATGCATTTAAATAGAAGCTGTTGACCTCTCTTACCCCAATAATGTTCACTCACTACCTAATCAAAACCCTCTATGCAATTTCTTACATGTGTTTCTTCCTAGAATTTATAATTTATTTCTTCCATATGGTGGCTCAAAGAAGAGATTCTTTAAAAAATGTGTGTACTATTAAAATTTTATTTGCAAAATAGTCAAGCAATGTTAATTTTTGAAAACAACTAATAACTTTTATTTATGTAGTTCTATTGATCATGGAGATGGAATACCATAACAGAAACTTTTAAATTTCAAATTATCTATATCTAATAATTTTGAACTATAACAATATATTACTGTAGTATAAATAAAACACACAATTCAGCTAATGATAAAGGTCTAGTTAAAGGTCATACCTTCTCCATTGCTCATACAAACATACTCAACCTATATACACTTAAGTGGGAGTTTTGTTCTCGATTTATTTCCTAAGTGGAATTATACTATATGTAGTATCCTACCTTTTAATCTTATCCATTTGTAATGGATATCTCTATAGGTTACTAGATAGAGACATAACTCAATATTTTCTAGTCCCTTGTGCACATAAATAGGTATACATAGCATCACATAGTATCACACATGTTAATGCATTTAGTTTTCTTTTCTCTTTTTTTTTTTTTACTTTTTTTTTAAGAGTTCCTCTCTTCTCTCATCTGCTTGAGCCTTTTTAAAGCCAATTAACCTTAGTTAACAATTCAGTGTATATTCTGCAGTACTTTCCAACACGCTCAATCTATACTTCTAGAAATATGCACAGAGAGTTTTTTTCTTCACTGTGTAATATCTTATTTAAAACAGTCTAATTTTCTATATGGGTCACATGGGTGCGACATATAATTTGTATTGGTTAGTTCCACCATCATTTTAAATCCTTTCAAGCATGACTTCTTGTAATGAAGCAGGGAAACAGCTGACACCGTGTTTTCCTGACTTCTCTGTAGCTAGTGTTCTGATGTAGGAAAGAAGCTGAACACAAGGCAGTCATTTTGCTGGCATGTTTTGAGGTAGAGACAGTAAGCTTTTGGAGTGGTAACTTTGGCAGAACCTTTGTGATTCCTAAGGTTCTTGACTGTGGCTCTCTGACCTTGCCAGTTGAGCAGTGTGGTTTTGGAAATCACTCAGTGGTGTGCTGAAAGCCAGCTCACATCAGCTGATGAGGGCTTATTTTGCATATCTCATCTCTACCTTGTCATATTCGTGGATTAAAATGGGCCATGGTGGAGCTGTTTGCACTGCTATCTACAATGGACAAATTATATGAGGAAATTACTGGCTTCATGGTTTTTTTTTTTTTTTTTTTTTGAGACAGAGTCTCACTCTGTTGCTCAGGCTGGAGTGCAGTGGTGTGATCTCGGCTCACTGTAACCTCCGCCTCCCGGGTTCAAGCAATTCTCTTGCCTCAGTCACCCAACTACCTGGGATTACAGGAGCACACCACCACACCCAGCTAATTTTTTTTTTTTTTTTTTTTTTGTATTTTTAGTAGAGATGGGGTCTCGCTATGTTAGCCAAGCTAGTCTTGAACTCTTGACTTCAGGTGATCAGCCAGCCTCAGCCTCCCAAAGTGCTGGGATTACAGGCATGACCCATAGCACCCGGCCTGGCCTCAGGGTTTTAATCTTTTAACTTAATGTGGTTGTAGAACAATGGAGGGGCTTTTATTTTTTTTCTTTTTTTAATATTCTGGAATGTAACTCATTACTTCTTTTAGAGATACTGAAACTATAATTAGGAGAATTTGTGTCTCTCTTCATGGAGTTTAATTTTCAGCGTCTTCTATTTCATTATGTGACAAGTGGAAAATGAATAAGAAACATTGGAACCCACAGAACTAAAACCATGATGCTTGGAAGAATTGGAAAACCTCAAGGTATTCCATATTCCCACACTCCCTTGAGCTTCCATTAGGGACAAAAGTGGCCTTTTCTCACCTGTCTCAGGATGCCAGTCTTGTCTTCCTGGAAGACCATATAACAACCATCTAAGTCAATAATCTTGTAATAGGATACCAACTTCCTTAATGCCCCACCACTACCACCTATCACTAACTCCAGATCTATAACTTGGAGTCAGATCCGTGCATGGCCCAGGGACAAACTATGAAGTATAATTAATTCTGAAGAGAAGAAACAGATTTTACTAACTTAAGGCACTCTCAAGCTGAAGAGCATATATAGGAAATGAATTTAGAGTTTACTAGACAAAAGTGGATGACATAAAGTAATAGTTCAGACTGAATTTATTACTACTGATGTACTTCCCAGGGACTACTAATTAATCTATGTGTGGTCTCATTATGTGTTTGGCTGATTGGCCAAATCTACACCCAGGGTGGCCTATAATGAAAATAAATTTGAGAGGAAAAAGTTATTTGGTTGTTGTTTAGTGTAGAACACGTTTTCTCCTATTAGAATCCATGTGTGTGGTGATATTGATCCACTCAGACCACAGTGTAAAAGTGTGAAGGTGAGAGTTAGGGTGGCTGGAAGTCCAGCATGGCAGCCAGTATTATCATTTTTTATATGGGCCACCACGATGTTGGAAGCCTTAGGAAGCCTCAATTGGAAAATGCATTTGTAAACTTTTGAACATGAGAATGTTACAATGAATTTACTATGAATACTCTGTTATCTGTGATTTAAGTGTTTTCTCTGGAAAGCTGAGAGAAAATTTTCTTTAATAAACCCTAGAAAATACACTGGAAAAGAGAGTACAAGCATCCCTGAAAAAATCTTCCATGACAGGAAAGCAGGTTCATCCTCTATAGTCTGGGAATAAGGGTGGGAGTTGTTACCGCTGTAATGGGTTTACTGATTTCAATTTGGACAAAAGAATGTCAGTTGTTACCACTGTAATGGGTTTACTGATTTCAACTTGGATAAAAGAATGTTGTGAGCTCTTAGGGTATTAAGATCCCTTTGAAGGAAGGGGAGACAAGTCACAATTGAGAAATGACCTTACTAACATCATACCTGCTACTCTGTAAATGTTTCTTCTTTTTATCTGCAAAGGGAGCTGTGCTCTTTATCAGAGTAACTATGCAATATAAAAGAAATAAGCAAAATTTAGGGGATGCTTACAGAGACTGCTATGGTGATGTACTCATGAGAGGGGGGCTTATGAAATTTAGATAGTAAATATAGTTGTGGTACAACCTTGTCTCACGTTGGTTTCAGTGGGATAGAAAAGGCAATGAACCCATCCTGTGGTTATTGCCTTAGTGACCATTATAGTTGGTATAAATTTAGAATAAATGACATATTCACCCTGTTTCCATGACTCTTTTCCAAAAGTGTGATCAGGATAAAAAGATTCAAGTGGAAACCTCTAGATCATTCCCTCCTTATAAGAATTACTCTGAAGATAAGGTATGTTTTGTTAGAGAATCAGAAAGACTGGGATCATGACCAAAGCCTTGAAACTCACAAACATAATGATTGTTATTACATCCATACTTAGCTACCATATTCATACTCAAAGGAAACATGATGCATGGAGAATGGTATTGATAACTGAACACTGAATCATGTGATGAATCCAATTTCATCTGTGTTTCAGATATGTTATCCTAATCGGAACAAATCAACAGTCTCCATCATCTGATATGTAACTACAGAGTTGGAAATGTTTTTAAATTTACTTTAAAAAAATGTCTCCCCAAATTGATTTCTCTGGCACCATTATGCCTTTTGTTTGCATCAATTTTCCTTGTCTGTGCCATAATTTAGCTTTTCCAGGTACAACTATTTTCATGAAATAGGTAATAATCATCTCAGTGCATGTTTTACCCTTTTACTTCATGTGGACGTATCCACAAACATTAGGTATTATTTTAAAATTTGTTATATAAACAGTGGTCTTCTGTAACAGGTTATGATTTGTTTTCCCTTACACAATATTTTTCAGATTTATGTATGCTAATGCATGTAGCTTTACTTAATTTGCACTCCATATTTAACTTTTATATTTGTTAGTTATATTTATATCTACATATGTATAATTTTAACCATTTTTATTAGGGACACATATTTTTTCAAAGGTTTTATTATACGGATTACACTACAATAAATATTTGTCTCCTTGGGCACATGGGCAAAATTCCTCCTAGATTAGAAAATGAAAATATAATTATTGGGTGGTGGGATATGTAAATGTTCATTTTACTATCACATTCAAAATTACACTTATAAGTGGCTACACAAGTTTATACTTACTAGAGTATTATATAAAAATTCCCATTGTTCTACAACTTGCCAAAATTTAGTATTGTAAGACTTAAATAATTGCCAATCTAATGTGTATGAAGTTTCATAGCAATTGTATTTGGTACCAATTCACATCCTTTATATATGAGAAATCTGGACATTCTCTGTGTGTTTTATGTTCATGTCCTTTGCTAGGTCAAATGGTAGTTCTGGTTGTGATCCTTGAGGAATTGCCACACTGTCTTCCACAGTGGTTGAACTAATTTACATTTCCTCCAACAGTGTAAAAACCTTCCTATTTTCCCACAGCCTCACGGGCATCTGTTGTTTCTTGACTTTTTAATAATCACCATTCTGAAGTGGCATGAAATGATATCACGGTTTTGATTTGCATTTCTCTAATGATCAGTGATGTTGAGATTTTTTTTCTCTTTTCATATGTGTGTTGGCTGCATAAATGTCTTCTTTTGAGAAGTGTCTGTTCATGTCCTTTGCCCACTTATTGGTGGGGTTGTTTTTTTCTTGTAAATTTGTTTAAGTTCCTTGTAGATTCTGGATATTAGACCTTTGTCAGATGGGTAAATAGCAAAATTATTCTCTCATTTTGTAGGTTGCCTGCTCACTCTGAGAGTAGTTTCTTTTGCTCTTTAGTTTAATTAGATCCCATTTGTCAATGTTAGTTTTTGTTCTAATTGCTTTTGGCAATTTCATAATAAAATCTTTGCCCGTGCCTATGTCCTGAGTGGTCCTACCTAGGTTTTCTTCTATTGTTTTTATAGTTTGGAGTTTTATGTTTAAGTCTCCATCATGAGTTTATTTTTGTATAAGGTGTAAGGAAGGGGTCCAATTTTAACATATGGCCATGCTGCATATGGCTAGCCAGTTTTCCCAGCACTGTTTATTAAATAGGGAATCCTTTCCCCATTGCTTGTTTTTGTCAGATTTATTGAAGATCAGATGATAGTAGATGTGTGGTGATATTTCTGAGGTCTCTATTCTATTCCATTTGTCTATATATCTGTTTTGGTACCTGTACCATGCTGTTTTCATTACTGTAGACTTGTAGTATAGCTTGAAGTCAGGTAGTGTGATTCCTCCAGCTTTGTTCTTTTTCTTAGGATCGTCTTGGCTATTCAGGCTCTTTTTTTTTTTTTTTTTTTTTTTTGGTTCCACATGAATTTTAAACTATTTTTTTTTTCTTTCTAATTTGGTGAAGAATGTCAATGGTAACTTGATGGAATAGCATTGACTCTACAAATTACTTTGGCCAGTATGGCCATTTTCACAATATTGATTCTTCCTATCCATGTGGATGAAATGTTTTTCCATTTGTTTGTGTCCTCTCTTATTTCCTTGAGCAGTGGTTTGTAGTTCTCCTTGAAGAGGTCCTTCTCATCCCTTGTTAGCTGTATTCCTATGTATTTTATTCTGTTTGTAGCAATTGAAATGGGAGTTCATTCACAATTTGACTCTCTGCTTGTCTATTGTTGGTGTATAGGAATGCTTGTGATTTTTGCCCATTGATTTTGTATCCTGAGACTTTGCTGAGCCGCTTATTAGCTTAAAGAGTTTTGGGGCTGGGATAATATGGTTTTCTAAGTATAGGACCATGTCATCTGGAAACAGAAACAATTTGACTTCCTCTCTTCCTACTTGAATACACTTTATTTTTTTCATTTGGCTGATCACCCTGGCCAGAACTTCCAATACAATGTTGAATAGAAGTGGAGAGAGAGGGCATCCTTGTCTTGTGTCAGTTTTCAAAGGGAATGCTCCCAGCTTTTGATCACTCAGTATTGTATTGGTTGTGGGCCTGTCATAAATAGCTCTTACTATTTGGAGATATGTTTCATCAATACCTAGTTTATTGAGAGTTTTTAACATGGAGTGATGTTGAATTCTATTGAATGCCTTTTCTGCATCTATTGAGATAGTCTTGTGGTTTTTGTCGTTGGTTCTTTTTATGTGATGGATTACATTTATTGATTTGCATATGTTGAACCAGCCTTGCATCCCAGGTATAAAGTTGACTATTTTGTGGTGGATAAACTTTTGGGTGTGTTGGTGGATTCAGTTTGCCAGTATTTTATCGCGGATTTTCACATTGATGTACATCAGGGATATTGGCCTGAAGTTTTCATTTTTGGTTATGTCTCTGCCAGGTTTTGGTATCAGGATGATGTGGGCCTCATAAAATGAGTTCTTTTTCTCCCTAACTCATAAAATGAGTTAGGGAGAAGTCCCTTCTTTTCAATTGTTTGCAATGCTTTTATAAGGAGCGCTACCAGTTCCTTTTTGTTTCTCTGGTAGAATTCAGCTGTGAATATGTATGGTCCTGGACTTTTTTTGTTGGTAGCCTATTTATTACTGCCTCAGTTTCAGAACCTAGTATTGGTCTACTCAGGGATTCAACTTCTTCCTGGCTTAGTTTTGGGAGGCTGTATGTGTCCAGGAATTTATCCATTTCTTCTATATGTCCTAGTTTATTTGCAGAGAGGTGTTTATAGTATTCTCTGATGGTAGATTGTATTTCTGTGGGGTCAGTGGTAATATCCCCTTTATCATTTTTTATTGTGTCCATTTGATTCTTCTCTCTCTTTTCTACTTTATTAGTCTAGCTAGGGGTCTATCTATTTTGTTAATTTTTTTCAATAAACTTTCTCCTAGGTTCATTAATTTTTTGGAGGGTTTGTGTGTCTCTGTCTCCTTCAGTTCTGCTCTGATCTTAGTTATTTCTTGTCTTCTGCTAGCTTTTGGATTAGTTTGCTCTTGCTTCTCCAGTTCTTTTAATTGTGATGTTAGGATGTTGATTTGAGATCTTTCTAGCTTTCTGAGGCGGGCACTTAGTGCTATAAATGTCCCTCTTAACACTGCTTTAGCTGCATCCCAGAGATTCTGGTACATTGTCTCTTTGTTCTTCTTGGTTTCAAAGAACGTCTTGATTTCTGCTTTAATTTCGTTATTTACCCAGGAGTCACTCAGGAGCAAGTTTTTCAATTTCCATGTAGTTCTGTGGTTTTGAGAGAATTTCTTAATCTTGAGTTGTAATTTGATGCACTGTGATCTGAGAGACTGTTATGATTTCAGTTCTTTTGCATTTGCTGAGGAGTGTTTCACTTCCAATTATGTGGGTAATTTTAGGTAAGTGTTCATTGGCACTGAGAAGAATGTGTATTTTGTTGATTGGGGGTGTTGAGTTCTGTAGATATCTATTAGATTCACTTGATTCAGAGCTGTGTTCAAGTCCTGAATATTTGTGTTAATTTTCTGTCTCATTGATCTGTCTAATATTGACAGTGGGATGTTAAAGTCTCCCACTATTATTGTGTGGGAGTTTAAGTCTCTGTAGGTTTCTAAGAACTTGTTTTATGAATCTGGGTGCTCCTGTATTGGGTGCATATATATTTAGAAAAGTTAGCTCTTCTTGTTGAATTGAACCCTTTATCATTATGTAATGTCCCTCTTTGTCTTTTTTTTTTAATCTTTTATGGTTTAAAGTCTGTTTCGTCAGAGACTAGGATTGAAACCCCTGCTTTTTTCTGCTGTCCATTTGTTTGGTAAATTTTCCTTTATCTCTTTATTTTGCACCTATATGTGGCTTTGCATAAAAGATGAGTCTCTTGAATATAGCACACTGATGGGTCTTGACCCTATCCAATTTTCCTGTCTGTGTCTTTTTATTGGGGCATTTAGCCCATTTACATTTAAGGTGAATATTGTTTTGTGTATATATTTGATCCTCTCATCATGATGCTAGCTGGTTATTTTGCACACTAGTTGATGTAGTTTCTTCATCGTGTTATTGGTCTTGATATTTTGGTACTGGTTTTTCCTTTCCACATTTAGTGCTTCCTTCAGGAGATCTTGCAAGGCAGACCTGGTGATGATGAATTCCCTGAGCATTTGCTTTTTTGAAAAAAAAAATTATTTATCCTTCATTTATGAAGCTTAGTTTGACCAAATATGAAATTCTCAGTTGAAAATTCTTTTATTTAAGAATGTTGAATATTGACCCTCACTCTATTCTGGCTCATAGGGTTCCTTCTGAGAGATCTGCTGTTAGTCCTGATGAACTTCTTTTTATAGGTGACCTGGTCCTTCTCTCTGGCTACCCTTAGCATTTCTTCCTTCATTTTGACCTTGGAGAATCTAAAGATTATGTGTCTTAGGGTTTATCTTCTTTTGGAGTATCTTATTGGTGCTCTCTGTATTTCCTGAGTTTGAATGTTGGACTGTCTTGCTAGGTTTGGGAAATTTTCCTGGATAACATCATGAATTGTGTTTTCCAACTTGGTTCCATTCTCCCCATCACTTTTGGGTACTCCAGTCCGTCATAAGTTCTGTATTTTTACATAGTCCCATAGTTCTCAGACGTTTTGTTCATTTATTTTTATTCTTTTTTCCTCTAATTTGTCTGCCTGCCTTATTTCAGCAAGATAGTCTTCACTCTAATATTCTGTTTTTTCACTTGATTGATTTGGCTATTGATACTTGCGTATGCTTCACGAAGTTCTCGTGCTGTGTTTCTCAGCTCCATCAGGTCGTTTATGTTCCTGTCTAAATGAGTTATTCTAGTTATCAGCTCCTGTAGCCTTTTATCATGAATCTTTTCATCAGGTTAGAACATGCTCCTTTACCTCAGTGAAGTTTGTTATTACCCATCTTCTGAAGTCTACTTCTGTCAATTTGTCCATCTCATACTCCATCCAGTTCTGTGCTGTTGCTGGAGTTGTGATCTTTTGGAGGAGAAGAGTCACTCTGGTCTTTTGGGTTTTCAGTTTTGTTGTTGTTGGTGGTTCTTTCTCATCTTCATGAGTTTGTCTAGTTTTGATCTTTGAGGTTGGTGACCCTTGAGTGAGGTTTTCGTGGGAACTGTTTTTGTTGATTCTGTTGTTGTTGCTTTCTGTTTGTTTGCTTTTCTTTCAATAGTTAAGTCCCTCTTCTGTAAGGCTGCTGTGGTTTGTTGAGAGTTCACTTCAGGGCCTATTCATCTGGTTCTCTCCCATGCCTGGAGATGTCACTCCAGGAGGCTGGAGAACAGCAAAGATGGGTGCCTATTCCTTCCTCTAGGATCTCTGACCTCAAGGGGCACCGACTTGATGCCAGTAGGAATGCTCCTCTTTGGGTGTCTGACGACCCCTGTTAGGGGCTCTCACCCACAGGGGAAGCAGGATCTGTTTAATGAAGCATTTTGCCTGTTCCTTGGTGGAGGGGGTGTGCTGAACTGGGAGAAAACCCACTTTTCTGTGCTGCCCAGATTCCTCAGAGCTAGCAGGAGGAAAGAGGTTGCTAGTCTTCAGAGACTATGGCCTCCCACCCCTAGGGGCTCAGGGCCAGGAAGATCGGAGTTCTGTCCCTGAGCCCTGGTTGGAGTTGTTGGAGTTCCTGCAGGGAGGCCCCACCCAATAAGGAGGGATGATTCAGGATCTGTCCTGAAGAGGCAGTCCGGCTGCCATCTGCCACAGCCAGTGTGCTAGGCTGTGGTGAATACCTCTTTAGGACCAAGCCGTCTAGTCTAACCTCCCCGGCTCCAGCAGGAGAAAAGCACGGCCTGGAGCTATAAGTGATGGCTGCAGCCCCTCCCACAAGGAGCTGAGACAGCTTAAACAGCAAGCAGAAGCAGTGGTGATGGCTGCCCCTCTCTCAGCAACTTGGCAGGCTTAGGCAGATTCCAACTGAGAAGCTGTTGAGAATCTGTGCAGCTCCATGGTTGGGACCCAAGGCCCCAGTGGCATAGGATCATGAGTGGAATGTTCCGATCCATGGGTTGCACATTTTCGTGAGAAAAGGAGTTTCCCAGACTGGGAAGCATGCTCAGTCACTACTTCCCTTGGTTGGGGGTGGGGGCTCCTCTGCCCCATGTAGCTCTCAGGTGGACTGCCACACCACACTGCTCTTCCTTCCTCTCTGTGGGTCACGCCAGCTGCCTAGTCAGTCCTGATGACAGAACTTGGATACCTCAGTTGCCTGTGCAGGATTCACACGCTCTTTTGGTTCTTTTCTATGGAAGCCTCGATCACCTCTGTTTCTAGTTGGCCCTGCCTCCACCTGGCTTTCAGTTTTTCTCCATACAATGTGATGTGATTTGTGGGTTTGTCACATAGGGCCTTTATTATGTTGAAGTACGCTCCTTCTATGCTTAGTTTGTTGAGAGTTTTTAAAATGAAGCCATGTTAAATTTTATCAGATGCTTTCTCTGCATCTGTTATGATGATCAGATTGCTTTTGTTCCTCATTGTGTTAATGTAACATATTACATTATTGATTTGTGCATATTGAACCATTCTTGCATTCCCAAAATACATCTCACTTGATCTTGATTTTTTTTTTTTTTTTTTTTTTTAATGTGCCGTTAGATTAGGTTTGCCATTTTGTTGAGGATTTTCCCCTCTATGTTTGTCAGGGATATTGGTCTCTAGTGTGTGTGTGTGTGTCTGGTTTTGATATCAGGGCAATACTGATTGTGCAGAATTTGTTAGGGAGAATTCCCTCCTCTTCAATTTTTTTGGAATTATTTCAGGAAAATTGGTGGTAGTTCTTCATTGAAAATTTGGTGGAATTCAGCAGTGAAGCTATTCAGTCCTAGACTTTTCTTCACTGGGAGACCTTTGATTCAATCTCATCAATCTTATTACCCTTTTCAAGTTTTCTATTTCTCCCTGATTCAAATTTGATTGGTTGTATGTGTCCAGAAATTTATTCATTTTTCTCCAGGAGTTTCTGATGGTCTTCGTATTTCTGTACTATTCGTTGTAATGTCTCGTTTTTTTAGTTTGTTTGTTTCTGATTTTGTTTTGGTTCTTCTCTCTCTCTTTTTTTTTTGTTAGACTAGTTAATGGTTTATTGATTTTCTTTATATTTTCAGCAAGCCAACTTTCTGTTTTATTGATCCTTTTTATTGTTTTTTATTCTAAATATATATTTTTTATGCTCTGCTCAGATTTTTATTATTATCTTTTCTTCTACCAATTTTGGGTTTGGTTTGTTCTGCTTTTCTAGTTCCTTGAAAAGAACAACTAGCTTATTTGGAATCTTTCCACTTTTGTGGTGTAGATGTTTATTGTTATAAGCCTCCCTTTTATTACTAACTTTACTGAATCCCATGGGTTTGGGCATGTTGTGTTTTGATGTTCATTCATTTCAAGAATTTTTAAAATTTCTTTCTTGACCTAGTGGTTATTTAGGAGCATGTTGTGTAATTTCCATGTATTTGTACAGTTTCCAAAATTCCATTTGTTGTTGATTTCTGGTTTTATTCTATTGTGGTCGAGAAGATAATTGATATGAAGTCAGTATTTAAAATTTTGATAAAACTGATTTTGTGGCTTAATATGTGGGCTATTTTGGATAATTTTTACTGTGCTGATGAAAGGGATATGTATTCTGCAGCTGTTGCATACAATATTTTGCGAATGTCTGTTTGGTCCATTTGGTCTAAAGTCCAGCTTAAATTCAATGTTTCTTTGTTGATTTTTCTATCTAGTTAATCAGTATAATGCTGAGAGTGGGATATGAATGTCCCCAACAATTATTCTAGTGAAGAATATATCTTCATTATATAAGATAAGATATATCTTATATATGAAGATAAGAATATATCTTCATATATCATGACCATCTTTGTGCCTATTTATTGTTTTCAACTTAAAGACTGTTTGTCTAATATAAGTATAGCTATTTCTGCTTTCTTTCAGTTTCTTTTTGAATGAAACCTCTTTTTACTTTACTACTATATGTGTTTTTACAAGTGATGGGAGCCTCTAGTAGGTAGCACAGAGTTAGTTCATATTTTTTTAACCCATTCAGCCACTCTAATCTTTAAGTGGAAAATTTAATTCATTTACACTCAAAGTTATTATTAATATGTGATGACTCATTTTTGTCTTTTTGTTAATTGTTTTCTGATTGTTTTGTGTATCTCATGTTCATATCTTTCTCTCTTACTATTTGCATTGGAGTTTGGTGGTTTCCTGTAGGGGTAACATTTTTAGTCTTTTCTCTTTCTCATTTGTGTGTTTGTTCTACCACTAAGTTTTATGCTTTTGTGTGTTTTCATAATGGTAGATAGTGATAGTCTTCTTTTGCTTCCAGGTGTAGGAATCCCTTAAGTATTTCTGGTAGTGCTGATCTATTGGGTGAAATCCTTCAGTTTTTTCCTGGTCTGGGAAAAACTTTTTCTCCTTCATTTGTAAAGGATAACTTTGTTGGGTATAGTATTTTTGACTGGCAGGTTTTTTTTTCTTTCAGCACTTTGGATATATCATTCCATTCTCCCCTAGTCTATAATTTTGCTGCTAAGAAATCCACTTTTAGTTTGATTAAATTATCTTACATGTGACTAGATTAAATTATCTTACATGTGACTAGAGCTTTTTCTTTTGCTAATTTTAGAATTATTTTTTTCTATGACTTTTGACAGTTTTAGTCTAATGTGCTGTGATGGTTAATACTGAGTGTCAACTTGATTGGATTGAAGGATACAAAATATTGATCTTGGGTGTGTCTGTGAGGGTGTTGGCAAAGGAGATTAACATTTGAGTCAGTGGGTTGGGAAAGACAGACCAACCCTTAACATGGTTAGGCACAATCAAATCATAGTTGCCAGCACTGCTAGAATATAAGCAGGCAGAAAATTGTGAAAAGTGAGATTGACCTAGCCTCCCAGCCTATATCTTTCTCCTGTGCTGGATGCTTCCTGCCCTCGAACATTGGACTCCAAGTTCTTCAGTTTTGGAACTCAGACTGGCTCTTTTTGTTCCCCAGCCTGCAGATGGCCTATTGTGGGACCTTGTGATCATGTGAGTTAATACTTAATAAACTGTCCTATATAGAGTCCATTAATTCTGTTCCTCTAGAGAACCCTGACTAATACACGTGCCTTGGAGAATAAGTTTTTGGATTATATCCACTTAGGATTCTTGGTCATCCTGTAACTGAATGTGTAACTGTATTCTAGACTTGGCAAGTTTTTTGCTAATATTTCGTTAAATAGGTTTTATATGCCTTTGATCTTCTCTTCACCTTCTAGAACATGAAAATATTGAATATTTGGTCACTTTATATTGTCCCTTATGTCATACAGGTTTTTATTTTATTATTTTATTTTTTTATTAAACTTTAAGTTCTAGGGTACATGTGCATAACATGCAGGTTTGTTACATATGTATACTTGTGCCACGTTGGTGTGCTGCACCCATCAACTCGTCAGCACCCATCAACTCGTCATTTACATCAGGTATAACTCCCAATGCAATCCCTCCCCCCTCCCCCCTCCCTGTGATAGGCCCCGGTATGTGATGTTCCTCTTCCCGAGTCCAAGTGATCTCATTGTTCATTTCCCACCTATGAGTGAGAACATGCAGTGTTTGGTTTTCTGTTCTTGTGATAGTTTGCTGAGAATGATGGTTTCCAGCTGCATCCATGTCCCTACAAAGGACTCAAACTCATCCTTTCTTATGGCTGCATAGTATTCCATGGTGAACATGTGCCACATTTTCTTAATCCAGTCTGTCACTGATGGACATTTGGGTTGATTCCAAGTCTTTGCTATTGTGAATAGTGCCGCAATAAACATACGTGTGCATGTGTCTTTATAGCAGCATGATTTGTAATCCTTTGGGCATATACCCAGTAATGGCATGGCTGGGTCATATGGTACATCTAGTTCTAGATCCTTGAGGAATCACCATACTGTTTTCCATAATGGTTGAACTAGTTTACAATCCCACCAACAGTGTAAAAGTGTTCCTATTTCTCCACATCCTCTCCAGCACCTGTTGTTTCCTGACTTTTGAATGATTGCCATTCTAACTGGTGTGAGATGGTATCTCATTGTGGTTTTGATTTGCATTTCTCTGATGGCCAGTGATGATGAGCATT